>NC_056049.1:19375689-20592018 GCF_004379255.2 Salvia splendens
TATTATTTCTTATAAATTTTAAAATTGGCGCAAAAATATCACAAATTTTATATTTCGTTTACTATTTCCAACATGATTCGGATACGATATTTTCAGAAAAATCTTATACAACATGGGTAACCTTGAAACATTTATGATATTTTAGACCACTTAAAAAGTTCATCCCAGATAAGATAATAAAGCACACATTGAACCACATTGATTTAGTTGGGTCAAGTAGGATAAAAATATACTTATTATGTTAGTCGGCTATAGTAATTGACCTGCCATGGAAAATAATAAAATTTATGGTATTTAAAATTAATTTTGAAATTCTTAAAAATACTAGTAAAATTTGTCAAAAATTTATAATTTTATAAACCAATTTCTTGATAAAAAAATTACTACTAGTACTACTCCACTAAGAGCATTTACTATAAGGGTCGTCCGGCAGGCCGTGCCACCGCCGTGCAGCTTGGCAGTGAGGATGACCCTATTGCAAGCGCCAAGCCATTATAGGGGATGATTAAGGCGCTGATAGATCGGCCAACGACCGCTCGGCGCCTATTGCGCATCTACAAACGCCGAGTGACAATCGTTCGATTTGTAATTATATTTTTTAAATTTTATTATTTCAATTTTATATATACGGTTCATTGCAGTTCATTTTATTCACACCTCCCGTTCTACCGAGTTCAAATTTTTTCATACAGATTTCTCTATATATATAATGAATCACAACAGCGATTCCCCAATACCAACGAGTCAGTGATTCCCCCTGTGCGGGATACAATTTTCCAGCGGCTGCGGTGGGGGCATGGCGGCAGCAGCGGGGGAGGAAATGCGGGATACTGATGAGGGAATGTTGGCGGCGGTTTTGGCTGGTTCCCCGGCGGGAACCCATTTCCTTCCGGCTTCATTTCGGGACCTTGGCCATTCGGAGGAGGCAGCGCTGGGGGGCGGCAGCCCATGGGGCATGGGAGGCAACGTCGGCGGCGGCAATTTCGAGGGCAACGTCGGTGGCAACGCCAGTGCCGGTAGACCGATAACCCCCCATTCGCCTGCCTATCGGCCTAACATGGAGAGATTGGCCGCTTGAGCATATTATTCCACTCCGCCGAGCAATGGGGTCTTCAACAATGACTCTTTTTCACTGGAGGAGTTAGGGCTTTCTCCCTACAAAGAGGAATACCCAGACCCCTTAGCCGGTGGGGAGGGGGACTGGGATGGGAAGGGAAGGGATAGAGGGAAGAGAAGGGGAAAGAAGCTGTCAGCGAGTGACGCAGATGGAGGCGGGGGCGGGCAGTTGGGAGCCTCAAGAGAAGATGATAGTCTACACTTGGAGGAATACACTGCTATTGCGAAGGCATGGGTATTTGTCATAGATGACCCCATTCAAGGGAATAGTCAGCACGTGAAGGGGTTGTGATCTCGTATTCTGGATAGCTACGAGATATGCAAGCCAAAAGGGGCAGAGTTCCACAGTAGCGACAAACTCCGGAAGATATGGGAGCGGATAAGGAGCGTCGTATCTAGGTTTTGCGTCATCTATGAGAACAACTCCTGCTCGATGACCAGCGGCCAGACCAGGACGATGTCAAGAAGTTGTCGTACCAACAGTACTACGAGGCGGGCGTTACTCGCGATTTAAGTACTGAGATGTCTTTCTGGTACTGAAGAATTCCCCCAAATTCGTGCAGGGGACGACTGACGGTTTCCCGAAGCGGATAAGGCTCTATGTCTCCGACAACTATAGCAGCAACGGCGGTTCCGTCAACCTCAGCGAAGATTTTGATGAGGTGTCTCTCTTAATTCCACGCCGTCGACGTCCGATTGGCAACAAAACATCACCATGCTGCCATGGCGACTGCTACCGAGATTATGCAAAATCTCACATCTTTTTGCTACTCAGAATCGAATGGCTAAGTCTCAAGCCTTTTGGAGTATCATGGCGAAGACAATGAAGGAAGGCACATCTGTGCGGGACCATGTCCTCAAGATGATGAGCCACCACAATCATATTGAGGTTTTAAGAGGGACGATTGATCCCGAGTCCCAAGTTACTATAATCCTTCAAAGTCTACCCCTAGCTTTCAGCAGTTCAAGCTCAACTTTGAGATGAACAAAGGAGACACACCTTAGCTGAATTGTTGACTGAACTTCAGTCGGCAGAGGATCTTATGGTCCAAGCTAAGGCGGCGATGGTTAGTTCGACACATCAGTCCTCTGGGCCTAGGCCTGGCGCAGGAACGAAGAAAGTGTCGAACCAGGTTGCCGCTAAGGATGCTAAGGGAAAGAAGAAAATGAAGGTCAACAAGAAGCAAACGGGAAAATGCTTCAAGTGTAGACAAAAGGGGCATTGGAAGCCAGACTGTCCTAGAAAGGGCAAGGCTACAGGTATGCACCTAGCTCCAGTGGTCGAGTTATGTTTGGCTTCGACATCTACTCATACTTGGGTTATTGACACAGGAGCTACTGATTATAATTGTTTTGATCCTGACTTAATGCAGGTGAAAAGACGGCTATATGATCGTGAGATCGAGGTCCAGCTAGGCGACGCTACTAAAGTGGCGGCCGTTGCAGTGGGAAACGTTTATTTGCGTTTTAGTAGTGATAGATTTTTTTATTTTGAAGAATGTTTTATTAATACCTTCTTTTAGAAGAAATTTAATTTCAGTTTCTAAATTGGTTTTTGATGGATATTCGATTTCTTTTAATGACAACTGCGTTATTAAGAAATATGGTTCTTATATCTGTCGTGGTATCATGGAAAACAATATGTACACAATCACATCTACACAATTTAATGATCGCAAATCAGAACTCAATACAACATCGAAAATTTCAAGGAAAATGACAGAACCTTCAAGTTCAATAAACAAAACGTACTTATGGCACCTTAGACTTGGTCATGCCAACGAAAGAATGATCCATTCTCTTGTGGACCAAGACCTTATTAAAGGTCTAGAGAAGGAGCCGTTTCAAACGTGCGAATCCTGCTTAGAAGGCAAGATGACCAAGAGGTCTTTTAGGGCAAAAGGTAATAGGGCCAAGGAAGTACTTGAGCTCGTTCATACCGATGTGTGGACCAATGTCGACCGAGGCAAAAGGTGGTTTTCGATACTTCATCACCTTTATTGATGACTTCCCAAAAATTGGATACGTTTATTTGATGCGCTTTAAGTCTGAATCTTTTGACAAGTTCAAAGAATTCAAGGCATATGTTGAGACGTATCATGGAAATAGTATCAAAAGCCTGTAATCTGATCGCGGAGGCGAATACCTTAGTGCCTAGTTTTTGGACTACTTACCGGTAGCGGAAATTGAATCCCAATTGACTTCGCCGGGCACGCTCCAGCAGAACGGCGTGGCTGAAAGAAGGAATAGGACCTTGTTAAACATAGTCCGATCGATGATGAGTTATGCACGACTACCTATTTCGTTTTGGGGACATGCCTTGCTTTCTGCAAGTCATATTTTAGACAACTTACCGTCAAAATCCGTACATACTACTCCATATGAGTTGTGGACTGGGCGCAAGCCCAATCTAGAACATCTCAAGATTTGGGGTTGCCCGGCTCATGTATTGGAAAAGGATCCAACTAAGCTGGAATCGAGAATGGAGGTATGTGTGTTTTTAGGTTACCCTAGAGGATCGGAAGCTTATGAATTCTATAGTTCCCGAGACAAGAAAGTCATTGTGAGCACTCACGCGACATTCTTGGGGGAAGACTTTGTAATGAATCATAAACCCAGCAGTGAAGTGGCTCTTGACGAGCTAACTTCTATCACAAGTTCCATTAACCAAGAACTCGTAGCAAGTGTACAAACAATTCCCGAAATTTCAACTTCTACTCCAAGTGTTGTAGTGCCGCGTCGCAGTGGGAGGGTCTCACATGAGCCTGAGAGATACATTGGTTTGGGGGAATCTATGGATCACTCATTGGACAACAATGTATTAGATCCCTAGAACTTTGCAGAGGCGCAGGAGGATGTCAATCATTGCGAATGGGTGAAAGCAATAGATTCGGAACTACAATCAATGATAGACAAAGATGTCTACGATTTGTCCATCCTACCCGAAGGCTGTACTGCCATTGGGAGCAAGTGGATATACAAACGTAAGCGTGGACCCGATGGACGAGTTAAAGTCTTTAAGGTGAAACTAGTGGCTAAGGGGTATACCCAAAAGGAGGGTGTCGATTACGACGAGACCTTCTTCCCAGTGGCCATGCTCAAATCGATCCGGATACTTCTGTCTATAGCAGCTTACATGGATTGGAATGTATGGCAGATGGACGTTAAGACTGCGTTCTTGAACAGTAGTCTTGAGGAGACCATCTACATGGAACAACCCGATGGATACGCCGTGAAGGGCAAGAAACACATGGTTTGGAAGCTTAAGAAGGCCATTTATGGCCTCAAGCAAGCATCTAGATCAAGGAACCAGTGTTTCGATCAAACTGTTCATAAGTTTGGATTCGAAAAGTACCCGAATAAAAGCTGCGTGTACAAGAAGGTTGAAAAGGGAAATGTTGTGTTCTTAGTTTTATATGTAGATGACATTCTTCTAATTGGAAACAATAAAAAGATGTTGTCATCAGTACGAACATGGTTGTCAAACCAGTTCGAGATGAAGGATATGGGAGACGCGGGACACATTCTCGGCATCAAGGTTCTTCGGAATCGTGAGAAGAGGACGTTGTGCTTATCTCAAGAACCTTACATCGACACTGTACTTAGTCGCTTTTACATGCAAGATGCCAAGAAAGGTTTCTTACCTTTTAGACATGGCATCCATCTATCTTAAGAGATGTGCCCCTAGACGCCGTCTGAGATAGAAGAGATGAGAATGATACCATATGCTTCGACAGTTGGTAGTCTCATGTATGTTATGCTTTGTACAATGCCTGATATTTGCTTTGTTGTTGGCAAGATATCAGTTGAATCCGGGCCAAGGACATTGGACTACCGTAAAGAACATACTCAAGTACCTTAAACGGACCTTAAACGGACTAAGGATTATGCTCTAGTTTAAAATGCAGCCGAGCTCTGTCCTTTAGGATATACTGGCTCAGATTTTCAAGCTGATCAGGACTCGAGAAAATCTACTTCTGGATATGTGTTCACCTTAGGAGGTAGAGCCGTAATTTGGAAGAGTGTGGAATAGAAATGCATCGCAGACTCTACCATGGAAGTCGAATATGTGGCCACTTCAGAGGCTGCAAAGGAGGCAGTATGTCTCAAGAACTTCCTTATGGACTTAGGTGTGGTTACGAATCTGTCCAAGAGCATCACCATTTATTGTGACAATTCTGGTGCTGTGGCAAACTCGAAAGAACCACGGGCTCACAAAGCGAGCAAACACATAGAAAGGAAGTATCATATCATTAGAGATATAGTGCAGAGAGGAGACATACAAGTGGTCAAGATTGCGTCAGAGAACAACCTGGCAGATCCTTTTACAAAGGCATTGGCGGTGAAACCGTTCGAGCGCCATGTTGAAGGGATGAGAGTTCAACTTGTTCAAGACCTCAACTCACTTTCAGTATAAGTGGGAGAATTAGACGTAGTGCAAATTTATTTTGTATACTCGAAAGCTGTTTTGAGTATAAGTGGGAGATTGTTAGAGTTTGTATACTAGAAATCACCTTTCGAGTGATTGAATACTGTAAAAACTCTTATTTTATTTTCCAATGGATGCAACAGATTATATTTGTCATAATGTTGTTATGTTTTACATTTAATGGATGTTTATTACATGTTTAAATGTATAAGTAACTTAACAAAGTCTAAGTCTTTGTTTTAGTAGACCGGTTGTGGGTGTCGTCCACTTTAAGGTAACACAGTCAGTTCTGAACAAAGGAAAATAAGAATTTCACAACCCAGATAGGCCTAGACTACCTAATGTGAAAGGTTGCGATGTCAGTCCGCATATTTCTAAGCCTTACTGAAAAAAGATGACATTGGTTTGGTAGAGCACTGAATTGGATCTAACAGCGAGACAAGTCTTTATGCTATCTACTCAAAGACGAGGTCTTGATAATTATTTATTTCTTAATCAATGT
Organism: Salvia splendens; assembly: GCF_004379255.2. NCBI lineage: Eukaryota > Viridiplantae > Streptophyta > Magnoliopsida > Lamiales > Lamiaceae > Salvia > Salvia splendens. Next base: position 19,381,737 of record NC_056049.1, read on the forward strand.
ACGTTAGCATTGAGCATACGGTATTGATTATGCACTACTTTGACTTACCAAATGGTGCGGGTTTTTCACAACCCAATAATTCTGGTATATTGGGTAGTGGTGATTATTATCTAGCGGTGCTAGGATTGCTATTATATTGATTCGTGCGCGAGGTGAGTCTCGTTTGATAACATCCTCAAGAGGAGCTTGAAACAAGGATTTATTATTCGGAACCTAGCTAGTTGGAGTTTGATTAATCTATGAATAATAAATAAGAGTTTCTTGCTAAGTCCACTCTTGGAATTAATAAGATGTTAATTAATTAAGTTCATAGTAGACACTAATTAATTAATGGACGTTTCTATCTTAAGCACATGAAATGAACGACAAACAAATGGAAACCCAGATTACTTATAATTTCGGATTTGGATGGGCAGTGCAATATTACTTCTGTAGTGGCTGCTCGTAATATTCCAATATAATCTTATATTAAAATTTGGGTTCAATTTAATTAGTAAAAAGCTAATTGGCCATATCCAAAACCTTCCATAGATTCCTGACTGGGCCCAATATGTGACTTAATATAAATAGGAGAATAAATTAGACAGAAAATACACTTAATTATACTCATAATTTTCGTCCCCCTTCCTTCTCTGTGAGGGACGATTTTTTCCCTTAAGCTCTTCTCTGTGAGATAGAATTTCTGTCTTCTTTATTTAAGTCCTAGTATTCTGGTGAGATCAGCCCACACTGATATCAGCATACAGTCCATGAACCAGTCAGAAGATCCGTGGTTTAATACTCAAGATCTTCACGTGGAGAAGGCGCTAGCTATCTTCGATTCTTTGAAGAATCCTCAAGGTAAATTGGCTATTCTGTAGAAAGCATGTTTTAGGTTTCAATTATACTTAAAGCATTATTTAATTCAAGTTATGAGCATGATATATGTGATAATTGCGCGAATAGAATTTGTCTAAATAATCTGCTAAATAGATCAGAATTATTATGTAATTGATTTATGTATGCTTCCGCTGCCAACCCCTTCAGAAGTAACATATGGGGATGCCACTGGACGAGGATGAGGACGGTGTTGAGGATGTTGTTAGGATGATGGAGAGGACTCTGACGAGTGAGTCGGGTGGCGTGTTGAAGCTTTCACAAGTTTTTTTTATTGTAGTGTAAATTTTTTTGAATGAAGTATGTTTGAGTTTTTTTTGTTCAATTAATTTCGTAATTATTTTGTTATTAATATGAATTAAAATGGGAGGGTTGTTGGGAAGATTGGTGGGAGGGCGGAAAGCTATTGTACAACTGTGGAAGGGCTTAAGGTATTTTTAGAGGGCTTAATGATATGAAATGAAAATTTTTTGGAAAGGATTTAATGATGTAACACGATAAATTTTTGGAAAAGGATGTGAGAGGGCTAAGACCATCTCCAACCATACATCAAAACTCATTTTTTATGTAGATAATTTCTCCAACCATACACCAAACATAAACTCATTTTTGGGTTTTTCAATGGAATAACACCAGATATGGTGTTTAATGCAAATTTTTTGTGAGACAAATACTCAAAATGGTGTAAAACTTAACTATGGTGTAGATGGTTGGGGTAAAATGACTTTTTAGTCTGACATACTAGAAAATAAGTTTGAGCTTGGCATAAATGGTTGGAGATGAGCTAAGCTTATTATGAACGCTTTTAACATAAATGCGCAACGCCCAAATCTTTTTTTGGATTAGCTTCTGTGTGAGGGATTGGCTCAAGAGTTACTTGTCTCTTCTTTCATATCTAATTTGTGTTGGAATCGTGTTTGGTCAATGAACTTTGACCAATAATAAATGTGATGATGTATTTAATTTTATAAAATTAAATGCAATAGCGACGATCTACTTTCGGAGTATATGACTGCGGTATATTTATTTTCTCTAAACCGATTCTCGGTGAGTGAGAAATTATGAATTAAAGTTTGTCACAGTTATGAGCTGTAAATGAGCTATGAGAGATAACCTTATTAAACATGTATTTAATAAAATGAATTATTACGTGTAATAATTATAGTGGACTAAGATGGGGAGTAGATTCCATGTGTGCACGTTGCCTCGTCACGAGCCGCGAGCCGCGAGCCGTGTACCATGTCTTGTGACCCATGCTCAGTGCACCGTGTCCCGTGACCCGTGCCCCGCGTCCCGTCAGTCGGGTGCCATGTGTCAAAAGGTTCACGATGGACCTGCCACACAACGGGTACTAAAAGGTCCACGACGGATCCCGATAAATAGCGGGTCCCAAACGGTCCACGATGGACCCCAACGGAAAGCGGGTGACAAAAGGTCCCCGATGAACTTGACGCATTGTGTGCCAAAAGGTCCAAGATGAATCTCATCGTGTAGCGTGTCCAGATGCATTCGTCTCCTCTAGCTTCCGTAACGGGTTGTAACCCCTGACGGTTACAATCAACCCATAATGGCATGCTTAATGCCTGCATTGATTCCACCTCCACATGCATTGGACTTGGCCTATATATAGGCATGCATCCCTTGCATTCTCTACACATTGCAAACCAAGCATATCATTTGCATAACACTCTCCATCTCTTTGCGTAGTCTTCCGTCGAAGCTCTGCCCTCGCCATCATCCAGTTCGCCAGAGCTTGTTCTGTTTGCGGTGCTGTAACGAATAAGACGAAGTCGTTTTATCTTTGGGAACGACACGCCAATCCGAGAGCATTACCGGGGCGTATCTCGTCTTGCGGAAAGAGGACTCCTCGACTCGGCTTACATCTTTACGGTTTACAGTTTTGATTTGTTTTTTCAATTCAGTTTATTTCCGTGTATTTTCTTATCCTTCATTGGGTTGTATTACGCCCCGCTAGTGTTTATATCTGTATCACAATAATTCCACCAACAATTTGGAGAAAAGATCCCATCATGGGGTAAAAGAACTTAGTTAAAGATATACCGTTAATTATTTTCATATAAATTTTTAACTTACTAGCTCAATTAACAAAAAAAATGCCAACAATTTTTTTATATACTACTACTTTATAAAATTTTAGAGCTTTTAATCAATACGAATTGGGTTTAAGATTTTTATTTTTCGAATTTCATAATTTTTATTTTAATTCTTTAATTTTCAATATATTAATAACTTTAAATTCTTAATTTTTTAAGTTGGGCCTTATTAAAAGATTATTATTACACTATCCTGATTTATTTATTTAATATTTTAATGATATATATTTATTATTTCACTTTTACTTCATAAAATATTAGAGTTCATAATTTAATTTATTACAACATAAAAATAAATTGAAATTTGATATATAATGTATAAATAATAATTGAGTTTGCTGTTTTGATTTTAAGAATTTGTATTTTAATTTTTTACTTTGTAAATTTTAATTTCTAAAAATTTAATTTTTTGGAATATTATAGTAGAACTTTATAGAAATAGAATCTCATCAAGAAATTTATAATACAGTGATATTAACATTATTATGACCTCCAAATGAAGCTTTGTTTTGCTGCATATATAATATTAGAAAAATAGTCAGAACCACAAAAATAGTAAAAGAGCCAAAATATATTAATCGATTAAAGTGTACGTAATATTTTTTGTATAGATATTTTTATGTAATTTAGTTTGACATTTCGTACATACAACATTTACTTATATAAATATGTTGTGGTACTTCTTATTGAATTGATTTTAAATTTTGTGCAACATGTTGTGGTACCAAATTTAGATAAGGATAAATGCCATTAGGATAATTTAGGCATAATATAAAATATTGTAATGGCAAAATAATATAAGAGTATTATGGGTGCGTTATATTGCTAACTTTTCTTAAATTGCTACCTTGTTAACCCATCAACGTAGTGTATTAAAAATGTCAACACGATCACATTAAAATATCAACACATATTTGTGTTGACATTTTAATAAATTGTATTGACATTTAAATATTAATGTCAACGCAATGTATTAAAATATCAACTTAGGTTTATGTTGACATTTCATTATCATCGTACTGACATTTGTAATATACTATATGATGAGTTAACAAGTTAGCAACTTAAAAAATTTAGCAACATATCACATCCTAGAGTATTATTGCATAGGTCTCTATATCAGTACCCTTATAATTTTATGAAATGGTGCGACAATTTGATTTTTTTTGTTCTTTACATACTTAATACTAGTATAAAATTTATCAATTAAATAATAAATTTTAAAACACACATATTTTGTACGAGAAAGAGCTCATATGATTTTTATAATATAAAATTAAAAATGATTTCTCTTAAAAATATAATTTACTATTTTATTTATAAAAGTTACTCTATTACTTTTACAAATTAAATTTATTATATATTACTAAATTATAATTCTTCTGAGTAAAAGTTAATGTTTTTTACTAATAAAATTTATTCTTCTTGCTAATAAAATTTATTATTTTGAATAAAAAAATTTCCATATTATTTTTGTGAATTAAATTTATTATCATGATCAATGGAAAGTATTGCTTTTAAAACATCAATAGTCATTTTGCATTTGTCATGTGATGACTCAAACCATTTGACCTATTGGATGTAAGCGTGTTACCAATTAAGCTGCACTTCATAATCGTATAAAAATTATTCTAAAATTAATATTTTTGTTCTTGGATTAAAAGATGTAGTACATTTCAATTGCAATATTCTAAAAAATAAGAATCAAAAGGAATTAGAATTCTAAAAAGTAAATAGTTAAAATAGAAATTATGAAATTCTTAAAATAAATATGTAAACCCAGTCAGTATTAATATATCATGTAGTATCAAATTTTAATTTTTTTCATTATATTAAGAATTGACCTAGGAACTATAATATTTTTATAGCATAAAAGAGGAAATCAAAGTTCGACTATAACACTCCTAAAAGACTTTATAGAAATTAAACTTAGAATTTAAAGAATTCAAATCATAATCGCAAACTCAATTAATATAACTAAAGTCATTAATCAAATTTGAATTTGTCTCATAGTGCAGTAATTGAGCTAAGAACTCTAATACTCCTCTATAAAGAAAGAGAAAATAAACTACTTATAAAATTTAAATATGATCAGAGATATTTTGAAAGATATATTGTGGACTAAATAATTATTTTGATAGAAAAAAACTTATGTATGACTTTATTAGTTTATTTCATTTTGCACGGTATATCTTCATTTAATTTATTATAAAATGTTCGATTATTTTGTATTTTATATTTTTTTAATAATAGTATAGGTATTATTAACCATACTAAACCAAAATTTAATCAATTTCACTTATCAACATTTGCGAATTTTAAGTGAATCACAATCAATTTTTAACCAATAGAATTTATCAAATAGAGATGCGTTGTAACTAATTAGTTAATTAAGAAATTATCAGGAGTATGCCATAATTATAGGATAGCAAATCTCATTCATCTTAATTAGAAGAGATAAACGGTTGTAGGGACAAGAATGTATATTTACGAAATATTAATTTAATAAGAAATGAAATCCTATTTAAAATTACTATTTAAAAGAAGAAAAGTAGAAAACTAAAAAAATTCTAAGTAAATGTAAATATCAATAGAAAATAACAAGAGGAAAAAAGGAAACGACGTTGCCTAATGATAAGACTCGTTTCATGCATGTGTTATGTGATAAAACTACACCCATTTTTGTGAACTAACGTGCAAATATGAGACAAGTGTCTGTGAAAGTCCGTCATTTTCAAAGAATGAACAGATCAACTGGGCGGACAAGCGGATCAAGGAGAAGGTGTCAAAATTGCTGCGCAATCGGCTCAAGTCAGATCACATGGCATGTAGCAGGAGCACTCGACTAGGAGATTGAGCGTCGCACAAGAAAGATCTCCAAAGGCGAAGGGTAGGAAAGACTTTTCAAAGGACAGTTGCCCTAGGGATCAAGACCTCACGCCTTCCTATAAATAAAAATAGAGAAGGAGGAAGGAGGGGCTTCTAGCTCTTAACACCTAGTAGAGTTCAGCTCTCTCCTAGGTCTGAAATGGGGGCTCCCAACACTCAAAACTCGTGAATTCCGTCACATACACACTTGGTTCTTAGTTTAGTTTAGCTTAGCAACATTTGGGTGTTGGTGTTATCGCTTTTATCCTTTGGTTCTGTAATTCCGCTTTGAGAAGAAGCGATGAAACAATTTTTGTGTGGTTTTGTTCACTTTTAGTATACGTTTGATGTTGTAGACTATGGATGTTTTGATTCAGTACTTTTAGTTTAACGGCCTTGGTTTACGTCGAAAGCCTGTTTACCGTGCATGAACTCTCTGATCTATGTTTGATTTCCGTTTCATGATGCATATCTTAGCTCAAGTGTTTTACTACTGTCAATTCTGTTGGATCTAATTTGTTGTCTATGAATCCTGCTTGGTCGTGAAGTAATCATAGATGGAATGTGTTAAGGTGTTTAGATCTAGTTATTTGCAGTACGGTAGAGCAAATCTGAGCATGTTTACGTTGATTGAAGATGCGATCGTGTTTGATTTGTTTCGGTAGTCGTAGATCTGAAGTTTAGTTTCGATTTCTGCATAAGTATAAGTAGGTTAGTTTGTCTACGTATTCACAGTCGTCGTTTTCTACTTTGATTTGGAGTTATGTGTTAGTCTTGTGAGTTTGTTCCTTCATGTTAAATTTGTTATAATGAAATTCTCTGCAGATCTGATTTACTATGTTCCTAGATTTGGTTGTTTGAGGAAGATGAGTTTGAAACCGTCGTACAAGTTCACAGATTCGAATGAGTTGATCAGTTTAGCTTAGTTAATCTCTCAGTTTGTCGCAACCTCAGTAATCTCAACTTAACCCACCCTAGTGAAGCGTGGCAGCAGTCACTCCCAACTTGTCCTCAACAAATGTAGAACACGTCCTCTCTATGGGATTCGACCATTACTTCCCTTTACTAAAGTAGTAATATTGTGGGTTCAGGTTTTTGAAAGACAAGCTCTTGAGTCTCTCCGTTCGCATACTCGACATGAGCCGGAGTGGGATGAAACATGTCAAGTTGATCAACTGGATTACCCACCGGATCTGTTCACAGGCCACGTGCAAGTGACAGACAATATCGTTCGCCTGGGTCCGTTTGGTGTCACGACTTGATCAGTCTGTGACGCCCAGCTCACGCTCGAAGTTTCAGCGAGAGATAAATAATGGCAGAAAGAAAATGACACCAGAGATAAGAAGCTAGCAGCTTTCACCTAAATTTGTCGATTTAGGAAAAAAGAAAATAACGTGGCCTAAAAAAATTGATGATAAAAGAGGCGCTCATTTTGAGTCATTTTGAGTCGTTCAGCAGACTAGCAGAGCTTCCTTGATAATTTATAGAGGGAACATCTTTTTTAGCGCATCAACTATTCCAAATGAGCAAATTTGGTCCGTAACATTTCATAATATCTTTAGAGGTCCCTTAACTATAAGTTAATATCAATTCAACTACTTTTTGGCTATTTCTAAAATTTTTATGACCAAAGTACCCTTAAGACCATGAAGGACAATTCAATCTATTTATTCATCCACTTTTTTCTTTCTTCTAATTTATTTGGGATTAAGTTTAATATATCTTATACTAATATTATTACTATATACCATACCTTGTTTGAATATTATGATATTACTTTCTAGTGCTGGTTAATACTTTTATATGGTTACATTCTCAATTATTTAGATAAAACTAAGATAAATATTTTATTTTAATGAATCTCGTAATTTTATTAAACTACATTGAAATAAAAATTTAATAAAGTAGAAAAAATATGATTCACGAATAGTCAAGAGAATGGATATGAGAACTATAAACAATTTTCATGATGTTGTAAATGGCCTAATGATAATATTAAGACGCGACATTATGATATTAAACAATTGATAGCAACCATTGGTTTTTCATTTAATTAAACAATCATAGATTTAACTTAATCATATATTCAACTAAGAATGTCATTGTCTTTTTTATTAAATTGATTATTGATAATTTCAACTAATTTTTTAGACTATAATTACTACATAAGAGTAGATAAAATAAAACTTAGCTCTTTGAATTATTTAAGATTCTATGTATGTTAATAAATTTTAATTTATTTTTAATCATCAATTTTATATTCGACTTAAAAATAACATATTTTATAGCTTTAAGATTGAAAAATTAATATTCCATCTAATAAATTGAACTACTTTTATATACAAATATTTTATAAATATAATATTTACATATATTTATATTTAGGTTATTTCACTATTAATATTAAATATAGTACAATGATTGAAAATATTATAAATAAGTAAAACTAAACCTAAACGTAAATAATTAATAGTAATAAAATATTAATATCATTAAGATGTTTTTATTTTAAAATTAAAATTAGAGGGAACTATCTTTTTGGTATATCAACTATCCCAAATTACATACTTAATGAAAATGAGAGGGTAAATAGATTGAATTGTCATCATTGGCTTAAGGGTACTTTGATCATGAAAAAATTGAAAATAGCCAAAAAGTAGTTGAATTAATATTAACTTATAATTGATGAACCTTAAAAGATATTATGAAATGTTATGGACCAAATTTGCTCATTTGGGATAGTAGTTGGTGTACTAAAAAATATGTTCCCTCTAATTTATAAAACAATACTATATAAAATCTAATGCCAAAAATCATATGTTTCAAATTTAATGTCATGGATAGAGTAATAATTAACCATTAAACAAACTAAATGACCCCTAATGCTAAGACACATAAAAGATATATATGTTGTTTGGTTTGCAAAATTATATCTCAAATTAAATATGTAATGTGTTTGATTCAATCCCACAACTTAATCCTATATGGATAATCATGAGATAATTGGTCATAGCTAACCTCCTATAACTAAAATAGTCTCACAACTCAATCCTAGATTATATTTTCGTATTATTTTATCTGGAAAACCGAACGCCACGAATAAATTATTTGGGATTGTCGCGTAGGATAAAATCGAAAGAAAAGGACTACTAATAGCGTGTATATTAATTCAAAAAGATACGGGTAAAAGATAGTACTCCGTAAAAGATATTATCCAGCCCCGCTGTATTTAATTTTCAGAGTCTGCATTGGCAAAAGAGGAATTAATATATTCGTTTTGAATCCAAAAAAACGCTTTGAATTGCAGAAACAACACCAAAACGTAAATCTAAATCCAGTATAATAATCAGTCGATTATCATGCTATAATAATCAACCATTTGATCTCGCGAAATTCTTATGATTGTTTACCTTGTCAAAGCTTAGATGGAAACACAGTCTTCTCTTCCAATCCTAACAAACCGCAAACATCTGGATACAGAGACTTCCTAATCTCCGCGTACGCTTCGTGATACGATTATTATTATTATTATTATTATTTAGTTAGTTAATTATTGATTTGCATATCTTTTTCATATCTTTTGTTTTGTTCATTAAGTTAGTATCCACTATTATAAACGGTGGATTCCTCCGGGCAAGGACACGTCGTGTTTGAGCATTCTGGGACGCGTGAACAAGCTTCCCATTTTAACGATGAATTTTGGCAACCACAATAGTCATCCTTTGATGATTTTTTATGGAGGTGATGCAGGGAGACGCTCAACTATTCGGTGTATGTTTGACCCAGGAAGATTCCTCGACACTCATTGTTGCTTCATGGTGCTCACCTTGAGGACAAGGTGGATTTCAACCGTGGGGGAGTTGATACGATTATTATTATTATTATTATTATTATTATTATTATTATTATTATTTAGTTAGTTAATTATGGATTTGCATATCTTTTTAATATCTTTTGTCTTGTTCATTAAGTTAGTATCCACTATTATAAATAGTGGACATTGTTATTCATATTATTCATTCAAGAAATATCAATTATCCTTCTATTTTATTTTCTCTTATTCTCTTTCCTTTCAAACGTGCAAAACGCACAAAACCCTAATTTTGACGCCGGATTGATCGACGGGCAAAAGCTCCCGCGACGTTCGACGTAAAATCTACGAGTTAAGGAACTTCATCCTTAACAATTGGTGCTTTCATCGTGATCTCTTCCTCCGAATCGCTGTCTACATGTCGTACAGCTACACCGGATATCAACTCCGGCAGGCGGATTACCACCCATGGCAGCCCGTATCTCAACCTCTGCTCCATCCGATCAGAGCGTTAGATCAACAACCATCATATCCATATCCACATGATGGGAGACTCCACCCACAACACCATCCCTACCAAGCCCGTCAACCCACTTCCTGGGACCCGCCATGGCTGCGCCAAGAAACTGCGTATCAGCAACCATCGTCCTACGAGCCAGATTTGTACTCTCCACCACCCTCTTGTTGGGACTCGCCAAGGTTGTGCACGCAGCATGGATACTCTCAGCCTCATCAACCGCCTCAGCAGCCACACCACACCGCGCTCAGACAGCCCACTTGCTGGGACCCGCCATGGGTGCGCACGCAGCAGAGTTCTTCGACCTATGATCAACCGTCGTTGTTATATCCGCAAACTCCCGATCAACCGGATTGGCAATGTCTCCCAACGACTAATGATGTCGGCCATATGGAGCCTCTCGACATGCCACGTGATCCAGTGACACCGGAGTCTGAACCAAGCCTAACGGTGGCTGACTTGGCTTCACAGCTCGAGCGTTTGATTGCTATTGTCAGGGAATTGGGGTCTCAGATGGATTCACGTGAACGTTGCCTGGGTTATCCACACGCCGCAATGAGGCCGACGAGCCATCTCCGCACAGCCGCCCCATTGGCCGCTACAACTGCTGTCTCGTCCACGAATCTGCCCCCGCCAGCTCCTTCGTGCAGCCCCGATATCAATGGAGATGAGGGCGAATTGTTAGACGATGACCCACTCCCACTAGCCGTGATATCTCAGTCGGGCGACTCCAATACCATTCCAACATCGATCCCTCATTTTGTACTTGTTTTCCCCGGTTCTATAAAATTGGGGATTTCAGAGGGTGTGAAACGCGACTGCTTTAGTTCTTCTCTCGGCAAGAGTAGAGTTACAGAGAAATTTCACAATTTGGATGATATAGGTTTTAATGATGGCGCGAATCCAATTGATGGTGATGTTGCAAGAATGAATCATCGACCAAGATCGCTTGACGGTGATAAACGGTGGATTCCTCCGGGCAAGGACACGTCGTGTTTGAGCATTCTGGGACGCGTGGACAAGCTTCCCATTTTAACGATGAATTTTGGCAACCACAATAGTCATCCTTTGATGATTTTTTATGGAGGTGATGCAGGGAGACGCTCAACTATTCGGTGTATGTTTGACCCAGGAAGATTCCTCGACACTCATTGTTGCTTCATGGTGCTCACCTTGAGGACAAGGTGGATTTCAACCGTGGGGGAGTTGATACGATTATTATTATTATTATTATTATTATTATTATTTAGTTAGTTAATTATGGATTTGCATATCTTTTTAATATCTTTTGTCTTGTTCATTAAGTTAGTATCCACTATTATAAATAGTGGACATTGTTATTCATATTATTCATTCAAGAAATATCAATTATCCTTCTATTTTATTTTCTCTTATTCTCTTTCCTTTCAAACGTGCAAAATGCACAAAACCCTAATTTTGACGCCGGATTGATCGACGGGCAAAAGCTCCCGCGACGTTCGACGTAAAATCTACGAGTTAAGGAACTTCATCCTTAACACTTCGCCGCTCCACTCCTTCTTCCCCAATTCCTCCGCCGTCTGCACCGCCGCAGCCGCCATCTCCTCCACGGAATCGTACGCCGCATCGGCCCCGATCTTCGCCGCGCGGAGCGCCAATCCCCGCCTCGCTGCGCTGGAGCCTACTTTCCCCTTGATCAGAGCCGTGAAGTAATCCGGCAGGCTCATGCCGATATCGAGCTCGCTCAGATACAGCACCGCTCTCGATTTCGTCATCACGACGTAGTCGTGGCTAATCGCGAGGATCAGCCCTGCCGCCGCCGCATGTCCGGTCACGGCGGCGACGGTCGGCATAGGGAGCGAGAGGAGGTCGGAGACGACGCCTCGGAACAGATTCACCATGTTGATGACCTCCGCCGCCGCCGCGTCAGCGGCGACGGCCTGCGCGTGGCGGAGGTCGAAGCCGTTGGAGAAGAATCGGCCTTCGGCTTGAGTGACGAGCGCCGATCCGGGGACGGCTTGCGATCTGACTTCGGATAGCGCCGCGCGGATGGCGGCGATGAGCGTAGGGTTGAGGCGGTGCTCCTGGTCTTTCTTGGAGGCGCCGGTTAGCGTGAGGAAGAAAATACTTCCACGCTTCTCTAACGTACACATGCTGCGCGTAGGATAAGAGGGTCCACTATAAGGCGGACACGCCTAATAGCCCCGCCCCAGTTTTTGTCCATAGCCCCAATCTTGTTGTTCATAGCCCCAAAATTCTATTTCCGCCACTATAGTGGACACCTCCAATAGCCCCATATTTTATAATCAATTTTTATTTTTAAATATTTTTAGTTTCAATCAAGTGTAATTTAAATAATCGCAGTGTAAATAACTAGAATACGAGGTAATTGGGCCGAATATTCATTGTATTGCAAACCGGTATAATTATACAATGAATAATTAAAAAAAATACAACTATAAAACTCCGGCACCGTCTACTCGGTGTCGGAGTCGGCTTCCTCGTCTTCTTCTCCTCCTCCTCCTCTTCCTCTCTCGCTGCTGCCGGCCGCGGTATCCCCAGGCGCATTATCAACCAACCCCAGTCGACTCTCAATCCGATTGATGAGCCTCTTGTAGACGTTCCTGACGTACGGGTCAGTTTCCCCTGCGTATGACCTGCATACGTCTTGCAGTTGTTGCATCAACTGCACGTCTATGGTATTGGCCAATACCTCGTGGGGTTGCACCGTGGGCTGTGGGATTGGGGAGGGCTGTTGGATGCGCGATCCCGACGTGGCCAGTGCCACGACGGCCGCCTCCGCCCCTACCGCCTCCGCCCCGACTGCCGCTACCTCCTCGGGTCGGAACGGGCGTTTCCACCGATGTTGCCGGCGTATCTGGGATGCCAGAACTGAGCAGACCCATCATAGTATCAAACGCGTCTTGATCTGCCTCGGTGAACGGAGATTGGCTGGCTTGGAAAGGGGAACCCGGACGCGGATGGTGAAGCGTGTCTAGGTTGGGTCTGTAATCTCCAAATGCGGAACGACTCAGATTCCGCTGTAAAGGTGGCGGAGTTGGAGAAGACCTCCACGACTGAGATGGAGGAAGGGGTGGACTCGATGCCCACGTTGGGGGAGATTGATTCCAACTCCGAGGCTGGGACGGAGTCGCATATCCGCCAAAGCCCGACGGCTGAGAAGCATATCCGCCAAAGCCTGACGGCGAGAAGGATAGCCCGAGGGGTTTGATGGATTGCTGCCATATCCCGATTCCTGAGAGTCGGGTGATTCGTCGTCTCCTCGGTGTATTTTTAGAGAGTGGTTGTGTAGATAGTGGGTGGAGGGATTTTGTGAAAATGGTGAAAAATAGATGGTGGGGAATGGTATTTATAGAGGAAAAAAACAAAAAAAATTTGAAATTGGCGCCGCATGTGCCGCGGCGAATCGTCCCCACTATGGTCGCCGCGCCTATAGGCACGGCTATGCCCCCGCCGCGTCCTCGCCCTGCACCCGGCGATCGCCCGTCCGCCCACCATCGCCGCGCCCGCCGCGTCCGCCCCCGGGGCGGACAACCTTGCCACTATAGCCCGCCCGCCGCCGCATCCACTCCATAGTGGATACCCTAAAGGAAGGATGAGGTGATTGGAAATATTATACTTGGTATTTATGGGGGGGCGAGGTACGAAATATTTTATTTTGTGAGGGGCGAATATGAAATGTTTTAGGATTTGTTGCAGATGATTCTCGCGGAATTGGATAGGAACAAAATTTGCTGAAATTGATGACCTACCCGTTTTATATTTCTAAAATATGAATGACAAGTACTAAAATCGAAAATGAATTGTAAAGGTAAATTAAAATCGAAAAAGTGTAATGAAGACTCTTGTCGAATAGTGCATAAAAATAGAAAAGGCGGTGTAACCAAAGAAAATAGAAAAGCGGAATAATAGAAAATAGACCATGTTTATCATGTTCTAGGTCGCTCTACTCTGCCATGTCATTTTATAAAATAAAAAATAAAAAATAAAAAATAAAAAAATGGTCTCTTCTGGTGGATCAAATCTCTTTCTTTCTTCTATACATTCACCAATGAAATTGTATGTTTTGGCACCGTTATTAATGCTCAATTATTTTTCATAAAATTCATTCATTTTCAATATATTATATTAAAAATTTTAAAACAATATTCAAATTCATAATTTTCATTTTCTATAAATTTTTACATAATTTCTTTCTTCATTTATAATCCATTTTTATTTACTACAATTTCTTATTTTTTCAGTACTATTAATTATTTATCCTTCATTTTGTACACAATTGTGTAATTTTGTTTTTTACGATTTGTTTGTCTATATTTTTTAATTTGTTATTTTTTGTGTTTTTAATTTATGATAAACACTTTACCTTTTCTTTTACAAACACATGAGGAAAAGAGGTCAACAGATGAGTCATTTCAAAGTAAGGGGTAGTACGATAGAAAGTAAAAATAAAAGGGTAGCCGGGTTGAGCGAGTTAATCAATCAGGTTGATCAAGTCAGAAATCAAGTCAAAAAAAATAATTAAAAAAATAATAATAATAAAAAGGGGTTGAGAAAAAGAGGGCAGGAAAAAGTTGTAACCTGACCCGGTAAGTAGAAAGTTAGAAAAATAAGCCAAATGCTAAAAGTCGCCACTTGACCAAGTAAGGTATCTAGTGGCAAAATAAAAAGTTCAAATCTTTAGTCTCTTGACTCATATGTTTTTCTTTTTACGGTTTATATTTTTAAACTTAAAACCCCTAGGACCCTACCTTGATACACCACTACGCCTAAGCCCCATTACACCCGAAACGAAGACCTTGAGGAACTATCTTGTGCAATCCGATTCAAGGTATTAAATTTGTGGCAATGCCGAGTGAACAGTCCTAACATCTCTGGTGAGAAATGAGTGATTGAGTGAATCCAACAGTGGTTTCAAAATTGAGCAATCTTACGAACTGACACATTGTTCAAGTAAAAGTGAAAAGGAAGAAGCATAAACTGCTGGCAAATGGATTGACCTCGACCTCGGGTATGATTGTTGAAATTTATTCGATCTAATGCATCTATGTGAATATGTGTTTTTATTTCGAGTCTTGTTTTCTCTTTTCGTCTTCTTTTACTTTCTTGAAATGAGTAAACCATGCCTGAAATTTGTCTTATCTTTTTCTTTTCTTTTTCTTTATACTTGGGGACAAGTATGTTTTAAGTGTGAGCAGTTTGATAAGGCTCATTTCATGCATCGGTTTAGGGGTAAAATGTACGCTACTTGATCGGTTTTATCGCGCAAAGCAAGTGTTAAATGTGCAGAAATGCCGCTTGACCAAGGCAACAAGGCCAAACTGATCAAACAAGTACAAAATGCGAAAAATGCCATAAAGCGGGGGAGTTGATCAAGGGGGTATTTAAGCAGTCAAGGAGGGGACCACTGGCTTCCAGAATAAGGACATGTGAGGCAATGAGCTGGATGGTGCGCATCATTCTGTTATCAAGGACAACGTTCTAGAAGGAGGCACATGCTGATATATGAGACGCAAGGACGGAACTGAGTCATGAATTTGTTACTGAAAAGCGTCATCATTCTAGAAGGAAAGCACGTAGCAATCGATGAGTCGCTCACTCTCAGCGTGAGCGAATATTCCCTGCCAAGATCGTTATCCAGCTGGAGGTCGTTGCCGAGCTTATAAATAGAGAATGTGCCACCACGAAAGAATCCGATCTTTTACTTTTCGTCTTTAGTTTAGTTAGTTCTCTAGTTTAGTCCAATCATCTAGATAGTTTAGATAAAGTAATGCTTAGTTAGAGAAAAGGGCGACCGAAGGGAGCGCTACAGAATACTCTATATCTGTCAGCGTTGTCTCAAGTTTCCTGCCGAGGATCTTCTCGGTTTACTTGCTTTTGTATTTTCCGAAGTGTTAGCTTAGTTTAATTTCAAGTTGTTTTGTAGTTAAAGTTTCGAGCTTTTTGTATTTCGCATGTTCGCTGCACTCGTTTGGATTCTGAATATAAAATCGAAGTTGTTCTGTTTTCGTCATCATGTTTACTGTTCCAAGTAGTTAATTTTCATTCCAGTCTGAAATTCAATTGACCCAGTAGTTAAAATTCCCTTGAGCAAGTAGTTAGTTACTTTTCTGTCTAAGGTAAATCAGTAGTTAAAAACTCCCAAAAGTTAAAGCGTGGCAGCAGCCAACCCCCTGTTTACTACTCACACACTTGATACACGAGCTTCTCTGTGGGATCGACCCCGAACTTGTCGTTTTACTGTTAAAGTAGTGCAAAATTGGGGGTTTATAAATTACATTGGTGGCGTGCGAGAGCGAGAGCAACTTGATCAAGTAGCAACGACATTTGCTAGCTGATCCATCCGGTTCAGTTATCTCTTCTATATAACTTGAATCAAAGAAAACAGCAAGTCGCATCCGCAGGTCCGCCAAGCATCCACAATAGCGGACGTCCTGACGGACGTCATCGGCTTGTCCGTCGGTGACGTCCGCTATTGGGGCGAACGTCCGCACAACGGACGTCTCAGACGGACGAGAGGTCATCTGCGGGTGTGCGCGGACGTCCGTCCTCTCGTCCGCTATTGTGGTGCGTCGACAGACGTCCCAGTGGACGTCCCAATTTTCGATATATATATTTTTTAACTCTATATATATGGCTCGTTGCACTTCATTTCATTTGCACCACTTGTATTAACGAGTTTCTCTTCCTTCTCTCTACATTTCTCATTTATTAGTGGATCCAAAAATGGCTAGTGGTAGTGGTGGGGAGGTTGATGACGTGAGGCGGCAAATTACCGAAGAGTTGCTGGCCTATAAGTCCGCGGAGATAAATCGGTTGATACAAGCTTACTTGCAGCAGCAGCAGCAGCCGGCAGTACCTTGCCTCATCTTTCATCGAGCTGTAGTTTCCCGTGACCATGTCGTTGCCCACCAACGGTTGTTTGACGACTACTTTGCCGAGCAGCCGCGGTCCGGGGAAAACTTTTTCCGGCGGCGTTTTAGGATGCACCGGGATCTATTTATGAGTATCGTGAACGCTTTAGAGCGATGATACAAGTATTTCAGGTTCAGGGAGGATGCGAGTGGTAGACCCAGTCACACGCCTATACAGAAGTGCACTCCCACAATCAGGCAGTTGGCCTACGGAGGAGCGGCCGACATGTTCGACGAGTACCTCCACATAGGCGAGACGACTGCCCGCGATTGCCTGCGACATTTTTGTACGGGCTTCATTCACATATTCGGGGAAAGGTATCTTCAAAAGCCTACCCCCGAACACTGCCAAGCTCTGATGGATATGCACGGGACGGTGCACGGGTTTCTCGGCATGTAGGGCAACATAGATTGTATGCATTGAGAATGGAAGAACTGCCCTGCCACCTGGAAAGGGACGTACACGACCGGTTTCAAAGGCAAGAATCCCACGATGATCCTCGAATCGGTGGCTGAATACCGGATATGGATTTGGCATGCGTATTTTGGGGTAGCCGTGTCGAACAACGACATCAACGTCCTCCAGTCGTCGCCCCTTTTCAACGAGCAGTGCATGGGCGTTGGTCCGGCCATTAGTTTCATCGCCAACGACAACCAGCATGATATGGGCTACTATCGGCGGATGAGATATACCCTAGGTGGCCCGTCTTTGTGAAGATGATCAGATGCCCAACTGATCCAAAGAAGATCTACTTTGCGGAACGACAGGAGGCGGCGCGCAAGGATGTGGATCGGGCATTTGGTGTGCTCCAGGCTCGATGGGCGGCAGTGAAGGGTCCGACACGGTTGTGGTATGAGGACTGCATTGTCGAAAATGAAGGTGCAGAACTGACTAATTGGGCCAATGAAGATGCTACCGGTGCCGGTCCAAACCACGACGTGGCCACCGCCAATGTACGAATGGGGATACCTCATGGGGAAACCGATCGGGTCCGTGCATTTGCCGATAAGTGACAGCAAGAAGCCCATATTCAACTTTAAAAAACTGATCGAGTCCGTAAATCGGTCATATGTTTAAGACCAAAATAGTATTATAATCTTTTAAGAAATGTCATTTAGAATTCGACATTCCAAATAGTAAAATGTATCCGTTAAAACAATGGGAGTATTAATTATGACGAACACATATATAAGAATTTAACTTAACTAGGAGTCTCTTGATTTCAAGAGGTTTTATATTCATTGTGTTTTTATGATTAATTATAATCTGTTTTGATTGTGCAATTATTGGCCTTAGGTGTCGTTTAGTGTGAAATAGGAGTATATTTGAAATTCAGTATCTATATTACATGTCGAAATATCATATTTCCAAAAAATTATTGAAACATTCATTTTTGCCTTTTCTATTTTCTATTAGTTGTGGTGTTGTTTAATGGCGGAAAAGTGCCAAGGACAGACAATTGAGATCGATTTGGGGACGACATATTTTTTGATTATCTATATTATTATTATTTCTTCCTACTTACTTTATTCTTTTTACTTTATTAACAAAAATAACACTATATCAAATTTTCTTTGAAATGAAAATGTTTGATTTTGTATCGATGGACGATAGATGAGTGGGTGAGTGAAAGATAGTATAATCTAATAATATTGGAGGAATGTAACTATTATAATTTCTATGTGTATAGAATCATTAATAAATATTTAATTTAATCAATTTGGAATTGTGTATGTGTGTGGCAGAGTGAGTGTGGGAGGATAGTTTTTTTATCACACTTAAATTAGCAACGACATGGCGTGATTAATAATTAGTGAATGGTATTTAAATATTTAATTTATGGTAATTAAATTCATAAATAGTTCAAATTTATTTTGACAATTAATATTAAAGATTCTAACAAAATATGATCACTTTTTGAATAAAAAAGATATTGATTTCTAAAATTATAACCTTTAGCCTAATTCTACTATTTTCCATAAATTTTAAAATTTTCATCTAAAATATATAATAAATTGTATATTTATTTGCTATTTCCAACATGATTCGAATATGATATTTCTGCAAAAAATTTATGCTGAGTGGGTAACTGTAAAATATTTAAGATATTTTAGACTACTTAAAAAGGCACCTAGTTAGTCGGCTATAGTAATGATCTGTCATGAAAATAACAAATGAATGTAAAATTTATAATAGTTTAAATTAATTTTAAAATTCTTAAAAAATACCAAAATTTGGCAAAATATTTATAATATTAATAACAAATTTCTAAAAAAAACATAAATGTGTAGCGCCCAAATATTTTTTTGGCAAACGCTTGAAAAAATACTACTCGTATTCTAGAAGGTGCAGCTGAATGTAAAGCAGAGGATTTTCGATTTCACTGCTAAAACTTTCTGTAGATCTGCAGAATCCTCTAAATTTCTTCATTCGTCGCTTTCACGCATCCTGGTTTGCTGTTATTCTATTCCGTTATCATGAGTTACAGGAGGTTAGTGTGATTTTCTGCATCAATATTTGTGAAGTTATTCCTTAGAAATTATTTTGAATGTTGTTTTTGCATATCAATATCTGGAATTCTTTTCATCTGTAGATTTGACTGTGTAGTTTTTATTTAAGCCATAGGATTTCATTTGTGCCGAAAATTGGAGCAAATGAAAAATGAACGAATTGAAATTTAGTTGAAATTGTTCTCACATGATGCATTGCGAATTTCCTGGTCTCCAAATCATTAAACGATGCATGATTGTTTTATCACCGAGTGCAGTGCAGCTGCCGTCGCTAAGGCTTGCTATTGCTAGTCATTTTGAATCTGAATAAAACAGAAAAGCAAGTGGTTGAATTAGGGTTTTAGAAATGAGTTAATATGTACATGTTGTACATCATGTTTTATGTGAAACTGAAATTATGTAGGAAGAGGTAGGCTAACTTAAGTACAACAAACACAGATAACATAGTTGAATTTGGAAGGTAATCGTGTGACCTATATGATGCCACTAAGCATCGTATAGGATAATTATCGATTAGCTTCTGCGTGATGGATGGGCTCAAGAGTTACTTGTCTCTTCTTTCAAATCTAATTATGAGAAAAGATCCCATCCAATGGGATCTTTGTTTGAAATGGGGTAAAAGAACTTAGGCCACTTTATGATTGTTAAGAGAGGGCTTGTCTTACATGCTCATGCTAGAATATTAATGAAAAAATTGACTTATATGTTGCATTTACTGTTGAATTATGATGAAGTTATATTCGCACAGGGATCACCGAGGCTCGAGGTCTGCCCTTTTTGATAACATGGACACCCTTGAAGCGGGTGGACTCAGGGCCTCTTCATCATATTCAAGTGGCTTGGATGATCACAACAATGAGCAAACTATGGATAGTTTGCATGATAGAGTCAGCTTTTTAAAACGTGTGAGAACCATCTTCCTAAACAACAAAACTTTCTCTCGTTATTAGTATGCCAATGTATTTTACTTAGTTGTGGTGGTACTGGTGCTATAGTTTTATTATTTTCATTATGGTACATTTTCCGTTAGCTGCTAGATATAGTTGTAGTATAAAAAAGTATTTTAATATGCACATTTTGACCCCAGTGTGTTCAATTGAACCAAATTCAAAAGATTACGGACACAATCTTCATTCTGATGGCATTCTAATTACAGTCTGTCTTATGAGATGAGCCAATATTACTCCTTTGTAGCCTGCTGAAAATGAGCTGAATGTTGAAATAAGATCCAAGTTATCCAGCTTTATACTATACCAGTGGTTTTACATGGGGGTTCTTATTTGATTCAGCCATTAATTTGTGGCATATCAGTTCTTACAAATACAATGGACTCAAATGGTGGCTGCAGTTGTAGTCCATATTTGGTCTTGATGAATCTTCAGTTTCTTAGGATAAATTGATAATAATTTAGTTCCCACATCAAGAGTGAAACACAAATAGAAGAATTCATTGACTGGACTAAAACAATTCAGTGCTGTGTAAGCAAGTAATGGGTAGTATGTTCCATTTACACTACAATAAGAATATAGATTCCAATCCTAATAAGCTGGGATAACTCAGTTCAGAGTAACCCTGAAATGCCAACAAGATTCACCTACCCCAGGAAGAAAATTATAAGCTATTTTATTCATAACCAAAACGTTTGTTATGTCTGTATGCTACTAGAAGTTTCTTCAGCTAATAAACACTAACTAAAGAAGTGTCACTAATACTCCAGATTAACAGAATGGGGTTAATCAGAATGTTTGAGTTGTTTATCCTGTGTGGGGTATGTTAACATTATTATCGCTTTACTGGCACTTGTCTTGTGGCAGTTGACGGGGGACATACATGAGGAGGTGGAGACTCACAACCGTATGCTAGATAGAATGGTATGTATGCCTGTGAATGCTTAAGGAAACTTTAAACACTTTCAAGTTGTAAAATTGTTCGTATTGTTTTGGTTTCCTTTTTTTTAATTAATAAGGGCAATGCGATGGATGCATCAAGAGGAATTATGTCAGGAACAATGGATCGTTTCAAAATGGTAGACTTAATAGATCCCTCTAGTTCTTTATTTCTCTTAATAAATCATTCCTTTTCCTGTTTAGCTTTCCTGAAGTCGGCTTTGATGATCTTGTCTAGGTGTTTGAAAAGAAATCAAATAAGAGAATCTGCAAACTTGCAGGATATTTTGTGATTTCTTTCTTTGTGCTGTATTATGGGATTAGGTGAGCATCTTTGTTTTAACTCTACCATTTCTTTCACCACATCTAATTTTTAAGGAAACGATCCCTTCTTCTTGGTGTGGGTGTTGTTACGAAGCATTCTATTGGGTTTGGGTTGATCCTATATATATCGCCACATTCACATAACACTTGAATTCTGCCAAGATCGGCGCTGCTTGGTGCTAATTATTCCTTGTTTTTCAGGATTCTCTTGTATTACCTGTATGGTTAACATAGGATTGAAATGTGGTACGCATGCTCTCGTGCATTCTTTTCGTGATGAAACTCCAGATGAGGAATATGCAATCTCTATTTGCATAATTGCTGAAGCTAGGAAGTCATGCCTTGGGACAGGTATTTGGAAATTCTGACCTCGTAGCTCCATCCATTAAACGGCATGTCACCATACCATTTCAGAACCTAGCTTTTTTTGGTACACCACCATCTAGCTATATTCCAGTCACTGGATCGGGTAAATATATTCACGTTTCATGTTCGTTCTCGTTTTCCAAAACTAGTGTTGTTGCTATTTCCTGTTTATAGTTGTGTAAATCACAAATTCATCCTTAAAACGATTGAGTTTCCGGTCACTCATATACCGATTGATAAAGATGAGAAATATCCTTGAGCTACAAAGCACAAAGAACTTGCATAATCTTGAATCCCCCTAATATTATAACTAAAAGTAAGATCTGGGGTTAATCCCACTATTTGTGATAAGATATGAGAGAAATTTGGGTAAATAAAAAGGTGGCATTTTAAAAAATATAATGGAACTTGGAATTTGAATTGTACCACTCTATTTTGTTGGAATGCGGTCTAATTTGATGGACAAGAGAGTTTCCACTCCTTGCCTAAATTTGGCATTAATTTTCAATTCCGAAATTTTGACCATTTCACCACCTACACAATCAAATAACGACTTTGCTCCAAATAACGACTTTTGAGATCTTTGTGCCTTTTGCGATTACTTCCTTCGCCTTAATGTAGTTGAAGTATTTCTTTTAAGCATGGGATCTAAAAAATTTGTATTACTAGGCTTGTTTTTCCCCCGATAATTTTAGTGACATTTTTGTTATGATTAGTAGTAATAATATTTTCTTGGATTTATGTATATTAGACTACTTTTTGGAGTAGTAAATAAAATAAATGTTCGCAATAAAAGAAATGTTATTAAATCTTACTTTGCTTTTGATCTCTTATTACTACTATAATTTATCCATTCCCTAATCTTGAAAAGAAAGCGTTTGCCATTATACGCTTCTACTGGTATATAATTGGTCATGTTGTATAATGATTTTTCAAGATTAAACAAGTGATAAAAGAATTAGAAGAGATTGTTAAGATACTGATACGAGACAATTTCCCCATATCTTATTGTTAAGTTAGTATTGATTTATCATATTTGTTGCGTATGATATTACTAGATTTGATACACTTTATTGTTGAGATATTATCGTATACCACATATTATAAATATGTGTGGAACCTATTATATTATTCAATCAATGAAATAAGAGAATTCACGCTATTTTCTTTTCTTCTACAATTCAAAACTCTAGTTCTTATCGTTGTTGATCGTCGGGCAAAGATTCACGTGACTTCACGGAGGAATTGATCCTAGTTCTTGTCGATGCAGCTGAACGTCTCCCTTCATCACCTTCATCATCAATCAACAAAGGATACCCAATGTGGTCGGCAAAATTCCCTCCCAAAACGAAAAGCTTGTCCACGCTTCCAAGAATGCTCAAACATGACCTGTCATAGCGCGGAGAGATAAACCTCGCATCGGTGTCGAGAGCTGTTGATCGAGGCTTCAAACGTGTAGGATCCCGAACAAGCAAATCCCCACAGATAAAGGCAATCTCCTTCCAATGTATTGGAAAGGACGGTGCAACTCTATTTCCAACTAATGCACATAGATAAGCACCGCAATTTTCACTCAAACAATTCTCCACAACATCGTGAGGTGTTATTCTAGCAGCCTCGAGAGATACGACGACCATCTTCACTTCCCTAATGGAATCAACCTCCTCGTCGTCATCTAACAATGTTTCTTCCTCACCACTGATATAAGGGCTACACGGCGGGGAGATCACCGCGGGCGGGGCCAATTCATCTAACAGTCCGTTTTCCTCTCCGCTATCGTCGTCGGGGCTGGATAGGGGGTTTCTTATACCTCCTTCACGTGAAGCGGACTCTGGAGAAGCCAAATCAAATCTATCACTCTGTTTCTGCTGAAACTGATCCTCAATTCCTACCGCCCCTATCTTCAGATTCTCATCGACATGAAACCTAATCGCCCGCAAATTCACCGCCTCAGATCCATCGAAACGTGTGGCTCTCATCATCTCATAACGGGGCTTCTCCACCCGGTAATGATCATAACGAGGCTGATCGGCGAACCTTTGCGCGGGGTTATCCCATGCAGTCGTTCGTTGCCCCCGAAGTCCATCGTTATCTGCACCGTACCGATCCCACTCCGTCGCAAGACCCCCCGGCTGACTGTCGAGCCTATGTGTGGGGTTATCCCAAGCAGTGATTCGGCGCCCCCGAAAACCCTCGACACCAGCTCCGTAACGATCACATTGCTGCAACTCCAATCCCTGCGCCTGACTGGCGGTTCGGGCCGAAGGGTTGACAAACCCTAGGTGCGGTTGTGAAGTGCTGCGCGGCGCTGGAGACATCCGATGCCGCGCCGTGTCGCCTCGGCCCCTCTGCCACTCCCGTAGGGCGGCTCAGGCTCGTCCATCCTATGCGCGGGGTTATCCCACGCTGTCGGGCGTCTCCCCCGAACTCCATCTCCGCCATTTCCGTAACGATCGCACGCCAACAACTCCGAAATCGCTCGCTGCTGCGAAGCCTCCATGTTGTTGCGACGCCACTGTTGCCTCATCCGACACCACTGGACGGTGTCTCCCTGCGTCGCCTCTCCCCCGCAGCCCATCGTCGTAAGGCGGGTCATGATCTGGCCTAAGCGGCGGTTGAGCGATGGCTTGCCGCCTCTCCGACGCGTCCAATCGCGCTTCGAAGCGCGCCAGCGTCGCCAAGATATGCTCAAACGCCAGCGACGTGGAATCGAGCGCTCCACTCACCGGCTGAAACTGCTCCAGATCGCGGGTTACTCCGGCGGACGTCACAACCATCGATTCCGTGCGGTCCACGTTGCGATTCGACATCGGATAATGAGATCGTCAATGAAAGCACCAGTTGTTAAGGACGTACTCCTTAACCTCGCACAAATTCCTCCGTGAGGTAACGCACACGACAAGAACTAGGGTTTGTATGTTGAAGAAGAAGAGAAAGTAATGTAAATTATCTTATTTCATTGATTGAATAATGAGAATCACAATAGTTCTATTTATAGTACTCCTATGAATAACCTAACTTGGTGAACACGATAATAACGATATGGAAAAGATATGATAATATAATAATAGAGATATGCTAGATATTTCCGAAGATATACTCGTATCAAATACTCTGATTATTGGATGAGCTATTTTAAATTAATGGAACAGCTTGAATGCTCTTAATTAATTTGCCATATATAATAGTCTTTTTTAAACCTAGATTTCACAGATGATTACCAATACCAAATGCCCTGACTGCAGAAGTGCTAACATAATTAAATGTACGCATGAAAGTTGTGCAAAAGTTTATTTGCAAATTCGTGAATAATATTTTTTCGAATTATTAGAATATTTATGCATAAATGTATGTTTTCAGTCCGCTGCTAATTGCTATAAACACACAAAATAGTCTGCTGCTATCTAATCCATGCCCCTAATATATCTGCACACTTAGCAGCTCGTTATCTTTGTAAATTATGGTGAATTCATCTTCAATCCAATGCACAAAACTAACCTTATCAGTTATTCTTTCTAGCTATTATGCACTTTGAGCATATTTAGCCTTATTCTATGGAAGCTAATTTAAAAGGGATATCCATACTCAGTGACGGATGCAGGATTTTGATACTAGGGGGTCCAAACTAACGTTAACAATTGTTGCGTATTTTTAGTATCAATATCTCCAGAAACAATCACAACATGAACAATACACATAATGTGAGATAAATAGTTTGAAAATGAGCAATATAAACTAAAGTACATCCGATGACACTGTCAACGTCGAAATAAATGAAGAATACAGAGTGTATTATAAAAAAGCATAACATTATAATTAAATTTACTAATATGATATATATGCATTATAATGTTACTAAATAATTATTTTTATTCTTAGATTATAAAAATTAGTAGTAGTACTACTTTGTGATGTTACAATAATAATATTTACATAAATAAAAAATATATAAAATTACTTAGTGTAAAAAAACATGAATGAATTAATTAATAGCTAATGAATTAACTATAAGAATCGGACAAATAAATTAATTATTAGAGATGGATTAATCTAGCTATAGAAAATAAAAAATCCTAAATATATTAATGGATGAATGATCTAAATAAAAAATTTAGATAATAGCTACCAGCTGGATTCAAAACCTGGGACGTCCGAAATGCTATGCCAACTGCTCAACCAACTGGGCAATATGGAATACATAAATATTGAATGAATAATATATACACAGTAAATTATAAAATGGGTGGGGGAGGGTTTCAAGGGTCTCCCATGCCGCTTAGTAGGTTCGCCTCTGTCCATACTCTTGGGGAACTATAGTTTATATCTATTGAAAAGAGTTGTAGAGCTAAGGAGAGAGACAAAGTAGTGGTGCTTAATTGAAAAAAATTCACAGACATTTGAGATATTATATAAAAAAAAGAATTTTGTGCATAAAAGAAAAAAGGATGCACAAAAATAAAGTAGTATGGTTGAAAAGGAAAGAAAATCAAAGAAAGTTGGAAAGTGAGAAGAAATTGAGTATATACAAAGTCTAGTATACTCAAAATCAAAATCAAAATCAAATTGAGAAGAAATTGAGTAAATAATTTTTGAATGACTTGTTAGCCGTGATATATTTTTAAATAGTTTAATCATTATCCATTAACAATTATGTTAATTAAAGATGATAAAAATATAAAATATAACAAAAATCATGTCTAATTCATGTAAATACTAGATTTGCTATAGTGAATGAGTATCATGTATGCCATCCCAGTATACTACATGTTAGCATTACAATACCAACTTTTATTTTATTTTGAAGATTTTTATCCACTAGGGCCAAAAATATACTAACTGTCCAAAAAAAAACATAGGTAAACCTTAATGCTGAATAACTAGTACTAAAAGATAGTGAGAGGTTCAGACAAGAGCACGTTTTCCACTTGCTGTCCCCTAATTAAATTCCAATGAAAATGTTAAACAGTTGAAAAATGGGTGCAAATATTCCTAGACTTCTTTGCTTGGCCTTCTCAAGAGAAACTTAGGTTTGATATGTCTGGTGGGGCAAGAAAGGTGGCTTCGTCGTCTCTAGCCACCTTCAGCTACTGCTTTATTTTATTTTGAATTTTATATTTGAAAACGTACCCAACAATGTAGAGTCGATGTTAGTAACACAATGAACATTGTGTGCAGTTTAGTTGGAAAGTAGTTTTTCTAATACATAAAGTAATATTATCCCCGTTTTAAATAAAGTAATTATGTTTCAAAAACATAATGGTCTTCAACAATTTTAAATAGAATATGTTTCTTAAAATGAAAAAAAAGTGCACATTGAATATTGATTGATCTAGTAGGAGTAGGGTAGTTAATATCTAAAGTCAGAGGTCTTTGTTTCGCGTCCACCATCATGTAGCCTCTACAATTCTTTGTATTTATCAATTAACAAATTACTATTTGGATATTAAATAAAAATGTACTATTGGTTGAAGGGTGAAGTAGTACAAGATTGGCAGGAAATAGTAACATATTTTTCGTATCCGGTGGCGGCGAGGGACTACTCACGATGGCCGGACAAGCCGAGTGGGTGGCGCGAGACCATGGAGGAATACAGCCGACAGTTGATGGATTTGGGATGCAAATTGCTGGAGATTTTATCACAAGCAATGGATCTTGAAAAGGATGCTCTCTCAAAAGCATGCATTGATATGGATCAAAAAGTAGTTGTCAATTTCTACCCAAAATGCCCTCGCCGGATCTCACATTGGGTCTAAAGCGGCATACGGATCCGGGTTTGATAACTCTACTGCTCCAAGATCAAGTGGGCGGGCTTCAGGCGACCCGGGATGGAGGCAACACATGGATCACTGTCCGACCTATCCCGGGTGCTTTTGTTGTCAATCTTGGTGATTATGGTCATGTGAGTTTTTTCTTATTCTCTCTTTTACTTTTTTTTTCTCTAGACATTTCCAACAACTAATTTATCTAAAAGTTGTAGATTGGAAAATTTTGTATATTACATAAAAAAACTACCACCTAACAAGAAAGAAAAAAAATACTACTAGTACGTGAGTTAGGTAGTAGTGGATTTATGTAAATTTATAGTTCACTTAAACATCAATAAGGTGTCATTAAATTAATTGACATTTTGTCTCATTCTAACATATAGTAGTACATTTCTTGTTTGGTTAAAATATTATGCAGTCTTATTTTATGAGTTAAGGTAAAAATAAGACGTTTCAGAAAAAGAAAATGTATTGAACAATGAGACGAAATGAGTATATTTATATAGAGGGTTTTGACTATCGTTGAATTGAACTATATATTTAGTACTTGAGCAACGGGAGGTTCAAGAGCGCAGATCACCAAGTAGCAGTGAACTCGACAAGCAGCAGATTATCGATAGCAGCATTCTTGAACCCGGCCCCAAACGCCCAGGTTTATCCGGTGAAGATCGAAGAAGGTGAGAAGGCAGTGATGGACGAGCCCATTTCATTCACGGAGATGTACAAGAGGAAGATGAACAACGACCTTCACCTAGCTCGACTTAAGAAGATCTCCAAGCAGGAGGAGTCTTTGCTCGAAGATGACAATAAGGATAAGTCCTGCAAAAATCTTCAACAGATTCTTGCTTGAGAGAGTAAAAGGGTACTGCCAATTATTTTCATATGCTTTGGTTTGATGTTCTTGTGTTTGTCATGTTACAAAGATATTACATTCTTTGTAACTTTTTTTAATTTTAGTTATGTGTATGAATAAGTTCTTAAATGAACAAGTGTTGATGAAAGTTTGAAGCATTATTCTATTCACTCCGTCTTTAAAAATTTGTCACATATTTTCATTTCCGTCTGTCACACAATATTTGTCATATTTCATTTTTTTACCATTTTTAGTAGTGGATCTCACATTCCACTAACTCATTCTTACTTACATTTTATTATAAAACTAATATTAAAAAATATGACCTACATTCCTAACTTTTTCAACTCACTTTCCATTATAGTAGTATGTCTTAAAACTTGTGTCTGATTAAAATGTGACAAAATTGGACAGATGGAGTATAAAATATGATTTATGGGTTGAGCACAAATTGGACACTTCGATTTGAAGAAGCAGAATCAAAGTTAAACAAACACAACCTTTACATTCAAAGTTTAGCTTCATACTAACAAAATACTCCTAATTGAACTCTTCATTCAAAGTTTAGCCACTATATTGAATTTAACTCTACTGTTTGCAATAATTAAAGTGTGTGTCCCTACTATTTGTAATAGCAAAAAAAAACTAAAAGTGTCCCAATAATTTCGAAAAAATTATATGAATACTTTGCTCTATTGGTCTCATGTAATTTTGTTATTATATACGCCCCTTCCAACATTGGCCACCTCCATTTATTAGTACTATTCAAAACGCCATTTTCATTATTTTGGAAGAAATTTTAAACTCCAGCTCATAGCTCATAGCTCAATATTCCACATATTATCAATACCTCATGCCTATTCAGTATTTATCTGTTTTTCATAATTTTATGACGAGTAAGGTACTTTCTATTAAAATAATTTTAATATAATTTATGAAAAACTAGATTTTATAAAATTTTGAAACATCATATGATTGATATAAGCTCCAAGATTTTTTAAAATAAACTTAGACAAACACGCCTTACACATGGGCTAGTAAATATAAGAATTGTATTATGCGTCTTCAACTTTTGATTATTATTTAAAACATCTAACTCTGAATATTTTTCATAAAATATCTTAATTTGGAGACGAAAAGAGAATGAATTCATATTGTATCTAACATTCTCTAAGGCACGGTTTATAATAGAAAGAAGTATTCAAATTGATAACATGACGATGATGATAGATGATAAAGATTGATTTTTTGAAAGTTTAATAATTTATTTAATAACGCATATACTGAAAATGATTGATATATTTTGCACTAACTTTTCTTGCTTGTCTTAGATATGGATAGTCGTGTGCGTCATGGCATTAGTATTGGAAAATAAGAATATCACCATTTTTGCAATAATACTTTTCTTAGTTTTCTATATTTATTTGTAGTGTTTGAATTGATAATATATTTTTTATAGTCCTTAATAATATATATTTGATTTGTTATTTAAAGTCACACTATAATAGAAATTTTCAAAATTATTATCTGACCTTTTTTATATTTCTAACATTGAGGGTTATATTAGTAATTTCGGATAATTCAAGATTGAAATAGTGTTTCATGGATTACTGAATTTTTCATCCTAATAAAACAGCCATTTTCAACCTTAATTCCATGGGCACTTGCCCATTAAACCTGCCACATAGAAAATTTAACCAACAAATCAAATCCAAAATTAGATTATTAAATAGTACTAAATTCTAAATATTTGTATCTACCAATTATTCAAACACAGCCGAAATCGCCGGTCATTAAAATTTGGCATCTCACCAACAAAAAATAGTCCCTTCATCCGTCATTGACTACCCTCATTGGCAACACTATGGAAAATGTCATTAAATTTTTTTTGTCGGTTTATTGGTAGGTAAGTGAGTGTCATTTCAAATGAATAAAAATAAATAGAAATTATATAAATCACAATATTGTTGAGTGAATGGAGGGCGTTTTGTGATGTGGCATTCTTTTTCATTTGTTGTGTAAAGCTTTTTCTTTTTCTTTTTCTTTAATGAGAAATTGGCATTCACTTTTTTTTATTTCATAAGTTCTTTACTTTCATAAATAAATTTATCTATCTGATTTATTTAATATCTTTTTATTGAATTTTTTCTCATCCAAGTTACTCTCCTAAAAATCTCTTTGCATTGTTTTTAAACAATCTAAAAATTTGTGGATCCATATTATCCATTTTGCTTTCAAAATTATCAAAATCCTTTAAACCACCCACACTCATCATATTTTATGTAATGTTATATTGCATTTCATTTCTCTTATTTTCGTGATTTTATTATAGTGTAAATTAAATTTATAAAAATATTATATACTCCCTTCGTCCCACAATAATTGACACTCTTATTGTGGGCATGAGTTTTAAGAAATATAAAGACAAGTTGGCTGGAAAAGTTAGTGGAATGTGAAGCCCACTTTTTTATATTGGTTTTATAATAAAATGTGAGTGAAGTGAGTTAGTGGAATGTAAGACCTACTTACCAGGCAATTTAAAAATAATTGTATTAAATGAGTCAAGTAAAAGAAGAAGAATAGAGTAGGAAATGAAAAAGATAGAGAGATGAAGAGAGAGTAAAGTAAGTGAGAAGAATGTGTTGACTTTTATTAAAAAGGAAAATGACTACACTATTATGGAACATTCTAAAATAACAAAATGACCCCACTACTACGTAAAAATCATGGATTAAATATGCCCGGTCAATGAATTTTGACCAAACAATAAATGTGACGAGACATTTAATTTTGTGAAATTAAATGACATAGAGTCGATCTACATTTTACGCAGATAAATGTAGTATATTCATTTTCTCAAATCCGATTTCCGGTGAGTGAGAAATAGTGGATTAAAGTTGGGCATAATTAGCTTTTAATTAAAGCTTGGAGTTGGAGCTTAGGGAATAATTAACTAGTGTTAATTATCCCACATTGGATGATTAACACATATTTTAATGTGTTTAAATTAAGTGACTTTATGTTACTTAATAATTGTAGTGGACCAAGATGGGTGAAAGAGCCCACACGCGCGCGCCGCCGCCCGCCCGCCCGAGCCCGTGCACGTGCTCGTGCTCGCGGGCCGCGGGCCCGATCCCGATCCCGATCTTGATCTTGGACTTGGACTTGGATCTTGGCAATTGATCTTTGGGTGGTCTTTGGGCTTGGTGCTTGGGCTTGTCCCTAGCCCAAACTTAATCTTTTTATACCACCGCAGAGTCAGCAATCCAAGTGGCTTGACACGTGAGAAAAAGCACACGCTCCGCACGCGAAAGGCACACTCCTGCCACACGCTCGTAACCGTCGGCGGTTACGAATCTGCCATGATGAGCCTTCATGGCTGTTGACCCACAGCAGTGGACTGAGCCTATAAATAGGCTAGCCACTCCATGCATCTAGACTACAACATTCACAAGCATCTGCATCATAAGCTCTGCCCTCTCCTTCATCCAGTTCGCCGGAGCTCTGCTGATTGCGGTGCTGCATCAAAAGAGACGTAGCCGTTTTACCTTTGGGGACGACACGCCAAACCGAGAGCACTACCGGGGCGTATCTCGTCTTGCGGGAAGAGGCCTCCTCGACTCGGCTAACAACTGTTTCACGGTTAATCTGTTTCGAATTTCAGTTGTAATTTCATTTAGTTCAGTTTCCATTCTGTATTCCTTCTTTTGGGTTGTATTACGCCTGCCTTTTATCTCTTGTAATCCCCAGAAACCAACAATCGCAAGACGAGATAACTTGCCTTTGAAGGAATTTGGACCATTAAACTTAACTAAAACTTTTGAAACTTTAAACACCTTTGCTGGAGATGTCGACTGAATCCAACACCGTTGCTGCCACCACCACCGCCGCCATTTCCTCCACCATGGCGACCACTGGACCCGTCAATACTTCATCAATCCCCTCGATGATGCCAACCCCCGGCTTCCCAGCCGCTTCTTCAACTGTCCCATGGGTTTGGGACAACCCTTTCGGGGCGTCCCCTGGTTCCACCTTTGGTGGTTCGGTTGGTTCCACTTTTAGTGGTTCCTTCGGATCCTTTAATGGATCGAGTGCTGGGGCCTTCGGGTCTCACACGAATGCTGGGGCCTTCGGGTCTCATGCGGGTGCTAGTCCCTTCGGGGCTGTTACGACCATGGCGGGCTCTATGCCCAACATGAATGGTGGGGGCTCTATGCTCAATCACGTTGTTGGCTCCTTCGGGGGCAACGGAATTGGTTCCTTCCATGGACCAAGTTGGGCACCTTTGGCACCAAGAATGATGCCACATGCCGAGAAACCACCCAATTTGGAGGATCTGACTTCAAGAGGTGGTACCAAAAGATGTTGTTCTACTTGACAACATTGGGCGTCGCCAACTTCCTCACGGAGAACGAGCCGCCCATGCCAAGCGACCAAGAGACTAGGCTCGAAGTCATGGCGGACTATGAGGCTTGGAGGAAAGGAGATTATCTTTGTAAAAATTTCATTCTAAGTGCTTTAGATGATAGTTTGTACAATGTATACTCCAATGTAACCACATCTAAACAAATGTGGGAAAACCTAGAAAAGAAATATAGCATAGATAATGCTGCAGGGACTGAACAAGTTGTAGCATCCAAATTTATGGACTACAAGATAGTCGACTCTCGACCCATCATGGAGCAAGTCCAAGAGCTCCAAATGATCATCCACGCATTAGTGGCTGAAGGGATGACCTTGCCCGACAAATTCCTAAGGTGCACGATCATTGACAAACTTCCTCCCAGTTGGAAGGACTTCAAGAGCTATCTCAAGCACAAGCCAAAGCAGATGACCTTTGAAGACTTGATCGTGAAGTTGCGCATTGAGGCTGATGTGCGCAAAAGCGACCAAAAGGCTAAGGGGTTCACCCCACTTGAAGCCAAAGTCAATCTGTTGGAGCGGGGCGGTCCCTCCAACAAACGCCCTCGCCCAAGCCGTCCAAATGACAAAGGGAAGGGAAAGCAGCCTTCAAAGAAGTTTGAAGGCCACTGCTACAAATGTGGCAAACAAGGCCACTTTGCTAAAGACTGCCGCAGCAAGAAGAAGAAGCCGGCTGCCCACGTCGTTGAGAAGGAGTTCAAAGACTGGGACGAGAACGACCTCATTGCTGTGGTCACTGAAGAGGTTAACTTGTTGAAAACAATGGTGGCTGGTACATCGACACCGGCGCTACTGCTCATGTCTGCTCAGATAGGAGCAAGTTTGCCTCCTACACTGCTGTTGAAGGAAGGAAGATCAACATGGGGAATCAAGCATCCTCCGAAGTCCTTGGCATCGGAAATGTGATCCTCATGATGACGTCTGGCGTCACAATAACGTTGAAGGATGTGCTGCATGTCCCGGACATCCGCAAGAACCTAGTGTCAGGATCAATACTAGTTAATAAGGGGTTTAAACTTGTATTTGAGTCTGATAGGTTTGCTTTGTATAAGTTTGGAAAATCCCTCGGAAAAGGTTATGTAACCGATGAGCTTTTCAAACTTAGTGTGACGACTCGCAGTGTTGCTAAGCCTTTGGCTAATAAGAATAAAGCATCCACTTCCTCTTACTTGACTGAGTGTTCAAATTTGTGGCATTGTAGATTGGGACATGTAAATTCAAAAACCATTAAAAGATTAGTAAATTTAGATTTACTAAAGGCTAATGAACTGGATAGATTTACTAAAGGCTAATGAATTGGATATCCAAGATAAATGTGAAATTTGTCTTGAAGCAAAAATGACTAAGTTGTCGTTTCACTCGGTTGAACGAAGCACAAAACCCCTTGAATTAATTCACACGGACGTATGTGATTTAAAGATGGTGCAAACTAGAGGTGGTAAAAAGTACTTTATCACTTTCATAGATGATTGCACAAGGTATTACTACATTTATCTTTTAAGAAGTAAAGATGAAGCAATAGAAGCATTAAAAAATTATAAGAACGAAGTTGAGAATCAACTTGGTTGTAAAATCAAATCGATTCGAAGCGATAGAGGAGGCGAATATGTAGCCCCGTTTGAGGAATTATGCAACGCAAGTGGTATAATCCATCAAACGACTGCACCATATTCACCACAATCTAATGGTGTTGCAGAACGCAAAAATCGAACTCTAAAAGAGATGATGAATGCACTGCTTCTGACTTCAGGATTACCACATAACATGTGGGGGGAAGCTGCTTTGACAGCCAACTATATCTTGAATAAAATCCCTCTCAAAGGAAAAGATGTTACTCCTTATGAGTTGTGGAAGGGAAGGAAGCCATCCTACAAATACCTCAAAGTGTGGGAGTGTTTGGCAAAGGTGATGGTTCCTCCACCCAAAGAAGTTACAATCAGATATAAAACGGTTGATTGCATCTTCATTGGATATGCACTTAACAGTATTGCATATCGATTTGTTGTTCACAAGTCTGAAATATCGACTATCACAGTAGGAACAACAATTGAGTCGAGGAATGCTGTATTTCTCGAAAATACATTTCCTTGCAAAGACAAGGAAAAAGTCTCAACCAATTCTGAAACAAGAATTGAAGAAGCCACTAGTTCTAAACCAGTGGAAGAAGAAGCCACTAGTTCTAAATCAGCGGATGCTGAACCTGAATCGCGCAAGCGTGCAAGGCCCGATCCAAAAGATACAGTACTAAGACGTGGTAATAGAGTCAGAATACCAAAAACATTTGGTCCTGACTACATTGCTTTCATGTTGGATGAAGAACCAACATCGATAAAAGTAGCCTTTGCTGGCCCAGACGGGCTGCATTGGAGAGAAGCTGTTCAAAGCGAAATTGATTCAATTTTGCTAAACCACACGTGGGTGTTGGTTGATTTGCCCAAAGGTGCTAAACCTTTAGGATGCAAATGGGTCCTTAAAAGAAAGTTTAAGGCCGATGGAACAGTTGATAAGTATAAAGCCCGATTAGTAGTAAAGGGTTTTAAACAAAAGGAAGGACATGACTTCTTCGATACATATTCACCTGTAACAAGGATTACATCTATCCGAGTGCTTCTCGCTATTGCTGCATTGCACAATCTTGAGATTCATCAAATGGATGTAAAGACCGCGTTTCTAAATGGTGAATTAGAAGATGAAATATATATGGAGCAACCCGAAGGGTTTGTAGTACCTGGACAAGAGAAAAAGGTATGCAAGCTCGTAAAGTCTCTATATGGATTGAAACAAGCGCTATTGCAGTGGCACTTGAAGTTTGATAATGTGATGTTATGAAATGGGTTTAAAATCAACGAGTGTGACAAATGTGTCTGCATCAAGAGCACTAATAACGGCCATGTTATAGTGTGTCTATACGTTGATGATATGTTAATCTTGGGTAGTAACACTCAAGTAATTAACGATACAAAGGCCATGTTAAAGAGAAACTTTGACATGAAAGACATGGGTCTAGCCGATGTAATTCTTGGAATGAAGATTCTAAGAACGTCTGATGGAATCATCTTAACACAATCACATTATGTTGAGAAGATATTGAATAAATTCAAAGCCAATGATGGCGCGGCAGTTAAGACTCCAATTGAACTCGACGTTCACTTGAGCAAAAACAAAGGCGAGCCCGTTGCACAAGAAGAGTATGCACGGGTCATCGGGTGCATTATGTACTTGACTAATTGCACTCGACCTGACATTGCTTGTGCCGTGAACAAGTTGAGTCGTTACACGAGCAATCCAAGCAAAGAGCATTGGAGAGCTCTTGTGAGGGTTTTGAGATATTTAAAACATACTCAAAATCTTGGGCTACACTTCTCGAGATACCCCCCGGTACTTGAAGGGTACTGTGATGCGAACTGGATATCCGATAATAAAGACTCACTTTCAACAAGTGGATACGTCTTTACTATTGGGGGTGGTGCTGTATCGTGGAAATCCACAAAACAGACATGTATAGCCCGATCAACAATGGAATCGGAGTTCATTGCCTTAGATAAGGCGGGTGAGGAAGCCGAGTGGATTAAGAACTTCCTTGAAGATATTCCATGTTGGTCTAAGCCAGTGCCACCAGTGCTGATCCACTGCGATAGCCAAGCGGCTATTGGAAGGGCAAACAATGGTTTCTATAACGGTAAGTCTCGACATATACGTCGACGACATAACACCGTGAGACATTTGATCACAACAGGTGTGATTACAATTGACTATGTGAAGTCAATAGATAATCTAGCGGATCCGCTAACCAAAGGGTTAAACCGTGATCAAATGAATAAGTTGCTAGAGGGAATGAGTTTGAAATCCACAAACTAAAGAATTATCATAGTGGTAACCCAACCATGATGACTGGAGATCCCAAGAACTTGGTTCAAAGGGACAACTAAGCTATGAGAGTTCATGAGAAACACTCAACTATATCTATTCCCTAGAGAGCAATAGAGTGTTAGAGAACTTGCCTAGTGGTAAAGGCTAAGTCTATGACTTTTAATGGTTCTTAAGGATCTCAAAGAGATGGAGTTCTCAAAGAGACCAAGTATGACAAGGTACTTGACTAAGAATCACCTATGTAAGTGCGAAGTGTGGTCGCTTCATAAAACACACTTATGAATCCAAAGTGGTGTCCAAGACCGCAATGGACACAAAACGTGAGAACGGATGAGGTTGAGGTGTTTAAGCGTTAACACCATTGTCTCGGTGCACGCCGTGGGGGATTAGTTCAAAGTATCGCGCTACTAAGCCGCCTGTGTATCCGATGGTGTCGACTATGGAAGGTTCAAAGCCAACAACTACCTATCCTTATGCTTATATACCTCTCGAGGGTTGAGCTTGTGTCTGCATGCATATGCATTCGGCTATTTCCACTCATGTGGGGGATTGTAAAAATCATGGATTAAATATGTCCGGTCAATGGATTTTGACCAAATAATAAATGTGACGAGACATTTAATTTTGTGAAATTAAATGACATAGTGTCGATCTACATTTTACGTAGATAAATGTAGTATATCCACTTTCTCAAATCCGATTTCCGGTGAGTGAGAAATATTGGATTAAAGTTGGGCATAATTAGCTTTTAATTAAAGCTTGGAGTTGGAGCTTAGGGAATAATTAACTAGTGTTAATTATCCCACATTGGGGGATTAACACATCTTTTAATGTGTTTAAATTAAGTGACTTTATGTTACTTAATAATTATAGTGGACCAAGATGGGTGAAAGAGCCCACACGCGCGCGCCGCCGCCGCCGCCCGCCCGCCCGAGCCCGAGCCCGTGCACGTGCACGTGGTCGCGGGCCGCGGGCCCGGTCCCGATCCCGATTTTGGACTTGGAATTGGATCTTGGCAATTGGTCTTTAGGTGGTCTTTGGGCTTGGTGCTTGGGCTTGTCTCTAGCCCAAACTCAATCTTTTTATACCACCGCAGAGTCAGCAATCCAAGTGGCTTGACACGTCGTCAAGCGTGGCATAGTCAGAGCTGCCACGTGAGATAAGCACACGCTCCGCACGCGAAAGGCACACTCCTGCCACACGCTCGTAACCGTCGGCGGTTACGAATCTGCCATGATGAGCCTTCATGGCTGTTGACCCACAGCAGTGGACTGAGTCTATAAATAGGCTAGCCACTCCATGCATCTAGACTACAACATTCACAAGCATCTGCATCATAAGCTCTCTCCCTCTCTGCATTGTCTTTCTGTCGAAGCTCTGCCCTCTCCTTCATCCAGTTCGCCGGAGCTCTGCTGATTGCGGTGCTGCATCAAAAGAGACGTAGCCGTTTTACCTTTGGGGACGACACGCCAAACCGAGAGCACTACCGGGGCGTATCTCGTCTTGCGGGAAGAGGCCTCCTCGACTCGGCTAACAACTGTTTCACGGTTAATCTGTTTCGAATTTCAGTTGTAATTTCATTTAGTTCAGTTTCTATTCTGTATTCCTTCTTTTGGGTTGTATTACGCCTGCCTTTTATCTCTTGTAATCCCCAGAAACCAACATACTATTGAACGAAGGGAATGTTTGATAAGAATAATACCTTTTCTTTAGAAAATTTAAATAATTTTCCATAGCATCTAGTTAGAAGTGGCATTTTTATTTATAATGACAAGACTTCATAAATCAAAGTTTAGGGTCCAATTTAAAACAAACTACATATAAAAGGAAATAATTTTCTTTAGTTTTAAAAGAAAACCAAGGAATTGGTTTAATTTGGTAGAGTATGTGGCCTGTGGGAGTGTTAATTTGGTAGATGACGTGGTTGTGTACTTGTGTTGAGTGCCAGAATTTCCGATGATAAAAGTGAATTTTCTTTTCTTTTCATGTTTCAATGCACAATTTATACTATCGGAATAATTATGATTGTCCCTTGATCTTGAATAGCTATAATAATTCATTTTCTAGATGTACTGTAAAACGGACGAGGGGTTTAAAAGTCATTTTCAAAATGGTAAACAACTTTGAGCGAAAATTAAATTATATTCAATTAAATTATATTAAATTATATTATATTAAATTATATTATATTAAATTATATTATATTAAATTATATTATATTCAATTATATTATATTCAATTATATTAAATTAAATTATATTAAATTAAATTATATTAAATTAAATTATATTAAATTAAACTAAACTAAACTAAACTAAACTAAATTAAACTAAATTAAACTAAACTAAATTAAATTAAATTAAATTAAATTAAATTAAATTAAATTAAATTAAATTAAATTAAATTAAATTAAATTAAATTAAATTAAATTAAATTAAATTAAATTAAATAGTTCATACTATACTCCTTAGTCTCCTGATATGTGTTTCATTTTTATCCGGCAAGGATTTTAAAAAATGTAAATGAAAGTGAGTTGGAAAAGTTAGTAATATGTTAATTCTTGTTTTATACTTCCTCCGTCCCTGAAAGTTTGTTCCATTTTTCCATTTCCATCCGTTCCACAAAATTTGTCTCATTTCACTTTTTACCATTTCTAGTAGTGGACCCCTATTCCACTAACTCATTCATATTCACATTTTATTATAAAACTAATATAAAAGTAGGACTCACATTCCACTAACTTTTTGAACTCACTTTTCATTACATTTCTTAAAATACGTGCAGGGTCAAAGTGGGACAATATTTGGGGGACGGAGGAGTAACATAATGTGAGGAGAAATGAGTTAGTGGAATGTAAGATCCATTACTAAAAGTAGTAAAAAAATGAGATAATTAATAAGGGATGAACCAAAATGGGAAACTGAGACAAATAATGAATTAATGAAGGGCGATGGGAGTAGTATATTAAAAGTAGGCCTGTTTAACCGGATCTCGGATGACCAGAACCAGAACCGGCCATGTAATTGAGGAACCAGTTCCAATTTTTAAAAAAATATAGGTGATAGATTTTTTTAGATATTTATTGAATTTTTAGGCATTGAATGATGAATATTATTATCTTGTTGATTT
Organism: Salvia splendens; assembly: GCF_004379255.2. NCBI lineage: Eukaryota > Viridiplantae > Streptophyta > Magnoliopsida > Lamiales > Lamiaceae > Salvia > Salvia splendens. The sequence continues at coordinate 19,421,963 of NC_056049.1, forward strand.
GTATTTTTTGTGTGTTTATTTGAAATCGGAACTGACTGATTCCGAACAGGAACCAACCGTTTCCGATTTCGTGATCTACGAAAAATCAAAATCGGGTATGCGGTCAACTAGACCGGGTAGAACCGGAACCGGCCAAATAAACAGGCCTAATTAAAAGTATCACAAAATAAAGCTTTAATCTGATTTTGCACTTAAAAGAAGCTTTGATGTAATTAACGCATCAAAACTTCCCAAATTTTTTTAATTAACATTTTTTCATGATAATTTACATATCACTCATAAAAAGATGTAAGACAATGCTCAATACTGCCTCCGTCCTTGTAAAATAGAAAATTTTAAAATGACACGGATTTTAATGTACGATTGAAAAATTAAGAGAGAAGAAGAATTAATACAGTAAGTGAGAGGAAAAGATAAATGAGTAAAGTAAGATAGAAGAAAAGAAATATATATAAAGTAAGAGACACGAAGAGAAAAAATAATAGAAACAGTGTTAGTTGATTATGAGGTTCACGCCCTAATAGAAAGTTTAGAAAAAATTTTATTTTGAATGGACGATCTAAAATGAAAATAGTTTTATTTTTAATGGATGAATTTAAAATGAAAATAGTTTTATTTTTAATGGATGAAGGTAGTATGAGACAAAGATATTTTTTGGGGGGAATAAGATGAGATAAAGAATTGGTTGTTCTAATTGATTGATTAATATTTGATTCATGTATACAGTTGTTTACTATTCAGTCATTAGTTAGTTACAAAAGAATATAAAACATTGCCATTTATATTCTTTCTTCATTGATGGGCCATCTAGTATCGCTACAGACCAAAAGCTTATTGGGCTTTTATGGGATTCGGGCCTACTTTATAATCTTACATAATATGAATGCAGAAAAATGAGCTAGGGAGAAAAATTCGATACAAAGATGTGAGATGGTCAAATATGCAGATCTATACTCGACAGGTCAACATTTCATTATTAGATTGTCTCAAAATGCCCATTTTCTATATTTGAAAATAAATTCATCTTTCATCTATCTGACAAACGACAAAGAGGAGAAGGTTTTTGGTGTAATGTATAATATTATTCTCATTACAATCATTCCATTAAATAGGAGTACAATATGTTTCAAATGGTAACTAAATCATCCCTAGTTAATACATGATTTGATCAATCCCTTAATTTAGGGAATTGATCCCTGATTTATTCTCTTCAAATTCTTTTCTTCATTCTAACACTCCCCCTCAAATTGAGTAGTGGGATCCCCGATACTCAATTTGTCAAGAACTTCTTCAAGGCTCCTTGAGCTAACTGCTTTGGTCAATATATCCGTCAGTTGATCTTCAGAACGTACAAAGGGGAATTCGACCACTCCTTCAATCTTTTCCTTGATGAAGTGCCTATCCACCTCAACGTGTTTTGTTCGGTCATGCTGGACTGGATTCTCTGAAATGCTTATGGCGGCTTTGTTGTCGCAGTATAACTGACTCTTACTTGGACTAGAATCTCTGTCATCAATTTCCTCAACCACATGATCTCGGTCAGACCACTCTTAATTCCCCTGAATTCTGCCTCCGCACTAGATAGGGCTACCACCTTCTGCTTCTTACTCTTCCACGTTACTAAGTTTCCTCCAACGAATGTAAAGTAGCCTGAAGTCGACCTTCTATCCACTGGATTACCTGCCCAATCTGCATCAGTATACCCATGGATGTCCAAGTCTCCATTTTTCTTAAACACTATTCCGTGTCCAACGGTTCCCTTCAAATATCGAACTATCCTCAGTGCAGCTTCTAAGTGTTCGGCCTGAGATTGATGCATAAATTGACTTATCACCCCTACAGCATAAGCAATGTCAGGTCTAGTGTGAGATAGATAGATGAGTCTACCAACTAGTCGCCGATATTGCCCTCGATCTGCGGCCTCAGCTCCATCTCGTATCTTCAAGCCATGGTTTTGTACGATCGGGGTCTCGACTGGCTTACACTCTAGTAGGTCTGTCTCCGCCAAGATGTCCAAGATGTACTTCTTCTGTCTCAAGAATATCCCCCGGGGTGAGCGAAGGACTTCAATTCCCAAGAAGTACTAGAGATCACCTAAATCCTTCATCTAAAATTCTTTGAAGAGCTTCTCCTTCAAACTCTCAATTTCCTTTGCATCATCGCCTGTAATAATCATTTCATCAACGTACACAATTAAACAGGTAGTCTTTTCCTCGTGCCTTTTCAGGAACAGTGTATGATCTGCATTGCTTTGTCTGTATCCATAGCTCTTCATTGCGTCTGCAAATCTACCAAACCAGACTCTCGGTGACTGCTTCAGCCCATACAGAGTCTTTCTCAATCGGCATCCTTCACCTGCCTTGAACTCGTCAGAGAAGCCTGGTGGCGCCTCCACGTATATTTCCTTTTTCAACTCCCCATGAAGAAAGGCGTTTGTGACGTCGAACTGGTACAGTGGCCAATCTCGATTGGCGGCAATGGAAAGTAGTACTCGAACTGTGTCCATCTTGGCTACAGGAGAGAAAGTTTCTAAGTAGTCTATTCCATAAGTCTGAGTGTACCCTTTAGCCACTAGCCGAGCTTTATACCGCTCGATACTTCCATCCGGTCTTCGCTTAATGGTGGACACCCATCTACATCCAACTGGCTTCTTTCCTTCGGGAAGTATACACTTGTCCCATGTGTGGTTACGCATTAAAGCATCTATCTCCTTTTTCATGGCTTCTCTCCAATGCTTGTTCCTCATCGCCTCATCGGCTGACTGTAGGATCTCCTCCTCGTCGTAGAGTGCTTCCTCAAATGCTTGAGCCATCTCAGTCAAGTGCCCTTTTGCCAAGTTCGCAATAGAGTACCTTGCCTTTCTGTTGATTTTCTCTGGACTGTACCTCTTTGGTTGTACTCCCCTGTTTGCCCGTGGATGTAGTATGTATCTCCCAGTGTCAGGATCAACTCCCTCGACTTCATCTGTTACAACTTCTTCCGGTTGATCACTATTCTCCCCCTGAGCCTCATCCACTACATTAGTTCCAGTAATCTCATTGACAGGGGCAAGAGTACTTACATTCGATATCAGAAGCGGAGAGTCAATATTAGGACTTGTGTCACCTGCCGCTTCAGTCTGTACCACGTCAGAGACCTGCCCAGCGGAGTTGCGTACTGCTTCCTCTGGTAGGTCCACTTCTGGTACACTTGGCATTGACACCCAGCTTAGTGGGTCACTAATAGTTTTCCTAGTATCACTCTCCCCCTGGCCGCTAAGATGGGTATAAAAGTACTCGGATTCAAGAAAAATCACAATTCATGGTCGTGTATATACGATTAGACTTAGGATCAAAGCATCTATACCATTTTTGGCTCACCCCGTAACCCACAAATACGCATTTAATAGCGCACGGGGATAATTTTGTTCATTCATGTTTCGGTATATTGACAAAGACGGAGCAGCCAAAGATTCGAGGTTTTAGGGAAAGATGTTGAGGAATAGTTGTGTGTAGGGCTAGGGTATCGATTGGTGTTTGGAATTTTAGGATATGGGTAGGTAGCCGATTTAGAAGGTAAGCGGAAGTGGCGAGGGCTTCAGGCCAGAAGGTCTTTGGAACTTGTGATTCTATGAGTATGGCACGGGTAATTTCTAGTAGGATTCTGTTTTTCCTTTCGGCTACCCCATTTTGTTCTGGAGTGTGGGCACAGGTGGTTTGGTGTATCATTCCATTTTCTATGATGAACTGTTTCATTTCGGAATTGACAAACTCCCCCTCATTATCAGATCGAAGGATTTTGATGGGTTTTTGGTATTGTGTTTGGACAAGATTATAGAAGTGGACAAAGTGTTCGAAAACTTCAGATTTATGCTTCATAAAGTATACCCAAGTCATACGGGTACAATCGTCAACAAAGATAAGAAAGTATCTAAAGCCTTGTCCCCCAACTACTGGTGCGGGCCCCCAAACATCAGAATGTATTAAATCAAAAATTGATTCAGTACGAGAATTACTCAAAGGATAGGAGTTCCTATGGCTTTTAGCCAAAACACAAGTTTCACAGTACATGTTTGATTTTGGAGTAATATTAGGAAATAACATTTTTAAATAACCCGGAGAAGGATGTCCTAAGCGTCGGTGCCAAAGCCAAGCTTCCCTATCGGCAGACCCGTGAGTTAGCATGGCAGCTCCTTTTTGGGCTATCTCATCCACGTAGTACAACCCGTTACTTTCAGTGCCACGCCCAATAATCTCTCCGGTCCTGATATCCTGCAGTAGACAGAAATTCGGTTGCATTAGCAGTGTGCAATTTAACTCCCGAGTCACATGACTGATTGACAGTAATTTATGGGAAAGTGAGATTACTGGAACTAAAGTTGGAGAAATCTTCACAGTCCCTGCCCCCTTTACAACCGTAAATTCCCCACTAGCAGTTTGAATATGAGATAGGTGAGGCTTGTGAATTTTAGTAATATCCGACTCATCATAAGTCATCGTGTCAGTGGCCCCGCAATCGAAAATCCACCTATTGATTTTTTCGGTACCTGCAGACATAGCGCATGCTGTCCCAAAATTTTCTAGGACTTGAAAACTATTTTTACACTCAATAGGGGTCGATTTATAGTTTTCAAACATGTGGGGGTTTACTTTAGAATTTCGGAATTTATTTGGGGCCGAATCAAATATATTTTCAGCATGGGGTAAAATTTCTAAAGATAAGAAAGGCTGAGGGTTAGGTTGCAAACCCAACCCTAATATCGCGTTACCTCCCGCCGTCTCCCTCATTTCTTCGCCTTCGGATTGGGTTCCTCCAGCGGCGAATTGCGCGACTCCGGCTGTTCTCGGTGGTGCGCCGGTCAGCTGTTCGTTGCCCCGGGTATGAGCGGCTGTGTCACGGCTGCCCTCGGTGGCGGTGAGAGTTGCGATTCCTCCATTCGTTCCAATGGCTGCGGCGGCGTGGCCTTTGCTCCACGGTGGCCGAGTAGTCGCCGATTTGTGCTTCGACTCCCACCATTCCGGATACCCCACCAATTTGAAGCATTGTTCTCTGGTGTGCTTGCGTTTTCCACAATTGGTACAAACCAATTTGGACCGATCGTCATCCATTCGTCGTTCCTCGGATGTCCGTTGGTTCCATCCCCCATTTCCGCTACTGCCGCCGCGGCGTGGAGCGGTGGAGTGATTCTGCCTCCTTGCCGTGAATAGCCTTGCTCCGATTCCGTCTCCTGGGGGTTTTCCGTCTGTAGGACGAAGGATTTCCGATCGGGCATCCTCCCGCTTTGCTATGTTGTACGCTTGCTCGGCTGAGGGAAGTGGTTCCATCTTCAACACCTCTCTCTTTACGATTTCATACTTGTCATCCAATGCAGTAAGAAACTGATATAGCCTATTTTGTTCAGTTTCCTCATTGTGGATCTGGATATCATCTGGGCATTTCATCCGGTTGGGCCTCTTTTGGTCAATTGCTGTCCAGATCTCATTGAGTTCGTTCCATACTTCCTCCAGTGTGGTGTTCCCTTATTTTAGGGTGGTTGCCCTACGGTGAAGATCGTATATTTGTAATGAATCTCCGCCGCTTTTGTATGTTACGGCAAGACTGTCCCATATGTGCTTCGCCGTCGGTTGCTGAGCCACTCGGCTGACCAATTTGGTCTCGATATTTTGAACTAGCCACGTAAATACACAGTGGTCGGCTTCCTGCCACTGTGTAAACGTTGGATCTGTTCTTGTTGGTGGGGATGGGACTCCAGTGATGTGAGATACCATCCCCCTTCCGCTAATCGCATTGTGCATCAGGATGGACCAAACCGGATAGTTCTCTCCGTTGAGTTTAAACCCTACAGTCAAGGGCTGAGAATCGGTTTTGTATATTGGTTTTTCTGGTTTGTCGGGATTTTCTGGTGGTTGGTTGTGCATAAGGCTTTTACGCATGAAATTTGAAAAGAGGCGTGCAAACTCATCCGCTTCGGATGTGTTCGGGCCGCCGGTTATCATCCTATCGGTTTCTGACATGTCTGCCTTTTACAGGTTCTTGGCCAAGGGGTTAGGAAAGGTTTAGGAGCGATGATGAGATCGATTCTGAGCTCCCAGAGTCGTCGCCTGCTCTGATGCCATGACAAACGACAAAGAGGAGAAGGTTTTTGGTGTAATGTATAATATTATTCTCATTACAATCATTCCATTAAATAGGAGTACAATATGTTTCAAATGATAACTAAATCATCCCTAGTTAATACATGATTTGATCAATCCCTTAATTTAGGGAATTGATCCTTGATTTATTCTCTTCAAATCTTTTCTTCATTCTAACACTATCCTTGTTATAATATTCAACTACATTTTCTCTCTACTTACTCCGCTTAATAACTACTCCTAAAATCTCGTGTCACTCAATAATGTAGACATCTTAAATGAGATTGAGATTTGAGGGAGAACTAAACACCAAAAGATCTAAATATATCACACTCCCTTCATCCCATAAAGTTTATTACAATATTTGACTTGGTATATGTCTTTAAAAAGTATAATGGAAAGTGAATTAAAAAAGTTAGTGAAGTGTGAGATCTATTTTTATGTGTATTAGTTTTAGAACAATAAAATACGAGTGTGAATGATTTAATGAATTGTGGGAGTGTACTATTAAAATGGTAAAGGTCAAATATGAAAATTTTTGTAGAACTAATAAAAATGGAAATTTGTGACAAACTCTCTAAGATGGAGATATTAAAAAATTTCACCAAACAATCCAAGATATGCACAACACATAAGGGCATCCGCAATGGGGCGATAGGCCGCCCGATGCATCATCCGCCTCGCCCACGCATTTTTTTATCATAATTAAATTAAAAATGCGTTTGCCAGGAGTCGAACCCGGGTCTATTGCTTGGAAGGCAATTATCCTAACCGTTGGACTACAAACGCTAGTTGAGATATTTTGAAAACTAAGTTGTTTTATTCGTATGAGAATGATATGACAAAAATAAAAATTCACATCACTTATGATTGAATATGGTGTGATAATTTATGATTAAAAAGTAGAATTCGGTGAAACGAGAATTTACTTCTTCGAGTTATTAAGATGATTATGTTGTGTGATTGAAATGAAATGTTTTTTCAATTTTTGTAGTGTTTTACTAATTCAAATAAAGAAAATGCTTAGGGCGGCCCACTGCATTTGGAAGGGTAGGAGGATAAAATGATGATGTGGCGGTGCATAGGGCGCCCTATAGGGCGCCACATTGCTAATGCCCTAAGACAATAGTATTCCCACTGTTCCATTACACGTAAGACATTTCTTTTGGACATATGTTTTTAGGAGAGAAAAAAATAGAGGATAAAGTAAGAGAGAGATAGGACATTACTTTATGCCATGAAAAAAATGTCTTATTTATAGTGGGACGGCCTAAAAAGGGAAACGCCTCAATTATAATGGGACGGAGAAGTATAAAACTTGTGTGACTCATTGCATAGACATAGACATTGGCGGACACAAGAAGAATGGATAAGGGGCTTAAGCCCCTCCCAAAAGATATTTTTAATCATTTTTTCTACTACTGTTATTTCCAGATTGGTTGAAAATCATGTTTAGCCCTTGCCAAAATGTGTCATTAAAGATTAAATTATTGAAAAGTGATTAGTTGGAAGGGGCTGGAATTTGAAATTAGAGAATGAGAAAGTATCAACTCTCTACAATGGCTGCCAATCGTTTGATGAAGAAGAAGCAAACCAAAGTTACTTAATTGGAGTATAAAATTATTATTTAAGTAAATTCTTAAGCCTTTTTCACGCTATTTCCCTCGCGTGTTAGACACGTTTCATCTAGCATTCTAATTTCTTACACTAATAGTTTTATCAATTTAACTTGATGAAATATTTATTAAAAGATTTAAAATTTATTTCCTCAATGGAGTGCATTTATATTTAAACGGCTTATTACTTATTAGATGTTTTAATCTCTTATATAACAAGTTATTTATTTTTAATATTAATAAGAGTGTCATCCTCAATTTGTTTCGATTAGAAATTTAGGAAGTACTTTCACAAAAATGGTCAAAACTAAAAGATATTTCATTTTTCATTAGTCCATTGAATTATTGAATTAATATAAATTTTAATCTATTTGTTATATATTACTCCATATCTTTTAAACTAAAAGATTTTTCATTGTGTATATTTAATGAGTTTTTTCAATGATTCGTAACATACATATCTTGTAGCGTTTTTAATCAATAGAAAATGTAGTGTCCAGCGCGGAACTGTCATTTTTAGATAACGTGGGAGTAATTTTTAGTTCGTTATAAGTTCATTTTCAAAAATTTGAATTTTAAGAACATAGAGATCATTTTTTGATCATTTTAAGTCATCCTTACTAAAATAACTAAAAACTGAATAAAAATAACTTTTGCATTGTCTAAAATTATTCAATCTAGCCCCTGCCAATAAATTTTTCTGCGTCCGCCACTGGACATAGACCACTAACAATACACCCTTCACTACTAGAAAATTGGCTTTTTATGACACCTAAAAATGCAATATTCGCAGTGGACAATATCAAATCAAGTCTTCTATTCTATAATCGTGCAACACCTTCTGCTGCATCATGTGAATATTGAAATTCAAAAATTTATCGATTTTTATTTCATGGAATCTCTTATATTTTTGGAAGTTTTCATGAACAAGGCTTAGTACTTAATAGATTGTTTTAGCCATGACCATTAATAAGACAAGATGCTATTACCGGTATTATCTCTTTTGATGCAGTTTGAATGCATGTAATTAAATATGGTTCCATGGTAGCTAAAAGAACATTGAGTTCCAACTCAAAAAATTTTAAAATTGAATTCTATTTCTCATATTAAGTAATCGTTTGACTTAATATAAGATTGGATAGCTGTACAGAAAAAAAATATTGGATTGTATAAATAAATGAAGAATAAATATTATGATGTTATTTCCAATGAAGCAATACTTAATAAAAAATATCGCATGGCCTCCAAATGTGTCGATTATTATTTAGGTAAGTATTCTTAGCTAGATTAGTTGGGCCGTGGCGAAGCCACAAATTTTACAATGGGGGCCCAAATTAATCCTCATAGTTATAGGATTTTTTTGATGTTCATGATGTCGGAAGCTTATTATTTGATATTTTCAATTTTAACGTAAATATAACAGATGGAAATAATTTTTTATGATGTTTAAATGTCACAAAAAAGTATCAACGAAAATATAAATTATAACAAATACTAGAATGCATTATTTTTTTTTATTATGAGTATAATATTGAAGGAAACAATTATAAAATGACAATGAATTAAAAATAATATAATTAGTTGTGTAAAAGAGAAGAAATACAGTAGAAATTATGTTCCAAAATATTAAAAGAAAAAGAATAAAAAAAGAGTTGCATAAATACAAAGTAGAGAAAAGAAGGGGGGACCAGTCCCCCCGGACCCAACGTGGCTTCGCCACTGAGTGGGGGTATTGTTTAATCGAATAAATTGGTCACAATTGGTCATGCATAAATATATATTGTCCTAGCTAATGAATAAAACCAATATATATATTTATTTATTTGCGATTCAAATTGTTAATATATTTGTTAAGGAAATAGTAACAAATTAACAGTGGTGGCATTATCAAGAAAGCTAGTTACGTTCTTTTCATTGTTATTTTGTCCAAAAATATCAAACTTGAATTTCTTTTTGCAGAAAAAATGAAAATTTGCCGTCTTTTATTGCATTTATTATTATTAGTTTAATATAGTTAATTAGTTAGTTAGCAAGAAATGGTCAAAAAGTAATAGGGAGACTTTTTAGCTCCCATAACCGCGTAATGGCCGTCTGTTTGTTTGTAGTGAAGCTAAGCATAACTCATAACTAGCTAAGCATATGTTAATGTTATTTAAATTGCTATTTAAAATAAGTATGTGTTACATCTATTTATTCACAGTACCTAAGCTGTCATAATTTAATTGATAGAAATTCACGAGTTCTATCGTAAAATCAATAGGTGATGAAGGAGAGATCGACCATGAGTTGCAATTGCCAACAAATAATTGGAATAAGTTCATATTCATATGGTTTTGTGTCTTAATAATTAAATATATTTCTCTGAAAATACTTGCACTAAATTAAAGCATAGTGAAACCTTAATTTGTTACATTTAGTCACGGAAAATTGCAACCGCAACTCAGACGCGACTACGAGAGCCTAGTTCTCTATTAGGGTCGGCCGAAAACGCCATGATTCACATCCTGATCCGAAGACATTAAGTCATTAACCGATGTCGTTTTGGATTTCTCAAAATTTGCGTTATGAAATTACAACTTGATGCATCATTCAAAAATATCTTCTCTTTTCGTGATCACTTCAATTTGCAACCCATTTCCACTTAATGAATCTCCCAAAATGAAAAATAAATATATAAGCAGCAACTCTAAAATCATTTTAACTCCAAGAAAAGGTAACAAAAAATATAAATGCATATGACTCGATTTTCTTATCAACCACATATATAAAAAAAATCAAAGAAAAAGAGGGTTTTCGTAGCCGGCCAGATAATAAAAATTAAGCAAGAAAACACACAGTAAAAGAGATGTATCTGATTTTTATAAATTATTACAAGTAGAGACAAAAACAATTAATTTATAAGGTCTCATTACCTCTCTCAAACCCTAACAAAACTTTCTATTTTCAACCCTAAGAAGACTTCCATTCACAAAATTCATCCAAAAAATGGATCCAGAAAAGAGCCACAATTCGGACACATCAACTGCAGAAAGTGATAAGCATAACGGCAGGTCGTACGACTGCTCCTACTGCAAGCGCGGCTTCACAAACGCGCAAGCCCTAGGCGGCCACATGAACATACACAGGAAGGACAAGGAAAAGGCCAAGGCGAAGGCGAAGGCCAAGGAGAAGAATCATGAGCCAGATCCGTTGGTACGGAGCTTTGGCTCGGGTTTTTTACAAGGTTATGATCATGTGAACCCCGGCCTCCAAACAAGAAATAACGAGCAGTGTTTTTTTCCTGTTTGGAGGCCTGATAAGTTTCCACATGGGAATCCGAGTCTGATGCGCGTTGAGGATCATGAACACCAAGAAGAAGTGGATTTAGAGCTTCGTCTCGGTCGATTATGGTGATCGATTGAACACAAAAATTACGCAAATTAATTAACGTAAGTATATTTATTATATATATAGTACAATTAATAGTTTGTATGTTATTAAGTTTATGTACTTCGATGAATTCTTGATTCTTATTGTTCCGAAATTGTTTAGAATTGAGAATGAATTAAAATTGCAACAGGCACATTTGCTTTATCCTAGTTTTATTAGTGACTGGATCATTTACATATCCAAATATTTTTAGCTACTCTAAACTGTGGATTTTTTAAAATGAGTATTGTTTAGATGTTTGTTGAAGTGAAATTTAATTTGAGTTCATTAACTGGTAAAATCTTTGGGTTTTAGTTTTCTTTTCGGCTAAGATACATACACTACAGACAATGTACATGTTTCTTCTTACTAGGTCCTTGATCATCGAAATTTTGTTTGCATATATATATATATATATATATATATATATAGGTTTACAACATTCATGAGTGAAAGAAAAAACTTCATAATATTTTAGAGGTTTTCATTTAATCATTTTAATCCTTATGTAAATAACAAATAAAATGCAAGATCAAAGCTAGTGAAGAATGGCAAATGCATGTTGAGATGGTAAAAATAGTAGTAGTAGTAATGATGTTAAAACCCCAATTTCTTGTCCTATAAGCTGCAATAGAATTCTATTAAAACTATGCCATTGAACCCCATTGAATCACTAGTTCTGGTTTCAGAATTGTTGACTACAGTTTCGATTTTGGTTTGGTTTGGTTTGGTTTGGTTTGATCCCAAGGTTTTGTCAGTTATTTCGGTTATAACCGAACCAAAAATATTGGTTAACTGACTAAGGAAAACTCATGGTATCGATATTCGATATTGAACTGTTCTGGCTGTGGGTTACCATATTAACCAATCGGTTATAATTGACTGAATATTTGATGAACCAGTCGGAACTCAAGAACGATGCATATCTTTATTTATATATATTATTAAACTTTCTTAATTATGATTTATTAGTATTGACTCAAACATTTTGTATCCGGTTAAACTTGTCCGTATTGGTGGACCAAGGGCTACTTAGGTTGAATAATGATTACCACATCATAAACCAAATCTTGAAAAAAGTCATACCCGATACAATTAATCGAATAAAAGACCATCTCCAATGGTACACTAAAACCTAAAATGAGATAGCTAATTAGTTCCAACCGTACTAAAAAACCAATCTCATTTTTTTTTTGAGAAAAAAATACCTCACTTTAGGTTTACACAAAACCTAAAAGTTTTTCAAATTTTGTGAGTAAAAGAGGCATAATATAGAGAATATTCTTTTAAGTTTGAATTTAGTGTAAATGGTTGTAGTAAAATCATATTTGATGCGACATTTACACTAAATGGGTTTGAGTTTAGTGTAAATGGCATATGGAAGGAAGATACGTCAAATGATCAATATTTCTTAAAACTTATGTTGTAACAATTTTCTCCTCGTTTAATAAATACTGTGGACTAACTATGATCAATTCAAAGCTAAGAGACACTGGTGGTGTTCAGTTGTCTAGATAAAATAATAGCAAAATACTTATAATCTAGTAATCTAGGATTGAATAGTGAGATTCAATCTAATGAATCAAACAAACTACATATTTAATTCCGAGATACAATCTTATAAACCGAACAACCCCATTATGGACTAAACATGATTAATTCAAACAGCTGAGCTTCAAAATTAGTTAACTAACTTTTATCTCTATAATGGCATAATTAATCAGAATATTAGTTCATTGATTTAAGCATAAGCATCTTGATAATATATATACTTATAAAATTGAAGTTGTGAAATCACATAGAACAAACCTTGTCATATGTGAAAAATAATTGTAGCAACCATGTACAATGCAAATAAATTTTGAATAAATATCAATAACCATCCTTGAATTTACATACAAATAACTTTAGGCAAATCCAGAGCAAGTTAGCCTTCATTTTAAACTATTTACTTATAACACAATCTTCATGAAATACAAAAAAAACATTCTATCGTGTAAATAAACTGAGTACAAGAACTATGTCTTAATTGGAACCTACTGATTCTTCTTTATCTTCAAATTGGAAGGGCGGGAAGCAGAAGATGAGGAGGATTCACCACCTAGGTCCGAAGATCTGAGTATAAACAGAAGCGTCTCGACTAGCATGGCCCCGACCAAACCAAGGATGCCTCCAGCAGCACTCTAAATAGTAAAGAAACGCAGCATCAATTGCCATCAGGAAGTATGCATACGGTCATAGAACGCACAGAAGCTAGATTCGACTTGTTTTTCTCTTTAATGAAAGTGCAGAACAAAACTTACCATTGGAGGACTTTTGCCAAACAGGGCTCGGAATGCTGCATACCCAACCAAGTATCCAGTAAACATTGTAACCACAACATGTAATCCTGTACGGTTATCACGATTAGTACTGGACAACAAGAAAATCACAGTTTTAAAATCCACAGAGGAAATGATATCAAATAGACACAATGAGAGAAGAGTTGAACTTAATCATTATGAATTAGTCAACTTCATACATAAGAAAGGCAAGCTACAGATAACTGCAATAAACATAACTCCAAAATCTGGAAAGAACAGTCAGGAAAAAGTTTTGCTTTACTAATAAAATCAGAGAAACGAATAGAGAAATCAAATAGGGAACAAGAAAAGCTCATTGTTAAAACATAAGAACTCGATGCTATTCCAGAAAATAGCCCCCACAAATTATGGGTAAATTGTGAGAGCAAAAGCGAAGCTTCATCAAGCATAATAGGTACAGAGAAATACAAATATGGTTTTACCCAATATATCTATTTCTTTACACAAACTGTGCATAAAAATTATTCCCTCTATCGCAAGGTAGTTGAGACGTTTCTTTTGATGATGTTTAAAGGTTAAAGAGAGAATAAACTATGAGAGGGAAAGAGGGAGTATAATATGAGAGAATAAAGTTTTTTTCCAAAAAAATGAAATGACTCAACTATGCCTTCAAAAGGAATGTGATTCAACTACGGGAGTACTACATTTGTTCGAATTTGCCACTATTATCAGTTTGTCATATTTGGAGACTATTGAAGAGTTTCCACAGAAATTCTTAATGGAATCAACAGAATTAAGTAATGTATCCAAGTTAAGCAGCTTTGATTTGAAGAGTTGATAACATAATGAAAAATCGAAAGAGAAGAAAAGGATTACCGAAGCCTAATTGATCCTTATAAGAAGAAAAGGGCTCATTCACAGGCTTCCGCGGAGTAATGTCCTTCACCAATTCATCGTACGCTTTCCTCTCAACTGCTTCCTCCAGCTTTCTCAATCTCGCCTTCAGCTCCTCGCTCTATCATATCAATCACCGAAACTGTAAAAAAAAAGAACACAGAGACATTGGACTAGTAAATGCAGAATAGATGAATGAATCCACCTTTTGGCGAGGCGTGGGGCTGGTGAAGATGAAATTAGAGCCGGCGAGGAGAGAGGATAAATGTGGTCTTGAATCGGATTCGGATCCGAGCCAGATCGATTTTAGGGATTGGTAAGGTGCGGACGATTGGAGGCTAAGCGAGGAAGAAAGGTCCCGAAGATCCTCCGATAGGTGTGAATCGGTGGAAGATGTGGTGAGAAAGGAGCGCATCTCATCGGTAATTGATATGATAAGGCCGCCGCTGCCGCTACCGGCGGCGGCGGTGGTGGTTATCGGTGGCAGTTTGGCGGAAACGTCGTCGTTGGCCATAGTGTTTGAATAGAAATAAAGAGCCCCGATAAAATAAATAATCATCATGTATGTGCATTTAATTTTTAAAATATTGAAAAAGAATGGGAAAATAGTGTTTGAAAACGCTGCGTTTTGTGTTTGAAGCAGCGGATCTGTAAAACCCTAGACTAAACCTGCAGAAAGAAAGAAGTTGAAGAAATTGGGGTCACGCATCAATGGCGAATCGGCGTTGCTTTCAAACCCTAGCTCGTTGTCTCCGATCGATCAGAACCCTAACCCCAATCTCAGAATGCCTAGCGCCTTACACCGCCCCCGCTCTCAGCCAAACACTCCCAAACTACATTTTCCTCAATAAATTTAAAGTCTACCAAGTGCCCGCTCGGAGCTTCTGCTCGAGGCACAGTGAGAGTGAAGATGATGATTACGAAAGTGGAGAAGAAGAGGATTATGGTGAAAATGAAGAAGACATCGCTGATTTGTCTGCTGAGGAAAAAGTAAAAGAAGCCACTGAGATAGGCTACACGGTCCTCGGCCCGCTTCAGAAATCGGATAGGGTTTTCAAATTGTATGAGCCCGTCTTCGCAGTTGTTCAGGTGTGGATTTGATTCTGATAGGAATGATAGAATGAATTTTTAATGTTTCTTCGTTTCAATTTTTTCATGTTTAGATTGGATCGCATCAATTCAAGGTGAGCAATGGGGATACCATTTACACAGAGAGGTTGAAGCACTGTGACATCAATGATAAGGTCTGTCATTTTCTTAAATATTCTGTCGTTGGCTGTAGCTATTTGGCTGGTTTTTGAATTGCTGGGAATTATACTTCTTGATACAAAAGGCGACTCATTTATAACAAATTCAGCTAGGTTTACAATTCTCCATGGGGAGAAGCTATGAATCTTTAATGTTATAACTCAACTGTAGCTTTAGTCCTACAGATAGGTGAATTATGTGTGTGAAATGAAGTTCATTTTACAATGGTGGTTGAACCCTTTTCAAAGCTCAAGGGGTTTTCTGATACTCATCTTGTGGTTGTTGGCTCCTTCAGTGGTTCGCTTCACGGCTGTACGGCTGTATGCTATGTTACAATATCACTTGGTCCACTTGCCTATGAAGTTCACATGTTGAATTGTAAATTTATTAGCACAAATTACTACTATCTGTTATTTACCATATACTTTGCTGGATTAACTAATCTTGAACTTTTTTATCATCTAATCTTTCGAATGCTCAAGTCATATGTTTTATCTATATATCCTTCCACATAAAGTAAACACCGTCTTATAGAACTTCATTACTCATTGCGAATCCAGCCATTAGGAATACAAATCAGTCCAGCAGCTCTGTTAACAACTTGTTTGTCATGTTAGATATTATGTTGAATGGCTCTAGTTATGCAAATAATGTTGGACTGTTTTCATCTCTAACCTTTGTATTCTCATTTCATGCAGTTGGTCCTCAATAAGGTTCTTATGCTAGGTTCACAAGCACAGACAATCATTGGTAGGCCAGTTTTGCCTGAAGCTGCTGTTCATGCTGTCGTTGAGGAGCACGTAAGTTGTAACTTGTTTCTAGATTATATTATCTTCAGTTACAGTTTGTACAAGGGCCGTGTGCCTAATAAGCTATGACTTTCTTTCTATGACATATTAGTAAGATATGGCTATACTTGGCTGTCATATACCCGGAATTAGGCATAGAACTAAGAGAACACACACAAACTTCACCCTCTTAAGATCATCAAACATCCACTCTTCTTCTTTTCCAAGATAAGGGATTTGTAATTCTACGTCGGCAGGGGAATAATAAGCTAGAAACTAGGCGAGCTAGCAAAAAATTGTAGTGCTTCCTATTTCCATTCCATATAATTTAAAACAACTTAGAAAAACATCAAGTTGGTTGCTAGGCTTATATTTCTAGACATTTCATCATTGTGACAACTTGTGATTGAAGTTACGAGTAGGCATAATATGACCATATAATAACAATGAGATGATCTTTTTATTGTCTTAGTACAGTCAATTTTTTATTTTTTTTGTAGAACATTGTTAATATATAGTTTTGGTATGCAGGCACTAGACGCAAAGGTGATCATATTCAAGAAAAAGAGAAGAAAGAACTACAGAAGAACAAAAGGTCATCGCCAGGTAATTGAGATGAGATTAAATGTTCCTTTTTCTTAACCAATTAACATAGCCATGAAAGATGTGGTGCTGTTCTATCTATCTGTAACTGGTCTCATGCTTTAGGAATTAACTAAACTAAGGATAACGGATATACAAGGGATCGAGAAGCCAGAAAATACTATGCCTCTGCCCCCTCAAACGAAAGAGAAGGAAAAGGCAGAGAAGAAGGTGGCTATGGAAGCTTAATAGGCACAGATGGTCATGTCTAGTGCTTTCAAGATCCATTTTTTCCGAGAGCTCAAGCCTGATATACTATTTGTTTCCTAATGCGACCTTTACATTCTCAGAATTGAGGTCTCTTCCCTTCCCTTCTCGTCCCGTTACTTCTTGTTCATCCATGGTTCCGGACTCATGTTGTGGGTCTTTTTAATTATTTATTTTAACTCCAACACCGGGTAGACGTTAGACTATTCGATATATATGCTCAAAATAAAGCATAGATATATTATTTTTACTTGATTTTATCGTGTTATAATTTACAAGCCTACTTGTGATAGTTGTAGTACTACAAATCACATTTTAAAGATCATTTTTAGTAAATCCAACCTTTATGTAGAGTTAATATCTCAAAGCCATTTTGACATGCAAAGATTGATAAATATGACAATAAAAAAGGATATTGACATCTGATATCATAAATTTTTTAAAAAGTTGAGTTTTTCTCATGAATTTTGAAATTGAAAAATAATATCATGAACTTTACAATGAGTTTGTTATTTCCCACCAATAAAAAAAATTATGGCTATATTAATGGATTGAAGAACAAATTTGGAGGGTATGCTTTAAGAAAAACTATTCTCAAAGATTGAAAAACTTGAAGCTCTCGAAGTTATTGTTGAGAAATTACGAAAAAAATTCATCTCTCGATATTATTTTCCGGAATTTTTTCATTGGTGAGAAATAACAAACTCGGGATAAAGTTCGTGGTATTATTTGTCAATTTCAAAGTTCGTGGGAAAACCCCTTTTGGAAAGTTCCACGATATTAGGTGCCAATATCCCTATTGAAAAATAGATAGAGCGTAGATTTAATAATTGATTTAAATATCTATGTTAGTGGAGCAGATTTAAGATTGCATTAGTAAATTTAAATTAATTCGAACAGAGTGAAATTTTGGTTAAATTAATTCTAACAAAAAGTTTGAAGTGTTGGAAATGGCAGCAGCTCCTACATTCCTTGTAAATTTCATGCCTTATTGAATTGGTTCTTGTTTTCCTCATGTAATAATCTATGACTTTTAAAAATTTGAACAACCTGGTTTGTAGAGCCAACAAGAAAATAGTGCAACTTTATTGTAGTATTTATTTATCTAACAAAGAAAATCGTTTGAAAATAAGAAAGAGGCAGCTGTGAGAGAAGATGAAAGTTTGAGAATAAGAAAGGGTAGAAAGAGAGACAGATGAGCTGGAATCCTGGAGTGGAGATTGAAGATGCCAAATGAAATGGGTTTCACACATTATGATTTGTTCCCAATTTTATTAAAATAAATCGAAAGAGATTTACTATCCCAAGCGAACCAATTGAATTTCTAATTTATTAAAAGAGATTTGAATCCAAGAAAAACCTTATCCTCTCATTCACTCCACAAGCAGCTGCGATGGCAGCCCTCCGCTTAACTCCATCTCTCCCTCTCAGCTTAAACAAACAACAACCCAAATCCCCCCAATTCTACCCACATTGGCCCGGCAGCCTGCGCGCCTACAAAGTGGTGATCGAGCAGGGCGACAAGCTGACCGAGGTGGAAGTCGACGAGGACGAGACGATCCTGCAAGCTCGGCGTGTGCATGACCTGCCCGGCCAAGCTCGTCTCCGGGAAGGTCGATCAGAGCGACGGCATGCTCAGCGACGACGTTGTCGACCGCGGATACGCCCTCACCTGCGCTGCCTACCCTCGCTCCGACTGCCACATCAAGATCATCCCCGAGGAGGAACTGCTCTCTCTCCAGCTAGCCACTGCCAATGATTAGAACCTTCTCTCTCTATGTTTTAAGTTGAGAACTTGAGTCTTACTTACTACATATGCATTCTCTATGTTTTTCTTGCTTCCATATAACTACTTTGTGCCTACTCAGAAAGTTTTCATTCAAACTGAGTCGTGATATATGCAAAACTCAATCTTATCGTACAACACGAGGGTCATTCTTAGTTTGTTTTCTAACAATGACATCCGGATTTTATAAATAACCTAAAACAAACTAACAATGACAGGTTCGACAGTTCAGCACTATAAATTAGTTCGAGATTGATTATAACCACATTCAAACAAATGAATATGAACAAGAAGGCAGCAAATAGAAAACCATACCCAATGAATGCAGATTTTGAGTTTTACGAAGGTGTTTAGATAGCTTGAAGCTCCTCTGCTTAAGCTTGACCTTGACATCAACTCCACCAGCAACGATGGATTTCACCACAATCTGCAGCTTCCCTTCCACTCTCTCTCCCTTCCTCGGCGTGAACACCACGTTATGAATGTCGTCGTCCAACGCCCTCTGCGCCAAGATCCTCCCCACGGCTGCACACGCGTCCTTGTTCTTGGTCGACCCCAGATCAAACTTCATGTCCTTGGAGATCGAATGCGCCACCGCCACCACGTTGCTGGTGGTGCGGTGGACAATGCAGGCGCGAACTGAGCCCTTGGAGATGAACACGTCCAAGCAGAAAAGCTCGTGGTAGGGAGCTGTGAGCTGATTTAAGGTCGGAGTCCTCTGCTTCTTGTTAGCAGTAATGGTGCTGCTTTCGCGAAGCAAATAAGTCGAATTCTTGCTCAACAACACGGCGTGTTTGCTCCCTTCGCTCTTCTCTCTCTCTCTCACATGATCCTTCTTCGAATTGGAAGCTTCTTTCTTCGCATCTTCCTTGCTGCTTCCCTTCCAATCTCTCTCGTTCCTCGCGGATTTCCTGCCATGGAAGTCGAATTTGTGCTCCTCGTACTCTTTAGAACTCCGGTTGAGCTTGTAGAACAACTTCCCACGAATCCTCATATCCTCAATCTCGTCGAAACCAAGATCCTCCACAGCTTCACCTACGGGACCAACCACCCCTTCATCATCATCATGCTCGCGATCACTCAAACGCGACCTCATTCTCATTGCTGCAGCCTCACTTCTGCCTCTCCAAGCATCAGCTAAACCCGAAGACACATTCCACGTCGAATCATCGACGAGCTCGATTTTGCAGTCCTTGATGCCGTCCTCGCCAGTCTCTTGAAATAGAGGCGACAGTTGGATCCTGTCAGCGACGGAACGTCTACTGTCATCATCAACAAATGTAGAGGCTCTTTGAGTAGAGAGCCTGCCGCGCTGCGATGATAGAAGAGAATTCGTAGTTGATCTCAAAAGAAAGACCCTTCTTACGACCGCGAACGCCATTGCTGAACGCGGTTCAGAGGTTTGCTAACAGCCTATATTTTTTAAATGGATTTCCTTTGAGACATTTCGTCGAACAGTTGGTGCCCCATTACTTGTTATTCAGTAAACTGCCTCCCAGTGATATCATATGGTGACTCAGGTCACCGCCCAGAGGCTGCAGCTTAGACGCCGGCGACGGCGGGGAATTAGCGGTATAAACAGTCACCGGAGATTACTTTAAATGGAAATATTTATACTCAAA
The DNA here is from genome assembly GCF_004379255.2 of Salvia splendens. NCBI lineage: Eukaryota > Viridiplantae > Streptophyta > Magnoliopsida > Lamiales > Lamiaceae > Salvia > Salvia splendens. Next base: position 19,442,590 of record NC_056049.1, read on the forward strand.
ATAATAAGATTGAAGAATTAAAAATGTCATCAAATGCATGTAATAACTTCTTTTAAAACGAATACTATTTAGATTGAAGCTAATTACTAATACCCAATTAAATCATAAAATTTGATCAAATTTAGTTATTACCACGAAATTTGAATTCTCAATGGTCCAATCCATGTATAAAACGATGAAATTTGAAAACAAAATAATATGTCATGAAATTTGAATTCTTCTTATTGGAATTGTGGTGAAGTGTGTGTTGCGTGAGTTGAGATTGATGAACAAGAAGAGAATTCGAAGAAGAAAGAAAACTTATTGCTGAAAGAGAGAATTGCCGAGAGAGCTTACAAACTGAAAACAACGAATTGAAATAACAAACTAACTAACACAGCCTTTTAAATCTAACGGCTAGTTAGATCAACGGTTGAGATTAAAACTAAAAACTAACGAGCTGAATCCGACGGCTCCTGAAGCTCAAGCTCGAGTGAGCTCAATCTTCCACTCCTTGATCAATCCGATCATGACTGCAGTGAACTTGAGTTATCAAACTCACAAATCTCCACCTTGATCACTCAAGCCACTGTCAATCTATCTTACACAAATTCACAAGTTGCATACACAACTCAAGCTTGTTCCTAGGCAGCGGCTTCGTTAGCATGTCAGCTGGATTTTCAGCCGTATCTACCTTGAACACTTTCACCTCACCCTCTTCTATCTTCTCACGAATAAAGTGTAGGCGCACATCGATATGTTTACTTCTCTCATGGTACACTTGATGTTTGGCTAAGCACAGAGCGCTGCTATTATCACATCCAATAGCTACCACATCCTGAGTTATGCCGAAGTCTTGCAAGATTCCTCTGAGCCAGAAACTTTCCTTCACGGCTGCTGCAAGAACCATGAACTCTGCCTCTGTGGTGGACAAAGCAACCACTGCTTGAAGACTGCTTTTCCAGCTTATGGCAGACCCATATAGTGTAAATATGTAGCCCGATTGTGACCTCCTTGTGTCTAAGTTTCCTGCGAAATCAGAATCTGACCACCCAATCAGAGCTCCACCTTCACACTCTCTAGCTCCATCAAACAAGATCCCAACACTTGTGGCCCCCTTCAAGTACTTCATCAGCCACTTCAAGGCTGACCAGTGATCCTTACCATGATTAGACATGAATCTACTGGTTGTTGACACAGCTTGAGCTATGTCCGGCCTTGTGCTAATCATAGCATACATTGTGCTACCAATCATACTAGCATAGGGAATTCTCTGCATCTCGGCCACATCCGCTTCAGACTTTGGTTTCTGATCTGTTGAGAGCTTGAAGTGTTGTCCCATAGGCACTGCAACTTCCTTTACATTGTCCAGATTATATTTCTTGAGCATTCTGGAAACATAACCAGACTGAGATAACCAGATTTTCTTCTCCTTTCTGTCCCTGATTATTGTTATACCCAGAATCCTCCTTGCTTGCCCCAAATCTTTCATTTCAAACACAGCTCTCAGATCATCCTTCACCTTCTGAATTTCCTGCTTGCAACTTCCAGCCAAGAGCATATCATCAACATACAATAATAAGTAGGCCACAACAGCTCCACCTACATGGTTAATGTAGACACATTCATCATATTTTGAGCTCACCAGTACTTATCATGTGTTCATCAAATTTCCTATGCCATTGTCGGCTTGCTTGCTTCAAGCCATATATACTCTTCTTTAGTAGACAAACCTTGCCTTTGTCTTCTGGCCTAACAAAGCCCTCAGGCTGGGACATGTATATGGTTTCTCTGAAATCACCATGCAAGAATGCGGTCTTGACATCGAGCTGTTCAAGCTCTCAGTCCCTTCTTGCAACAATAGCCAGCAACAATCTGATGGAAGCATGCTTCACCACAGGGCTAAAGACTTCATCAAAATCCACTCCTTGCTCCTGTGTGAAACCTGAAAGAGCAGGTTTGTGTCAGGTGTCGTTTCGAGCAAAGGATGTATCCTACTGATCAGGATGGAAGTCCCAGCTAAGCCTGAACCTGGTATCAAAAATTCCTCAACCCACTTCTACTGACTAGTATAGTGGATGTAAGGGTCGAATACCACAGAGATGATGCGTTTGGGTATCGTGGTGATATTCTGGAAGGTTTGGTTAGCTACCACGCTTTGGGTTGAGACTTAATCTAGGCTGGAATTTAAGATGGTACTCTACTGACTAAGGGTGGGAGAGATGTTTGACAGGCGACTGTGTACGTGAGAGTGGGGAACATGATGTTTCAGAAACATATGGAAAGTACGAGTTTACTATAAAAGGCTAAACGGAATATCAGAGGGAAAAAGAGGTAGTTAGGTGACTAGGCCTACAGATCTGAAAAGTAACGGCTGAAAAGTAACGGACAAAAGTAAAAGTGGTTAAAAAGTAAAAGTGGTCCCAAAATGGATGGGGATGTATTCTTCTTCAACACGAATCAATTCAGATCAGCAATTCCAGACTTATCACCATAGAAACACAGATTAACAACTTCATGAACACAGATCTACAATTAAAACTTCAAATCAAAAGATCAAACACCGAAACTGCAACTAAACTTACTGGGTGACATGCAAGGTGGTAGAAACTACGTAAACTAGGCCTTCACACTTAACCATTTCAGATCTAAAATCTAACAGCAAACTGAACTCATAAACTCAGATCTATCAATTCGGAAATGAAAACATGCTCGCAATAACTGGAAATTACCGTAACAACTGGATCTAAGCTATCTAGCCAGAAAAGAACGAAATCAAACAAGAACCGATGCAAAAAAAACAGCTTCGTATCATAAAATCATTTGGATCGCAACTAAGACTTTAAAGTAAGCAAATATTGAACGTGCAACCGATCCAACGTAAGAAAACAAAGTGCGATTAACTAAGAAAGTAAGTAAAGATTGTTTTGCAACTCCGGGCGATGAAACTGTTAACACTACGAAACACGCTGACTGGAACGAGAGGATGGGGAACTCCGGCGAACTGCTGAGCTTCAGGTGACCATGGCTGTGGCGAGGAACGAGAATATGAAGGATAATGCTGAAGGATTGATCTACCGAAGAGAGATTTCTAACTAAGCGTAGGAGTTGATGAACTAATTGATGATGATTCTCTCGCCAAGTGGCTTCCTTTTATAGAGAGGCCTCCCTTGATTTTTAGGGTAGACTCTCTTCATTAAATGACTCTTTTGCCCCTTGCTTGCGGCTGATTTTCCCAGCTATCCTTCTTCTCCATCTCGAGCATTTTTGACATGCATCCTAGTCAGTATTGCACCCTACTGACGCCCTTTTCACCTGAATTATCCGAACATTCCCATACTGGCTAGAACACTTTCCCTGCACACTTTAGCAACTGTTTTGCAGATATATACCAATTATGCACATTATACTGACCAGTAACCAAGGCCTAGAATACGACTTATCAAAACCCCTTGCCACCAACCTTGCTTTGAATCTTACTCCATCCTCCTCAGCAACCTCAATCTTCTTCTTAAAACCCATCTACAACTTACAACCCTTCTCCCATCTGGTTTATCTACCAAGACCCATGTTTCATTCTTTAACAGAGATTCGATCTCCTCAATCATAGCTTGCATCCACTTCTCCCATTCCTTGCTTTGCATGGTTTCATTGTATGAATTTGGCTCTGAGTACTCAACCTCTTCAGCCACAATCAAAGCATAGAATAGAAACTCAGCATCTGAATACTTTGCTGGTGGTTTGATGGTCCTTCTAGTTTTGTCTCTGGCAAGATTCCAACTTCTCAAGTTCTCTGGTTCAGGCTGCTGGGGGCCATGTTCAACCGATGGTGGATCAGGTGGATCCTGTGGCTGGCTCTCAGGCTGACTCTCAGGCTCCACCTCAACTGCAGTAGTGGGCTCATTAACACATAATCACCAGAATCATCTGTCTTCTTTCTGAAAGGCAACACACTCTCCCAGAAAATAACATCTCTACTGATGATTATTCTTGCATTCCCAGGCTCTATACACCAAAGCCTATAGCCCTTGACCCCTGGCTGATAGCCTAGCATAATGCACTTCAATGCCCGAGGCTCCAACTTCCCTTGCTTCACATGAGCAAAGGCTTTGCAGCCAAAAGTTCTTAAATCAGAATATCCACCATAGCTTCCATACCATTTGAAATCTGGGGTATCTCCATCAATACTAGATGAGGGACATTTATTTATCAGCTTGACAGCAGTGGAGGCTGCCTCTGCCCAAAATTTCTTCTCCAATCTTGCAGCAAGAAGCATACTCAAATTCCCTCAGCACACCATTCACTAAACTTTCTAAAGGCCTCTGATTTCTCTTTTAACACATACAGCCATACTTCCTAGAGTAGTCATCAATAATACTCATATAATATCTTCCTCCCCCAATAGATTTCTCTTGAGAAGACCCCCACAAATCACTATGTGCATAGTCTAATGGCTTTGAGGAAGTTGATTACCTTTTGGATATGGCATTTTCTTGGCCTTGCCTAGTATGCATTCCTCACATGGGGCTGCTTTATCTTTATCATTGCAGTGTAAGATTCCCTTTCTAACCAGCTCTTTTACACTGCCAACCGATGGATGGCCAAGCCTGCTGTGCCACTGACCCAGATTGATGGAAGTAATATTGTAGGCCTCTGCACATCCCTTGCTGCAGATCAGTGCTGTCAAATAATAGAGACTGCCTCTCCTTTCTGCTCTCATGAGCACCTTCCCAGCCTTACACACTTCAATCCTCCCATCCACATAAGAAAATGAGCACCCCTTCATCTCTAAGAAGCCAAGTGATATCAAATTCCGCTTCACATCTGGAATATATCTAACACCATTCAGAACTATCACAACCCCTTTGTTACCCCTCAATTTCACTGAGCATATGCCCTTTATGGAGCATACCTGGTTATTACCAAGGATGACAGATCCACTGGCCTCTTTAACATCTTCAAACCAGTCAAGATTCGGGCACATAAGAAAACTACAGCCCGAGTCCATGATCCAAGATCCAGTGATCTCAGTGTCTATTACATTCAGAACTTCATGGACCTCCTCATCTTCCACAACCTCTACTGAGTTGACAACCTTCCCTTCACTCTTTTGCCTTCTCTTCCAAGCGAAGCAATCTCTCTTCAAATGGTCAGGTTTCTTGCACCAATGGCATGAACGAGTCTCATTTTGGCCAGATGATCCAGCCTTGAAGGAATCTAGAGGTTTCTTGAACACCTTCATGCCCCTGAACTTCTTGATGTTGAGGCTCTCTGCATTCTGATCAGTGAACCTCGACTCACCCTTTTGAAGCTCCTTTGCTCTCAATGCAGTCTGAACTTCCAAAAGAGTGATGGTTCTGTCGCGACCATACAAGAAGGCATCACGAAATTGATCAAAAGAATGTGGCAGCGCATTAAGCAGTAGGATGGCCTTATCCTCATCGTCTATCGAGACATCAATATTCTCGAGATCATCCACTGCCTTATTGAAGTCTTCAAGCTGCTCCAATACCCCTTTTCCCTCCAAGAACTTGTAAGAGTACAGGCGCTGCTTCATAAACAACCTGTTTGCAAGAGATTTCGTTAGGTAAAGATCTTCCAATTTTATCAAAATACTCGCTGCAGTCTTCTCCTTCGCGACTTCGCGAAGAACCTTATCTCCAAGGCTCAACACGATCGCGCTATGTGCCTTTGCTTCAATCTCGGCTTTCTTAGCAGCCGCCTTCTCATCCACGGCCGCTTTCCCCTTTTCTCCCTCTTCTTCAACCGATAAAGCCGATGCCAAGCCTTGTTGAATCAACATCGCTCGCATCTTCATTCTCCACAGAGCAAAATCATTTTTGCCCGTAAATTTCTCCGCCTCGAATCTGGAGGCCATCGTCTTCGTGAACTCGCTTCCAATCAAAGCATCAATCGCAATTCAAGAAATCGCCCTCTTCCCACAGACGGCGCCAATTTGTTGGAATTGTGGTGAAGTGTGTGTTGCGTGAGTTGAGATTGATGAACAAGAAGAGAATTCGAAGGAGAAAGAAAACTTATTGCTGAAAGAGAAAATTGCTGAGAGAGCTTACAAACTGAAAACAACGAATTGAAATAACAAACTAACAAACACAGCCTTTTAAATCTAACGGCTAGTTAGATCAACGGTTGAGATTAAAACTAAAAACTAACGAGCTGAATCCGACGGCTCCTGAAGCTCAAGCTCGAGTGAGCTCAATCTTCCACTCCTTGATCAATCCGATCATGACTGCAGTGAACTTGAGTTATCAAACTCACACTTCTCAATCACCCAATCCAATCCGTGTAGAGAACGATATCTTTGGTAATTTTAGAATGGACATTTGATAGTTTTAGGCAGCTAATAAATTCCATGGTCATTAAAGAAATACACTCGGCTGTTGATTAAATGGTAATATTTATACACAAAATAATAAGATTGAAGTATTAAAAAGGTAATAAGCTGCATCGAGTAAGAAGAAAGATGACTCCTAGTATTAGTAGTTCGTTATAATTGGTTTCTTAGTTACTTTTCACAAACACCTAAAACTACCAAAGTGTTTTCAACAATCAGAAAGATTAATACAGGCTGCCCTTCGTCAAGGTCAGTAATCAAAGGATTAACACACCGATAAAAGCTACCATTAAAGGTTAGTGATTACAGACGATTTGCAAAACAAACATTTGGATTTGGATTGATTGTTGTCATCATCATATCAGTAGTCACCTTCCCCAGTCATGTCGATCAGTAGTAAGCTTGCTGGTAAACCGGTGCCATCCCGTTACTGTATCCTCCATATGCTGGGAAGCTCACGGGAGAGACAGGGTACGACCCGACGATGGCAGGAGGGGGGGCCTCTGGGGAGTATACGTACGAGGGGCTTCTGCTACTGTGCCCGTAGACGCCTGGCACCGCTGGGACTGCAGTAGGAGAATACTGGGTGTGTGACCTCACGTATGTTGGAGGAGACGGGAACGACGAAACGTAGGCATTGGTTGAACGGCCAGCCTTGGCGGGAGGCATGGGCCCTCCGGTGCTGGCGCGTGTTCTCTTGGCTGCTGGGCTGGCTGGCTTCTTCTTCTCGATCTTGACCTTCTCTAATTGCTCGAGGCGCTTCTTCAGGTCTTGGGGTGGGAACTCGGCCTCGAGTTTGTATTCTTCAATGCACTTGAGAACAGCACGGATGGCTGATTGCTCTTTCTTTGCAGCCATATGCTGTTAGAAGAAATGGAGTTGATGAACATTGAAAAATTTGATAAAAGATAAAGAGAGAGTGGTAGTGTACTCTGCCAAACTTCCAAGTTAAGAACGAATCTCTCACCGATGCACGGCCAGAATTGTTGGGGTCCTCCAAGATTGATGTGGCTGTCTTTTTTGCATCTTTCAGAAAAGCCTTCAATAGCGGGACAGGGGGGAATTTGTCTGCTAGACCGACTTCATATGTAAAGTGAACGGCGTCAACTTGTTGTCCCCTTCCAATCAATTCTTCAATCATATCTGCACAACAGTTATCAAAGCATTGAGACACTACATATATTTCATATGCATTCGATGAACTTAGATCGCACACCAGGTGTTCCTAGCGTTCGTTCTAAAAATAGACAGCACACGCAACATGAAAGGCTTTTAAACAAAATATAACGTATGCAAAGCAAATAGCATATAATATTTAATTCATGGATTTATAATAGACTCATTTTGGAAAAAGATGAAAGCTTGGAAGAAATAATAAATTAATAGCAGTATAGAAAGGAGGAAAAGTAAAAAGTTGAAGCATAGAAAAAATAGCAGTATAGAAAGGAGGAAAAGTAAAAAGTTGAAGCATAGAAAAGAGGAAAAGTAAAAAGTTGGAATGATTTAAGAGCATCATCAATGGCGCGAAATTCCCAAAAACACCTTCTGCCACGTCATACGGACATCTCACTGCACTGCCACGTCGTAAGGACTTCCCAATGCACAGTGACGGACATCCCCATGGACTTCCCGCAATTAATAAAACCACAAATTCACAAATTAAACAATTTTCAGAATTAAAATTTCGACACAAATAGGGGGAAAAATCCATTAAATAAAAAAAAGAAAAGTACATTTCACCAAATTAAAAAAAACATTTCAATAATTAAAAACTACATCAACGACGACCGCTCCGTTGCCATACTTCTTCAATAATATCGTTCTGGAGCCGAACATTGGTTTGTCTTTGGCGCATGTCGACAAATGCACGGACTCGATCGACATCGTCATGGGGTATCCCCATGCGTACATTGCTAGTGGCCACGCCGTGGCTTGGACCCGCAGCACCAACATCATCATTGGTCCAATCAGTCAGTGCTAGACCTTCATCTTCGACAATCATGTTGTGCATGATAATACATGCGTACATGATGTCGGCGATGTTGTCAACATACCACAGCCATGTTGGACCTTTCACTGCCGCTCATCGAGCTAGGAGCACACCAAATGCCAGCTCCACATCTTTGTGCGCTGCCTCCTAGTGACCCGCAAAATATATCTTCTTTTCATCTGGTGGGCATCTGATCGTCTTCACAAAGACGGGCCACATAGGGTATATCTCATCCGCCAAATAATAGCCCATATTGTGTTGGTTGTCGTTGGCGACAAAACTGACGGCCGGACCAACGCCCATGCACTGCTCGTTGAAAAAGGGCGACGACTGGAGGACGTTGATGTCGTTGTTAGACCCGGCTACTCCAAAATAGGCATGTCAAATCCACAGTCGGTAGTCAACTACCGCTTCAAAGATCATCGTGGGATTCTTAGCCTTGAGACCAGTAGTGTACATCCCTTTCCAGGCAGTGGGGCAGTTCTTCCATTCTCAGTGCATACAATCTATGCTACCCAACATCCTTGGAAACCCGTGCTGATTCCCGTGCATATCCAGCAGAGCCTTCCGAAGATACCTATCCCCGAATATCACCCTAACGCCCTGACAAAAATACTTCAGGCAATCGCGGGCAGTCGTCTTGCCGATGTGGAGGTACCCGTCGAACATATCAGCCGCGCCTCCGTATGCCAGCTGCCTGATTGCGACAGTGCACTTCTGAATCAGCGTGTGGCCGGGTTTACCAGCCGCATCCTCCCGCACCCTGAAATACCCGTATCGACGCTCCAAAGTGCCCACGATACGCAGAAAGAGCAGACGATGCATCCTAAACCGTCGCCGGAACAGGTTCTCCCCAAACCGTGGCTCCGGCGCAAAGTAATCCTCATACAACCGAGCGTGGGCAGCGAGGTGGTTCCGGGGTATTATAGTTCGACGATGGAAGGGTCGAGGTACCGCCGGCGCCAAGGCCGCTTGTTCCTCCCTCTCCGCTGATTCCCGCACACGTGCATGAATCAGACGCATCATGTGTTCATAATGCCCACCACTACTACTACCACTACCACTACCAGCCATTCCAGATATATAAAAGAAATGTAGAGAGAGAAACTTGTTAAAACAAGTGGTGCGAATGAAATGCAGCTCAACGAGTCGTATATATAGAAATTTAAAAAAAATTAATGCAATAAACGGGAATTCCGCGCGGACGTCCGTGGGAGTCAACGCAATGGCGGACGTCCGCACACCCGTCGCGACGGAATTCTGCGTAACGCCGCGGAACTGCCGTGTCCTCGGCGGAATTCCGTATCTGTGCATACCATGCACAATGGCGGACGTCCGCTGCGGAATTCTGGCACGCCGGTCGGAATTCCGCCGGGACGGGCGCCGTTGTTGATGCTCTAATGGGCAAAGAGGTGGTGGAATGCCTCGATTTTATCAAAAGATTACTTCATATTAAAAGTACTAGTATTAAAAAAGGAAAACAAGTCATATTTCTCCTCCCTCTACACAAAACAGATTCACAACCATCGTCGCCCCAGCAGTTGCTCCAGTTGCCCCGACCGCCCAGAGCGCGCCCCGACGGCGCCCCACGCTCGGCTCACCCATGTTGGGGCGAAGCCGGCCTCGATCATGGCGACCCGCGACAATTATCAAAGATCGGTTTCTTGAGATCTACCCTCACCTCCTCCTAAACATTGATTGTGCCATCTCAAAACAGGCGTGAGACAACTACTAACTTGTACGGTATAACCATATCCCTTCCCTGCGATACCAACAGACTACGATATGTTTACTCAAATCCTCAGAAACATCACCATTTCCCCCAAATTTAAGCCTGGACATGAGATCAAGTTAACCAAAAACCTAATTCACAATACAGATTCCACAGCAAAGCCAAATTCTTAAATCAACTAGCACCCTCTAATCTACAATTGTTCCACTAAATTCACGCATAAAAATCATGAAATGAGCAGCTATAACTACACAAGAAGAACCGATCGAAACAAAAATTTTACCGGGCATCTTATCACCAAGGCCGAGAGAGACAGCGAGCTTCGGCATCTGCTTCCTCCACGCGGAGGCGACGACGAGCTTCCTGTACAAATCCACATCCGCCTCCTTCACAACCCCGAACGTCACCAAATGCTGCAAAAAGGTGTGCACATCAGGCGTCTTCACATTCTCAATTCCACCCCTCTCCTCGAGGCTCTTCTTCCACACCTCCGCTATCTCCTCCGCCTTCCCCTTGATGCTCGGCGTCACCAGCATCCTCTCCTTCCCCAGCACAGGATCCACCATCACCGGAATCAGCGACTCCAGCAGCAGCACGCACGCCCACCCCAAATCATAGCTATTGCTATTGCTCGCGCTGCTCGCCACAGGAAACACCTCCGAGATCGCCTCCAGCACGAATCGCGGCGGATCGACGCAGCTGGAGAGGGCTTTCGGCAGCGCCGACCGGAACAGCTCGATCTCCTTCTTCCGCGAGGTCACGAAGATCCAGAACTCCTTCGCCGCCATCCTTCGGCAGAAACCCCTCAATTTCATCAGCAAACCCTCGGAATCGTCGACCTCCGCCTCCGCCTCCTCGCCGGAGAAGGAGATCGACATCTTCGTGGCCTGCTCGAGCGTCTCGTAGGCGATGGAGAGCGATCTCGAGATGGAGGACTCGCGCGATTCGAGCGCGTTGAGCGACTGCTGCGTCTCCTGCGATAGGGCTTCCACCTTGGCCTTGAGCGCGTCGGATTTCCTGATGAGGTCCTGCTCCAGGGAGGTGAAGTGGTCGGAGAGCTCCTTCCAGAGGAGAGTGCAGCTCGTCATCAGTGAGGTCTGCCGCTGGAAATCGTCGAAACTCGGCGGGGGCTGAGTCGACTCGCCCGGATCGGGTAGCGAGCCCATTGCGAGAGATGGCGGATAAACAATTTTGTCAGAGAAGTCGTTTCGGAATTAAATTAAACCCTAGGGAAATTGGAGAGAGAGAGAGAGAGAGAGAGAGAGGGAGGAGTGAGAAAGTGCTGGTGGTGAAGATAAAGTTGGGTAGAGAAAATTTGTAATGCAGAGAGAGAAGGGGGAATGTACGGAGACTACCGACGTGGCGGATTGTGAAGGTGACAGGTGTTAATTATCGGGTAAAACTAATGTGTTGAGCTGGTTGAGGCTAACGTGATTCTAAATTTTTGGATTTAAGACTAATCTAACAAGATAATCAGAGTATTAGATTATGACTCTATTGATGAACCAAGAAGAATAATTGAGAGCAATATGAAATCCGTAGATGGTGCCGTATAATTGATGGTATATATTATTATAGTCTACGGAGACAAGAATGTCAGACACATGTAATGGTAGAATGCATGGAAATTCGAATCATCTTTGTCTGGATAAAATTAACTAAGAGCATCCACGACCGTGCTCTTGCCAGCGAGTACAGTTGTGAGCCCGACGCCATTATTCATGTCCGCTCTCTAGCAAGAGTACAACACCCACAGTTGTGCTCTTCCGCAAGGCGAACACAATTCAATTTAAAATTCAATTAAACAAAAACATTTCCATAATATTAAAATTCATTAAAAACCACAATAGATATTACAAATTACAAATAAAATAAAAAAGACATAATTAAAATCTTAAAAATTAAAAATTACATGATTAAAATACTAAAATTTTAAAATTACATAATTATTGGCTAATATGTTGTAGGGTACGAGAGAATGAAGATGAAAATGTATATGGGAGAATGAAGATGAGAATGGATATAGGAGAATGAAGATGGGAATTGTGTAGTTTGATGTGAATTTTTTGGTGTGAAAGTGGATGTATTTATAGATGAAATAGTGTATTTTTGGGGAAAAAAATAAAAAGTGGTAAAAAACGGTAATAAACGGATATTTTTTTTGGGAAGTGATTTTTTTAATCGGTTTTTTTAATTAAAAACCGATTTTTAATTAAAAAAATTCAAGCTGCTCGATGCATCGAGCAGCGTCGTGCCAGCGGCGCGGACGGACACGGGTTGGACTACGACCGCTGTGGATGCTCTAAACATCCAATTAGCTGTCGGTATCTATTGAATAAGTATACATCGGTATAATCGTATTGTACATATCGATCAAGTAATTCAATAATAGTTGAACCTCAATATAATAATAATACTAATAATATACTACTACATTTGATTTGTCGGTAGAAATACAAATACATCAATTAAGACTATTATTTAAAGATGGTCAAATGAGGTGGGAGGGTCTGCTTATTATCAAAGCAGGTATTCAGGGAGTCAAGGACAAATAAATATTGTAATGAGTTAACAAACAAGTTAGGCCATCCACAACGCTGTTCCTATACCGTTCCTAAATCGTTCCTTAAACCACTATTTGAGGGTCCCACTGTACTTTTTTACTCCATTCCTTAACTAAGGAACGGAATCTGCAACCCTCGTTCCTTAACCGTTCCTTAACCGTTCCTTAAATTACTATTCATTCAATTTCATTTTTTTTTTAATTTCAACTCAATTCAATTAAAAAAACAAACACATTTTATTAAAAAACACACAACATTAAAATAAAGTTACAACTTAAACTTAAAAAAATAAAAAGCACACAATTAAAATCATAAAAAAATAAAAGTACACAATTTTAATAATTTCATCCGCCAAAGTTTGCCCAAATGTGCTCAATTAGATCATGTTGGAGTTGAGTGTGGGCGCTAGAGTCGCGTGTCCTTGCACGAATAGATAACCGTTCTTGTATAGACGGATGCGCTCCACTTCGAGGCGGACTACTTGCGGTTGAGCTTCCGGGGGATTCGGGGTCGAACCAATTTCCCGCCTCGGGTCCTTCGTCTTGGACAATCATGTTGTGCAAGATTATGCACGTATACATGATGTCGACCATGTTCTCCATGAACCACGTACGAGCCGGGGACCCCGAAGTACGCGTGCCAGATCCCTTCCATAAATACTATAATAATAATAATAGTATCTACGTCGTTGCATAAACTACTAATTAATCAATAAAATCGTAGAGATATTTTAAAAATTATTCCCGGGCTGCCAAAGTATTCGCGATGTGGAGAAATAACAGTTTCCCCATGCGGAAACGGCGACGGAAGTACGTATCTCCCCAAACTGGGTTATCGCAGAAGTAGTCGCGTACTAACCTTGCGGCGGCTTCCTCCCGGTTACGATGGATGTACGTACGGGAGCGACGTTGGGGCGGAGCGGCTTCTTCCGCCTCCCGTCGTCGATCTTCTTCAAGTGATTGTTCCAATATTTGACGCATTTGTTCATAAGGATCCATTAGTTTGATTAAATTTGGGAGAAGGAAAATAGAGTTGATTTGAGATGAAAATTGGGGTGGAAATAGAGAGAAATAGATGTGTGTTTGTGATTGAAATGAGTATGAAATAGGAGTATTTATAGAGTAAATAAATAAATAAATAAAAAACCAAACGGCTATAAAATTAACGGTCTCATTACCGTTAATAAAAAAAAATTTTATTTTTTTTTATTAAATTCGAATTTTTTTTTAAAAAAATGAATTATTGCGTCATCGGGACGAAGCCCACTCGCGGGGCAGCGAGTGGGCTTCACGCGTCGAATGGGAGTCCGCCACGTCGCCTCGGCGCGTGGCGGAACGTTTCGTTCCGCGTTCCGGAGGAACGAAACGCGGCACGGCATGGGAACGGTGGCGGCACGGAATGGCGACGGAACGCACGCTACAACGCGTGCCGCCGCGAAACCGTTCCTCCGGAACGGCATAGGAACGGCGACGGCACCGCGTTGCGGGTGCTCTTATAGTAGTCCTAACTTAATTGATTGATTTTTCATGAGTAATTTGCATCTAAAAATATTTGTTGTATAGACAGCGCAAGAAAATACTTATTAATTCTGAATACGTTAAATTACACTCTGAAAGGTAGGTATAAAAAAAATAAAATACTACTCCCTCCGTCCCGGGCTACTCGCTCATTTCCTTTTCGGCTCGGAGATTAAGGAATGAGTGTATAGGAAAGTCAAAAATGACGGCTGCAGGTGAAATTTTTTACTAAAAATGGAAAGAGTGCAAGTAACTTGGGACGCCCAAAAAGGAAATAAGTGCGAGTAGTGCGGGACGGAGGGAGTATAATTCTAGTATTTTATAGTATAAGAATGTATTGAGAAAGATACGAGTTTGAAATTAAGGAAACCAAGTTAAATTCGGAATTTCAAAAATTTGTTGACTGACAAAATATTCAGTTTGCTATCTATGACTATGACTAAGGAATAAAACTCGCAATCAGCATTTTTAGATAACAATTTTTTTCATAGAATTTTATATAATAATGAATTATCTATCCCATCAAACATGTAAGCTACTGCTAGTGAGTAAGATGTTCTGCACTTAATAAAATTTCCATAGGCTAACAAATCAACAATTAGTATTTGATTCATGAACTCATATATGTATAATTAATCAACATTCAAAGTGCCTGCAGGGATGTAGTGCAGTTGGCAACGGAGGGACAGATTTTGCTGCAATCAACCTTCAAAGTTTGCATAAATAATTATGAAATGATAATATAGATAGGGACAGAGTAGGCTGTAGGTACATACTAGACCATTTCCAATTAGGCCATCCACAATAGGAATAGTCCAGCAATAGCCCAGTCATAGCCTAGCCACAAACTCCTCCTACCACATCATCAACACTAAAAATTCTCATGCCACATCATAAATAGCCCAGTCATAGCCTAACCACATCATAAATAGCTCAGCCACATAAATAGCCACATCACTAACAACAATTATATAAAAATGAAATAATTAACAATCACACAATATACGGAATTTAATTTACAAGACATATACGGGAAACATTAATAAAACTATTAAAATTTTAAAAAGTACAATAATTTAAAAAAAAGTACAATAATTTAAAAAAATTATAATAATTAACAAAAAATACAATAATTCACTCCCCTGCTCCGTCGTCGTCTCCTCCGTCGTTGTCGGCACCATCGCCTCCGCCTCCGCCTCCGTCGCCGCCGCCTCTACTCCCGGCGGCTTCCCTCCGTGCCGCCTCCAAATCCTCCTGCATGCTCAGGAGCAATGTTTGAAGCAAACTCTTCTCCACGGGGTCCACCGCCGCCCGCCATTCGGCCATCGTCTTGACCATCTGAGCGCGCGTTTGTTGACGCGCGAAGAATTTGAGATCCGCTGTGGATTGGCCAAGGGGGGATGCCGACTGGACCTCCTGGGAACCCCCGGCAACCCCCCTCGCCTCCCGTTGAGCCCGTTTGTGCCCAACCGGGCGAGTTCGGCGAGCGAACGAACGAGGGGTCGGGCCCTCCTGGGCCGTCTCGGGGAGGTCGTGGGAACCACTGCTGCTGCCGCTGAAATCACCGGTATAGTTCAGCCGTTGCTTCTTCGGCCAGCCAGCGTCGACACCTACTCGGAACTTCTCGGAGTCGTTCAGCACAAGATAGCAGTTCCAGTAGGTGAAGTCCTTATACACCCCCTTCAGGGGGAAGGCTTTCTCCGCTATCCTCCTGCAGTCTTCCTCCGTTTGGCCACTGCTCATCGTGCGGAGGGCATTGGTGTACAAGCCCGAAAATCGGGAGACCGCAGCCCTGATTCGGTCCCACCCCTTCCGGCAATCCTCCCCGGTGCATCGCCTCCCCTCCGGGCAAAACCTCTGGTAGGCTGCTGCTATCTTGCCCCACAAGTTGATGATCCTCTGGTTGTTCGAAACGAGAGGATCGTCGCAAACACTCACCCACGCCTTGGACAGCGCGACGTTCTCCGCGTCCGTCCACCCCCTCCGTACCGAGCTGTCGTCCTCACCCAGCTGCGAGGACTCGCCGACCCTCTTCCTCTTGCTTTTCTTCTTTGGGGCGCCACGACCCCGCCCTGCGCCCCCCGTTTGAACTGGAGCATCCGGAACACCGAGAAGATCTAACTCCAATTCATCGAAGGAGAAAGTGTCAAATTGGGGCAACGGCTGCGCCTCCGTTAGGGTCGATGTGTGCGACGAACCAGTCGAAAAATCAAAACTGGGGCGATAGACGTCCCCCGGCGTCCCCTGTGTTGCCGGGGATCCCCCCGCCGTCCACTGCGTCGCCGGTACCCCCCCGGCGTCCCATGTGTTGCCGGGGATCCCCCCGTCGTCCACTGCGTCGCTGGTACCCCCCCGGCGTCCCTTGCTTCACCTGTACCCCCCCGGGCATCATCTGCATCCCGGGTGCCCACCCTTGCATCGCCGGAAACCCCCCCGGCAGACTCGCCCCCGGCTGGCATCCCGGGCATCATCTGCTGTCACGGGTACATGTTGTAGTATGGTGGCATCTGCCTCCATCCACTTCCCACGGGGACCGGGGGAGTTTGACCTTGAGACCCACTACTCCCTGAAGTAGGCTCGTTGTTGAGATCCATTTACCGTTGTTGATCTTGTACAGAAATTTAGATAGAGGGAGTACTCGTTAAAACAAGTGGTGCGAATGAAAATGACGTGCAAGACGCGTATATATAGTGTTTCGAAAAAAGAAAAAAAATCGCGCTAGGCGGTGCGCTAGGCGATCCGGACGTTGCAATAGCGCCGAGCGGATCGCCCAGCGCACCGCCTAGCGCCACGGAACCGCCGAGCGCTAGGCGGTTTTTAATTCCGGAAACCGCTAGGCGGTTTTTAATTCCGGAAACCGCTAGGCGGTTGCAATAGATCGCCTAGCGCACCACCTAGCGCCGGCGCTCAGCTAAGCGGTGCGCTAGGCGCTATTGTGGATGGCCTTAATCACTAGTATTTGCTAGTTTAGTAAAGAAAATAAAATATATCCGAATGAATTTGCATGTGCATTTATTATAAACGCCATAAATATATCTTGAGATGTACGTCTAGAATAGGCATCATTTTAAAGTAAGAGTATATTAATTTGGAAATAGTTAATGATTGGTCTCGCACTTATAACATAATGATAATATATTTATTAAATAAAAATAACGTGCCCCAACTACAGGCACGATCATAAAAGCATCAACAACCGTGCTCTTGCCAGCGAGCACGGTTGTGGGCACGACCCCACTTTTTCTGCCTGCTCTCTGGCAAGAGCACAACACCCACAGTTGTGCTCTTCCGCAAGGACGAGCACAATTCAATTTAAAATTCAATTAAACAAAAACATTTCCATAATATGAAAATTCAATAAAAAAACTGAAATAACATTACAAATTACAAATAAATTTAAAAAGACATAATTAAAATCCTAAAAATTAAAAATTACATAATTAAAATCCTAAAATTAAAAAAGCCACTACTCGTTGCCGAATTTCGCCCACATGTGTTTGATTAGGTCTTCTTGTAGCTCAATGTGGGTTCGGGTATCGCGCATTGTGTGCCTTGTCTCGATCCTCTGGCCCACCGTCATATGCACACCATGGCGTGGGGGAGACCTCGCGGTTGAGCTTCCGACTTCATCCTCGTCGTAGAAGCTAGCCGTCCTCGGTCCTTCGTCGGCTATAATCATGTTGTGTAAGATAATACACGTGAACATGATGTCGGCGATATTATTCACGTACCACAGCCGAGCCGGGGCCTTCACAATGTTGAATCGAGCTTGAAGGACCCCGAAGGCTCTTTCGACGTCTTTCTGTGCGGACTCTTGACGCTGCGCAAAAAGAACCCGTCTCGGGTCGTGCGGGTTGCTGAGCGTCTTCACGAAAATCGACCACCTTGGGTAGATACCATCGGCGAGATAGTAACCCATGTGGTGTGTATTTCCGTTGATGGTGAAGTCGATCGCCGGTGCTACACCATTCATTACATCATTGAAGAGTGGTGAAGAATAGAGCACGTTCAAGTCGTTGTTGGATCCGGCAACGCCGAAATATGCATGCCAAATCCATAGGCGGTAGTCGGCGACCGCCTCAAGGATAAGTGTTGGGCCGCCGCCTTTGTGACCGCTTAAGTGTTGCCCCCTCCAAGCAGTCGAGCAATTCTTCCACCTCCAATGCATGCAGTCAATGCTGCCAAGCATTCCGGGAAAGCCATGGACTGATTCGTGAAGACATTTGAGGTTTTGAGTGAGAGATGAAGGTGTAGATAGTTTGTATGAGAATTATGAATGAGAGATGATTTGAAGTGATAAATGGATGATGAATGTGTGTATTTATAGATGATTTTGGGGGAAAAAAAATAAAAAAAATTCAAAAAATGGGCAAAAAAACGGCCATATTTTTTGGATTTGGAAAATATATTTTTTTATTTTTTTATCATTTTTTAAAATTAAATACCTAATTTTTAATAATAAAAAAATATTTCAAAGCCGTTGCCCAATCACGTGCCGCCACGTCGCCTGCTCGCTGGCACGGACGTGCTCTTCGCAGCGGCAGTGGCTGGCACGGACGGACGGACGGACGCCGTCCGTCCACCGCTGCGCATGCTCTAATACAAGCATGATCATAATACTTTTTGAGGGTTTGGCACAAGAGATATAATGTGGAAAATATATTACTACATATAATTAGATGAAATTAAGTTGAATACCTTTCTCTAAAAAGAAAGTTGTGATATTTCAATTGTGCCATTTAAGTTATGTGATTAGTATAAACCATTGTATATAGGTGTTGATTTTGGTTATTTGATTTTTATGGTGTGGGAATTTCGTAGCAAACCGGTCTCCATATAATTTCCGTCCAGTTAATTTTGATCTAAAACTGAACTAATCAAATTGAAAGTTTGAAACCATAAACTATTGTGTTGTATTAGTATTGTCTCGTATTTTAATTTTAGAAGTAAAATAATTAATTATGTAAGTTAAATATTCTAGCCTAGGAAAGGATGCGGTAAGAGAGCGTACATTGTAGGGGTTGTGTCCTGGGATAGAAATGGAAGAGAATGATGACGTAGTGAAAACACTAATCTGAAGAGAAGCCTAGAGTTGTAAATGTCATATAGTAAAGATAAATGGTGGTTCTATTTTAAAAAATAATGCAATTAGAGTGATATATCAAAAAAATGAAATCTTCCAAAATTAACTATTTATCGTTATATTAGAGGTGTTTTAGAATGTTTGTGATCAAGTAAATAATTTTCCAAACGAATGGATCATACTAAATAGTTATAATATGGGATGGAGGGAATACTTTATAAAAAACAAAGTTAATCCATAAACAAGTACACTAATTTCTTTTTAATCTTTTTAAATCACTTTTAACTTAATTGTAATTTTGTTAGAATGCTTATAAGTTAATTGCAAGTTTTCATAGATCAAATTATATATATCTAGTAAATAATCAAATCGATTGAATTGTCAATCAATATGTATTTCCTCCTTCTTAATTAAGTTCAGTCAAAATTATTAGGGGTAATTACATCACAAGACAAAATGTTTTATTAATATTTCAAATTAGTATAAAAAGTTTTAAGTTAGCATATATCATACAAAAAGTTTTATTAGTGTTTCAAATTAGTATATTCCGTCAAACAATACTAACACCGTTAACTTTTTCTTATTTTTCATCCTTCACTCCTCTTCAAACCACAATTATCATCTCAACATATGTGTACGATATACGATGTATGTATAGGTCGACATGTATAACAAATTATACGAGTGTAGGAGTATTAATTTATTTTATACTCTTGTATATATAGAGTAAGAAGATGAGGAAGAGAGGAGGAAATATAAGGACAAATTGTGTAATCTGTATTTTCATGTAGAGAGAGAAATATTCCGGAGAGGGAGAGGGAGAGGGAGAGGGAGAGGGAGAGGGAATTGTTGAAATTCGGCAACACAGCCAAAACCATCAAAAGCTAATACATGCCTTCATAGTAAACTCTCATCATATATTTCCTTTCGACTTCTGGCAAACATTTTCGCCGCAGCAAATCCCACGAGTTTCTGTATTGGGGATTTTTGGAGTGGAGTGAAGGATGAAAAATAAGAAAAATCATTTGGAGTGGAGTGAATGATGAAAAATAAGAAAAAGTTAACGGTGCTAGTGTTATTTGACGGAATATACTAATTTGAAACACTAATCAAACTTTTTGTATGATATATGTTAACTTAAAATTTTTTGTATTAATTTGAAACATTGATGAAACATTTCGTATGTGTGATGTAATTACCCCTTATTTTTAGGTATGGAGAGTAAAAAATTATGTTGAAAAGTAAGAGAAATAAATAAAATAGAAAAGATCAAGAGATAGTAAAGTATGTGATGGAATAAAATAAAAGTGATTGAATGTTTACTTTTTGTTAAAAATAAAATAATTTAAGTGAGTTAGATATCCCTAAAATAAATACGACTGAACTTAGTTTGGAAGGAAAAAGTATTATACTCAATAGAAAAAAAATTAAAAATGAAAAACGAAAAAAGAGATCTACTCCATCCATTCCATAATAGTTGAGTCATTTTTTAATTTCCGAACGTTCCATCATTATAGAGTCATTTCCATATATAGCAAATATTTACACTTTTTCTTTCACTTACTTTATTCCTCTTTTACTATATCCTCTCTACTTTTATATTTTTCCTACTTTATTATCTCATCACTTAGTATATTTAATATTCACTTCATAATCTCCATGCTGAAAAGAACTGACTCTATTAGTACTATGGAACAGATGAAATAGTAATTAATACCCCTTTCGCCCCTCTGTAGCTGAGTTGTATTTCTTTTTGGGTTGTCCCATTGTAACTTATCTGTTTCCTTTTTGGCAAAAAATAACTTTACTTTTTCTTACTTTATTAACTCTTTATCTTTCTAACTTTTTCCTTTTATACTTTATTATTCATTTATTTAACTCATTTAACACAATTTTTCTTAAATTTCGTATCGAAAAGAAACTGACCTTTAAAATGAGGGAGTATAAAAGGATTACACGAAAATCGAAGAATAAAAGTAATGAAAGTCTGCAAAGGAAGATAGGGCATGGCGGTAGTGTGGTGGCCCACTCATTCACTGACCACCACATGGCTGCAGTGCAGTCAAATAAAGAAAAGACGCGGTTAGAGCATCTGCAGCGGCGGACGTCGGACCGGCGTGTCGGATGTCCGCGCGGGACGTCCGCCATTAGGCATGGGAGGGACGGATGCAGACGTTCGCTGCGGACACCGCAGATCCGCGGCTTTCCGACGACGTCCGTCGGGACATCCGTCGTGACGTCTGCCATTGCGGGTTACCGGCGGACGTCCCGATTTTTAATTTTTTTTAAAAAAACTCTATATATACGGCTCGTTGAACTTCATTTCATAAGCACCACTTGTTTTAACGAGTTTCTCTCTCTCTACATTTCTTTTATATATCCAAAATGGCTAGTGGTAGTGGTAGTGGTGCGGGTGCTGATGACGTACGTCGGTGAATTAAAGAACAATTGCAGACCGTTACATCCAGGGAGATAAATCGGGTGATACAAGCAGCCTTACAGCAGCAGCAGCAGCCGTCGGCGGTACCTCGACCCATCCATCGTCGAACTATAGTACCCCGAGATCAGTGGCGTATCCAACATAGAACAAGGGGATACAATTGTAACCCAAAATAAGATACTAATAATATGTATTGAGATAAATTTGTTAAAAAGCCTCCCCGGTCCAGTGGTTTTGCTACTCATTTTCATAGCTCAGGTTCCAGGTTTGAATCCCCTTGGTTCATATTTTGATTTCTTTACCTTTCTTGTTTTGTTTTATGCTACATATTTCTTCACCTTTCATGTTTTGCTTTATTCTAACATATAAAAGCTCTGCGTATATCATATTACTTATTCAATTATTTTTTGTTTTAATTTTGTTGATACAATGTTTTACTTATTTCATGTTTTATTTTATTCAGATAATTAAAAATTTTATAGGCTTTTACTTCTTTTTTATTACTAGAATAATGAATTTACTTTTTTTGTTTACTGTTATTTAAACAATTGAAAGAATAGATGCATTATCTTTTTTATTAGTTAAAACAATTGAAAAAATTAATTTATATACTTCTTGATCAAATTTTCAAATAATCAAAAATTTACTTTAAACCTAATTTATGATTTTATCTATTTTGCAGCAATTATGTGCATATCTATATAAAACATTTACAAATAATAAAATATCGATAATTATTTTAAAGTAATTGACATTTTTCTTAAATTATTTATATCCACAAGGTTCAGTTCTAAAAACTTTTAATCTATTTTTTTAAAAAATTTACTCAAATAAATTATGTCAAAAAAATTTATTTCCAAACTATATAATTTATGTCTATATGCGACATTTGTATTTAAGAGAACAAAAAGGATTGTTAACTTCTATAACTATTTTTCGTACCCCCGAATAAAAAATCGTGGATCTGCCACTGCCCGAGACCACATCACTGCACACCGTCGATTGTATGAGGATGCATCGTCCGCTATTTCTGCGTATCGTGGGCTCTTTAGAGTGTCGATACGAGTATTTCAGGATGAGGAAGGATGCGGTTGGCAAACCTGGCCACACGCCCATACAGAAGTGCACTGCCGCAATCAGGCAGCTGGCATACGGAGATGTGGCCGACGTATCGATGAGTACCTCCACATCGGCGAGACGACTGCCCGTGAATGTCTAAAGTATTTTTGTGAGGGCGTTAGGGAGATATTCGGGGGTAGGTATCTTCGGAAGCCTACCCCCGAAGATTGCCAGGCTCTGATGGATATGCATGGGAGTCGGCCTGGGTTTCCGGGAATGTTGGGCAGCATAGATTGTATGCATTGGGAGTGGAAGAACTGCCCCGCCGCCTGGAAAGGGGTGTTCACTACTGGTTTCAAGGGCAAGAATCCCACGATGATCCTTGAAGCTGTAGCTGACTACCGGCTGTGGATTTGGCATGAGTATGTTGGAGTAGTCGGGTCGAACAACGACATCAACGTCCTCCAGTCGTCGCCCCTTTTCAACGACCAGTGCATGGGCGTTGGTCCGACCGTCAGTTTCGTCGCCAACGGCAACCAGCATAATATGGGCTATTATTTAGCGGATAGGATATACCCCATGTGTCCCGTCTTTGTGAAGACGATCAGATGCGCAACAGACGAAAAGAAGATCTATTTTGCGGGTCGTCAGGAGGCAGCGCGCAAGGATGTGGAGCGGGCATTTGGTATGCTCCAGGCTCGATGGGCGATAGTGAAGGGTCCATCACGGCTTTGGTATATTGACATCATCGCTGATATCATATACACATGTATTATCATGCACAACATGATTGTCGAAGATGAAGGTCCAGCACTGACTAATTGGGCCAATGATGATGCTGCCGGTCCAAGCCACGGCGTGGCCACCGCCAATGTACGTATGGGGATACCCCATGAAGAGGTCGATCGAGTCTGTGCATTTGCCGACATGCGCCAACGACAAGCTCATATTCGACTCCAGAACAATATAATTGAAGAGCTATGGACGCGGGGGGGGGGGGGGGGTGGGTCGTCGTTGATTTTATAATGTAATTTGTTTAGACTTTTTTTTGTTGAAATGTACCTTTTTATATTTTTTATTTAATGAAATTATCATTGCACTTTCTCCGTCCGTATTCGTGTCGAATTTGTTTAATTCCATAAATTGTTTAATTTGGTGAATTTGTGAATTTTTATTATTGTGGATGTCCTTGGGGATGTCCGTCATTGTATAGTGGGATGTCCTTATGACGTGGCAGTGCAGTGGGACGTTCTTATGACGTGAGAGGAGGTGTTTTTGGGAAGTCCGTCGGGATATCCGCCAGGACATCCGTCCCACTGTGGATGCTCTTATAGATACATAATCTTTGTCTTAATTTTAGTAACATAATTATATAGTTAATCAAATGAATAAATAATTAAAGTAGATAAATAACATTTTTAATCGTGAGAAATAAAATTTATAGTAAGATTTTTTTGCTCGAAAACACTCTAGACGCGACAAAATAGGCGGTTAATTTTCATAGGTTAATGTATGATTTGTCACTTGCTTTATTATTTCTTTATCAACTTTTTTATAGCTCACTTATTATCGGTAATGGTATGATTCACCCGTTCTGATGACAAAAGTATACTGATAATCTTTTTAATCACTAACCACATATCTATGGTAAATACAAGAGTTTGATCAATATCACTATATTATTGAAAGATAAGCTACTTCATACAGTTACAAGAGTTTTATCATTGTCCTCAGGGGCAGCGCAGTTAATTTCGGAGGGGCAGATTTGTATAAATGACCAAGGATCAAATCTCACTACTATCGTGTAGTTGCAACACCTCTCAGGCACAAGTGTGAAGCCTTAGGTGGTGGGCTTCTAGCAGGTAGGGGATTTAAAAAAATGTGTATTGTTCTAGTGGGCAAAGATCCTAACAATGGTATTATCCAAGCTCCTAATGATGGTATTCATATGTAAATCCAAGCTCAAATTAAACAAAAATCACAAAAACATGTTCGTAATTATTTCGTGATTTGAATAGTGGAGTAATAGTTTTACCAACTTGTTATTAGTTTATACACATAATAATATTAGATTATTAGTAATTTCGATTAAATTAGGTAAGTTATATAATATTGAAATACTATAAAAGTATGTTTCAAATTTGCATAACATGGCAAAATAATTTCTTACTTTTCATGAATTGAGATATTCATTTCGTACTTTATCCAAACCAAAACTCAATAATCAACATACCTTTTAAAATCTACAATATGGAGTAATATTCACTTTACAAATCCACAACAAAACTAAGTGGCGATGTAATAATTTTCACTTTTCATAACTTGAGATATTCAACTCGTAGTATACCCAAATCAAAACTCATGAATATACTCATACTTTATAAATATCTAGAATATGGAGTAATTTCCACTTTCTAAATCCACAACAAAACTAAGGCCTTGATGCAATAATTTTTTGTGTCCATGCACTACTAATCCAACGGCATGCGCACCTGCAAATTTTTTATAGCAAGAATTTAGATTTATACATAATGTACCATTAGGTATCATCCAAAATTTTCACTAGTACGTTTAAATTAATGTTGGACTTGAGAAAACGATATTGGATAATAAAATTTGAACTTATGCCGAATTTAATAAACAACTCCTGTATTAAAGTTGTGGTAATTTATGTTTTGACCTCAAAAGAATTTTGTTAGTACAGTTGTGAAATACTAGTATAATTCTATTTGGCTCTGTTGTTTCCCTGCACTACACATTAGAGGTGACAAATCGTACGTGTTGTGTCGACACGATAACGACACGACACGATATCAACAAACACGAACACGACCCGTTAAGAAAACTCCAAACACGAATACGAACACGACCCCCTACCCTCAGACACGAACACGGCACGAACTACTTCGGGTCAACACGACACGATAACAACACATATATGACACGATACAGTAACGACATTATAATAATACGATCTGATAACACGGTAAGAACCTGATAACACAATATGATTAAAAACTTAAAATCTAAGTACACAATCTGATTTAAAATCCAGCAAACAGCAAAGAAAAAATCCATCATTCCACAAACACGACACGACATGACACGAACACGAAGACGAACCTAATTTAAAATTAATAAAATAATAATATTATATATTAATATTATTTCTTAACGTGTAACACGAACACGACACGAAATCTTCGTGTCGTTATCGTATCGACAAGATAAGGACACGAACCCAATAAGCTTTGACACATACCCATTATTTTCGTGCGGGTTCGTGTCGTGCCAAAAATTGTGAGCCCTACTATACATGTATTCTCTTCGTCACAAATTAATCGAGATATTTTTTCACAACTAAATTAAGAAAATGTGTTTAGTGAGTTAAGTAGAAAAAAAAATAATACTACCTTCGTCCCTGAAAATTTGTCACATTTCATTTTCTACACTCGTTTTAGAAAAATGATAATAAATAGCTAAAGTGGGGAGAGGGTAAAGTAAGAGAGAGAATAACGAAGATGAGAATCTTCTCTCTCTTATTTTATTCTCTCTCCATTTTAACTATTTATTATCATATTTTCAAAACGAGTGCAGAAAATAAGATGTTACAAATTTTCAGGGACAGAGGGAATATGAGAGAACAAAGTAAATAAATAAAAAGATAACAAAGTAATCCATCCATCCCATAGTAAGAGTCACATTTTGTCATTTTGGTCCGTTCTACAATAATAGTCACACTACATTTCTATTATAAATAATAAATAGATCTCACCTTCCACTAACTCACTTCACTCACATTTTATTATAAAATCAATATAAAAAAGTGGGTCTCATATTCTACTAATTTTTATAACTCACTATTCTTTACATTTCTTAAATCTCATACCCAAAAAAAGTGACTCATATCGTAGAACGTAGAGAGTAATAATAATAGGTTAAAATGGTTGATTTTTTGCAAGAGAAAATAACACACCTAATTTGAAACGTCCCTGAAAAACCTAAAAAAAATAAACCGATTAATTTGAGATGAACCTTGCATGTTTTACAATAAAATTTTGTACACATACAGAATCTATCATTGGATGCCAATTCAATTTAAGGGGAGTTGCTTGAATAGCTGTGCAGTTGCACGTGCATTCTTTCTCAACTTTTCTTCAATTCACCACTCTTGGTGGATGCAATGATAGTGACTTGAGAGTGGAGGCCTCAATTTGCAAAATTACGTGGATAATAAGATGATGATACGACAAAATAAAATCAAAGATTAAAGATGAATACAATACAATTTGACAAGAGCATCAGCAATAGAGCCCATACCGGCGGAATTCCGACCGGCGAGCCGGAATTCCGCGGCAGACACGGATACGGAATTCCGCCGAGGACACCGCAGTTCCGCAACGTTTACGCGAAATTCCGTCACGACGCCGCGCGGACTTCCGCCTTTGCATTGACTCCCACGGACGTCCGCGCGGAATTCCCGTTTATTGCATGAAATGTTTTTTTTTAAATTTCTATAAATACGTCCAGTTGAACTTCATTTCATTCGCACCACTTGTACTAACGAGTATCTCTCTCTACATTTCTTTTATATATCCGGAATGGCTGGTAGTGGTAGTGGTAGTGGTAGTGGTAGTGGTGGGCATTATGAACACATGATGCGTCTGATTCATGCACGTGTGCGGGAATCAGCAGAGAGGGAGGAACAAGCGGCCTTGGCGCCGGCGGTACCTCGACCCATCCATCGTCGAACTATAATACCCCGGGACTACCTCGCTGCCCACGCTTGGTTGTATGAGGATTACTTTGCGCCAGAGCCACGGTTTGGGGAGAACCTGTTCCGACGACGGTTTAGGATGCATCGTCCGCTCTTTCTGCGTATCGTGGGTCTATTTTGGAGTAGTCGAGTCTAACAACGACATCAACGTCCTCCAGTCATCGCCCTTTTTCAACGAGCAGTGCGTGGGCGTTGGTCCGGCAGTCAACTTCGTCTCCAACGGCAACCAGCACAGTATGGGCTATTATTTGGCGGATGGGATATACCCTATGTGGTCCGTCTTTGTGAAGACGATCAGATGCCCAGCAGATGAAAAGAAGATATATTTTGTGGGTCGCCAGGAAGCAGCGCGCAAAGATGTGGAGAGGGCATTTGGTGTGCTCCAGGCTCGATGGGCGGCAGTGAAGGGTCCAACACGGCTGTGGTATGTTGACAGCATCACCGACATCATGTACGCATATATTATCATGCACAACATGATTGTCGATGATGAAGGTCTAGCACTGACTGATTGGACCAATGATGATGCTGGTGCTGCGGGTCTAAGCCACAGCGTGGCCACTAGCAATGTACGCATGGGGATACCCCATGACGATGTCGATCGAGTCAGTGCATTTGCCGACATGCGCCAAAGACAATCCCATGTTCGGCTCCAGAACGATATTATTGAAAAAGTATGACAGCGGAGAGGTCGTCGTTGATATAGTTTTTAATTATTGAAATATTTTTTTTAATTTGGTGAAATGTACTTTTCTTTTTTTTTTATTTAATGGAATTTTTTTTCCCTATTTGTGTCGAAATTTTAATTCCATAAATTGTTTAATTTGTGAATTTGTGGTTTTTTTAATTGTGGGAAGTCCTTCCGGATGTCCGCCACTGTGCAGTGAGAAGTTCTTATGGCGTGGCAGTGCAGTGGGAAGTCCGTATGACGTGGCAGAATGTGTTTTTAGGAATTCCGCGGGGAATTCCGCGTCACTGCTGATGCTCTAAGAATTTGTGCCCAAATATGAAAATATCGACGTGAAAAAAATAAAAGCAATATTTATGACACAAATCTAATTTAAATATAAGTAATAGTTATATGCATAATAATGCTAATTTAGGTTAAACAGAAAAATCTTACTCTCTTCGTCACGTAAGAGTATGCACTTTTAGTTGGACACGAGATTTAATGCACAATTGACAATGTAAAAGAGATGTAGAAAGGAAAAGTAATTAAAATATTATTATTGGAGAATGGATCCTACCTCATGTAAGAATTTTTTTTTTTCCAAATTTAAAAAGTTCATACTATTGTGAGACATGTTAAAAAAGAAATAGTGCATACTCTTATTGGACGGAGGGAATACTAAATTTGATACCATCATTAAATTACGGGTTTGGATCCCCTTAAATTACTCAAACAACCCACACTGTGAAGCCATCCAACCTAATCAACCAATTTAAACAAAATCTAAGATAATATAAGTGCAATTATGCAAGAAAACTAATGACAAACCTTATCTTAAGATGAGTCATTAGCATTGTCATTATTGTTTTGGAAGATAACAAACTATTTGCTAAATTTGATTCTACCCCGAATCTTAAAATATCCAACTTTTGAAACTATTTTGTTTGTAGCCATGTTATTCTATGCTCTCCACCCTTCCTATTGCTCTACCTTTATGTCCATTTCTTAGAAATAGGCCTTCCACAAAATCAATGTCACAATAAACACAAAAATACAAAATTCTTTGCAAGTGCAAGTCTTTGTCATTCAATCTACTTTAGTATTCTTCGCAGTTCAAATGAACGTAAATATGAACTGTAATCAATATTTGTTTTTTTTCAATTATTCCCTATGTACAACTTAAATTGAAGATAATACAAAAAACACTATATTTCTTTATCTGGTATATAACCCAAACTAAATTGCAAAAACATGAAGCAAAACTTACTATATGAAGAAAAAAGTGAATTGAAATGAACTAGCATTTTGTTCAACACAGATTAATTCGCTTTTGAGCACTATACACCCAACACTTATGTTTTTTTTAAAAAAACAAATTCGATGCCTCTTTTACACTAAAAAGGGAAAAACCTGAAGTGAAATTATAAAAATGAGACGATAAAGCAGGATAAAATTTGTGGAAAATAATTTTATTGTATGAGACCGCGGGAAAAGTTATGCGTGGGCATCCTGTATTGCTGAATAGAAACTAGGCATAATTCGGGAAAAAAAATCGCTAAAGGGGACTTTTTAATTTTTGGCAATGACATTAAGAGCATGCGCAGCGGTGGCGTCCGTCGCCACCGCCGTCCGCGCCGCTGGCACGGACACCATCCGCCGCCGCTGCGCTCGCGCCGCTGGCACGGCGCTGCTCGATGTATCGAGCACGTCCGTGCCAGCGGACGCACACGTGGCGCGCTCCCATTCGTCAACGGCTTGACCGTTGCATTTAAACATTTTTTTATTTTATTTTTTAAAAAATCGGTTTTTTATTAAAAAAACCGATAAAAAATAAAAAAAAATTCACTTCCCCAAAAAATATATCCGTTTATAACCGTTTTTTACACCTTTTTAATTTTTTTTTCATTTTTTTTACCCCAAAAATACACACTTTCATCTATAAATACCCCCAATTTCACCCCAAAAATTCACATCAAACTACACAACTCCCATCATCATTCTCCAATATCCATTCTCATCTCCATTCTCTCATATCCATTTTCATCTTCATTCTCTCATACCCTACAACATCACTATGTCCGGCCAAGACGATAACCCTTCGGGCTCCCACGGTTCGAACCCCGAATGGTTCGGTTCACAACCGTTTCCTAGTCCGGAAACGGAATATTCGGCCCCTCCTCAAACCCAAGATTTGGCCGTTCCGGGTGGCTACCGTCCATACCCAATCGACGACCAAGGTGCCTCCGAAGGGCGCTACGGGTGGACACCGGAGCCTAGGCCTCGCGCCCCTTCCCAAATGCCGATTCCTCCATCTCGCGCCGGTGTCCGCACACCGTACTCACCGGTGGAGATGGAAAGATTGTTCAAGGCGTACTTGGAAATCTCCGAAGATGCGGTGGTTGGAACGAACCAATCCGGCGATCACTTTTGGTGGCGCGTCTCTAGCCGGTACAATGCAAACTGGCCGCCCGGAACGATCGAGCGCAATGAGAGTATGGTGCGCAACTGCATCGGCCGAGCCAACGAAGAAATTGGCAAGTTCAACGGCTATTTCATCCAGGAGTCCCGGAATGCCGGGAGCGGCCGAAGCGAGGTCGACATCATCACCGCCGCGCTGAGCACCTACCAATCCATGAACGGTAAGTCGTTCAAATATCTTAACGTTTGGCAGGAGACGCGGACGCACCCGAAGTATAAGGGAGGGATAACATCCTCCTCTAGCGGCTCCTCCAAACGATCAAGGTCGGTAGCCCTATCCGACTCCGGCTCGGAAGAAGTGGCTAGCCAACTCGCCGGAGCTAACTTGGGTAGCCCCGACGCCGGACCGAGCGGTTCCCAACGCCGCCCCCAAGGAAGGAAGAAGGCGGCGGCCAACCGTCGTCGCGGCTCGACTCCCGAAGCCACTCCCGAAGCCGCTCCCGCTCCCTATGTGCCACCTCCACCCCCGAACAACTCGATGTGGATGCTCTTAAGCCAACTCAATATGGCCGATAGGTCATCTATGACCCCCACGCAACTTGAAACACACGAGACCATGATAAAAGGTCTCCAAAAACAATTGGGGTTGAACCCGCCGGATGCGTAGTCTTATTAGGAGTTTAATTATGTAATTTTTAATTTTAAGGAGTTTAATTATGTAATTTTTAATTTTTAGGATTTTAATTATGTATTTTTTAATTTTATTTGTAATTTGTAATATTTATTATGGTTTTTAAATGGATTTTAATATTATGGAAATGTTATTGTTTAATTGAATTTTATATTAATTTTGCTCGTCCTTGCGGAAGAGCACAGTTGTGGGTGTTGTGCTCTTACCAGAGAGCAGGCATGAATAGTACCGCCCGGGCCCACAACCGTGCCGCTGGCAAGAGCACAGTTGTGGATGCTCTAACGTTTTTAAACATGTCAAATCACCCTAAATTCGAAAATTTTCCATAAATTCGAATAGTAGTATTATTTGTGTTTTTATCATTAATCATGATTATCTACTTATATTTTCAGGCATTTATGATTACAAGAAACCCAGACTATGAAAGGCGTGAAGTTAATTGGTTTGAATATGACTTTTCTTTATAACTTGATTGATCCTAAAATTTAAACTTGAATTGAAATCTACCAATAACCTCCACTCCGAAATCCAAATGATTGCTTTCTTATTTATTCAACAAATTCTAGGCCCAATCAGTTGCAACATTTGAAACAAAGCACATATAGGTATCAATCAAAACACTAGGGCTAAATCATTTTGCTAAAGGATTGATTTTATAGTATTACAACAATGCTTGAGAAAAGGCTGCAAAAGATGAGAGATACAGACGCGGACACAGTTTCCTTTCTGGAAAAAAGAGTGCCTAAACCTTCAAGCTTTTGGCAAGGTCGATGAAGCATTCACGAGCGTGAGAGAACGCCTTTCGAACTGCAAACAGAGAAAATGAAGAGCTGAGATTGGCCGGCCAACAACCTGTCGCATAATTAAGAACCTAACAGAACTAAAGTATCTGGTTCATAAAATTTTGGTGCAACACTACTTTTGTTTGAATTTGGGGGGGTTAAAAACAGACCTTGGAATACTTCCACGACGGCGAGGATCATATTCTGTTGCTTGGCGAAGAGCCCTTGCGAAGGCCTTGAAAGTTGCCTCTATGATGTGGTGAGAATTTTTCCCAGCAAGCTAATAAAACCAAAAAACAAAATTCACTATTCTGAAATAATTGAAGTGATATGACACACCTTAACTAAGGTTAAATAAGTTTGTCACTTCATGCCTGATTCTTACATATTGAGAGGTGTCCAACGAAATTATTCATACAAAATTACAAAGACGTGTTTATGATAAAACATACTAATCTTGAAGGTTAGGGAATAATTTTTGAGAGAATACCTACAGTTTGTGGATGAAACGAAAGCAATAATGATATAAGCAAACTAGAGGTGTTCTCTTTAATAACAGCTCTGATAAGATTAGCAAGCTAATGTCATGTGCTGCGTTAATCAACTAAAACTATGGAGCTACTGTAATTGCATTCAGTTTTCCGGCAAGAATGTCAGGAAACATAACACTGGCAATTAAAATCTCTGGACCCAGTTACTCACAATCAATGTTATCAAATAGCGGATATGGCGGCGCCATGGCGCTATGGCATGGCGTTCAGTGGTGGAAATGCCATAGCACCATGTCCCTGCCATAGCACCGCCATATCCGACTTTTGACAACATTGCATGTGTACTGTATTTAGGAATGGAGCATTATGCAAGAAACATGGAGGTTAGAGCTGTATTTTATACTTTATTAATTGTTTAAAGTGTTTTAAATGTTATATTTTAATTATTTTCTAATTTCTGAATTATATATAAATATATAAGTATTATTTTATTTATTTAATTATTGACCGCCATATCCGCCATATCCCTGTGGCGGTTTTTAGGCGAACCGCCATAAGCCGCCATACGAGATTGATAACATTGCTCACAAAAATCTAGAAGAAAACTTGGGAGGAATAGTTTACCTGTCGTATGTGTAGTGTCATTCCGGAAGTATTGACCAAGGACTGAAAGAAGTGCTCCACCAGCTATAAAAGAAAAATGTTCGAATCAGGTGAATATACAGGTAAAAGTCAAAGCCATTGAGAATATATTATTTTGTGCAAAGCAACGGTTTAAGGCAATATCCGATTGCATAACAGAGTGATGGAATGCTAGGGGAATTCAAGTACATACAGAGCAAAGAATACCTGTGTGTCATAAGTTCCTACTCTTTCTGTCGGTATGTGCAGATCATAACCCAAATGTGGCCTTCCAGATAGATCCTACAAAAATATTCTGAGATCAAAAGTGTAGAATGCCCCTATAATAACATAATCCAACTGAGACAGAAACGGAATTGTTAGAACTTGGTAAATCACGAAACACTGATTATTCATTTTAACCCATAAATGATGTGCTCCTGTACCACAGTACAACATTGATGATGTACAAATCACAATTATGTTCATTGTTGAAAATTTTTCCTCATTTGGACCATGAATTCTTTAGCAAGATATGAATACACCGTAGATCTTCATGATCTCAGCGTTGGAAATGATTCCTAGTTTATCGTCTATGTGTGGTTCGTAGAATAACCCCTCCCTATATAAGTATATATATAAGTACTTCCATTGTTGTGTGCTTTCAGAGTTGAAAGTTGTAACCATTACAGTATCATACCAGTGAAACATGGACAAGAGCTTCATCAAGAGGAGCTGAGAAGTCCCCAAAACGGTTGATTCCTTTCCTATCACCGAGAGCCTGCAGCATAGCCTGTATGAACAACCAGCATGAACAATGTTGATTTTGAACTAACCAACAAAAATGAAAAGACAAACAGTGAGAAAATTCTAAAAGTTTGAGCAAGTTTGAGCAAACATCATACATAGCAAATGAAACTAAAAGAACAGTCTAAGAATCACTCATAAGGTCAACAATGATTCAACTAAAACACATGAAACTGCTGTTGGAATCTTACTGTCCCAATTGCCAGGGCAACGTCTTCGTTTGTGTGATGATCGTCGATATGAACATCCCCAACCGCCTTCACGTGAACATCAAATAATCCATGTGAAGCAAGTTGCTGCCACAAATACAAAAATCAACCCTCAACATCCAAACCGAACAACAATTCTATAATCTCAGTTGCATAAG
This sequence comes from Salvia splendens, assembly GCF_004379255.2. Taxonomy (NCBI): domain Eukaryota; kingdom Viridiplantae; phylum Streptophyta; class Magnoliopsida; order Lamiales; family Lamiaceae; genus Salvia; species Salvia splendens. The sequence continues at coordinate 19,476,930 of NC_056049.1, forward strand.
AGTACCAAAATGCATCAAATTGAAAAGATATCATACTCACGATAAATTGCCCCAAAAAAATAATTTCGTTTAGCCGACGGAGAAAGAAAAACTGAAGCAATTCACTCCAATTAAATATGAAACAAAAGTAAATGCATAATTATCACTCCATAAACTTACATCTAGCATGTGATCGAGAAAGGGAATGCCCGTATTATTTTCAGCAACGGCGTCACCATCCAGATTAATTTTAACACTCACGTTAGTCTCTTTCGTAACCCTCTTAACCTCTCCAATTCTTCCCCCTGCAGTTCCCAGCAATTATCAGAGGCGGCGGCGCCATCACAAATAATAGTCATAAAATCATACTTAATAAACAGAAAATGAACCTTGCGCTGTAGTTACAGCCGGCGAGGCGTTATTTCCGGACGCGCGAGTGACCGAGGGATCCATTGAAGACGATGGAAGGTGAGTGGAGAGGATGTGTACCTTGCGCTGCAGAAGGAGTGCGGGGAGGGGAACGAGCTGCAAGGAGTGAGCTGGTGAGGTACGAGGGCGTGAGTGCGGGAAATAGGAATGGGTGAGGGAACGGTGAGGGATTGAGAGCTCCATAGGCGGGGGAACCTTAACGGAAACGATGGCGGAGAGCGTCGGCAAGCGCGGTGGCGTTTGGAACCTAACGGAACCTATAAAAACGTCGTCGGATATAGATTTAGCTTAACGTTTTTATATTTTAAAACTGTAGACTTAATTGGGAGTACTCAAGAAAGTGCAAACAGAATTTATGCAGTTTTAGTTTTATTTGAGAGTAAATATTTTTTTGTTCTACTAACTTGGTTAAACTATTATTTTAGGTCCGTTAATTTTGAAAATATCATTTGAGCTCTGTTAACTATGAGTTAATATCAATCAAAGTACTTTCTTACTATTTTCAAGTTTTTCTGATCGAAAATACGTTCAATATATATTCTAATAAACTTATCATATAGTTGTGATCAATGTCGAACCCTTCTTAAAGACCGAACTAGAGACCAAATTTGGGTCATCCATTTTTCTTAATCTTGTGGTTAGGATTAGTTTGTAATTAATTTAATATTTTATTCAATAAATACTTTTTTTTAATTTTTTTTAAAATTTTTATTTTATTTTTTTTATTCAATAAAAACTTGCCGGAGTAAATAATGAACTATGTTCACTAAATAATGAACTAAATGAAGCATGTTATGAAGTAAGTTTGACATGTTATTGAAATACATTAATGATATAACAAATTTTAGTGTTAAACGTTAAGCGGTAATAATGAACTATATTCAATAAATAATGATCAAATAAACGTTAATAATGAAGTAAATATGACATTTTATTGAAATACAATGTTAATTGTGTTAAATGTCAAGCAGTAGTAATGAACTTATTACTTCATTCAGTCATGCTATTACTTCATTCCGTTAGTTTATTACTTCATTTCAGTCATGCTATTACTTCATTCCATTAGTTTATTACTTTATAATGTGTTACGACATAATTATCTTTCAGTTGAAGTAAATTCGGTCTGTAATGAATGCGAAAAATTACTTCATAACATACATTCATTTAGTTCATTATGTAGTGAATATAATTCATTATTTACTCCAGCAAGTTTTTATTGAATAATTTTAAAAAAAAAATTAAACTTAAAAATTAAAAAAATTTTAAAATTAAAAAAAAAATTAAAATTTAAATAAAAAAATTTATTAATCCTAACCACAAGATTAAGAAAATGGCTGGCCCTAATTTGGTCTCTAGTTCGGTCCTTAAGACTAGATTTGTGGATAATGGGACTCTCATATACTCATATTTTTTATAAATATCATTACTATATATTTTTGACGAATTTTCTAAATATAATTTGACCTTCAATATTATCACTTAATTTTGTGACAAGAAGAAAAGTCCCTTCTTCAACTTTTTATAATTATTGAATTTTAAAATATTTTTAAATACTCATAAAAATTATTGTCACGGTCAATAGACGATTCTTGAATTTAGATATATTGATGTTATTAACAAAATTAAGTGATAATATTAAAGGTCAAATTATATTTAAAAAATTCGTCAAAAATAAATAGTAAAGATATTTATAAAAATTATGAGTATACGATATGTTTATTAAAAAAATATACCCTTCAAGGTATTGAGGGTATATTAGTCCGAAAAAACTTAGAAATAGTAAAAAAAAAATACTTCGATTGATATTAACTCGTAGTTGATGGACCTCAAATGATATTTTCAAAGTTCATTGACCATAAAAGATGTTCCCTCGTTTTTTTATAAGTTAATTAAAAAAAATTAAAATATATAAAAAATAGAGATAAATATATTTTAATTTTTGTAATAGATCCTCTGGATTATGACAAAAAAATGGATTATCTTTCGGACATGAAGGAATACTTATTTAAATAGTGATACAAAAGACAAATAATTTACTTTTTGAGGTTTTATAATTCCTCATTTTCAGCTATATTATTATATATGACTATATGAATACCTTCTTTTTCTTTGAAATATGTTATTACTATCCTTAAAAGATATATTTATGATGAAGAAAACATTAAAGTCTTAAACCAATTATATTATTGAAGAAAAGAAAGAAGAAGCCAAAATCAATTTTGCTACTTCAAAGAAGAGAAAGTCATTTTGAACTTTACTACTAGGTGTCACTTAGGTGTCACTTAGTTGGCAAGTTTATCTTTTATATATGTTTCTAGAAGCCTTAGTTATTAAGAATATGTGTTGTTTATAAGTTGTCACAAATATAGGTTATCTATTAGTTGTCTAATAGTTGTCAATGAGTTGTTAGGTTTTTTATAGCCTATAAATAGAGGCATTGTCTCAAGTTATGTAACTCACTTTGAATATCAATATAATTAGAACTTTGTTCTCTTCTTAAATCTTGGATTAGATCTTGTCTTTTGAGGGCTTTGGATTAAGCTCTTGTTATCCGTGGATTCGAATTGATTTATCTCACAATACGTTGAGGTTGTTCCTTCAACAAATTGTGTTGTTTCATTTTCGTTAGCACATTAGAGATGTTCCTCTAATACTTGTGCTACATCAGTTTGGTATCAGAGCTAGACTAATCGACTCTAGTTGTTATATCTCGGAGGAGTAATGCAACAAGCTATGGATGATCTTACAACACGGGTGAACAACTTAGAAGAAAGATTGGATCAACGAATTGATGCCCTTCATCAAGATCTCACTAGAAGGTTTGAAGAACTTATTATATTAGTGAGATCTAATCAAGGTGTTGATGCTGGATACCAGAGAGACAACATCAACCAAGGGGGTAATCCGAGACGACAACGGGTCCAACAACAGAGGAAGATGATGCAGAGGAGGTGAATCATTACCAGCAACCAAGAAGACGAGAATATGCAAATGGTGGAGATATGTACAAAATTAAAGCAGAAATTCCAATTTCAACGGCAATGCAAATATTGAAGGATTTCTTGATTGGATCTATGAGGTGGAGACATTCTTTGAAATAATGAACATCCCGCCTGATCGACGAGTACCATTGGTGGCATATAAATTGAAGGGAGGTGTTGGAGCTTGGTGGAATCCTCATCAAGAAGAGCTACGTTTAAAGGGTGAGAATCGTGTAAGGGATTGAGCATAGGTGCAAGCACTTTTAAAGGCTAGATTCTTGCCCGCAGATTATGAACAACTGTTATACCTCCAATTCCATAATTGTGTTCAAGGTGGTCAATCTGTTTCTGGATATACTGAGGAATTCTTGCAGTTCCAAGTAAGGTGCAATCTTTTTGAAAATGAGGACGAACAAGTTGCAAGGTATGTCAATGGTCTCTGTAAGATATTGATCGGAGATGAAGTTGTATGAAGCAATGAGAACACAATGAAAGGAAATCTTGAAAATGAATTTTATTGATTCTTGGAGAGTGATTTTCGATTCTGCAATCTGGGAAAAACTTGAAAAATGCAACTCCCTCGCTTTCCCTTTTAATAGGCGCCAAACACAAAATCTAACTAACAAATTTAAATCCTACGGCTAGGATTTAATCACCACTTAAAACCTTCATCTAACGGCTACTGAGTCTTCACGGCTAATGCTCAGCTTGCTCCAGCTCCAACTCGAGTTCTATGATTGCAACTAAGCAATTATCACTCACAAATATCCACCTTCATTGCTTAGATGAATCTCTACTGTCCCCCTACACAAACTCACCAGCCTCAAGCATAATTCGAACTTCTCTTTTGGTAGTGGTTTGGTTAACATATCTGCAGGGTTCACTGCTGTGTCAACCTTGAATAGCCTCACCTTGTCATTCTCTACTTCTTCCCTCACGAAATGCATCCGCACATCTATGTGCTTGCTGCGTTCATGGAATACTTGGTGCTTTGCTAAGCTCAAGGCACCATTGTTGTCACAGCCTATGGGAATTACTCATTGTTCAACTACGAAATCAGTTGCTATCCCCTTTAGCCATGAGCACTCCTTCACTGCTGCTGTCAACGCAATATACTCAGCCTCAGTTGTGGAGAGAGCTACCACCTTTTGCAATCCCGACTTCCAACTCACAGTTGTTCCATACATGGTGAAAATATAACCGGACTGAGACTTTCTGGTATCCACACTACCAGCAAAGTCACTATCACAAAACCCAATCAGAGCTTCCTTCTCATCATACTCTCTGCTCTTGAATAAGATTCCTAAATTCCCAGCTCCCCTTAGATATCTGAGAATCCATTTTAGAGCTTGTCAATGCTCTTTTCCATGATTGCTCATGTATCTACTTGTGCAGCTGATAGCTTGTGCCACATCTGGCCTAGTCCCAATCATTGCATACATTACACTCCCCACCACATTTGCATAAGGAATATTCTGCATTTCAAACCTTTCTTCCTCAGTTTTTGGTGATTGCTCAACTGTAAGTCTGAAATGTTGTGCAAGGGAAGTGGCTGTCATTCTTGAGCTGTCCATTCTATATCTCTTCAGCAGCCTTGAGATGTAATCAGTTTGATTCAGCCACAATTCTCTCTTTCCTCTATTTCTAACAATGTTCATCCCCAGAATCCTTCGGTCTGCTCCAAGATCTTTCATGTCGAAGGCCAAGCTCAAATCATGCTTCACTTTCTGGATTTCACCCTTTGAGGCTCCTGCCACTAACATATCATCAACGTACAGTAGCAGATAAGCCACTGCAACCCCTTCATTCTTCTTGATGTAAACACATTCGTCATATTTGGATCTCTCAAAACCATTACTGATCACAAAGTCATCAAACTTCTTGTGCCACTGCCTACTAGCTTGTTTCAAGCCATAAATACTCTTTTTCAGTAGGCACACCTTGCTCTCCATCCCAGGCTGAACAAAGCCCTCTGGCTGGCACATATAGATAGTTTCTTCCAAGTCACCATGCAAAAATGCCGTTTTTACATCTAACTGCTCAAGCTCCCAGTCAAGCCTAGCCACAACAGCCAACAAGATCCTTATTGATGTATGTTTAACCACGGGTGAGAACACCTCATTGTAATCGATCCTAGGGCTGGGGAAACATATCAAAATACCGAAATACCGGCCTTATCATACCGAAAAAATTTCAAAAATACCAAATTTTTGGTATACCGTGATTTTCGGTATGGTATGATACCTTACCGAAAGATTTCGGTAAGGTAACGGTATGAATTTTCATATACCGCTTTATACCGAAATTCGGTATATACCGTAAATTAAGGTATATACCATATAATATAAATATAATTATATATAAAATATAATTTATATATTTTTAAATAATAAATTTTATAGTGAAATATAAATATAATTATGAATAAAATATATTTAATATATATATAATTTTTAATTATAAAATATAAATAATATTCTAAAAACTCAAATTATTTATTTTCATTGATGTTGAAAGTATGGTATACCGCAAACGTACGGTATACCGAACTTTGGTACGGTATATCGAAAATGAGGTACAACATCGGTATGAAAATTGGTCATACCGGAAATAAGGTATACCGAAGTTCGATATACCGAAAATTTTGACAAGGTAAAGGTATGATTTTTTTAGATACCGAATTTACGGTAAGGTATACGGTATGGTGGTTTCGGTAAGGTATACCGTACCTACCCACCCCTAATCGATCCCTTGTTCTTGAGTGAATCCACGAGCTACCAACCTGGCCTTGAATCTGATTTGCTCACTGTCCGCAGATTCAATCTTTCTTTTAAACAGCCATTTACAAGTTACTAATTTCCTTCCCTCCACTTTATCAACCAAAATCCATGTGCCATTTTTGAGGAGAAAATCAATTTCTTCAATCATGGCCTTAAGCCATTTATCTCTGTCTTTGCAGTTCATTGCTTCCTTGTATGATGCTGGCTCAGAAAACTCAACTTCCTCTGCCACACAAAGTGCAAAATACAACATCTCTGTGACTGAATATCTGGTTAGGGGCCTCACATTTCTTCTTATTCTGTCCCTAGCCAGTTGATAAGTAGATATGTCTGGTTGAGCCCCTCTCTTTCAGCCTCTTCATCATTAGGCTGCTGTACCACAACCTCTCCATCAGCATCCCCCTAATGCTCCACCTCAAACTGAGTTGTCTGATGCTGATCTTGTGCTGATCTGACAGACTCTTTTAAGGGCATTTCACTCTCTACAAAAGTCACATCCCTACTCACCAAAACCTTCTGATTCCCAGGCTCCACACACCAAAGCCTATAGCCCTTCACATCGGGCTGATATCCCAACATGATACACCTCACTGCCCTTGCATCCAATTTGGTCTGCTTCATCAATGCAAACGCTTTGCAGCCAAATGGTTTCAACTGAGAGTAGTCTCCATAGCTTTCATACCATCTGAGGTCAGGAGTATCTCCATCAGTGCTAGAAGATGGGCACTTATTTATTAGCTTCACTGCAGTAGCCACAGCTTCTGCCCAGATTTTTTTCTCCAAACCAGAAGCCAATAACATACATCTCACCCTCTCCATTATTGTCCCATTGGCCCTCTCTGCAACACCATTTTATTAAGGGTTCAATGGGACCGTTTGATGCCTCTTTATCCCTTTTGATTGACAGAAATCCCCAAACTCCCTAGACACAGACTCCAACCCGTTATCAGTTCTTAGGCACTTCACCACACATCATTTTTCCTTCTCAACAATATTGCACCACTCTTTGAATTTTGACAGAGCCTCTGATTTCTCTTTAAGAATAAACACCCAATATTTTCTAGAGTAGTCATCAATAACTGTCATGTAGTATCTCCCTTCACCTATAGACACCACATGGGAAGGCCCCCACAGATCACTATGTACATAATCTAAAGGGGCCGTAGAAGTGTGTTTACCTTTCTGATAGGGCAATTTCTTTGCTTTCCCCATGATGCAATCATCACATGGTTTGGCAGGCTCTTCATCAATGCTGGCTATCACCTCCATTTTCATCAATTCTTTAATGTTTCCAATGGCTGGATGGCTCAACCTTCTGTGCCACAGATCACATGACTCCACCTTGACAACATTAGCTTGATCACTAGATATAATTGCTGAACCGCACAGATAGTACAAGCTACCATTTCTTCTGCCCTTCATCAACACCTCTCATTTTCTCTTCACCTCCATAACTCCATTAGATGAGTGAAAAGAGCATCCCTTTCTCTCCAACATTCCCAAGGATATCAAGTTCCTTTTCACCTCCGGGATGTACCTCACTTCACTTAGTATGGCAGAAGAATTGTCATCTAATCTGAACCGGACTTTGCCAATTCCCTCAATGCGGCATATCTGATTGTTGCCTAGAACCACCGAGCCATGTGCCTCTGCAAATTCCTCAAATAGCTCCAGCGTTGGACACATGTGCAAGCTGCATCCGGAGTCCAATATCCAAGGCTCCCCGCATGCCTTCTCCATCACATTCAATGCGTGTGGCACCTTCTCTTCTTGCACACAATCAGATGTCGGCTTAGCCTGACCATTTTCCTGAGCCTGCTTTCTTTTCCACGCAAAGCAGTCCTTCTTTAGATGGCCCGGCTTCTTGCACCAATGGCAAGAACGGGTTTCTTTTTGATCATTTCCACCACTTCTTGAAGCCTCCTTCTCCTTCTTGAATGGTTTCTTGCCCTTATATTTCTTGATATTCAAGCTTTCGGAGACAGTATCAACACCCTTTTCCCCATGCCTCTGGATTTCCTTCGATCTTATGGCAGATTGAACTTGCAATAGAGTGACGGTTCATTCTCTTCCAAATAGGATCGCATCCCTTATCTGGTCATAAGATCTGGGCAGAGCGTTCAATAGGAGAATGGCTTTGTCCTCTTCCCCGAGCTTCACATCAATGTTCTCGAGGTCATCAACGGCCTTGTTAAAATCTTCCAATTGCTCCAAGATATCCTTATCCTCTGCAAACCGATACGAGTAGAGTCGCTGCTTCATGAAGAGCCGGTTAGCTAGCGACTTTGTCATGTACAGCTCCTCGCACCTCTCAAGAATTCCCATCGCAGTCGTTTCTTTAGCTATTTGGCGCAGAACCTTGTCACCCAGACTTAAGACCACCACGCTATGCCCTTTAGCGAGTACCTCTGCCCACTTGACCTTGGCCTTTTCATCGAGCACCACAGCTGGATCATTCTTGTTCAATGCGTCTGTTAATCCCTGCTGTATCAGCAACGCTCGGATCTTCATTCGCCAAAGACCGAAATCGTTCTTCCCTGTGAACTTTTCCGCCTCGAATCTCGAAGCCATTGTCGTCGATCCAGAGCTCTATCCGGTGTCAGCTACTCAACGTCACCTCTGCCGTTCCCACAGACGGCGCCACTTGTAAGATATTGATCGGAGATGAAGTTGTATGAAGCAATGAGAACACGATGAAAGAAAATCTTGAAAAGGAATTTTATTGATTCTTGGAGAGTGATTTTCGATTCTGCAATCTGGGAAAAACTTGAAAAATACAACTCCCTCGTTTTCCCTTTTAATAGGCGCCAAACACAAAATCTAACTAACAAATTTAAATCCTACGACTAGGATTTAATCACCACTTAAAACCTTCATCTAACGGCTACTGAGTCTTCACGGCTGATGCTCAGCTTGCTCCAGCTCCAACTCGAGTTCTATGATTGCAACTAAGCAATTATCACTCACAGTCTCAATGATGCTCTTCAAGAACGCTTAGGCATACAACAAATTTGGTTTATAGATCAAGCTCAAACTCTTGCCTTGAAAGCTGAAAGATACATAAAGACCAAGAAATCTCATAAAGCCATGTCTTATTCTCGTCCAGAAAATATATCCAGTAATTCTCCACGTCACGAGGAGGAAAAGCCTATTCCATTTAAGGGGAAGAAAGCTGATAAAGGACCATATTCTAGCAAAACTTATGAAAACAACAATCTAACCCTATCAAGTGTTATAAATGCCGTGAAGAAGGACACATGTCAAGTAACTGTCCACAAAAGAAGTTTGTCAACACCACTCGCCGTGATGAAAGCGATGAAAGTGATGAAGATGTGGATGAACCTGAAAACGGAGAAGAACCTGAATTATGTGAAGAAGACGGGGAAGAAATAGTATGTGTGGTCAAACGTCTTCTATGCTTAACTATACAACCTGAAGAGACGCAACGAAAGAAGATATTTGAAAGCAAATGTATGGTGAATCGAAATGTATGCAAATTGGTCATTGATAGTTGTAGCAGTGAGAATTTAGTTTCTGAAAAAATGGTCAAACACTTTAATCTTGAGACTCGAGATTACCCAATATACTATTGGTTGGCTCAAGAAAGGAGTGAAAATCTAGATCACCAAACAATGTTGGTTACCACTTTCCTTGGGTAAGCATTATCGCTCAAATGTTTTATGTGATGTGATTGATATGGATGAATGTCATGTTCTTCTTGGAAGACCTTGGAAATATGATGTAAACACCAAGGAAGAGACAATTGGTATTCTTTCATTAGGAATAAACGAAAGATCATCATACTTCCGGATAAAATTCCTAATATTGCTTCTGAAGTAGAGGAGAAGAGTATACTAACCATTACTCAAAATTCAAGAGAATTTGCTCAAGACTTGAAGGAGTCAAAGTTGTGTGTTGTATTAGTTGTGAAAGGTGATGAACAACAAGTGAAAGAAATTCCAACGGAGATTCAAAGTCTATTATCTGAATACGAAAACATAGTTAGAGAGCCACAACATCTACCTCATATGAGAGATATCCAACATCAAATCGACTTTGTTCCAGGTGCAAGTCTTCCCAACCTACCACACTATAGAATGAGCCCAAAGGAGAATGTCATTTTGAAGGAGAAAGTGGAAGAGTTGTTGCGTAAGGGGCACGTCAGAGAAAGTATAAGCCCATGTGTTGTACTAGCACTACTCACACCAAAGAAGGATGGATCTTGGCGGATGTGCGTGGACAATAGGGCTATCAACAAAATCACCACAAGATACAGATTTCCTATTCCACGTTTTGGATGACATGCTTGATCAATTGAGTGGAGCAAAGGTGTTCTCGAAACTTGATCTAAAAAGTGGATATCATCAAATACGAATTAGGCCTGGTGATAAATGGAAGACTGCATTTAAGACAAAAAGATGGGCTATATGCTCGTTATGCCATTTGGACTTTCTAACTCTCCTAGAAGTTTCATGCGCTTGATGAATCAGGTTCTTCACTCATTCTTATCACAATTCATAGTTGTCTATTTTGATGATATATTAATATATAGAAAGAATTTAGAGGAACATTTTGTGCATGCTAAGAAGGTGATGGATGAATTAAAGGAAAACGAACTCTATGTCAACTTGAAGAAGTGCGTATCGTTGAGACAAGGTTAGTTTTCTTGGGATTCGTTATATCAAGTGAGGGAATTCAAGTTGATGAGTCTAAAGTAGATTTAATAAAGAGGTGGCCAACTCCAAAAACTATCTCTGAAGTGAGGAGCTTTCATGGTTTAGCCACATTTTATAGAAGATTTGTGTACGATCATGGCACCAATTACTGAATGTCTAAAGAAAGGGAAGTTCAAATCGGATGAAAAGGTTTAAGATAGCTTCAAGAAGATCAAAGAGAAACTGTCACAAGCACCTGTTTTAGTATTACCGGATTTCAACAAGACTTTTGAGTTGGAATGATATGCAAGCGGAGTAGGCATTGGGGTTGTTTTGTCTCAAGAAAGGAAACCTGTTGCTTTCTTTAGTGAGAAACTAAGTGTGGCTAGGCAGAAATGAAGTACCTACCAACAAGAGTTATATTCAATTTTCAGAGCATTAAAGACATGAGAGGTCTATTTATTGCTTAAGGAGTGTATTGTCTACATCGATCATCAATCTTTGAAACATTTTAGAAATCAAAAGCATGTGGAACGCATGGTGGCAAGGTGGGCGGCATACTTAGAGAGATTCAATTATCTTATCGTCCACAAGTCTGGAGTAACTAATCGAGTAGCAGATGCCTTAAGCCGACGTGCAAGTCTTATGGTTTCTTTCGAAGCTGAGTTGCCAGGAGTAGATCAAATTACAGAACTGTACGAAAATGACGAAGAATTCAGGAAAATTTGGATGAAGTATATCAAAGGATTACCATTAGAAGAGAATTATGTGGTACAAGATAGATATATCTTTAAAGGAACCGCCTATGCATCCCCAGAAGTTCTCTACGAGACATGTTTATTATAGAGATGCATTCAAGTAATCTCAGTGATCATGTTGGGCATGATAAAACTATCGCTAATCTGGAAGCACACTATTATTGGCCCCAACTTAAACGAGATGCCGGCAAATTTGTGCAAAGGTGTCCGGTTTGTCAAGTATACAAGGGTCAAGTTCAAAATACTAGAATTTATATGCCTCTACCAGTTCCAGTTGCACCATAGGAAGATCTATCAATGGATTTCGTACTTGGATTACCAAGGACGCGATGAGGGCATGATGTTGTTTACGTGATAGTATACAGATTTTCTAAAATGGCGCATTTTATCCCTTGTCGTAAGACAACAAATGCACATCATGTGGCTAACCTTTTCTTTAGAGAAGTAGTTAGGCTACATGGTGTTCCAAGATCAATTGTTTCGGATCGTGATAGCAAATTCCTTGCCGCATTTTGGCTTACATTATGGAAGCAATTTCAACACAGACTTGAAATTTTCAAGCACGGCGCATCCTTAAACAGATGGCCAAACAGAAGTGGTGAACAAGTTTATGGGTAATTTAATTCGTTGTATATGCGGAGATAAGAAAGGACAGTGGGATTTAGCTTTGTCTCTTGCAGAGTTTGCCTACAATAATTCAGAGCATAGGTCAACAGGTCATAGCCCATTCTCCATTGTCTACACTAAGATTCCAAGGCATGTGGTTGATTTAGTAAAGTTACCAACAAAGGAGACTTCAAGATCAGTTAAGACATTTGGTGACAATTATTCTGAGCTGTTTAAAGAGGTCTATGATGTATTTGAAGCTTCAAATCAAAAATACAAGCAATTGGCTGATAAGAAGAGGATGGAAATGACCTTCAAAGTTGGTAACAAAGTTATGGTGTACCTTAAAAAGGAGAGATTGCCTACTGGTGTTCATTGAAAATTAAGGCAAAAGAAATACGGTCCGTACACTATTCTAAAGAAGATCAATGATAATGCGTATGTGGTAGAATTGCTAAGTGAGATGACTATTTCAAATACTTTTAACGTGGCAGACTTATCACTCTATCTCCCGGAGCAAACACTTTACGAGGATAACTCGAGGTCGAGTTTCAAACAAGTAGAGGAGAATGATGAGGGACATCAAATATAAACACTAAAGTGTTAAACCAATTATATTACTCAAGAAAAGAAAGAAGAAGCCAAAATCAATTTTGCTACTCCAAAGAAGATAAAGTCATTTTGAACTTTATTACTATGTGTCACTTAGTTGGCAAGTTTATCTTTTATATATGTTTCTAGAAGCCTTAGTTATTAAGAATATGTGTTGTTTATGAGTTGTCACAAATATAGGTTATCTATTAGTTGTCTATTAGTTGTCTAATATTTGTCAATGAGTTGTTAGGTTTTTTGTAGCCTATAAATAGAGGCATTGCCTCAAGTTATATAACTCACTTTGAATATCAAATATAATTAGAACTTTGTTCTCTTATTAGATCTTGGATTAGATCTTGTCTTTTAAGGGCTTTGGATTAAGCTCTTGTTATCCGTGGATTCAGATTGTTTTATCTCACAACACGTTGAAATTGTTCCTTCAATAAATTGTGTTGTTTCATTTTCGTTAGCAAATTAGAGATGTTACTCTAATACTACATCAATTTCACTTTTGGGAATGGTAAATACAAGATGATACTTTTTCTTTTACCTCTTTCATTTACTCTCGTCTTTAAAGATGCTCTTATTAATCTCGCCATTTAAGTTACAAATGAAAAGGGGAAATTAAATGATAATTTGGAGTTGAATATGAGCATAGTATAACTAAAATAAACACAAATAAACACAAAACTAAGTAAAAAGTCGAGATGTAACAGAAAAAATATAGGGGGTATGACAAAATCAGGTGTTGCTGCTTTAAAAATGAGTTCCCCCAAAAATCATCTACACATATGCACACACTACACTAGTAGGAGTACTTACTAATACTAAAATTATCACAAAATTAGTTAAATATTCAGTCCCTATTATCATCTAATTATTCTGCGGCATGATAAAATTGTTGAAAACCTCTGTGAAATCGAAGCTCGTGCTCCAATCATCATCTTCATATGTCATCTGAAACCGTCTATGATTCCGGAGTGGCTCCAACGGCACAACAACTGGACATGGTTCTCCGTTGCTGCAATATACTCAACCGACATCTAGCTTTCTGAGCCGTGTTCATCAGTTTCAGTGCAATCAGGAGTGTCCTTGACAATGCCTGGATCGACACAATCCGTTTTTTTGTCTCGATCAGGAGTGTCCTCGACAATACCTAGATCGACACAATCTGTTTTATCATCTCGATCAGGAGTATCCTCAACGGAACCTGGATCGACACATTCAGTTTTTGCATCTCCATTGGGCTGATCACTTTCAGCACGATCAGGGGTGTCCTGGACGGCACCATCAGCTTTTGCATCTGTGTCAGGTTTATCACTTTCATCGCGATCATGGCCATCCTTGGCCACAAGTGGACCGACACCATTGGTTTTTGCATCACTTTCAGCCCGATCAGGGGTGTCCTGAACGACATCTGGACTGACACCATCATTTTTCGCATCTCTATCAGGTTTATCACTTTCAGTGTGATCAGGGGTGTCCTCGACGACACCATTGGCTTTTGCATCTGTGTCCAGTTGATCACTTTCATCGCTATCCTGGGCGGTGCCTGGATTGACTCCATCGGTGTTTGCATCACTTTCAGCACGATCAGGGGTGTCCTGAACGACATCTGGACTGACACCATCATTTGTTGCATCTATATCGGGTTTATCACTTTTAGCGTGATCAGGGGTGTCCTGGACGACACCTGGATCTGCACCATCGGTTTTTGCATCAAACGCCTCAACATCCAAATGGGAAATCGATGGCACAACACTTTCTTCGTTATCACCATTTGAAGCTCCATTGTTAACCTCCACAGAAATATCAGAAACAGAGGCAGGCAAGGATCCGACACAGCCATTACTTGCAGTTTTCGACAGGGGGGCATCTTCAGAAGCCTTCTCCGAGCAAGTTGGAGTTGTAGAATCTTCAATTTTGCATGCATCTTCTTCTACAGCCTCCAGCGGTGGTGGGACGGAATCATCATCTGAAGGAGGTTCTAACGATCTGTGCCCCTCGTCGGAGAGGTTACCGTCTACAGCAGGGATGGGAGAACACTTCAGATTATCAGAGGACTCTTTCTGCTTTTTTTCACTAACAAAGTCCGAAGGAATAGATGGTATGGGAGACTCATCAACTTCATCACAGCTCTTGGACGTCGAGCACCCTCCAGAGTCGCTGCTCACCCGTGTATTCTGGTCCTCAGACAAACTAGCTTCAGATTTCTCAACCAAAGAAAGCAATAGAGGTTGGTTCGTAGTTGGTTCAGATACCATGGCACCTACTTACACGAAAAAATATAGTTAAAACACAGATCGGAAAAACATAGAAACAGAAAATGTATTGGAGTGAATAAAATAAAATCATTCAATTATTGCTAGCTGCAGATAGAAGGGAAGGATAAGCATAAGAAAATATAGAAAACTGTTTACCATCGAAATTTTCTTTCTTAGCCAACTGTTTCTGCAGCATATCCGTCCCCGGAAACACCAACATGTTCATGGACTTGATTTCTTTCTTAAGGGCACCCTCAAGTTCGTGGAAACCAAATACAGCAGTCCATGTGTTCATGTGCTCCGATATGGCAGGAATAATCAATTGCTTGACATTGAGAGAACCAAGTTCCTAGAATGACGAGAATTGATGCAAGTATTTCAGCAACAATTACAGAATCCCTGAAAGCAAAAATATAGGAGGTGCGGAATAGCTCGTGCCCAGTGAAATTGAAGATTCTGCTAGTGATTTTTAGCAGCATTCATTCACATTAACACCGGAGAGAAGCATTATTCGATGGTATGAGCATAACAGACTGCAAAAGTGACTATAATTCTTACAGTTTCAATTGAAGACAAAAGTCGCCGGCACATTCCTTGACGCCTATAGATCTCGCGAGTCCCAATAAACGGCATCTCAGCAAGACGATCTCCATGGAGCCTAACAGGGACATGAAAAATTCAATTTATGGGCCAATATAGATCTCAGTAGCAATGAATTGTTTCGCATATAAGGCTCAAGTTGAAAATTAGATTTTGATTACATAATAAAAGCCATATAATAGATGGTGGTAGCACTATGCTGTCTGAATGCTTGTTACGTGAGAGGAGAAAACTAAGCTATTCACTTTAACCCAAACACATTACTTGCTCAACTATATGCTATGTTCTGGAAATCGATTGGTTGTCCAATTTCATTATCAGGATTCAGGAGGATCAAAGAAAGCTGTCCACAAATATATTTTGTGTCTTCAAGGAGATAATAGTATTAAGGGAATAAACACGGTCCATATCAGAAGTGCTGTTTCAATACCTGATTGACGCTGCGGCTAATATTTCATCACCCCGTTCAATTATTGCTGTATAAAAGCCACGATAATTCAGCCGATTGAAATTTGATCTGCAGCATAAGAGTAATAATCATCAATACGCTGTTCCCCAGGGAAAATAATTGGATATATTGAATATTTTTGGGGTGAGGGTGGGGAGAGGAAATGAGAAAAAATGTGAAAGAATAGGGATGACAGGAAAGCGAATGAACTATTTGGAGATGGAGATGAAAGAACTAGACTTTTATAAAATAAAGTAGAGATTTATAAGCACAACTGTAAATGCTTAAGTTAACATATAAAGATCATAGTAATTGCATGTTGTTTTGCTTGCTCAGTTTAAGCTCTAATTTGATACAAAAATAAGCAAAAGTTGGCTGAACTATGAAAGAAACACAATCCTAAATCTATCAGGTTACCAAAAAACACTTAATCAGACAACAGTCACAACACTATCCACATGTAGCAGTTGCAGTTGACTAATAAATTTATGTGCTCCCCTATGGTTGCAATCTGTGCAAGGTTATAAATACCCAAACAACCTTTTGCAAGCACTAGTTAGACCCAATAAGATCCAGGTGGGACAGTACGAGACAATGAAGAAAATGGTTGTGTATATCTGAATTAGCACAGTTGCAAATTTCTTACCCGCAATTATAGACCACGTTATGGATTATATTTATCCCACTTCTCCTGTCAATGATAGGCAAAAAGCACTCATCCATAACAGATAATGCAACAGCTAACTTAGAGTTGCACTCAACCCTTGAAGGAATTCCACGCTGCGATGCATCTGAGACATCTGACCGTTGAATAATGGACCATGATATTCCAGCTTCCAATTCATGTTTGGTTCCAAGAATCTTCTGTAAGTGATCATATATCTACAAAACCAAAAAAGGAAAGACATGAGGAAGTTTATAATTTATTCCATAAGGATAACAAAGAACATACGAGGAAACCGATCTTTACTGCATATGACATTATATATGAAACATTCAAACATCAAAACAATATATTGAATATAGTGTAGTATACTGCATGCAAAATTTCATGAAAATATGAAATAATCATGGTGGAGAATCTCATGTGCTGATCAATGAATATCAGTTTTCCTTTCAACTTGTGCAATTACATAACTAAAAAAGAAGATAGAGAAGTTGTTGCTGATTTCAGCAAAGATTCGTTTTCCCAAACAGGTCCACTTAGTAGAACAAGGATAGAATACAATGAAGCTTTAATGAATAAAGTTGATGTTATGGAAATCTGATTAAAATTTCTATCCAATACACATAGTCAAGGTTAAATGAATAGTTTAATTGAGCAAGGAACGGCAGTTTGGTGATTCTATTCCACCATATTAATAATAACAATAAAATGAATGACATCGTTAAATCAAATAAAATCAAAGTATAGTATCTTCATATTTCAGGCTAATGATGAAACTGCATCTTCCAGATGTAAACTATTACTACCAAGGATTTTGTTTCAACCTGTGGCATTTCAAACCCTTATGCAGAAACAGCAATATAAGACACCACTGTGTCATGATTCTAATTATTGATTCTGAAAAGAAACATTTATTCAATACCTCTTGGCACTTCAGCCCACAAAAAGATGCAATGCAAGAGTATAGTTGCGGGTGTGCCCTCTCACTGCATGAGTTGTGATCTGTACAAAGTAATATATAAAGGAAATAAGCACATATTATTGGCGAAAAGGATTGTAAGGCGGGTGTGTGGGTGGGTGGGGAGGGGGGTGCTTTAATGAGAGCTGCAGCCTAAGAAACACAATTACATTTTTTGTCACAGAAGTTGCATCTATTAAGTTCACCATCACTGATATCAATTTCTTCAGCTGTATTTTCATTGGCTAGCCCGCAATACTTGCATATACAGTTTGGACAGTGCCAATCACCTGAAGGAAGCATCTGCAATATAAAGGGTAATAAGAACCTGAACTGTTAAGAAAAACAAATCTAAGATTTAATGATTGTAAACAAGGATAAGGAAATAATGATACTTTACGAGGAGACTGCAAACCATCAATTTGATAGAGTAAAGCCGAGAGGATGGAAAACAATTGAATAAAAGAGATAGAAAGATAGAAATCCTCAACGAGGCTGACAGAAAACCTGTTCACAGACACAAATTGCAAGCATGCCTCTCAAACATCGAAAAAACATATATATAAAGACTGCTAAACTCCTACTCCTGAACGGACTCATTCGTAAAGGGCTACTAACACACTACTCCTCAAAATAAAGAATAAACAACTAAAGATAATCTGCAGCAGCTAATGATAACCCGCAACCGCCTGACTCCCACGCTTGTAGACCACCCATCGACGGCGCTCGATATCACAATACAAGTATAAACATATCAGAAAGCACAAGCAAGAATGATTTCACAAATAAAAGGAAAATGAAATAATTATCATGTTCAAGTTCCAAGAGAATGTTATACTATAAAGTACAATGAGCCCAAAACAAATCTAATGAGTACCTGTATTCCTAAACAGATTTGATGAAAAGTTGATGGGCAACTATCACAACAGATCAAGTCCCCTCCATCACCACAAATACCACATGTATCATCATCTGGATCATCTACATCGACATTCACAGTAAAGAAATCCCGATGCAAGGACTCCTCTTGACTGTTCCACGCATCAATTTGGCACTGCAAAAGGGAGGATCCAGACTCCAAAAATATATTCTGGAAAGGCTGACGTAGCTTGCTACCAGCATGTATCTCAAACTTTGAGACTGTAAGGATTTTACTGCAGCAACCACAGTGGATTCCTTCTCTAGTAATCCAACCTTCTAACATAACCTTTGTCCTTCTGCGGTTCATATACTGCACCTTTTCACTTAACTTTGCCGTCCCACAATCAATTAGCCATGCCAACACTGTCCTTTTTCCCTTATATGGAACATATCCGTCAAATTCTGAGTTACCCTCCTGGTCAGAACCACGGACCAGGAGGGTGCATCTCCCAATTACTTTACATGTTCTTCCCTGTATGGGAATAGACTTGGAAGAAGTGGAAGTTTTTTCAAATTTGACCTTTTTTGGCCTCCTATCGAGTGAATCGTCACTTGAATCACTGTCACTACCTTGATCAACTTTACACAACTTTTTCCGCAACTTCTGGTTCTGTTTCATATAAGAACTTAGCCGCTCCTCACTCTGATTGCTGTCTGAGCTCTCTTCAGCATCTTTTACAGCAGACTTCTTAGCACTCTTAGCCATGCTATCTTCCTTTCTCTTTCTCTTAATTTCTTCAGCAATTTTCTTTTTGGTTTGTCTCGTAAGTTTACTTATCAGATCTTCAGAGATAGGAGCAAGCGAGGGGGAACCAACCTTTGCTTTTACTTTATCGTTGTCTTCCTCCAAGTGCTTTTTAAATGCATCATAAGCCTTGATAATCGACCAGTAGGCTGTTCCACTGGGGTTGATGTACACAGCATCTAAGTAATCTCTGTTTCGTCTTGGTCTATAATCTATACTCCACCCTGCATCAATTAGCATCCCTCTTATCTTCTCACGCAACATTTGCTTTTCAGTACTTCCACCACGTTTCGTGTTGCCTTCTTTACCTTCTTTTCCTTTAACAGGAGGAGAAATTTCAGTGCTTGGAAACCTTTCTGCCTCCTTTTTCACTGCTTTCTTTGAGCTACAAGCTTTAGGTGTGGGCATTGCCAACACTATATCAGTCGCATCAACACCTGAATCTCTAGCCTTCCTGTTTTTAACTGAAGTAGGATTCATCTTTTCCAATTTTGTCTCCTCTTTCTCCTTCCCACCACTTCTTTCCTTGCCAACTAACAAGCCTGGACTTTTAGCTGGTTTTGAATCTGGATTAATTGGTAAACCCTTCACCGAGTCTTTCACCAAAGGCTCACGATTCTTATGCTGAGAGGGAAAATCCATCTTTTTCTTCTTGTTAACCATAACCTTCAGCACCCCGTTCTTCCCCTGAAGCCTGATCGACTCACCAGCCGTCTCCTGATATTTCATCTTCAACAAAGAAATTGGCATGTTTGCATCATCATCGGATGAACCAAATCCTTTACTCCTCGTGCCACTACCCCCTGCATTCTTACTCCTTCCAATACTAGAACCATTGAAATACGAACCCTGTTTCCGCTTATCCACAACAAGATTCCTATTCAAAGTACCACTAGATTCCTTCACATTCCCAACATCATTCCTCTCAACCCTCTTCCATCTATCCTGCGTAAACTCATTCCTCATCTTCTTCCCATCGAATTCATCGTACTCATCAAACTCAAACAAATCCAACCTACTCCTCTTATTCTCCGCATTGCCCTCATTCCTCTTATACCCCGTCGCGCCTTTCAATCTCTTCTCGTTCACTTTTCTTCTCATAAACTCCAAACACTCATCATCATCATCACTGCTAGAGCTCGAACTCGAATCCGATCCACTGGAAACCAATCTAGCCCTCTTTCCCCCCAAACCCCCCAATCCACCCTCCAAATTCTTATTCGCACCCGCCTTTTTTATGATCAAACATCCGGACGAACTCTTCTTCTTCAACACTCCCGATCCTACTCTCCCTTCCATTACATGCATCAACTACATAACATACACAACAAGCCCCTTAAATTCCAACCAAATTGCGCTAAATTCGACAAGAACTCGCCCTAAATCGCCAAAGTAACAAATTTTATTGAACTCAATTATGTTCCCGAGCTCCGACAGATCTGAAGCGAAAGTAAGAACGCAGCTTGCTCGAGAATAACTGATAATTAAGCAATATGTAATTGTCTTTACCTCGCCGGAAATCCGGAGCCTGTCGGCGGCGAGATTAATTTTAACGACGTTGTGTGATTTCCGGCAAAGGCAAAAGCAAAAGCGGAAGGAAAGTATAAATTAGAATCGGAGAGAGACAATTTGCAATTAGCTTTCCGTGTTTGTGTAAATATATGTAGGATTTAAGAGAGAGAGAGAGAGGAAGTCCCTATTGCATCTGCAATTTGCAAACATTGATTTCCCTTTTAGATTTTTTTAGTTGTATAAATTGTACAACTAGCTACTTTGTTTACAATAATTAAGAAGATGAGTGGTCCTAAATACTCCCTCCTCTAAAAATAGAAATTATTTCCTTGCACCCGTTCCCTAAAAATAGAAATTTTTATCTAAGGAAATTTCTTTCTTTTTAATAACGTGATATTCATTTTTCATTAATGCATTTTTCTTTCTATATCTCTCTTACTTTATTAATTACGTGAGACTAATTTTTTATTAATACATTTTTCTTTCTATATCTCTCTTACTTTATTAATTTTGCGTTAAAATTCATGTCATTTCAAAAATTTCTAACTTTAGAAGACGGGGGAATACATAACCTTAATAATTTTTTGAAAATTTAGGTAACATAAACCCCTTGGATATGACTTGCTGATTTTTATGAGCTAAAATTCGCAGTTCTTCACTTCCAAGAAGATTCATAACTACTTAAAAAATCTCCTTAATTATATTAAAATAATAATCATTTGCTACCTTGTTATTGTAAGAATTTTTATAAAAAGTTTTTGCATGAAAATAAATCCTTTCTATTTTGACAAGTGATTTTGTAGTATTATTTTAAAAACATGCACCAACTTTTGATTTTTCAGAGAAGCCCAATTTATTAATTCATCGTTTTTATCGTAGGCTCTTATTCTACTACTTAATCAGCATACATACGCCGGATTAAAGCTGCTTTTATTCATACAAATCTGCTTTTATGTGTGAATTTGGATTGTGGAATAGTGGTCTGTTGACTTAGAGTCTAGTCTCCACAATAAAATGGAACAGGCACGATCCTGTCTAAGACACGGCCATAAAAAATTGTTCACAACTACAAACAGTGGCGAAGCCATGTTTGGGCCAAGGGGTCCATGGCCCCTCCATCATTTTTCCATTTAGCTATATATATTACTATGCAAACTATGATTTACATAATTTCAGTTGCGCAGCTGGTCGTGAATGCTGCCTTGTGAACTATATGTCATGTGTTCAATTCCCTTCATCGTCTTTTATTTGTTATAATATCGATTTGTTACTATATTTCATTAATGTCTTCTCTTCATAATCAATCATTATACTTATTTAGTAAAAGATTTTAAAAATCATTCTATTCTATTTGTTAAAATTTATGTTTCTATTTATATTTTTTTGGTGGACATTTAAACACATCAAAAATTCATTTTCATCCATTATACTTACGTAAAAATTTAATATTGATTATTTCTAGCTTCTGATGTCACATACATCGAACAAATCATATAACTATTAATCTTGACTTGGGCCCCCCAACGTAAAAATCCTGGCTTCGCCACTGGCTACAAAAAAAATTTCACAGCCACAAAAACTTGTCCAGCCCAATAAAAATCACGCCACATCCACAAATCATATTATTTTATCAATTGTTGGTATATTTTATTGGACTGGAATAAAAATTATTGGATGAAAATAATTAGAAAAATAACATCATTTATTTTAAAAACCAAATATTTGTTGTATTATAAATAAGGAAAAATTGTACAACGAAAATTAACTAAAAAACACAAAAAAAACACTGTTGCCGCTCACTCGGTGGCATCATCGGAATTCGCCGCTTGATCTCCATCCCCATCCACCGCTGCCGCCGCCCCAGCTGAGCCATTAACTTCTGCATGAGGTCGAAGTACACCGACTTGGTGATCGGGTCGGTCGCGCTCTCGTAGGCTCTAGCGTTTTCGGATAGTTGCCTCATCATCTGGAGGTTCAAGTTCTTGTCCAACACCGATGCTGAGACAGACAATCCCGAGCGGGATCCAGACCCGACCGCACCGGCGCCGGAGGCTCTAGCGGCTCGAATAGTGGACTGTTGGCCTTGGGGACGTTGGCATTGAGAGATTGTGGAGGGGGGCTCCTCCTCGACCTCTTCGTTGAGGTCGAGTGAATGTGAGCCGCTGCTATATTGTAGTTCCCAGCATCAGACGTGATAGCCTCACAGGCCTTTGTCAAAGCAACGGACTCTATGTCTAGTAGTACACTGACGATCCTCCGCCGCCCCCTTCCCCACCATCGTCTACGCCTCTCCGGGCAATCGGCGTCTCGACACGTCTCTATACTAGCGGTTGCACTGACGCCGATGAAGGGGGCTCCAACCGGCCCAAACTCACACCTATTTGCTCGAATGTGAAACTATCAAAATCAGCCAGACATGGGTTGGGTTGGACGTTGGGAGTAGATGTATCCGAACGTGGATAGTTGACCCCATCCATGCTGGGTCGGTAATCCCCATACTGCGATTGGGGACGACCCACAGTCCTCTGATAGGAGGACTGACTCCGAAACTGGGGTGTATGTTGCCACGGCGGGGATGTCGGACCCCACGGCTAGGATGCGTGGGCAGGGCCACCCCACCCCCTTGGATGCAGAGGGGGGGGGGGGAGAGACTGGATCTCCACGGCTGGGATGGAGGCGGATAATAGTTGCCATAGCCGCCGTCGACTGCGGGTATTAGCTTCACCAAAAACCGCCACTGTAGTACCCGCTGCCGGGTATCCCGATTCTTTCGTGCCGAGGGAATCACTATCTCCGCCTTGCATATTGAGACAATAAAAATCTAGAAAGATCAAAATACGGATGTGTATGTGTTAAGTAAAAAATTAGAGTAATAGGTGTATTTATAGAAATAAATTCAGCAAATAAAAACAATTATTGTGCGGCTCCGCCGCGGCGGTCGTCGCGCCCGAGACCCCATTGCCTCTTCCACGCCGCGGCACCCTCTTGTCCAGCTATAGTCAGTCGCCGCAGCTCCCCTATTGAGGATACTCTTACGGACCTCTTAAGGACAGGGGATAGGATGGACAAGTTATTTTTAAAATTTTAAAAAATTTGATTAATGGTGGAATGTTTAATCTGCATTTTATACTAAAAATTACTACAATACCTTTAAATCAATACTACTACTACATTTGTATTTGAAACATGAAAATTATTATAGCAACACGAATTTTAATGTACATTGATAAAATAAGAGAGAATAATTGGCAAAGTGAGAGAGAAAAGTGAGTAAAATAAGAGAGAAAGAAAAAGTAGTATGAATAGTGTTAGTGTTGTAGAGTCCACTTCATAAAATATAAAGTTTAAAAAGTTTTAGTTTTTAAGGGACAGACTAAAATGAAAATAATTTTTATTTTGAAGGGACGGAGGTAGTTTGTGTGTATGTGAAAATAGGAATTCAATTGAGAAAGTTATTAGTTATAATTTATATTTTGAAGTTGCTTTTGAAATAGATTGTAAATTAAAATTTGATTGTTTAGGTTTCAAATGAAGTTCCGTTGTATAATTGTTTTTAGGTTTCAAAGGTTTTTTCCTCTCTCATTATTTTTTCTCTTTCCGTATTTTTATCATGCAATTTCACTTTAAGTTATTAAGTTACAATTTAATAATAGTGTTACTATTAAATCTAGTACGAGTGTGAAATGAATCCACCGAATTGAAAACGCACGAATACGGAATTATAACTTGAAATGAAATAACAACGGGCATACGTGGTTCGGCCAAAATCAGCCTACATCCACGGGAGAACTCGAGCAATTTGTATTAATGAGGAAACGAGATTACAAGCTAACTTCCAACCTGAACTTACAACAAGAACAAGTTCTTCTCTCTTGAATCTCCCGAGAAACTCGACTCTGAGATCCCTGGTCTGAGAAGATCAACAACACCACGAACAAGAGCTGAGACTCCTTCCTTGATCACTGAGATCACTGATCAATCACAACTTGGATTGAACGATGAATCACCTTGCTTCTTCTTCTTTTACGATTGCTATCACTTGCTCTGTTTTAGGTTGAATTGAATGAGGAATTCTGTTATGATCTTCTCTCACTCATGCGTGTGTAGTTATGAGCCCATGTATTCAGCTCAACCGATTCTTGGGTGAGAGTAATCCCATGCACACGAGCCCTCATGAATGCTCACGTACACCCTCAACTAAACCCCATCTTATGTACGCTCAAAAAAACTGCAATTGATGTTGTGAGACGCACACTCACGCAACAAATCTCCACTTCGTTTCCAACATCAATAACTCGCTGTCCTAATCCTCCAACTCCTCTGACTTTCATCTTCTGACAACACTCACCAGTTCCAAGCAATATGCAAACTTGGATGCTGGAATAATCTTTGTCAATGCATCAGCCGGATTGTGCTCTGTTGCTATTTTCTTCACTTCCACCATTCCCTTCTTTACTTCATCTCGGATGAAATGCAAACGCACATCTATGTGCTTACTTCTATCATGGAAAGTCTGATGCCTCGACAAACATATGGCGCTGCTACTATCACAATTTATCACCACTTTCTTCTGCTTCAGACCCAAGTCTTCAAGGATTCCTTTGATCCAAAAACTTTCTTTCACCGCATCAGTTAGTGCAATATACTCGGCTTCAGTTGTGGATAAAGCCACCACAGACTGTAAGTTCGACTTCCAGGTTACAGCGGCACCAATAATGTAAACACATACCCGGTCTGTGATTTCCTGTTGTCTCTGTTGGACGCGAAATCAGAATCACAAAAGCCTTCCAAACTATCCTTGATGCAGTCATCTCTTCCCTTGTACAATATTCCATATTCTGCGGTTCCACCAAGATATCTTAGTATCCATTTTAGTGCTTGCCAATGCACTTTCCCCGGATTGCTCATGTACCTACTAGTGACACTCACTGCATGAGCCAAGTCAGGTCTTGTGCATATCATGAGATACATCACACTTCCTATGATGTTAGAATAAGGGATCCTCATCATCTGTTCTTCCTCTTCTTTACTCTTGGGACAATCAGTAGCTGATAGAACAAACTGCTGTCCAATTGGTGTAGAAACAATCCTTGACTCATTCATTTGGAATTTCTTGAGTAGCTTGTCAATGTAATGCTGCTGACTTAGCCATAAAAGCCTCCTCTTTCTGTCTCTAATGATATCTATACCAAGAATCCTTTTTGCTTCACCTAAATCCTTCATCTCAAATCTGCCATTTAGGTCATGCTTCACCTTCAATATTTCATTGATGTCTGATCCTGTCACCAACATATCATCTACGTACAAGAGTAAGAATGCCACTGGCTTGCCTTCCCTTTTCTTCACATATACACAGCTATCATATTGTGAGCTCTCAAACCCCATCTTCTTCATATGAGTATCAAACTGAATGTTCCATTGTCTACTGGACTGCTTCAATCCGTAGATGCTTTTCTTCAATAAGCACACCTTGTTCTCATCCCCGGGCCTCACAAACCCCTCAGGCTGCTCCATGAAGATGTTTTCCTCTAGCTCTCCATGAAGAAAAGCTGTCTTGACATCCATTTGATGCAACTCCCAATCATTTTGAGCAACCATGGCCAAGAGTAATCTGATGGAGCTATGCTTTACAACTGGGGAGAATATTTCATTGAAATCAATACCCTCTCTCTGATTGTACCCCTTGGCAACTAACCTTGCTTTATATCTGATTATATTACCCTCTGATGCTTCAATCTTCTTCTTGAAGATCCACTTACAACCTATCAGCTTTTGCATCCTCTTCTTTGTAACTAGAATCCATGTTTTATTTTTCAACAGGGAGTCAATCTCCTCTTGCATAGCCTTGATCCACTTGGTCTTTTCCTTCCCCTTTATTGCCTCACCATAGTTGCTAGGCTCCACTGATTCCACCTCATCTGCTACACAGAGAGCATAATACATCAAGCTTGAGTTGCTGTATCTGGCAGGTCTTCTAATTACTGCCCTTCTTGTTCTATCTCTTGCTAATTGGTAATCAGTGAGATCTTCTTGATCTTCTGCCTCTTGATCAGCTTGACTAGCACTCTCAATTTCTTCATTGGACTCATGAAGCCCTTGCTCTGATTCTGAGGAACTTGCTTCATCTGAAACTTGACCAGTGTCATGTTGCAGTTGTAGCTCCACCTCAATTGGAACTCTTACTTTTTCTGATATCTCAGCCTTCTCAAGATCCTTGTATGGCATTTCCTTTTCTCTGAATATTACATCCCTGCTTATCACAACCTTCTGATTTCCAGCCTCCATGCACCATAGTCGATATCCTTTAACTCCACTTTGATATCCAAGCATAGCACACTTGAGAGCTCTTGGCTGGAGCTTTCCTTGCTTTATGTGTGAGTAAGCTCTACATCCAAACGGCCTTAGCCTACTGTAATCACCATGCTTCCCATACCATTTGTAATCTGGTGTCTGGAAATCAATAGAGGCTGTAGGGCACTTATTCATCATAACTGCAGCAGTGGCAGCTGCTTCCCCCCAGAATCTTGCTGGCATTCCAGATGAGATAAGCATGCATCTCACCCTCTCAAGGATGGTTCTATTTGCTCTCTCCGCAACTCCATTTTGTTGTGGATTGTTGGGCACCGTCCTATGTCGTTTAATCCCTTTAAGCTTGCAAAAATCATCAAATTCATGGGATAGGAACTCTAGCCCATTGTCTGTCCTGAGGCATTTTAGAGTGGTTGCTTTTTCCACCTCCACCTCTTTACACCAGTCTCTAAACTTGCTGAATGCATCTGATTTTTCCTTCATTACATACAGCCACAATTTCCTGGAATGATCATCTATGATGGACAAGAAGTACCTGCATCCCCCCCATAGAAGCCACCTGTGAAGGCCCCCAAATGTCACTGTGAGCATAGTCTAATACTGATGAAGATGTATGTTTCCCAGCAGGGTATACCATCTTCTTGCTCTTGCCAAGTATGCACACCTCACAGTCCCTCGAACTCATCATAGAGGTTGCCTTGATAACCCCATCCTTTATCAATCGATTCACTCCATCCTTTGAGACATGTCCAAGCCTCAAGTGCCAAGATTCTGGGCTTTGATGATCTGCAACATTCACTTCATTGGTTATGACAATAGCTTCCAAGTAGTATAAGCTGTGAATTCTCTTGGCTGTCATGACCAGCTGAGAGCTCTTCAAAACCCTCATGATCCCATCAGCTGACTAGAAAGAGCATCCCTTTCTCTCCAGTGCCCCCAAAGAGATCAGATTCTTTTTAATTTCAGGGATCAATCTGACTTCAGACAATATTTTTACTGATCCATCCTTCATTCTAAGCTTCACATCACCAATGCCCTTGATACTGCATTTGTGGTTGTTCCCCAGATAGACAGATCCTGATGCTTTCTTCAAGTCGTCAAACCATTCAATCTTGGGACACATGTGAAAGCTGCATCCACTGTCCATAATCCAAGATTCAGAGATCTCAGCATCAGCCACATTCAAAACTTGAGCATTCTCTATTTCTTGAGCCACATCAGCAATGGGAGCAGCTGCGGCCTCTTCTTCCTTCTTCCTTTTGAGTGCATAACAGTTCTTTTTGATGTGACCCGGCTTCTTGCAATAGTGGCAAGATCTTGACTCTTCTTTCTTGTCAAATTTTCCCTTTTTCTGCCATTTCTTCTTGCCTGATTTCTTATCAGCCGCTTTGACATTGAGAACTTCCCCAGCCGAATCAATGGGCTTGCTCACAGATGCTCTTTGGAATTCCTTGGATTTCAAGGCAGTTAACACCTCTTCATATGTGAGTGCAGAGCTTCTCCCATACAAGAGAGCATCCTTGAGTTGATCATAGCTCCTCGGCAGAGCATTCAAGAGCATGATTGCCTTGTCTTCATCCTTTATTTCACCATCTACACTCTCAAGATCGTCCACTGCCTTCACAAAGTCATCCATCTGCTCCATGATACCCTTTCCTTCAAGAAATTTGATCGAGTATAGTCTTTGCTTCAAGAATAACCGGTTAGCCAAAGACTTGGTCATGTATATGGACTCCAATTTCTTCCAGACATCAGAAGGAGTCTTCTCCTTGCAGACTTCTCGCAATACCCGATCTCCTAGGCTGAGCATTAGAGCACTATGAGCTCTGTCCATCGCATCAATCTTCTTGATCACATCCTTATCATCAGGATCGGCTGTCTTGTCAGGCAGCTCTTACTTCATAGCTTCCCAGAGGCCTTGCTGCACGAGCATGGCCCTCATCTTCACTTTCCATAATCCAAAATCATTTTTTCCCGTGAACTTCTCGAACTCAAAACGATTCCCAGCCATTCCTTTCGTTGCGCCTTCAAGAACTTCCCACAGACGGCGCCAATTTGTGAAATGAATCCACCGAATTGAAAATGCACGAATACGAAATTATAACTTGAAATGAAAGAACAACGGGCATACGTGGTTCGGTCAAAATCAGCCTACATCCACGGGAGAACTCGAGCAATTTGTATTAATAAGGAAACGAGATTACAAGCTAACTTCCAACCTGAACTTACAACAAGAACAAGCTCTTCTCTCTTGAATCTCCCGAGAAACTCGACTCTGAGATCCCTGGTCTGAGAAGATCAACAACACCACGAACAAGAGCTGAGACTCCTTCCTTGATCACTGAGATCACTGATCAATCACAACTTGGATTGAACGATGAATCACCTTGCTTCTTCTTCTTTTACGATTGCTATCACTTGCTTTGTTTTAGGTTGAATTGAATGAGGAATTCTGTTATGATCTTCTCTCACTCATGCGTGTGTAGTTATGAGCCCATGTATTCAGCTCAACCGATTCTTGGGTGAGAGTAATCCCATGCACACGAGCCCTCATGAATGCTCACGTACACCCTCAACTAAACCCCATCTTATGTACGCTCAAAAAAACTGCAATTGATGTTGTGAGACGCACGCTCACGCAACAACGAGTAATTTTCAAAATTTAAACTAATATGGAAATTAATTGAATAGAATACGGAGTATTATAAATAAATAATATGATGAAGTATTTCAATTTTTACGTCAATATTGCTCAACTGACGATACCATTAGTATAATTATTGTTATAATGTTCAATTACGTCAATATATCTATGTTGAAAATGAGAATGAAATTGAAATAGAGTTTAAGAACTGGATTCGGGTTTATTATTTAAATGAAATGGGTCTAAACTGGGCTCCTTGAAACAGATGGATTATTTTTCAAACGCACACGGTACCGGCCCAGATAAAGCCCACAACCACTTATCCTATTTTTTAGTTATTTCTATCTACATTAATTTTAAGTATGTTTATCTTTAATTTATGCATTAATTTTTACTTTTTCTAAATTACTCACAATTATTTAAAAAAAATTGCAATAAGAAGTAGTAAATGGACAACGGAGTTTGCATATTTGCAGTCTGTAATGAATTTTATTAGGATGGATAGATGATAGATCCTTAATATAGGGGTAGTCACATTTGATGTTCTTTTGTATTAGTACTACTACTATTTTTGTGACATTTTTACCTTTTTTCAGTTTTTTGCATAAAGGCCATTTTTGTCCAGTAATTATATTACAAGCATGCACCATCAAGAGAATACTTGAGACGATATTTAGTCATTCATTGAGTATCTTTTTTTGGATAAATAAATTTTAATTTAAAGGTCGTGCATTAACTTCTCTCTACCGCTTGTTCAACTCATACCATTGAGTATCATTTTTGTGATTTTAGACTTGGAGGCTCATTCCCAAATTTGATAATAATTGAAGCTCGAAATGGCAAGAATTGGCTCGAATTAGGGCTCAACACAATTGCCGGTCAGTCTCAGCGGACGCCCGCTAACTGCATCTCAACAGACTGCTGACTGGTTCTCGGTCTCTCCGTACAACTCTCGGCGGACTGTTGGGCGTGTCAGGAAGCGGACCGTTGGCTTGTGTTCTGATTGGTGGTTCCAAACGTTGCCTCTTCCATTTCTTTACCTTTTATTAGTCTTTTAACAATCATAACTCAATAAAATGACAAACCAAAATACCCAATATATGCAATATAAGATCACAATTCATATGTTACACATTTAAAACAAGTCAAATCTAAGCCTTAAAAACATATAAATTCCATATTTATCAACCAATCTTTGATTTGGATGAACTGCATTAGGAAATAGACTGATCAAATCAATATCAATATTGAATGTTTAACCAATTAATTTCCGACACAAAATTTTCATATTCTGAGCATTGAGAGTGTGTACCTTATTCCATTCAAGCTCACAATCTACACAACTGCACCAAAATGTATATGCTTTACACGCCCGTTGCCTCGTCTGAGCGAGCAACGGGTGAGGACAGAGATGCGCCGTAACGGACTACAAGAGCTCGTGTGCTGCCTCAGAGTCAGAACCACCCTCCCTTCATTCCAGCCTCGGTTGAGACGAATGGCAAGCTTTTTGCTTCCTCAACTGTCAAGTTGTTATCACATTTCATCTCCGAAATTCAGTGTGCTACTGCTGCTCGTCCCCTTCAAAGGGGTACGTAATCTCTTCAAAACGTCCGTGCACGGCCCCACATCCGTGTTTCGGGCACTGAAGGACTTGCAAGGAGTAGCCTGCTGCATCAGAGCCATCTGAGGTGCAGATGTGGCAACGGTTTATGGTCTTGTTGTTGGGACTGCTGTCTTCGAAACCGACCCCGCTTCTCCAATCGGGCACCAACAAGGCGATCTCACCATCTATCATCTTGGCAATCTCAGTCACGTCCTGGTCCATGATGTCCAGCTCCGCCACCATCTCGGTTGCCACACACAGGGCTGTGTCCGTCTCAGTGTCGAACGGGAAGTAGATGTTGCGAACGGGGCCTGCAATGTATAGACCAAACATCCATGCTCACCATCAACACATCATCACTAAAAATGAACTAAACTACTAGTAGTAATATTAGTTTTTCAAAACGAGGGCAGAAAATGAAACGCCTCTATTAAGGCGGAACGGAGGGAGTACTAACTAAAGTTCGGATTTTTACCTTCCTTGTCAGCGATCCTGAGTCGGAGAAAGATGTTGTCGTCATCTGTTCTCCTCCCTTTGATCACCACGTCTACATTCCCCCCGTGGTCGTCCTCCTGGCTCGTGAACAGTTCGATCTCGTTGCCCTCATACTCCACTGAGTTGCAGTCTAGGTCATTCTCCGGCTCATAGCCGAGAAAGTTGTTGCAGCCATTGACTAAAGAGCTGTTGGTGCTATGATAAGTACTCATAAGATGTTGGCTCAAAATGGGGCCTAACTCGTCGTAGTCCCTCTGATAACCTGTCGGCGGCCTCATGTCATAAATGTAATCATCTATATGAAGAAAGGGATCATTGAGAAGCTCCCACGCAGACAACCTGTTTGAGACGGTTGCCAGGCATTTCTCAACATATGTACGAACCTCAGCATCCTCGACCTTGTATAGAGCCTCGGGTTTCTTCCCCTAAAACATGAAGTTAGAAAGAATACTTCATCACACGATACAGCAAACAACGTTCCCAACACAAGTTTTGCGTACTTACCGAGATCACTTTCTTATAAATTTGGGCCGGGTGAGTACACTCGCTATACGGATACTCAAACGTAACCATTTCCAAAATGCACATTCCGAAGGAGTAAATGTCAACTAATTCGTTGTATTCCTCCTCGTACACCTCTGGAGCCATGAACTCAGGTGTCCCTATTGAAGATTCAAGAAATTAAGCACCAACACATTGTCACATTCCATCCCACCAACAAGATTTTCAAGAATCTCGGAAGTTTTTTTACCTACACAACGAGCAGTGTGCGATTTTCTTAGGATTGCAGCGAGGCCAAGGTCGCCAATCTTGACCTCCCCTTGGTTCCCGTTGATGAAGATGTTGTCGCACTTGAGGTCTCTGTGAATCACGGGAGGATCGTGGCTATGGAGATAGAGAAGGCCTTGCAAAATCTGCCTACACCAATGCTTTATTGCTCTTATATTCACCCTCTTATGCTTCAACCTATACCTATTCAGTCCAGATCAACAAAAACATTAACTAAAACAACTCAATCAACACAGATCAAACACAGCAGCCTAAGACAAGATCACCACTCACTGTCTAAGGGTGCCAGAAGTGAACATTTCGGTCACGAAATTGATGTTTCTGTTAGCCGTATCGACCCATGAAGTGCATAGCTTCATGATGTTCTTGTGTTTTAGAGTCTTGAGAAGATGTATTTCACAATACAGCCTCTCAAGATCCTCAGGGCTCTGCAGAAAATCATATAGCTTGACTTGGTTCCAAGCTACCTCTATCCCTTCATACTCATCAAAAGCTCTATAACTGCAACAAATGTAAAATAATGCAAAATCTAATAAGCCCAGAAATTCATATGAACTGTGATATATCTAAATGATTCCCTATTCTCTGCAGAAAAGGGCTAATGTGATGATAATCATGATATACATACACAGTCTTTGAAGCCCCTTTTCCAAGAATCTCATTATACTGCAATGATAGACAAAATCACAGCTCAAATTATAAATCTCACAAGAAATCAGCAAGAAATAATGACATTCAAGAATTTGAAAGCATACCCTTCCATATCTCCCAGTGGGATCAACTTCCACAAACTCAGAATCTTCTGAATCAAGATCAACAACACCATTCATTCCTCCACACTTATCTAGAGTCTAGAGAGAGAGGGTGAGAGAGATTTCTAATTCATTAATCAGCACAAGGGATCTACTTCACAAATGGGGGCTAAAAAAATCAAATATACAACAAATGATTATTGATAAAGATTATACCTTTAAAAATAGTGAAAAAGCACACCCTTTTTCAACCCCAACGAACAACTCTATCCCTCCACTCCCACCTCTCCAAATCCTCACAAAAAGACAGTTTTTTTTTCTTTTCCCTTTCCTAGCTTTCCTCCTCCATCACTTTCTATCTCATCACGAGCAGCAAAACATAAAAAAATATCAAACCACACACGCACTACACACACTCTGATTGACCCACAACTACACCTTTTTCTTGCTAATTTTATAAATTTTGTATATACATATTTTTTCAAGATAGACAGGGCTGAAACAGCTTGCTAGAAGTGGACCAACAACGGAGTACAAAGGAGCAGTGAATTAAATATTTAAATTAATCTTTTGTATATGTGTCATCTGGCAATGACACAAGTGGCTTACCTTAAAATATTGAATATTGTGTAATTTAAGGAAATGAATTTCGCATTTCCATGAAATTGTGCTTCAAAATTTTCAAGATTTAGTCTTGATTGGGATGGCTGTACTTCAGCTCTGTACCTTGTCCATCTGGCTCTAGATTGTGTTTCAAAAAATGATTTTTTTTCCTTTTATTTTGTGTTTGATTAATTTTTTTATTTTTCTATTGTGGATTGGGTCATTTCATAGTTCACACTTTTACAATTACAAATATACTTCGATCATTGACTGGATTTGAGTGAATAATGAATGTGGTTTGGGAGGTTTCCGTCGTGATTTTATTGATCTAGTACTCGCAATTAGAAAGTTTATCTCTTCTAATTTATCTACTATTTCTCTCATCTTTTATACTCCCTCGTTCCATAGTAATGGATGCGTTTCTTTTCGGCGCGGAAATTAAGAAAAATTGTGTTAGATAAGTTAAGTAAAGAGAGAATAAAGTGGAAAATGAAAAGATAGAGAGATGAAGAGAGGAAAAAGTAAGAGAGTGTAAAGAAGGTGTGAAAAAATGTGTTGACTTTTACTAAAAAAGGGAAATGACTCTATTACTACTATGGAACGTACCAACATGACAAAATAACTCTATTACTATGGAACGAGGGGAGTACTTTAGAGTACTAACAATGGAAGGGCCCTCCCATATCATTTCATTTCCACATCATCACTATTTTGTTTTTATTTTTTTGCATTTAAATTTAAATGCAAAAAGACAAATAATACGCAAAAATATTCGTTGTATTACAATATTGAAAAAAAATACAACGAGATGCAAATTTAAATAAAATTAGAGAGAGAAAAATTATAAAAATATGAGAGAAGAAAAAGATGATTGTGTGAGAAATAGAACGAAGGGGATGAGGTATTTATATTAGAAAATATGGAATAAAAAAATAAAAAGAAAATGGGATTGGCCTAGGCCTTTCCAACGGCCATATGGGAAGGGCCTTTGATAGGCCTTCTTCTTGCAATGGTTGGCCGATTGGGCCGATGGGAAAGGCCTCTCCATCGGCCAACCATTGTTAATGTTCTTCCTTACTTTTCCTGCCTTTTACTTTATTTACTTTTTCTTTTTCTCTCTTAATGTACCGATTTCTCATTAAAACTCAAGTCATCCACAAATGACACTATTTTTTATGGAGAAAGGGAGTATAAAGAAACCAAGTATTATCATTTTAAAATGATAAAATATTTTTAATTGAATCTATATAATTTCTATCATTGTTTGATAAAATAAAAGATTAAAACAAATAAATACTTATCTCCGACTCAAGATAGTTGAGTCTTATTTTTTTAGGTCATCCCAAAATAATGAAGTTAGTTTTGTTTTTTGGCAAACAACTTTTTTTCCCTTTTCTCTCTTTTGCTTGCATACTTTATTTTGTCCTTATTATGACCTTTAAACGTCCTCAACTAACTTGGAAATGATGAATTACATAATTAATTTTGTGGTTGATATTTTCAATAGATAATCTCCCTCCGCCCCACTATAGTAGAGGCGTTCCGTTTTAAACACTCGTCTTAAAAAATGATACATAAATAATTAAAGTGTACAAAGTAAAGTAAAAGAGATAATAATGTAGATGATAGTAAAGTAAGAGAGATAATAATGTCTTATCTCTCATACTTTACTCTCTCTCCACTTTGCATTATTATCTCTTATACTGTAATCTCTATTCAGTTTAACTATTTATTAATTATTTGTTCAAGATGAATGTGGAAAGCGAAACACCTTTACTATTGTGGAATGAAGAGAGTATATTTATTTTGTGACGTGAACCATTGAACTCAATGCTATAAAATCAAACAAAGAACAATTAAATACCAATCTTTTTATTTTTTAGAATTACAGATGTTATATATTACTACTCCTATATTAGACTTACGTTGTACACCATCCGTCCCACAAGAGTATACATTCTTTGTTTTTTTCCGTCTAACACGAGTATGTATTCTCTATTAATGTGAAATCCATCATCCACTAACTATACTTTAATTACTTTTCTTTCTATTTCTCTCTTACTTTATCAATTGTATATTAAAATCGTGTCCAACTAAAATTGCATATTCTTGTGGGAAGAACATGAGATCACTATATATCTATATCATACAAAATGAAAAATTTGTTAACGGATGAAGAATTCGTGATAGTGTAAAATGTGCTTCTTACGAGTCTGCTCATGATGAAATCGAATCAATATAGTACTCGCTCCGTCCCATAGTAGATGTCATACTTGGGAGATGGCACGGGATTTTAGGAGATTTATTTTGTGTGTTAAGTGGTGAGAGAAAATATAATTTTATAATTGATGTGAAAAGGAACTTTTTCCAAAAGAGGAAATGTGACATCTTTTGTGGGACAAACTAAAAAGGAAAGTGTGACATCTACTATGGGACGGAGGGAGTACTACTCTTTCCGTCCATTATTTATAGTCCCAATTTGATTTGACACAAGTTTTAAAAATTATTAAGGAAAATAATGGAAAAAGTTAGTGAAATATATGACCTACTATAATAATTTTCTAGTAGAACGTAAGTGTCCGTGTAATAATTTAATTGAGTTTGAGGTCCATTACCTAAAATAAAAAAAGAGATTTTAAATTGTTAACGTCCTAGATAAGCAAGTTGGAACATTATTTCGTGCATATAAGAGTGTCCACAGTAGGATCGCCGTGGCGGTCTATTGCTGGACAAGGGCGAGCAGCGGCGGGGAGGGCTCAGCCGCATTTACGTTGTGGAAGGGGAAGTGGGGGCGGGGGGCGCGGCGGAGGGGGCAGCGGTCTATTGCATGCCGGAAGGAGCAGTGGCGATGTTTTTGAATTTTTTTAATTTTTTTAAAAAAATTTATCTATTAAATACTCCCTCCGTCCCGCTTTAGGAGTTCCTGTTGATAAATTTCAAGCGTCCCGCTTTAAGAGTCCCGGTTGAGATAAACTAATAAAAAATGCCTACAAAATAAGTGAAAAAGTATCAAAAGTGGGTCCCAACATCCACTTCAACATTTATTTATAACACACTCAATTAAAAGTGGGTCCCAACACCCACTACACATTTATTTATTACCCACTCAAAAACTTTCTTAAAACATGTGTCCGACTCAACCGGGACTCTTAAAACGGGACGGAGGGAGTATCTATTCCCAATTCATTTTTTTCATTCCATTCCGTTCTATTTATTTTTTCCCAATTAATTTTGTTCTAGTCCAATTAAAATATACCAACAATTGATAAAATAATGCGATTTATGGTTATGGCGTGCCTGTTATTGGACTGAACAAATTTTTTTTTATGACTATAGATAAGTTTTTGTGACTGTGACATGGTTGTTCTGCCTTATTGTGGATAGTCTAAAGATACTCCTAGATATAGATAAAAGATTGAGATCCTACCTCAGATTTTTCAACCAAGTCAAGGGGGAGAGTTTAAAGTTTTTGGTTGGTGAAACGGGAGAGATTACGCGTGATCAAGTTATATGGAAAAATAACCGACCAAGTGGATCTGTTTGAAAATGTCGTTGCGACTTGATCAAGGCGCTTCTCTCTTTCACAAAAATATTTATAACTCCCTAACATGCATCCTACTTCTAACAGCAAGCGGCAAGTACGAGGTCGATCCCACAGAGAAACTGGTGCGTTGAGTGTGTGTTTAGTGAACAGGGTTCGGCTGCTGCCACACTTTAAGTTGGGAGTTTTAAACTACTGGATTAAACTAGGCGGAATATAAACTAACTAACGGATCAAGTGACTCATCATGCTGGAAAATAGCAAACCGATCAAGTAAGCGACAAACTGGAATAAAATATTTAACTACCTAAACATGCTACGAATCTACGAAACACTTTTCCATTCCACATAATGAAAGTTCAACACTGGATCTGGAATTTTTTTA
The DNA here is from genome assembly GCF_004379255.2 of Salvia splendens. Classification (NCBI taxonomy): domain Eukaryota; kingdom Viridiplantae; phylum Streptophyta; class Magnoliopsida; order Lamiales; family Lamiaceae; genus Salvia; species Salvia splendens. Next base: position 19,514,948 of record NC_056049.1, read on the forward strand.
AAGATAAAGATTAAACTAGAACAGTAGACGAAAATTCTGAAAACAAATAACTTTGATTTTTTAACTCAAAACATAATCGTGAAGAAACGGAATACAAAACAAGAACGTTTCTTTGACTACGCAACAAAATGAAATTAAACTAAGAAACTAGATCTAGAGTATGAGAAAGCGAATAAAGCCGAGAGATCCTCAGTCGGAAACTTGAGACGGCGCCGAACAGACCTGGGTTTCTCTGTCGCTCCCTTCGGTCGCTCTCCTTCTAACTGACCATTTCTACTCTCCAATCTAAGCTATTTTGGAACTTGGAACTTGGAACCAGGAACAAGCAGAAACTAAAACTAAAAAGGGAGAGGAAAAACTCCACTATGGCGCTGCGTCCTCCATTTATAGGCTCTTCACAACAACCTCCAGCTATGATAACAACTTTGACAGCGAATATTCGTCCTTGCTGGGATTGCGCGCCTCATCTGCTGATACGTGTCCTCCTTCTAGAATGCAGCGATCTTTCAATAACCGAGTGAGGATTCGCCTTCGTCCTTGCGCTTCTTATCCATCGATACGTGTCCCCTTTCCTGTTTCACAGCTGTAGTCCTTGATAACTGATTGAGGATTGCTTTCCAGCGCATCGGCCATACGTGTCCTCCTTCTAGAATGTAGTGGTCCCCCGGCTAACTGCTTGATCACCACCTTGATCAAACCACATGGTTTTGGCCTTTTTTGCCTTCTACGCCAGCTTGATTAGCTTGGCCTTGCTGCCCTTGGTCAAGCGACATTTCTGCACAATTAACACTCGCTTTGCGCGATAAACTGATTAAGTAGCCTTCATTTTACCCTTAAACCGATGCATGAAATATGCCTTATCATTGGTTTTTGTACATTTTATTGACCAAGTAGTATAGTATTTAAATCTCCCAACCATGCTATACAAATAAAATAAGAATTTTCCTTTTTAGGGAAAATAAATTTGATTTTATAAATGATGTTTGGTAGATTTTCTGCATTGTATCATCATCATCAGTCAATTTTACATTATTGTTATTACCTTGAAAATTCCTACCTAAGTATCTTAATTTAGTGTTATCCAAGTATTAACGTCACCTTTGAAGTAATATTAGTCTTTCAGTGACAATTAATTCTACTTGGAAACTACATTGGTTTATTTATTTGTTAACTTATTTGACGATCTTGAGCTCAATTAATTAGACATGGGTTTGACTGTTGATTAGCTGTTCATAATTGCAAAGTATGGTTTTTTCTTCTAGATAGTTCAAAATATTTGAATTTACTTTTTCGTTTCATAATATTTTAAATTTGTCTTATTTTCTTAAACTAAGAAATTATTCAATAAGTATCGTGTTAATTCAAATTAGCTGATGCAATATGTTATTTTATATACTCCATCCATTTATATAAGTCTGGCCTTTTTGTCATTTTCACTCGTCTACACTAAATGTGGTGTTTTTGTTTGAGTATATAATCCCACCCATTTACTTATATTTCAAATCTTAATAATTCACACTTAATATTTATAAAAATGCAGCGCTTATTTGTATTTCAAATCTTATTTAACAGTTGACACTACATTTTTTGATTTTATCCATTCAAAGTTGATCTACCAACAATTTATTAATATATATTTCTACATCTTCATTCCACAATTGTCTTATCATAGAAGGTGAAGCATGTAATACAAACCACATACATACCTATGTATGTATTATTGCACACATCGTGTGTGCGCACATGCAAGATGCAACTTCACATGGGCTCACATGAACACAACATGACCCTTGAAAATTGGATATTTTATCCCAAAAATTTGTCGACATTTTACCTAATCTACAAAAAATGCTTGTTTATTTCATGTACATTACACTATATAGCTGCTGTATTTGTTTAATAATATTAGTAATATACACACACTACCACACTATATGAATGACTTGAAGGATAAGCGTGGTACTAACTAAAATTGTAGTTATAAACTTATAATGATAATAATAGTAGTAGTATGTGTCATCAATAAAACCTGTATATACGTTTATTTTATTATATTTATTTTGTACTGTGCGATATCATTGGACTTAACAAAATACATTTCAATTTCCCCATCTAATGTTTTATTTTTGTATGGTAAGAAGAAGTCCATAAACCTTATACTCCTAGTGTAACGCCCCACTTTTTGAACCCTAATTTTCGAACCTTAAAGTACATGTATTTAATGCTTTTGCTATTGCGAGGTCCGCGAATTAATTATCGAGTAAAATTGTTGGATAGCTTTCGTGACCTAATTTTGAGTTGGAATTTTGACTGGGTCAACGGTGTTGAATATGTGACGTGGCTGCTCGAATAATTGAATACGCGGATAAATTAAAGGTTTTTGGATAATCGATTAATTGTTATGAGAGCTAGAAATTATGAAATAAATTACATCGCGAATTTAAATAATTTCCTTTCCGTGAGGAATATTTATTGGACTCAATTCCATGTTGGATCCGATGAATTAAATAAATAATATGAAAGTCCAGTCCGTGATAAATAAGTTGTGTACTGCACAATTTAAAATAAAATACAATGGGCTATGGATTAAACTAAACTAATTAAAATAAAACATCTTTGATTCCAATTTTAATTAAAGATTCTGCGCAGATTTTCCTCCTCCGTGAAAAGATATTCATCCTCCGTAATCTAAAAACAAAACACCAAATAAATTCAATTAAATCAAAAAAATGAATCCCTCCTCCCTCAACCCACGTTGAAAACACTATCTCCCTCCCCTAAAATCTCTCCCACATCTTTAACCACCTCTCCCCCTAATTTAATCACCAAATTAGTTCATTCTTCCTCATATTAACTCTCTGCAATCAAGAAACAAGACGTCCTCTTTCAACTTCTATTCAAGGTAGACTCTATTGAATTTCTTCCTCTACTTTACATGATTTGAAATTCAGATCAACTTATTCAATTATTCCGGTCAGAAATCGAGAACTAAGGAGAGGGAGTTCCTGCTCCGTCCAGTTGCAAATCTGCAAATTTAAGGTATACACCTCTCCCGCCCAAATTTCCAATGGCATACTACTGCATCCATATATATTTCCCCTACTGTTGCCACAATCTGCGATATATCTCCTAATCGAATGAATCGAAGCAAACTAAACTAAAGAAACAAGCTTTAACTCACGAAATCAAATAAAGAACTTACCCTCGGGGAGAAATCGGGGCGGAAGCGGGGGCTGACCGGAGGCAGCGTCTCCCGGCAGCGGTGGCGGTAGCACCAACGGCGGGCAGCGGCAGCAGCGCTCCTCCCGGCGACGGCTGCACGACCACCAGCAGCGGCTCCTCCCGGCTGAGCAGCAGCGACGCGAATCCGGTGAGCAGCGACCGGCGACGGTGAATCGGTGGAAGGCGACGGGAGTGGGAGCTCTAAATACTTTCGTCGAGAGAGAAGAAGAAAGAGGAGGGTGAGAGGAGAGAGAGAGAGTGTAAGATGGGGGGTAATTCGGGCCTTGGGTAATTGGGCCTCATTAAATTAGAAGTGGGTAGAATTATTAAATTGATGGGCTCCTTTTAATTGTTGGGTTTATTTTGTGATTGGAGATATAAGGTGATGAAATAATTAAGTTTTGGGCCGATAATTAATTGGGGCGAACTATTTAAATAAATCTTTGAATTGATAATTAAATTAATTGTGGGAAATTATTTAATTAATTCCGGAATATTTCAACGAATGAATAATTATATCCTAAGTCCGAAATAAATATAGATCGAGGGGAAAATGCTTGCGATAATTTAATTACTTTTTATTAATTTTGGGAATTTTAATTCGATATCAAGGGGGAAATTACGAGGAGCCATCGGAGCGATTATTGGCGTAAGCGGCCGAATAAGCGAAAATTGAGAGAACAAGATAAAAGACTTCAAGTAGAGTGCATGCATTTTATTGATTTAATTGGATATATGTATTATATAAATTATAAAGGTGAGACTTCGCAAGGGAATCGAGATACCAAAGGGAAGGAAGTGTAGAGAATTAATCAATTGAGGTGAGCTTTCTTTAAAATAAGGACAACGTCCTACATATTTTATCGATGGAAATGAAACTGTATTTATCATGCTATGATTTGATTTTTACGTGCCTATCTGATGTGGCTTTATGCCATTATTATATAAATCGAATTCGGGTCCTTGTAGGGCCGCAAACCCTACTTGGGCTAGTGTACACCTATGGTAGATCGTGTGCTAGCGTACGGGCTGGCCGGTCTAGTGGCTTGGTTTGTGGCCACATTCCAAGTCATGTATTGGCAGATATGGTAAACGTCTATGGGAAATGACTGATCAGTCGATGTTTGAAATGGAAATGATTTTGAGTGCCTCGGGCATTTCTAAAGCTAAACCCCGATGGTTACTTGTGAATGGCATGATAAATTACTCTTTATTGAAAATATTTTCGGCATGAGCCACTGAGTATTCTTATAATACTCAGCCCTGCATGTGTTTTCCTTATGTGCAGGTTGAGCGGCGACGAGGACGTGGTGGTGTTGAGCAAGTGAATTTAAGATATTATGGTTGTTTTTGAACCTTGGGTGTCGTTGTGTCTCCACACATGACGTCACTCTTTCTCTTGGTCGTTTCCGCTGTGACTTTTCGGTTATTCATGTTTTATTTGGGCCGACAGCTTTAATTGTTAGGATAATGGATATTCAGAATTTATTGTTGGATAATATTAAACTCTTGGTTATTTAATTGGATATTAATAGTTGGTCCAACTTGTGTTGAAACCCTAATCTTTTTCGTCTGTTTATTTAATTCTTTTAATCACGATCGTCCGTATTTATTAACCCTAAAGGGCGGTCGTGACAGTTTGGTATCAGAGCCTCAGTTTCTTTCCGCTCTGGACCCAAGAGTCTTTTTGAGTCAAAAATCTATTCTTGTATTATTTGACTAAGGCATAAACATTGAAGGCTCAACACCACGACTCGTCACGCCCAACCACGAAAGAAGAGGTAAGAATATTTTGACGACTTTTGAAATGAATTACTGAAATTTTTGAAATTCGATGGAAAAATGGTTCCTTGAGAAAATGGCAAGTTTGGGCCTATTGAAAATTTAAAGTAAATGCTATGGCTTTTGGAAATGATGTGGTCATATGAGACGTGAGACACTATGGAAGAATGTGATTGAAGGTGTTGAATGTGGTAAATATTGAAGTGTGAATATGAATCGCATGCTTGAGGCGGAGATTTGTTATTACATGTCTGAGCTGCGAATTTAACTTGAAGGACATACATGTTGATTACTTGAGCGGCAAATTATTATTATTATTTTTTTATGCCTATGTGGTCGAAATTGCATGATTACGAAACTGTGAATGCAAAGCATAATGAGTGCAAAGTTACAATTTTGTGATTGTGATAAAGATGTCCATGAACTGTATGATTTACGGAATGTGATTCCATGGACGATGGATTGACTGAGTTACTATTTTAAATATTAATGTACGCTGGATGAAATGCTATGGAATGCCAAATGGTTTATATGGATAAACATGTTTGACTGCGCAATATATGAATGACGTTTTATGTGATGATAATTCATGATTGATGAAGTACGAGGTATTGTATAGAATCATTGTGAAAGTGAAATGTGGAATTTTGAACTTCGTTGCAAAAGTAGAATCCGTATGAAGCTTGAATTAAGCAATGATCGAATATATGTATAAGTATGAGATTATGAACTATGTCTGGAAAACATAGAGTGCCTAAGAAGTATGCTAGGCCAAACGTGCTCGAACACAGTTATAAACTGATAACTACAATATCACTTTCCTGAGTGATGGGACAAACGAAAACATGTACTTCGAACTAGACGGATTATTGTAATTGCCTATTGTCTTCCCTGGATGATAAGAACAAAACGAAAGGAAGTTTCTAACGAGATCAAGACAAGAAGAAATGTTAGGTGATGTATCCTTACAATGACGAGATTTTGTGCATGCAATCAAATAAAGTGATGCAATCGTGCATAACATGTTAATGCGACGACGCGTTACAAATATGACAACACTTATGACACGTTAAGGCCGGGAGGGTTATTACCATGTTTTAATGAGAATGACCGCTATGGCGTGCCAAAAACAATATGAAGGTGTGATCTTCAAGGACAGTTAATTGCTGTAACGACACCAAGAATCTTGACTTCGAATCTAGAGTTTTCGAGAACGCATCTATTATCTTCGGGAAATGACGGAGTGCTACCTTTGTAGCTAGAATGGATGAATTTAATTGACGGTACTTACTTGGATTCTCATAAATTTCTTTCTATGAAGCTCCTTGACAATGGTATTCTTTTCGTGCATTTAAAACCTTTGATTGACCTGCAATTTGCAAGTGATGCATCACTGTTTCTTTTTAATGAAAGTAGTGACTCATTCTTGTTCCTCTTGAGTCATTTTCGGAGCCATTCTAATCAAGGGCAATGTCAATAGTGCTCCTCATGTTGAAACCCGTTCTGATCCAAGTAAGACTGTTAAGTAGATTTCCAAATTTTTGATACAAGACTCTCAAGGAAGACAATGGCTCGATCTCTGCAAACACATATGAGGAATAAGTTTCAAGAGACACATACAAAATGATACACCAGCAACACGCAGAGTCGAATATTTACGCATCTATGCTTAGTTGCAGCAAGCAGCCAAAGAATCGAATGTTATGCCATACCAGACATTAGGTCTTGAGAAATAAAAAGTTGAGAGAAGCCGTGTACACAAAATTATCACGTTTTGGGGCTCAGAATTTATGTAAGTGGTTGATCAAGGGATATACGGATAACAACAGAAAGTTGTGAGTCGGAGTATTCAAGATCGTCGCATAAGAGCATCACTGTATGATAGTATTGGAATGAAAATACGAGCACCCTGATAGATTATGATATACGAACGAAGGTCGTAGACGAGAGAAAATCGTCCAGCAAGTGGCGAAATTGAATCAACTAAAATGGGAAATAATCGAAAGGAGAAAACGCGTGCAAGCACCATCACCATCACCTCCTCCACCTAAGCCAGAATGGCATATTGAATGGTTTTGCTAAAGCAAAATCCTCCTATCTTCGATGGGATAGAAGAGTCAGCAAAGTCCGAGACTTGGATATGCGCTTTGGAGCGTATTATCACAGTTCTGATGTGCAACGATGAGGAACGAATGACTTGTGTGACCTATGGGTCAGCCGACATCTGGTGGGATACCAAGATGAAGACTACGCCACGAGATCAAGTGGGTAGAATGACTTGGGAGAACTTTAAGGAGGAGATATATATCAAGTACGTACCAACGAGCTACCGAAAAGCAAAGGCGGCTGAGTTTTACAACTTAACCCAAGGGCGCATGTCGGTGACTGAATATGATCGAACACTCTGCGATATGACTCGGTATGCACCTGAACAAGTTGACACCGACGAGAAGCTAGCCGATAAGTTCCGTGAGGGTCTAAGGCATGAGATAAAGATGGCACTAGCTAGTCGTGGGAGACTTACATACGCGGAAGAGTTGGCCCTCGCACTAGATGTTGAGGCAACTATGCCCAAGGAGAGGGCGATGTGAAACACTACACTGGCACTGCCTCCACCACATTATTCTCGAGAGAAAAGAAAGTGGGATGAAAAATAGGACCCACTATGAAAACAAGAGTTACCAGCCCACCCAAAATCGACCACAGTATGGGTTCTAGAGAGTGTCCGAGCAAGAATGCGAGGATGGGGTCAAGGCAGAACAATCAAGGATTCTGTCAGCAGTCGAGGGCACCACCGGTTGAACCAAGGATGAATTGTGATCAACCTCCGTGACAACAACAACCTCACCGCCCAAGACTTCCCTCCCAGGCTAGAGCATATGAGCTGAGTTTTAGACAACCCAAGACTGAACAAGGACGGGAATTTGGAAGGTATGGGCGAACTCTTCGATACACCTATTGTTGTGTTGTTTGATACGGGTGCATCGCATTCTTTCATATCAGAACTATGTGTGGACACATTAAGTTTGCCTGCTTATAAATCCAAACATAAGATGATGGTGACCTCACCAGTGGGAGGGGTAATAGAGATTTCACGGACATGCTCGAACGTAGAAATTTCCATGGGAGAACTTAGGCTAGTCGCGCACAACTTACGAGTTATGGCCATGAAGGATGTTGACGTAATCTTAGGAATGGATTGGTTGGCTGCGAATTTTGCGACGATACGATGTAAGGAGAGACAAATAACATTACAAGCCCCTGGAAAGGAACCAATCGTGTACCATGGGATCACGATGAACCAAAAAACATCTATCATCTCCGCACTTCAAGCTGTTACGATGTTGAGGAAAGGGCGTCCAGCCTATCTGGTCTATCTACAAGGAGATGAGAAGGAAGAAAGGAAAGTGGAGGATGTCGCGGTGGTACGAGAATTTCCAGACGTCTTTCCTGAAGCTTTGCCTGGCCCACCGCCAGATCGGCAATTGGAGTTCACGATCGACCTAGAGCCAGGGTCGGCACCAGTGAGGCTCCATATCGAATGACACCTAAAGAGTTGGAGGAACTCAAGATACAACTTCAAGAGCTGATGGATTTAGGTTTCATTAGACCCAGTGTGTCACCGTGGGGCGCGCCTGTGCTTTTTGTGAAGAAGAAAGATGGATCGATGAGAATGTGCATCGATTATAGAGAATTGAACAAGATGACTCTCAAGAACAAATATCCACTGCCGAGAATAGATGACTTATTCGATCAACTTCGGGGAGCCGGGGTGTTCTCAAAGATGGACTTAAGGTCCGGATACCACCAATTGAGGGTCCGAAGAGAGGACATACCGAAGACTGCTTTTCGCACAAGATATGGTCACTATGAGTTCGTGGTAATGCCGTTTGGATTGACAAGTGAACCTGCAGTATTCATGGGTTTGATGAATCGAGTATTCCATCCATATTTGGATAAATTCGTTTTGGTCTTCATAGATGATGTACTCGTCTACTCGAAGGATGAGAAGGAACACGAGGAACACCTGTGAATCAAATTCGAGACGTTGAGGAGTGAGAAACTGTATGCCAAGTGCAGCAAGTGCGAGTTTTGGCTTAAGAAAGTGAACTTCCTTGGTCACAAAGTGTCGGCAGAAGGAATACGAATGGATTCCGCCAAGGTTGAGGCAGTACAACAGTGGAGAGCACCTTCAACACCAAACGAGAATAGATGATTGGTTTGATCAGCTTCGACGAGTTGGTGTCTATGTGAAAATGGATTTGACATCTGAATACCATCAACTGGAGTCCGACAAGATGTACCCAAGAAGGCCTTCCGAACTAGATATGGTCATTATGAGTTTATAGTGATGCATTTCGGATTAACAAAAGCCGCGGCTGTATTTATGGACCTTATGAATCGTGTGCATACTTGGACAAGTTCGTCTTACTCCTCATAAATGGTGTCCTTATCTACTCAAAGAACGAGGAGGAACATGAAGAACATTTGAGGACTACCTTGGAGATGTTAAGAGCCGAGAAACTCTACGCCAAGTTCAGTAAGTGTGAGTTTTGGCTCAAAGAAGTGAATTTCCTCGGGCACATAGTGAGCACAGATGGAATTCGAGTAGACCCCGCAAAGGTGGAAGCTGTACAGAAATGGAAAACACCAACCACACCTAACGAAATTTGGAGTTTCCTAGGACTGGCGGAATATTATCGGAGATTCATCGAGGGATTTTTTTTAGAGATAGCAAGGCCAATGACTCAACAACTCAAGAAGGGGGTAGAAGTCAATTGGACCCAGAGGGTGAGGTAAGTTTCCAGCTGTTAAAGGAAAAGCTAACTAGTGCACCGATTCTAGCTGTGCCAGAGCCTGGAGTGAACTATGTGGTATACACTGACGCTTCAAAGGTGGGACTTGGATGAGTATTGATGCAAAACAACAAAGTGATTGCTTACGCATCACGACAGCTGAGGCCACATGAGTTGAACTATCCAACCCACGACCTGGAGCTAGCAGCGGTAGTTCACGCCTTAAAGATTTGGAGACATCATCTCTACGGAGTTCGATGTGAGATTTTTACAGACCACAAAAGTCTGAAGTATTTCTTCGACCAGAAAGATTTGAATATGCGGCAAAGAAGATGGCTCGAGTTGGTGAAGGACTACGATTGTGGCATCAATTATCACCCCGGCAAAGCAAATGTAGTGGCGGATGCTTTGAGCCGGAAAGATCATTCCCAGCTGGCCACTTTTCTCACCAAAGAGGAAAGCCTGATTCGCGAGTTTAGCAAGATGCGTCTGGAAGTGGTGAGGGCACCTGAAACAGTGAATGCACGAATCGCCACTTTAGCTGTTGAACCTGATCTAAGGTCGAGGATTATTGAAGCACAACGGCTGGATGCGAAGTTGGAGGAAACTCGTGTAGAAGTGCGAACTGGCGAATCTGGGAATTTTTAGTGAAGAAGGTGACAATGCCCTTACCTTCGAAGGAAGACTATGCATGCCGGATAACGAGGGGCTAAAAAAAAGAGGTTATGAGTGAAGCGCAAGAGACTCCTTACACCGCCCACCCAGGAAGTACGAAAATGTACCAAGATCTGAAGAAGTCCTTTTTTGTGGAATGGTATGAAGAGGGACATAGCGTCATTCGTCGAAAGGTGTTTAGTCTGCCAACAAGTAAAGACTCTACATCAACTACCGTATGGGAAGTTACAACCACTAGAGATTCCTGAGTGGAAATGGGAACACTGCCATTTGGGTAATTATAGATCGATTTACCACGAGTGCGCACTTCATACCGATTCTCATAAGCTATGGGTCCAACAAACTGGCTCAAATTTATATAAGGAAGATAGTTAGATTGCATGGAGTCCCAGTGACTATCACGTCTGATCGTGACCCAAAATTTACTTCAAGATTTAGGGTAACTCTACAAAAGAGCTTGGAACCAAATTGAACTTCAGTACAACGTTTCACCCACAAACCGATGGACAGTCCGAGAGAACGATCCAAACTCTCGAGGATATGTTGAGAGCCGTGGTGCTCGACCGAGGAGGAAGTTGGGAGGCAGCACTACCACTAATTGAGTTCGCCTACGACAATAGCTTTCATGCAACGATAAACATGGCGCCGTATGAGGCATTATACGGAAGAAAGTGTAGATCGCCGCTCTACTGGGACGAAGTTGGCGAGAGAAGAATACTTGGACTCGATACAGTTGAGGAAATGGTGGAATCGTTCCACAAATTCGTGAAAGGATAAAAGAACCTCAAGACGGACAAAAATCATACGCGGACGTCCGATGAACTGACTTACAATTCCAAGCTGGCGACAAGGTTTTCCTAAAGGTATCCCCGTCAAAATGGATAACCCGATTTGGCGTCAAGGAAAAAAAGATTGAAGCCGCATTTTATGGGGCCTTATGAAATTCTTGAAAGAATAGGCCCCGTTGCATATCGATTGGTGCTATCACCAAACCTTGGAAATGTGCACAATGTTTTCCATGTGTCGCAGTTACGGAAATACGTGTTCGACCCGAAACACGTGATCCAATATGAAAAAGTCGCCTTGAATCCAGACTTGAGCTACGAGGAGAGACCCCAATCTATTTTGGACCGAAAGATCCAGAATGTGAGAAATAAACATGTTGCTTGTGTGAAAGTACTTTGGAAAAATCATGGGCATGAAGAAGCCACGTGGGAGAAGGAGGATAAAATGATGGAACTATACCCAGAACTCTTTACTTGAGGGTAACAAATTTCGGGACGAAATTTCTGTTAAGGGTGGTAGGATGTAACGCCCCACTTTTTGAACCATAATTTTCGAACCATAAAGTACATGTATTTAATGCTTTTGATATTGCGAGGTCCGCGAATTAATTATCGAGTAAAATTGTTAAATACCTTTCGTGACCTAATTTTGAGTTGGAATTTTGACTGGGTCAACAGTGTTGAATATGTGACGTGGCTGCTCGAATAATTGAATACGGGGATAAATTAAAGGTTTTTGGATAATCGATTAATTATTATGAGAGCTAGAAATTATGAAATAAATTACATCGCGAATTTAAATAATTTTCTTTTCCGTGAGAAATATTTATTGGACTCAATTCCATGTTGGATCCGATGAATTAAATAAATAATATGAAAGTCCAGTCCGTGATAAATAAGTTGTGTACTGCACAATTTAAAATAAAATACAATGGGCTATGGATTAAACTAAACTAATTAAAATAAAACATCTTTGATTCCAATTTTAATTAAAGATTCTGCGCAGATTTTCCTCCTCCGTGAAAAGATATTCCTCCTCCGTAATCTACAAACAAAACACCAAATAAATTCAATTAAATAAAAAAAATGAATCCCTCCTCCCTCAACCTACGTTGAAAACACTATCTCCCTCCCCTAAAATCTCTCACACATCTTTAACCACCTCTCCCCTTAATTTAATCACCAAATTAGTTCATTCTTCCTCATATTCACTCTCTGCAATCAAGAAACCAGACGTCCTCTTTCAACTTCTATTCAAGGTAGACTCTACTGAATTTCTTCCTCTACTTTACATGATTTGAAATTCAGATCAACTTATTCAATTATTCCGGTCAGAAATCGAGAACTAAGGAGAGGGAGTTCCTGCTCCGTCCAGTTGCAAATCTGCAAATTTAAGGTATACGCCTCTCCCACCCAAATTTCCAGTGGCATACTACTGCATCCATATATATTTCCCCTACTGTTGCCACAATCTGCGATATATCTCCTAATCGAATGAATCGAAGCAAACTAAACTAAAGAAACAAGCTTTAACTCACGAAATCAAATAAAGAACTTACCCTCGGGGAGAAATCGGGGCGGAAGCGGGGGCTGACCGGAGGCAGCGGTGGCGGCAGCACCAACGGCGGGCAGCGGCAGCAGCGCTCCTCCCGGCGACGACTGCACGACCACCAGCAGCGGCTCCTCCCGGTTGAGCAGCAGCGGCGACGCGAATCGGTGGAAGGCGACGGGAGTGGGAGCTCTAAATACTTTCGTCGAGAGAGAAGAAGAAAGATGAGGGTGAGAGGAGAGAGAGAGTGTGAGATGGGGAAGATGGGGAGTAATTCGGGCCTTGGGTAATTGGGCCTCATTAAATTAGAAGTGGGTAGAATTATTAAATTGATTGGCTCCTTTTAATTGTTGGGTTTATTTTGTGATTGGAGATATAAGGTGATGAAATAATTAAGTTTTGGGCCGATAATTAATTGGGGTGAACTATTTAAATAAATCTTTGAATTGATAATTAAATTAATTGTGGGGAATTATTTAATTAATTCCGGAATATTTCAACGAATGAATAATTATATCCTAAGTCCGAAATAAATATAGATCGAGGGGGAAATGCTTGCGATAATTTAATTACTTTTTATTAATTTTGGGAATTTTAATTCGATATCAAGGGGGAAATTACGAGGAGCCATCGGAGCGATTATTGGCGTAAGCGGTCGAATAAGCGAAAATTGAGAGAACAAGATAAAAGACTTCAAGTAGAGTGCATGCATTTTATTGATTTAATTGGAAAGTATATTGATATATGTATTATTTAAATTCTAAAGGTGAGACTTCGCAAGGGAATCGAGATACCAAAGGGAAGGAAGTGTAGAGAATTAATCAATTGAGGTGGGCTTTCTTTAAAATAAGGACAACGTCCTACATATTTTATCGATGGAAATGAAACTGTATTTATCATGCTATGATTTGATTTTTACGTGCCTATCTGATGTGGCTTTATGCCATTATTATATAAATCAAATTCGGGTCCTTGTAGGGCCGCAAACCCTACTTGGGCTAGTGTACACCTATGGTAGATCGTGTGTTAGCGTACGGGCTGGCCGGTCTAGTGGCTTGGTTTGTGGCCACATTCCAAGTCATGTATTGGCAGATATGGTAAACGTCTATGGGAAAATGACTGATCAGTCGATGTTTGAAATGGAAATGATTTTGAGTGCCTCGGGCATTTCTAAATCTAAACCCCGATGGTTACTTGTGAATGGCATGATAAATTACTCTTTATTGAAAATATTTTCGGCATGAGCCACTGAGTATTCTTATAATACTCAGCCCTGCATGTGTTTTCCTTATGTGCAGGTTGAGCGGCGACGAGGACGTGGTGGTGTTGAGCAAGTGAATTTAAGATATTATGGTTGTTTTTGAACCTTGGGTGTCGTTGTGTCTCCACACATGACGTCACTCTTTCTCTTGGTCGTTTCCGCTGTGACTTTTCGGTTATTCATGTTTTATTTGGGCCGACAACTTTAATTGTTAGGATAATGGATATTCAGAATTTATTGTTGGATAATATTAAACTCTTGGTTATTTAATTGGATATTAATAGTTGGTCCAACTTGTGTTGAAACCCTAATCTTTTTCGTCTGTTTATTTAATTCTTTTAATCACGATCGCCCGTATTTATTAACCCTAAAGGGCGGTCGTGACACCTAGGGCATGATTGGTAGCTCATAAAAGTTCATAAAACCTTGTAAAAGCCTCTAAAATGGCTTATTATCCCATCTTCTCCACTGGTTGGTAGAGCTCGATTTTGTCGGAGGACCCGACACAAATTTCCCGGATCTCGGTGAAATAGACCATAGAAACGGCGATTCTTACATTTCACTATCAGAGAAAAGTTGTGGTATAATTTTTTCTCCGCTTCTCCGACTTCGTGTTTTGGAGCTTTATGCCCAAATTGCCCTCCTAGTGTTCGAACTCTACAAGCACATACCCATCACCAGACACTCATTGGCGACGGTAAATCCAAGTTTCCGACCACCACAGGTATGTCGGTACCGGCGTCGCTTATATGAAACCCTCAGGTTTAAATTTTGTGGCTTACACAGTGATATAACAGGCTGACGATGAACACATCCACTAAAATTGAATTATGAAATGTTTTTTTTTAAAATTAAGTCCTATATGAAGGAGGAAATTACAAATAAACTCCTATAGATAGGAGGAAATTAAAACTGATGTCAAGAGGGCTCGAACTCGGCACCTCATACAATAATGTCTAAGCTTCTTGCCGCTAGGACAAAGGCTCTGGACAAATTGAATTATGAAATGTATGTCATCGATTATTGCTGAGATCTAAAGTGAATTTGTTGGTTCTATTTCATTATATATAAGGATTTGCTGAGCTTTATTTGACACATACTACCCAGTAGATCGAGTATCATTTCCCCAGGTATGAATTCCTCACCCTTCTTTGATGGTCAACTATGATTGATACAATCCCTTTGTGATGCTCAGAAAATATTCACTCCCCCCATGTTTTTCATCCTCATTTCATACCCTTTTACGAAAATGCCTTTGATATTCACCCTTGTAATTGTTGATTTGTACATTTTTGGTGGTGAGCATGTCCTGTAGACTCGTCACAGAAGTTGGTTGTAGGTTGCCCCTACTGTGCATGATGATGTTTTTGATATGGCTGTGTGTTTGATTGCGGTGTTGATTTTCCTAATTTGTGATGATCTTTTGGTGCTGACCATAACCATTTGGCTGTCGAATAATATATTCTTTTTTTTGGAAAGTGGGACGAATGGAAACACATATCAAAGTACACCATACCCGGATCATCGAATAACTGAAGTGGAGGTCCGTTGTCGATGATGCTGACAATGAAGAGCCCATCGCTTTGATATGCGAACATGAGCTCGTCACCCGGTTGGAACTCGGCATGCAGGACAAAACTTTCCCACCCTCGACCGAAACACCAGGTGATTCCTCCAAACAAAGGTTGAAGAACCAATGTGCTTGGTTCGGAAGGGCTACCCGACAGAAGATCGGGACAATGACGCCGTAAACCGAGTCCCATGAAGCTGGCAGCGGCTGCGTTGTGGAATAAAAACACGAGTTCAATGTACATTGGGCAATACATAGAATTTGAACTCGTTTGATGAATCGGGAGTGCATACCATGCGCATACGGTTGATGGGGCCGTAGAATGTAGTCACAAAGGAGGGTGGCAGCACAGGAACCCCGTTGATAGTACTGCAACAAACATTTTAGGAAAAAAAATATGAGTATAACCATACACATTATTCGCTTAAATGAAGTAAAAATACAAGTATCTCACTTCAGAAAGTCGCGAGCTACTCCTCCTGCCATGGTTGGAGCGATTGATGCTGTCGAGGGGGGTATGAATAACAAATTTACGAAGCTTTTTTGTGGAGAGAAGGTGTGAAGAAACCTGCTCCTACCATCCCCTTATTTATAGAAAAAAATTTGGCCTACTGTATTCACTAGGATACCAAACAAGTGGGTGGGTATTAATGGATGCAGATATGTGTCCACATCAACATAAATGATATGCATAAGTGATAACCTACATATGAGGTGTATATATGTGATGCATTTTTTATTCGCACTATAAATACCTGCAAGTATACATAGTAGGAATAGTATAGCTAAAGGTTAGTACCGGATATTGATTCCTTATTCAACTCCTTGCCAATGAAACACTCTAACTTTTAAGCTCTAGAAATATTTGGCAAAGAGAAGATCTATTTTTGATGAAGCTTTGAGGGCTATTTATAGGGGGGAAATCGCCCCTCATCATATAAGGAAAAGGGTTGCAAAATATGGTAAATCTTGATGAGAAAGTAGGGCAAATTCTGCTCGCCGCTATTTCCCAGCAGGCCGCTGCACCTTGGCCAGCCGTCGCTGTGGGTTGGTCCGAGGCTTCTGTCTCTTGGCTGGCGGGCCGCTTCACTTGCTTTAGCGATCGCTAGCCATCATCCCGTAACTCTCTGGACTCTCGGTAGCGGTCACCACGCATCTTCTAGCGGCCGCTCGGCGTGTCTTGACTTCAGGCACAACTTTCCCGGAGCGAGCCGCTATTGGCTTAGCGGTCGTTGGGCACCAGCGGTCGTCAACAGTGTTGCAGCGAACCGCTGGACATGCAGAACAGCTCCAGATTTCCAACTTCGCGTTTTAACTCCCTTTTTAGGCTCAAATATGCACATTTCTCACAAAACATGTCAAAATACCAAAATAGATAAAAATATGCAAATAATGGACATGTAATGCAACTTTGACATTGAAAACGGACCAAAAGATGGCCTTAAAACCGTGCAAAATCCGAGCGTATCAATACGTGAGTATAATTATGCACATAAGATATTCATTACAACACAAGTAAGTGTGGTGCTGCTCACTAATTCACCAATGCAAATCCTCTACACGATATGATGTAATAAATAAGAGTACAGAGCGAGATTTTGTAAAATCAGGATGATTGGATGGCCAACCTCCCATCTTAAACACATTGAATTATAACCTGCATATGGGGGTAGTTTTGCCACGAGGGGGGGGGGGGGGGGGTTGAGGACGACGGAGTCAAATCTATATGGTTGTTGAATTATAACCTGCATATGGGGGTAGTTCTGGCTCCTTGACAAGAATGTGTAGCGCCATGGAACCGGGCTTCTGCGGTAGAAGAGGGATATCGTCAAGCATCTTGCTGATCTCAACTCGCTTCGTACTCAAATCGAAGTCGTAGCCGATTCGAGAGGATAAAGTCTGAAGGCGATCACTAGTATCCTCATGTATCTTCGTCATCACATCCGTCATAGACTCCAACACATCCTCCGGCTTCCTCTTGCGGCTGTTCTTCTTCATAGAGCTTGGCTCCTAACACTTTTCGTGTCACTGTCAACTAGCAGCACATCAGTTGTAGCTTCAAAGTTGAGGGTCTTGTCGATCTGATCACCTGTGAAGAAGTCCTCAACTGTGTACGGAGCCATATTTGGTTGTGATTCGTCTGCCACAGATATGTCATTGCCGTTCAGCAGCTCATCAGCCTGGGTCAAATCCTCTGCCCGTACAACGTTGCCTCGATCCTTCCCGAATATAGACTTCCAGCCCTCCCAGTATGGCCACGACTTGTTGTGCATAGTTTTCACACTGCTATCGGCCTATGATATCAAAAAATGGGAGCACTATGTGTCACAAAAAATACGTCACATGTTTGGGCATAAAGCATAACTTAAAACGCATCTTGACAATTTGGGCCTATTGCTCGTCGTTGCATTCAATTTTGTAGTCGTTGTTCGAGTTAAACCCAACCCCGCTACGATCAAGTACGAGAGACAGAGCTCCGTACTCACGCTTCCACATTGTGATCTTGGAGTTGATGTGTGGACACACCTTTAGCTGTGTATCTGGAATCTTGCGTTTCATAACCTTATACTCCCTAGTGGCGTAGCCATTGCGGAATTCGTTATCAGATTTCCACCCTCCCGCGACTAGATCATGGAGCGCCACCAACAAAGCCTCTTCCTCGCGTTTAGTCCATGAACGGCGCGTTTGGTCGCCCTTCACCTTGTCGGCCTGTCTAGCACTTGCAACACCTGAAAAAGAAGTACATCATATATGGAGTGTACGCATACGAGCGACAGATGAGGAGTTTTGAAAGAGATACAACGATACCAGACAGACTTCCCTCGTATGTGAGCTTTCGCTTTCCGTTCGAAGCCACTTCACTCGGAGGATGCTGTTGAGAGTGGATTTGCGATGAAAAGAAAGTATGGAGCACGTGCTTATATGCTGAGAAGGCGGAGAAGATGGTGCCAAACTGGGAATATGTCCGCTCCAATCTGCAGGTATGTAAGGACGATGGAGGGTGAGGGAGACCTTTCATTCGAAAAAGTAGGGACATATTTGTCATCACAGTATTTAATATAATGTTGAATAGAATGTCTAAGGCCTACCAAATGATAGATTAAGTCACAAAACCTCTTCTACCAAACGCCAATATACGAACGATTAGCTATTTATAATCACTGGAAAAAGGTGTATCTCTAAACTTATTAAAACCTCATTAGTTGAACCAATCACACCCTTGGGGTGATATGAGATATATATGTTGATCGTGAAATATTTCTTTGAATAGTCAATGGCCTCAATTGATGTATTAATCCATTTATCACTCTAACCTTAAAATTCTACATTCTTTATCAAAATGATCTAAAATCATAACAATATTGTTGAATACAAACCCAATCCATATTGGGAGTATGAGGGAAGTTGAGGATATATAATTCATGTTCAACCCCAATTAGTTTGAGGCTTTTCGAAAGTGACCTAAAAACAAATCCGTGCGGACTTGACACAAAACAGACAATATCAAACAACTATTGTAGTCGACAATCTGAAAAAATATTTAATTAAACTTCAAATTATCGACTTTGTATCAATAAAATATACTATATCATGTTTCATTTTTAGCTGCAAAATCTTGGCGTAACTCTAATTATATAATTCTCTTTAATATAATATTATAAAATAATATTTTTTTTGTCATGTCATCTAAAAAATTTAATGTACATAGTGACATCTGACCAGCTAAATCAGAAAAATTTCGTGGTCAGAAATTGAATGCATGATATTTGTGACATAAAGTTATCGTTTGAAGTTTGATTAACTATTCTTTATAATTCGGACATATTTTAGAAAGTATATATAGTTTAAATTTTAAAATGATATTTACCCATAATCATGAATATAAACCATAACCACACCATCTTTGCTATTAACTCCCCCCATTTGCAACTTCACTCATTGTAATCTTACCGTCTCCATAATCAAGCAAATTATCTTTGAATTCCTCTTCATTGTCATCCTTGTTTGCAGTGGCGGATCTAGGGGGGCAGGAGGGGGCGGTCGCCCCCTCCGTGCGACTATTTTTCCCTTATCGGGATGTAAATTTACCATGTCCGCCCCCTCCGTTTGCCTCCGGCGTCGCCCCGAACAACAAAAAAAATAGCCATGTCCGCACTAAACCAAGCTAATACTATATATTCCGCCCCCTCCATTTTCGGATCCTGGATCCGCCACTGCTTGTTTGGTTAAGCATCAGATGCTGCGGCAAAGCCCCATTCTCATATATAAATAGAGATGTCAATTCAACCGAAACAAATAGTAGATTCACCCGAATAGTCCGATGATTTTATAGGGTTAAGGTTGAAATTTATAAATCGGAACCCTATTGACATCCTTATATATAAATCAGAACCTTAAGGCCTAGGATCTTAACGGTAAGAGTTTTAAGGTCTTTACAAATTATCATGAAAATATAATTAAGAATTTAAAAAATTGTCTCCTTTCAATTCGAATTTATCATTTGTTTCCCTTATTAAGGAAAATTTCACATTTTTACTCTAATTAATAGTAATAATATCAGGTGACATTAATACGATAATATTTTATTGAATATGTTTTTTGTATATAAAATTGATGGAAAAGAGGTACGTAAGCGATTTTGAAAGGAAGATACTCATCTTTTTTTTTCTTCTAATAAGTAGATAATTAAAGAGAACCCTTTTTTAAAGAGAAAAGAAATACAGACTTATTTTTTTAACTTAAAAATGTAATCAAAGAGAACAAATTTCAAAGAGAGAGAAAAAATATTAGTTGGCCTAGTTGATGGGGTACGTACTAAACAAGCCCAATAGCAGTGACGGCCCATCAGCCCAAAGCCCAAGGAAGAGTATCAGTTCGGCATTACCAAAGAGTTCGGCCCCAGCCTACAGCTCGGTAAAAGCCGACCAATCAAGCTCTACTCTCAGATCGGCAAAAGCTGCTCGGCAATAGTTCAGCAGTTCGGTCTCAGTATTCGACCGAACTGGGAGATAGTGGACTCATGCAGAACCTCCACGACCTCCACTACACGATCTATTTACTGGTGTCAACTCATGCAGGATCTCATGCAGGATAGCGGACCAAACAAAGAGATAGTGGACCCATGCAGGATCTCATGACCTCCACGACATCCACAACCTAGTTAGTGGTGATGTAAGCCACGACCTAGTTAGTGGTGATGCAAGCCACGATCTTAGTTCAATGTATAAATAGAACTTAGATCAGATAGACTAGAAAAAAAGAAAACTCTCTAGACGAAAAAGATCATATAGCAAGTCTGTATTTGTAAGCTGTAAACCAGATCAAGCAATACAATCTTGCCCTCCGTTCTTCCCGTGGACGTAGATTTACCTCAGTAAATCGAACCACGTAATTCCTTGTGTCGTGATCTATATTTTCTTTTACCCGCATTTGTTACCATCAAAAATTCGCCCAATCATCACTGGCGCCGTCTGTGGGAAACAGAGAACCAAATTTGTGATAAAGCGAATTTTTGACCCTTTTTCCACCCCAAAAGAAAAAAAAAAAAAAATGCATACCAGATCACGTAACACCCATAATACCGTTCGTGATAACCATGAGGAAGCTAGTCCAGCCCACAGGTCTGGAAAACAGCCTCGGGAGAAATCTACTTCCAGTTCTCACGGAGAAGGAACAAGCCGCTCAAAGACTCATCGCACCGAGTCTTCCCAGCAGCCCGATTTGAACGAGGCTGTCAAGTTGTTTTTGGCCGAGAAGCAGGAAGAGTTCTTAATTTTCCTGCAAAAGGGCCAAAAGCCGGAGACGAAAACGGTGGATTCTCCCTCCTCATCCAGACATGAAAGTCACTACCGCAGTAGTGTCGTGTCTTCCAGGAAGAAGAATCCTCAACCCCGACATGTTCCTGTTCCTCCTCGGTACCGGAATCACAGGAGAACTCCATCTCCTCCATACCGAAGAGATGTCGGGTTCGCCATGTACGGAGCATTGAAGACTCCGTTTTCGGACGATATCACCCGAACTCCCTTGCCACAGAACTACCGAACTCCGTCGATGACTTATGACGGGTTAGTGAATCCTCATGACTTCCTGGGACGCTATCAGTATAACATGGCGAACCAGGGTCTCAATGAGGTCCATATGTGCAAGCTGTTTCCCGAGCTGCTTATCGGGAACGCAAGAAGGTGGTTCGATAGCCTCCCCCAAGGCAGCATTAGATCTTACCGAGATCTAATGGATGCTTTCCACAGGAGGTTCTTTCAGAAAGCGGAAGCCCGAATCACTTCGGCTCAGCTGCTTTCTATACGTCAAGGTCGCGACGAAAAGATCAGCGACTTTATGACGAGATTCCACAAGGAATGCCTACAAGTAGATGATCTCAATGATCTACTTGTCATTTCGGCATTCCAAAATGGAATCCTGCCCGGAGCTCTCTACAGAAAGCTCGTGGAATGCAGTCCGCAAACAGCTCAAGAGATGTGGGACATTGCGGACCAGTTCTCCCGTGCCGATGAGGCAGACCGTCGCAAACGGTCTTTAGACAGCTCATCCCGAGGAGACAGGAGGAAGCCCGATCATAGCGATCAGGGACATCCTCGCCGAACTCCTTTTGGCGATCAGGGACATCCTCGCCGAACTCCTTTTGAAAGGATTCAAAGGATTCCGGTGCAAGACCGATTGGGGCCACGTCTCAATCCTGAGAAGCCGCCCGCTCAGTTCGTACCATTGAACAAGTCGAGAGCGGAAATTTTCGAACTGCATTCCGATATGTTCGAAAAACCAAAGCGGATGACGAAATCGGCCGCGCGTCGACCTCAGGATCAATATTGCTCCTTCCATCAAGACCACGGTCACGATACCGAGGAGTGCCGACATTTGGCTGCAGGTATTGATGCTCTTGTGAAAGCAGGGACGTTAAAAAAATACCAAAGCAAGCAGCCGAAAAAGAACAAAAAGCAGAGAGGTGCGAACTGCGCTCCTCAGGATCTGAAAAGCAACAGGACCCCGAAGACGATGACGAGCTGCAATATGATGGAGTAATCCTGACTATTGATGCTCTCCCCGCCGGGAAGACTAAATCGTCCCTGAAGTCAGAGCGCAGAGGCTTCAATCGAGAGGAGCCAACGCATAAAAGGCTGAAGCAGGACGAAGTGATTACATTTTCAGATGCAGATCCCGTCCCGGCCATCTCTCCTCATCAAGACGCTATTGTCATCCAAGCCGGAGTGGCAAACAAACTGATCCACAGAGTGTTTGTGGATACCGGAGCGTCAGTCAGCATTCTTTTTAAAGAATGTTTCGATAAACTAGAAGTGGATCCAGCTCGGCTCAGTCCGGCTCCACTTCCTCTGAAAAGTTTCGCCCAGGAGGACACCCGCCCTGAAGGTATTATCAGCCTTCCGATCACGGTGGGAAAAGCGCCTACAAGCTCCAGTACGATGATCGAGTTCTTTGTGGTAAAAGCTCGGTCCCCGTACAACATCATCTTGGGAAGAGACTGACTCAACGCAGTTCGGGCCGTTTGCTCTACTTATCACCTCACCATCAAGATTCCCACTAAAGGTGGGATAGCGGTCATCCGAGGTGATCAAAAGAGAGCAAAAGAGTGTCTGCAGATTGCGCTTAAAAGTGCCGAGCAATCAGATCGGCATCATCAAGCATAGCAATCACAGCAGCCGGAGTCAGAGGCAAGCGAAATGACCGAAGTCACACCAGAGTCGAACTCAATGACCGTTCAGTTATACGAAGATGATCCCTCCAGAACGGTCAAGATCGGTTTCGCGGGAACGCCTCTACTCCGGGAAAAGACCATCCAGCTCCTCAAGGAGTACAAAGATGTCTTTGCATGGTCTCCGTTGGACATGACCGGAGCGCCCCCTGAGGTAATCACTCATCGGTTAAATATTGATCCTTCAGTCCGGCCTATAAAACAGAAGCAAAGACTCTTTGCGGCAGAAAGAAATCAAGTCATCCATGACGAAGTCCGCCAATTATTGAAAGCGGATGTATTATTCGAGGTGAAATATCCTTCTTGGGTGGCCAATCCTGTGATGATCAAGAAAAAAGAAGGAGGATGGCGGATGTGCATAGATTTTACCGATCTAAACAAGCACTGTCCTAAAGATTGCTATCCCCTTCCGAACATAGATAAAAAAGTAGAAGCTTTGATCGGCTTCGAAATTTTCTGTTTTCTTGATTTATACAAAGGCTACCACCAAGTTTTAATGGATGAGAATGATGCTTCAAAAACGGCTTTCATTACTGACTTCGGCATCTTTGCTTATAAAAAGATGTCATTCGGTTTAAAGAATGCCGGAGCCACATATCAAAGGATGGTAGATAAGCTTTTTCGGCATTTGATCGGAAAAGAGGTTGAAGTGTATGTTGACGACATAGTCGTCAAAAGCAGAAACACTTCGGAGTACGAAGACAACCTCAAATCCACCCTCGACGTGCTCAAAAAAGCCAACCTCAAACTCAATCCCCAAAAATGTACCTTTTTGGTAGATTCGGGAAAGTTTCTGGGTTGTTGGGTTTCAAAGGACGGACTCAAGGCAAATCCCTCAAAAGTTCAAGTTGTTCAGAACATGGCGATGCCGAAGTCCATACATGATGTGCAAAGGCTAACTGGATGTCTAGCCGCACTGAATAGATTCCTTTCCCAAGCAGCCGAAAAGCAACTGCCGTTCTTCAAAGTGTTGAAAAAGGCACCAAAGTTTGAGTGGGGAGCCGAGCAGAAAAAGGCTTTTGACGAGCTCAAAAGTTATTTAGCCAAGCTTCCAATTCTCTCTGCTCCAACAGATGCCGAAGTGATATTCTTATACTTAGCGGCATCAGATCAAACCATTAGCGCGGTGCTTGTACGAGAAGAAGGCCTAAAGCAGCTTCCCATCTACTTTACAAGCCGAGCATTAAGAGGTCCAGAAACAAGGTATCAACCTCTGGAAAAAATTGCTCTGGCGTTAGTAAATGCAGCAAGGAGACTGCGGCCATACTTCTATGCTCACAAGGTATGCGTCTTAACCGATCTGCCACTTCGGCAAGTTTTGACCAAGCCAGAAGCATCAGGCAGAATCGCCAAATGGGCCATAGAGTTGGGAGAACACTCAATCGAATACCTACCTCGGAAAGCCATCAAGGGACAAGCCTTGGCAGATTTTCTTACAGAGGCAAAGTTCGATCAAGTAATCCCTGTCATTGCCGAACAGAAAAATTCTGCCAATACCGAACTAGCACAGCCCCTGGAATCCAAAGTAGAGCCGCCGGATTGCTGGAGCGGATTCGTAGATGGAGCTTCGAATAAAACGGGAAGTGGAGCTGGTATTCTACTTATCGCTCCCGACGGACACGAGGTAACTTATTCACTTCGGTTCTTATTCCCAACTACTAATAACGAAGCCGAATACGAAGCCCTCCTTGCCGGACTTCACTTAGCGCAAAGTCTATTTGTCAAATCTCTCAAAATCCATTGTGATTCACAAGTCATAGTGAATCACATGCTGGGTACAAGTGAAGCCCGAGATGAGAGGATGAAAAAATACTTGGACAAAGCGCAAAGCATTAGCCGAAGTTTCTCTTATTTTCGGATAATCCGCATTCCCAGAGCGGAAAACAGCCGAGCAGATACTTTAAGTAAGTTGGCCTCATATCCGAGCTCAAAGGTGGAGGAATTACTACACCGAAGCATTGATGAAGCTGAGGTACATTCAGTAACCAGCTCGCCAAACTGGATGACGCCGATCTTACAGTATCTAGATCAAGGACAACTGCCCGAAGATAAGAGAGAAGCTCGGAAAATCACATGCCGAGCACTTCGGTATGAACTTCATGAAGGAGTCCTATACAGAAAGTCCTACCTTCAACCGTTATTGCGATGTGTAGGACCAGAAGAGACGGACTACATCCTTAGAGAAGTTCATGAAGGATCTTGCGGTAGCCACATCGGAGCTAGAGCTTTAGCTAAAAAAGTTCTGAGATGGGGATATTATTGGCCAACTTTGGTACAAGAAGCAGTGCAGCTCGTCAAGACATGTACGAAGTGCCAAATCCATGCAAATGTCCCAAGGATGCCGCAGACCGATCTATGTGCTATGCAAAGCCCTTGGCCTTTTATGCAATGGGGCATAGACATAGTAGGACCACTACCACAAGCTCCTCGGCAAATGAAATTCCTTATCGTTGCCGTGGATTACTTCACGAAGTGGGTGGAGGCTGAACCATTAGCTACGATAACGAGCTCGAAGGCATTGAATTTCGTCTGGAAGAACATAGTGTGCCGATTTGGCATACCCCACATCCTCATTTCGGATAATGGGACTCAGTTCACCGACAAGACATTCAAGAATTGGTGCCAAGAGCTGAATATTCAACAGCGGTTCACTTCGGTCTCCCACCCACAAGCAAACGGACAAACGGAGGTAACAAACCGTATCATAGTGAAAGGGATAAAAGCTCGGTTAGAACAAGCCAAAGGACAATGGGTAGAAAATCTCCCTCAAGTCCTATGGTCCTACCGAACTACACCCAAAACCTCCAACGGTGAAACTCCGTACAGTCTGGTGTACGGCACTGAAGCCGTGATTCCGGTTGAGATCGGCGTACCCAGTCCCCGAACTCTAAATTTCTCCTCAGAAATGAATGATGACGGACTGAGAGCCGAACTAGATCTGGCCGAAGAAAGAAGAGAATTGGCCTGCATAAAAGCAGCCAAGTACAAGGAGCAAGTAGCCCGGTATTATAACCAAAGGGTGAAAAAGCTGCAATTTCAAGTGGGAGATCTCGTCTTGAGAAACAACGAAGTAAGCCGAGCAGAAAAGCTGGGCAAACTCGAACCCACATGGGAAGGTCCATATCGGGTGTCAGAAGTCCTCGGCAAAGGGTCTTACAAATTGACTCACGTGTCAGGAGAACAAGTACCCCGAACATGGCACATTTCCAACCTCAAGAAGTTCCATTTGTAAGAGACAGTCCGGTCAGTCAGTCTTGTGTCTGGTTCGGTCCTAGGGGTATGTGCTTTCTTTGTTTTTTACTTGTTTTTCGTCTTTTTATTTGTCTATGTGCGTTTTGTCTGTCTATGTGCGTGTCGTCTCTTACAAATGTTACTGAGGTATCTTGTTCTTCGAAGGCTGATCCCCTTTTTAGAACATGTATAAGCCAACGATTGTGAGTCCAAGCTTCTAAGGAGGATACAAGACCACAATTCAGCTTAAGAAACAAGCAGTTCGTCTGAAACGAACTGCAACAAAGGGAAAGTCCGATCCACGCGATAAAACTCGCCGAATTAGGACAAGGGAAAGTCCGATCCACGTGATAAAACTCGCCGAATTAGGACAAGGGAAAGTCCGATCCCCAAATTAGGACAAGGGAAAGTCCGATCCGAGCGATAAAACTCGCCAAATTAGGACACAAGCTTAGTCCGGTCAAAGAAATTTACTTCATAAGACCAAAGACGAGTCCGGTCAAAGAAGTTTACTTCATAAGACCAAAGACGAGTCCGGTCAAAGAAGTTTACTTCATAAGACCAAAGACGAGTCCGGTCAAAGAAGTTTATTTCATAAGACCGAGGACCAAGTCCGGTCAAAGAAGTTTACTTCATAAGACCAAAGACGAAGTCCGGTCAAAGAAGTTTACTTCATAAGACCGAGGACGAGCACGATGAAATTTTTTCGCTGAGCTGTAAATACGCAGTGATAGAAGCGAAATGAAGATTTCATTTATTAAAACTTGTTCGGCATACAACTCCGCTGCCCTACGAGAAGGCGTTACGCTATTACAAAGGACTATTCTACTGTCCACGGTTGCTAAAGTTGAGCCACCTATTCAAAAAATCCTCGTGAAGCCGAGTTCGGGCGTTCCGGGCAGCTGAAGAATAAGCAGGTCGACGAGATGCTCTCATCGACCTACCGCCTCTTCCTTGAGTCCGGGAAGTTCTGGCACCTCGGCGGCGAAGAGTCTATTCACGAAGCATTTGTTGATCTTGCTCACTCATAATCACAGCTCCTCTACGAACTTCAGTCCGTCCTTGTCTTGACGTTTCCGGTTGCTCCTGAGTCCGTTCTCGTCTTGACGTTTCCGGTTGCTCCTGAGTTCGTTGCTGATTTGGAGTAGGATTTTGAGCAAGTGGATCAGAGGTTTGAGCTGGAGTGTGAGCATCTGTTGGCGGGAAATGCCTAAGGAATCTCTCGATTGAAGGACGCCGGGAAAGAACGATGTCGTACCGAGAAGCCCAGCGCCGCAATGATTTCACAACTTGTTGGCAAGCCGAGCTCTCCAGCGCATTGTTCCTCCGGAGTACATGAAGCTCCTCCCACAGTTCATCAACTTGATTCTGAACTTCAGATATGCTCATTCCCCCGCGTCCGCAGATGAAATCTTCATACGCAGTCCTCTCAGCGACGGCAGTATTCAGCTCGGCCTCCAGATCTTTCTTTTCGGACTCTAAGTCCTTATTGTCGGCCTCCAGCTTCACTAAACAAGCCAAGAGTTCGTCATTCTTCATCTGGTCAGCTATGGCTTTTTTCTCAGCTTCGTCTAAAGCGGAAGAGTACAGCCGCTTCCAGTGAAGTACCTCCAGCTCCTTAAGAGTTAAGAATACAAAGCAGCTATGTCAGTTCGGCATTTCAGTTTACTGAGCAGGTAGTAAACCACAACAGGAGTAAAAGAGAGTACGAAAAGCTATACGAAGACACAAGTGTAGAAAGAAGAATTTTTTCATTCATAAGAAAAAATTTTTTACACAAGGAGGGCTTCAAGGCCATTTTACAAGAAGGAAGAAACTAAACTAAGAGAAGGGAGACGAAATCATACTCCGCCAGCTTCGTCTCCGGCTCCTCGGTGAGGTTTAGCTTCCTTCTCCTTGTCTGCCTCAGCTTCAGCCTCGGCCTCCTTGCTCCCCCCAGCCTGCTCGGTGCCCCCATCACCGATCAGCAGCACCTCTTGCTCGGCCTGCCTGTCTCCGGTCTGCTTATCAAGCTGCTCGGTCTCACCCTCTCCGTGGAAAATTGGAGCGGGTGAAACTGGCCCTAAGGAGGCAAAGATAGCCTCCATATTCTCGTCCCGGTCAGCTCGGCAACTACGAACTCGGTCAGCAGAAAGCAGAACCGAGGACGAAGCAAGCTCCTCAAGGAGCGGCAGACTCTGGAGACGAGCTGCTATCTCTCGGCCGTACAGCGGCAGGACGACTTCGGGCCCCTGCTCGGCATTATCGGTCATCAGTTTCAGCAGATCACCGACAAAGGCCGAAAATTGATTGCTCAGAAAGAGTTTCTCCGCGAAAGCACGGAGAACCTCCCCTTGGGCAACCACGGCGGCAGCATCCCTCCGTTTCGTCTGCTCTCGCTGGATGACGAGCTAGTTCTTGGCAAACTGGGCTTCATCCTGGGCCGAGATCCTAGCAGCTCTGGCCTTCTCAAAGTCTGCCTTAGCCTGTTCGGCCTGGTGACGAGCAGCCGCCAACTTCCTCTGCATCTCAGCATAATCGTTGGACGCTTTGGAGAGTTCAACGGCGACGAGCTTGGAGAGCATATCGTTCCTCTGAAAATGGAAAAAGGAAAAAGTCAACCGAGGGGCCACAAAAATACGGGAAAAAAGCAAGGCCAGAAAATCAAGAAGAGAATTCACCTCGGCGAAGTCCGTGGGCCATAAAAAGGGCTCACAGGTATGTTCCGAAGGAGGCGCCAAGACCACGTCTTTCTCTGGCGCTCTTGGGGGTTTCTGAATCCTCCCCTTCCCCCTTGCCGAAGTCGACTCCGGCTTCTTTGGATCCGAAGAGGTCTTTTGCCTCTTCGGATTCTTCTCGGCATCAGACGCCGAGCTGGTGGTTTTCGGCCTCTCCGGTTCCTTAGATTCGGAGGATTTGCGACCGAGCTTGTTTAGCAAGTTCACTGCCAAAAAGCAAGAAAACAAGGTTAGTTTTCGTCGTCAAGGCAGTAATGCATAAAAAAGAAATCCTCACCCTCAGTCTCTTCGTCCGAAGACGAGGAGTCGAACACGAAGTCGCCCTTGACGAGCTCAGACTCCAGGTACTGCTTCCTAATCATAGGAATCTTATTGAGCTCGCCCTCGAGCTCGTCCAACGGTTCTAACCGAGGATGAGGAATCACGGACTTCGGCCCTCTCCAGGGAAAGCCCGGAGCCGCTGTCCTATTATAAAAAAAGAAACGATTTTGCCATTTCGGCCATTTGGTTTTACAAAAGGCTCTAAAGGGCTGTAAAGGGATCAGGTAAAACCAAGATCCCTTCCTCTTAAACTGGAAGAAATTAAGGATTGCCCTCAGAGACAGATCCTTATCTAGCCTACGCAGTTCGGCAGCAAAGGCCGATAAGTGCCTCCAAGAATTCGGAGTCACCTGACCTAAAGGGAGTTGGAAAAAATCAAGAAGCTCTACAAAAGGTGGGGGAAGAGGGAAACGAAGCCCGCATTCTAAGCAGGCTTCGTAAACGGTGGCGTAACCCTCCGGCGGCGAGTCAGCCCTATGAAGGTCGTCGGGAATCGCAACCTTCCCCCCAGGAAAAAAATATTTTTCGTGTAGGGATATCACAGTATCCTTACTCAAGATGCTGTGAAAATACTCTACGGTCTTCTCCCCGGATTCTTTCCGGATAGAAGACCCCTTATCCCCTTTCCTACCGCTACCTGACTCAGAAGAAGAAGAAGAAGACATAGTTCTTACTCTTTGAAAGTCTGAAGAAATTCTGAAGAAATTCTTGAAAGCGGAAGGAAATTTTTACGCAAAAGAAAGAGAATGCAGAAGAAGCAATAGCAAAAGTGTTCAAATGATGAAGAAAGGACGTATTTATCAGATTCGGAGAAGATTTCAAAATCATCGCACCGTTTCGAATCCCACCTTTTCAGGATTCAACGGCCGGATTTTACTGTCGCATTTAATGCAGTCACGCGCAAGGCACGTCCCCTAACGTCAGCCTCCCCCGTACCTTTATCCAGAATGCCGAAGTGACTCGCTTCGCCGAAGTGATTCACTTCGCTTTTCGGGGGGGGGTAGTGATGGGGTACGTACTAAACAAGCCCAATAGCAGTGACGGCCCATCAGCCCAAAGCCCAAGGAAGAGTATCAGTTCGGCATTACCAAAGAGTTCGGCCCCAGCCTACAGCTCGGTAAAAGCCGACCAATCAAGCTCTACTCTCAGATCGGCAAAAGCTGCTCGGCAATAGTTCAGCAGTTCGGTCTCAGTATTCGACCGAACTGGGAGATAGTGGACTCATGCAGAACCTCCACGACCTCCACTACACGATCTATTTAGTGGTGTCAACTCATGCAGGATCTCATGCAGGATAGCGGACCAAACAAAGAGATAGTGGACCCATGCAGGATCTCATGACCTCCACGACATCCACAACCTAGTTAGTGGTGATGTAAGCCACGACCTAGTTAGTGGTGATGCAAGCCACGATCTTAGTTCAATGTATAAATAGAACTTAGATCAGATAGACTAGAAAAAAGGAAAACTCTCTAGACGAAAAAGATCATATAGCAAGTCTGTATTTGTAAGCTGTAAACCAGATCAAGCAATACAATCTTGCCCTCCGTTCTTCCCATGGACGTAGATTTACCTCAGTAAATCGAACCACGTAATTCCTTGTGTCGTGA
The DNA here is from genome assembly GCF_004379255.2 of Salvia splendens. NCBI lineage: Eukaryota > Viridiplantae > Streptophyta > Magnoliopsida > Lamiales > Lamiaceae > Salvia > Salvia splendens. The sequence continues at coordinate 19,546,193 of NC_056049.1, forward strand.
TCTATATTTTCTTTTACCCGCATTTGTTACCATCAAAAATTCGCCCAATCATCACTAGTGGTTTTAAATTTGATGATCTTTAAATTTTTTTATTTACCTATAAAAAAATTTAATGTACATTTAATCAACAATATAATTGTAGAAAAATATATACACATGCCAAAAAAAACATCAACAACATCGTGGCTATTACTAAGTAGTACATCGCTGCTGTAATAATTGTTTTCTGATGGAGTATGCATAGTACTACTCTTTAAAAGCTTTTCAAAATACAATTACGTGCCGACAAGAAGTAATTAAGAACTTAGTTTGATTAGTAGAAATATAACTACGAGCTTATAAGCTATAAGGTGCTTAGGAATTAATATCACTTTAATTTTTGGGGGGTGATTATTGTTTGAGATTTTGTTTTTCCTTTATAAGCTACATGTAGTAACACTTGGACAATCACCATTATATAAAAAAAAGAAGACAATCAGTCAGAACAAATTAATATATTCCATCATTTTTTAAACAGATGCATATTTCTAATATTATCATTTTCATTATCATATCAAAAGTTTTACTTATGCCGATTTGCTCAAATATTAAGTAAAAGATCTTGTAACCTACAAAGATTTTATATGTATATATTAATGAAAACTATCATTTTCGCCCACTTTGATATCAGTTTAGGCACTCTTACACTCCAGCTTTGCGTCCCCATATTTTATGAAGAACTACAAAATAGGTTATTGAATTGGAGATCGGACAATACTTGGTTTCATTTATGTGATACTTAAAAAAAAATTGAAAAAGAAAAGGCTCAAGCATGAAGGGGAGGCGAGCCGAAAGCCGATACAGAGAAAGGAACAAAAACAAACCCGAACGAACTATCTAGTAGAGGGGGTAGCCACAATCTGAAGACAACTCTCCAATTCTTCCGATATAGCCGATTGCCCTCAAAGCATCATAGAGAGTGCAGTTATTACATTATAGATTCCAGTCTTATAGATTTAACAATTAAATAAAAGTCTGTTGTATTAAATCATTTTTTATTATTTTAGACTGTTTTCTAAAACTAGATTATTCTATTTTTAATAAGTTCTTTTTATGAGGCAAACCTCATTCTTTACTAACAGCACACCTATATTTTACTTTACTAATTTCTTATTAAAATTCGTAATATTGCACTTGGTATTTTAATAGGGTAGAAGAAATATAAAATCAACTTATTATACGTAAGAGTCCGCCGTATTAAATTTAAAGCAGCATGATCTAGACTGAGAGTTATGTATACTCTTTTATCGTCGCCTATAAAATGCACTATATTTATTTGCTAAAAATAATTGTATACTAATACATGATTTGAGACTTTTAGTTAATCATCTAATCTTGTTAAATACTGAAATTATATTTCTTTGTTTTTTCTGAGTCGAAAAATGGGAGAATTGATCTTGGCATCCAAATCAATTGCACTTACAAAAGGTGGAAATACTACAAAGTTGCACAATTGGGGTGATTTGGATAGTGTGAGTAGAAATGTAAATGTAAGTTTTTGGCGGCAAAATGCAAAAGCTCAAATCGAAAAAGGAAAGAGAGAGATAACTGTAAAATCAATTGCCAGAATGAGCAGCGGAGGCGGCGATCGCCCGACGGTGATGGTCACGAACGACGACGGAATAGATGCTCCAGGGATTCGAGCTCTCCTTCATGTTCTCGTCTCCTCCTATCGATTTAACGTCTATGTTTGCGCTCCTGATTCGTATGTTTTCCAGCTCACATTGGTTTCTCCGTCTGCAATTGTATGTTATCTGCGTGGTGTGTGTGTGTGTGTGTGAGAGAGAGAGAGAGAGAGGAACTGTGCCAAATTAGGTTGAAATTATTGTAGAATTATTCTTCAGTATATGATACACTATATTTTGATTTCCTTTTCCTGTGATTTTTGTGTTGTTTTAGTTCAATTTTTGGCTTCCTTTCATGGTGTTGATCGTTTGAATCCCCTACTAATGATTCATGATTTTCAATCAATTTTATGTAGAAAAAATAAATCTCATCTGATAATTCTTACATTGATAATTCCCAGAGAAAAGTCTGCAGTTAGTCATAGCATCACATGGCAAAAAGCTCTATTTGCCAAGCCAGTAGAAATTGAGGGGACGGTTGCTTTTGCAGTTTCTGGTAGGTGCAATGTTTTCTGAAACTATATCTGTTTAAAGTTTAAACTATATCGGTTTAATACTCCCTCCGTTTACATGCTAAGTGACACAATATTCTTTTTTTGAATATTCCACTCTAATTGACACATTTCTTAAATGGAAACATCTTCATCTCTACTTTATTGTCCACGTAAATGTAATACCATATCTTGCAGGTACTCCTGCTGACTGTACATCATTAGGAATTTCCAAATCTCTGTTCACATCAGTACCTGATCTGGTACTTTACTTTCTCAGCATTTGAATGACTTTTCATAGTATGTAATCTCGCTTTGGTTGCACCCTGTCCTCTTTGTATATTAAAACAGGTAGCCTAATACATAAATTATTTATTCACCAATATCACTATATGTGTGTATCACTTAATAAGAACTTTTATTTCATGGCTCATTATTGATATCATGATATGTACAAAACGGCTTCTCCACAGTTGTTGGTGTGTGCATGTGCATGTGCCAGTAAGAAGTTTTGCAGATACAATTCCACATTCCAATTCTTAATCTTCTTTCCTGCAGGTTATCAGTGGGATCAATATGGGTAGCAATTGTGGTTATCACATGTCAGTAACAATTCTATATCTGACTTTTGGATCATTTTGATAATTTGTTTTTTGGATGTAGAATTGCTCATAACTTCTTTCCATGCAGTTTTTCTATATTGGGCTTAAGTAGTGTGCACCTAATAAACCATAGTATTTGTTTCTCTATGAAATACAGTAATGTGAATTCAACTGCTACTTGTCCTTGATGCCTTTATGTAATTGATATTGTAAATGTTTCAAATAATAAGTTGTCTGTAGGAAAATGTCTAAACATTCTATATAAATATAAGGAAGGAGATCAACCATTACAGAAATGTCGACCTCTGAGTCCTATAAGTCTTAAAGTTTGACGTCCTAGCAAAGATTATAGTAATATGTTTACCTGGTAACGTTAATGCAATGACTCTTGTATCTTGATGAATGCAGTTTATATTCTGGGACTGTAGCAGGGGCTCGAGAAGCATTTTTAAATGGAATAGCTTCGATCTCTTTATCATATGATTGGTATGTATACAATATGTTACTTCAGAACCCTGCTCTGTATATGTTTGCTACTATAGTGTTTTATAATCTATACTGCTTCTTCATCTTAAGACAGGAGTTCAGAATAATAGTTACACAGTTCTAGCTTGCAGGGTTGGAGGGAAAAGTACTATAAATGATTTTAAACTTGCAGCAGAGGCGTGCTTGCCGATAATCTGTGGCCTGTTGGGTGAAATCAAGAAGAAAACACACCCTCAAAACTGTTTTCTGAATGTAGATATACCGACAGATGTTGCGAATCATAAGGTAAGTTCGGGGTGGACTTTGGCAAGTCACTTGAGCTGATATGAGAAGGTGTTAAAGTCAATATGTTTGCGATTGTTTTTATCTATATACATATAATATTGACCAACTTAGATTTCTGTGCAACTGTTACGGCCACATCCCTTAAATTTTATTGTTATTCTGATAAATGGTGGTACTAATATGTGATCGTGCTCTCCTGCTCCCATATCTCTCATCCACTGCCTTGTTTTAGTGAAGATTATAAGTATATATATCAATGTTTGTTTGCTGGTCCGTAACAGGGTTATCGACTTACGAATCAGGGAAAGACTATGGTAAAAATGGGGTGGAGACAAGTTGCTTCTGAATCTGAAGGAGGGAAAATGCTGTCAACTATGACTATGGAGACAAGTTCACCATTGGGTTCTGAATCAACGCTTACCAATTTAAAGCATGAACTTGCATTCCAAAGAGAAGTATGACTCATTCTCTTATAATTGCTCTATTGTATATATGAATGGCCTTTTTCCTCCGACATCTATCTAGTCTATACAACTACCTGATAAAGATTTCAATATTTTCTGAATTTCCTAATGTGATTTATGATAAGTTTAGTATTAAGTCAAATGTTATTTATTAGACTACTATATTCGACCTAGTAGAGTATTTAGTAATTTCTGAAGTTCTGCATTGATCACTACCCTATGCTTATATGCACAATGGAATTTGATCTCGAGTAACAGTAATTATCTCTGCATCCTTTTTTCAGGTGAAGGGATCACAAGTTGACAATAGTGATACAGACTACAATTGCCTTAGAGAAGGATATGTATGTAGAGTTTTCTGTAAGTAGATAGTTAGAACGATACTTGTTCGTGTGTAATTTGCCACTTGTTTATTGCAGATAACTGTGAGTCCTTTAGGAGCCCTGTCTCCCGCAGACATGGAAAGCCAAGCTTATTTTAATCAGTGGTTGGCAGGTGTTTCAGCACTGTGAAGGGGTATTTTCTTCACATCTCTAAAGACAAAGTCGTTGATCAGGGTGCATTTTACTTGTTGAATCATGCCATCGACATATCTTGAACTAATCTATTCAGTTTTCTAAAAGGTTCCTAGTCCTGTCTCGGGATCTAGGATGTATGGAAGGATATCTAGATGGTTTGCTTATCATTTCTGATCACGAGATCTCTTTTAGAGGTATCATCTTCCCGGGTACGGGATCACTTATCAGCCTCGCACATCCTTTATTCAGTACCTATAGTAGTTAATCACAATCTCATTGGTTCTGTTGTTGGGACAAATCTGAATAGCCATGTTCTACTTTGGTTATAATGAATAAAAATTTCAGTTTGTTATGCCTTGAAAAGTCAGTTTGCCATTTCATTTTCATGATTCATCGAAATTGTAGTGACTATTAGAAAAAAAGGAGAAAGAACAACATGACAGAGTTTGAATTTTATAACAACAAAGTGTGTTTTGGAGAAAGAGTTTGGAAAAGAATGGCGTGGAAGAAGTCTTTGGAGAAGAAGATAGGCGCCGTTATTTTGTAGTAGTAGTAGTAAAATTGTATCTTGTCATTTTTATATTTTAAATTTATTTAATACTTTATTTAATATGGGTGTTTACTGTTTAGTTACTTATGTTGGAGTATTTTGAGTTGTTATTACTTAATTCAATCGGTATACAATATAAAAAGTATTTTTAATTAGTACTATTGTTTATTGATTTATTTATATTTTGAGTTCAATTTTATCATAGTTAAAATACAAGTAATAATATTACTATATTTATGCAAAATAACAAATATAATTGTACGACACACTAAAATGATTAACAAAAGTATAATCTGAACCAAAATGTGACAATAAATTACCAGTATATCATTAATAAAAATACAAATATTTTGGAATATAAAAAATATAAATGTTTTTGTGTGATATATGGCATTTTGATTTGGTTGCTATAAATCCACTTACTCGGTACTTTATTTTCCAATACAATTTTCACTGCTTTTTTGGCAAAAATCTTGTCTCAGTTTTAGCTATTTTTCTGTCTCTTCGGCAAAATTGTTTTAACATGAACTCCTATAACTATTTCAGTTATCAAAATGTGCTGTATAATTGGATTATTAGAGCACTCACAACGGTGAGCAACCCACCGTCCGTCCGTCCGTGCTGCTCTTAGAGCACTCACAACGGTGAGCAACCCACCGTCCGTCCGTCCGTGCCAGCGGCACGGAGACGGTGTCCGCCGCTGGCACGGCGCTGCTCGATGAATCGAGCACGTCCGTGCCAGCGAGCAGGCGACGTGGCAGCGTGTGATTGACCAACGGCATATCCGTTGGAAAATCTTTTTTTATATATTTTTTAAAAAATTGAAAATAATACCAAAAAATAAAAAAAAATATTTTCCCAATCCCAAAAAAATGCCCCTTTTTTTGCCCATTTTTCTATATTTTTTTTATTTTTTTATTTTTTTTCCCTAAAATCATCTATAAATACACACATTCATCATCCAATTTTCACATCAAATCATCTTTCATTCATATTTTTCATACAACTTATCTATACCTTCATCTCTCACTCAAAACCTCAAATGGATTTCACTCATCTCGTTGCAGAAGCGGAGCGCGAAGAACAAGAATACTACGAACAACATCGTGCTGCTTATGAAGCATATGTCGCAGCGAATACCCCCGCCCCTCCTCCTCAACCAACTAGATCAACTCGCCGCTACATCCATCGTGACCGGGAGGGAGCCCACGAAAGGCTCGTTGCCGACTATTTTGCCGACCCGCCGTGGTTTCCGGCAGATTACTTTAAGCGCCGTTTTCGCATGTCAAAGCGCTTGTTTATGCGTATTGTCAACACATTATCCGCCTGTGTTGAATTCTTCCAAACAGGTCCAAATGCAGCCGGTCGGCAAAGTATCTCGGCGTTGTAGAAGTGTACGTGTGCCATCCAACAACTCGCTACTGGGCAAACGGCCGACCTCTTCGACGAGTATTTGCATGTCGGTGAGTCCACTGGAATCCTTTGTCTGAAAATTTTTTGCGAGGGCGTTCGTACAGCTTTCGGTGATGAATTCCTTCGGGCACCCACCACCGATGATTGTCAACGGTTGCTTCGTCTTCACGAATCAGTCCATGGCTTTCCCGGAATGCTTGGCAGCATTGACTGCATGCATTGGAGGTTGAAGAATTGTCCGACTACTTGGAGGGGGCAACACTTAAGCGGCCACAAAGGCGGCGGCCCAGTACTTATCCTTGAAGAATTGCCGGATCCAACAACGACTTGAAAGTGCTTTATTCTTCACCCCTCTTCAATGATGTGTTGAATGGTGTAGCACCGGCGATCGCCTATAAAAAGGGCTCCATTGCTAATAGCATCTCTCTCTCCACATTAAACCTACATAGCATCACAGAGTGGACACTTAGTTAGTAGGTGTAGCTGGCAACACAAACATTTAAAAGAAACAAGATTTGCTAACGCAAGCTTTGTTTCATTCATTCATTCATTTCAATTTTCAGACACACTATCTCTCTTGTAGTAAGAGTATTCTCTTTCAAGTTTCAAGGAAATGGGATTTGGGGGAGATGAACATAATCAAAGAATTCAAACAGTTGTTCAACTCCTCAACAAACAATCTCCACTTTCCCTCAAAAGGTATCTCTTTCATATTATATGCAAATAATTTTGCAGGAGAAATTCTGCAACAATGCATGCGTGGGGAGGTTTTTGAAAGCCAAAGGCCAAAGTGTGAAGAAAGTAGCTAAACATCTCAGGAATTGCCTTTCTAGGAGAGATTCCTTTGCCATTGGTAATAATTTGGGGTTTTTTTTTTTTCTAGAATAGAGATATCATTCCTCAAGTGTACTGGACTTTTTTTTAATTCCGGATTTAGGAAAAACGCATGACCCTCATGCGTCACCCATTAATGAAACTCATGACCGTGATGCGTTTTAGGGTAAGAAGCATTAGCGTGATGCGTTTTTCAATTTTTTTTAATTTTAATTGAAAGACGTATGAGGGTCATGCGTCTTAGGGTAAAACGCATGACATTCATGCGTCTCTCTTCTAGATATCAAATGGCTTTGTAGTTCAGTGGTAAGAATGCCACATTGTGGCTGTGGAGATTTGGGTTCGAATCCCAGTTGCCACAATACAATTATTCTTCATGCCATTATTAATGATTTATAGTGCTACTAATTTAATAGAAATGCATATTTAGTCCTTCAACTTTTGTCAATTCTCTCTAATTATAAACATCTTAACAAAATTAGACTTATTTTATAAAATTTTGTTACATGACTATATATAAATAACCTTGTAATGCGGTATTGTATCTGTACGTCTATTTATATACATATTATTTTATTGTTAGAAAGAAGAGAAGATTACGGAGTATCAAATCAAGATCGATCAAGAATATTATTAGGAATACTGTTTTTCTTGTTACCATAGATACACACATTACCTTGTAAACCATACATGTATCTTATTACCACAGATACACACATTACCATAGAAAAGTTCAATTGTTTCACTGCGGCAAAATTTAGTTTTAGCAATCTTCATCTCTCTCTCTGAATTAAGATCACATAATAATGAAAAATTGGTGATCTTGATGTATCAAAACACCGTAACTAATCTAGAAAATGTGAAGTCATCTCAAAACATAACTAATCAAGAAAATGTGATTTGGGGCGATCATATTAAGGGTATGATAACTTCAAAATAAATGTACTGTGGCAGCTGGGATTTGAACCCAGATCTCCACAGCCACAATGTGGCATTCCTACCACTGAACTACAAAGCCATTTAATGTTTTGAAGAGAGACGCATGAGTCTCATGCGTTTATCCTAATACGCATGACCCTCATGCATCTTTCAATTAAAATTAAAAAAAATTGAAAAACGCATCACGCTCATGCGTCTTAGGATAAAACGCATCACGCTCATGCGTTTCATTAATGGGTGACGCATGAGGGTCATGCGTTTTTCCTAAATCCGAAACAAAAAAAAGTCCAGTACACTTGAGGAATGATAACTCTATTCTAGAATAAAAAAAGAAAAAGCCCCTAATAATTTTCCCTTTTTCTTTCCACACATCTATATTAATTACTTTCCATTTTTTCAAAACCCCACCTTTTCTTTGCCTATATCTCCTTTATTTCATCCAACTACTAGTAAGATTTTTTAAACTCTTGTAATTTAATTTGTAAGTAAGTAAACAAAGAAAAAGGAAATAGTACAACTTATTAATTGATGATTTTGTGTGTATTTGAAGATCATTTGAAGGCTGATGAATTCTCTCCCGAGATTGGTCAAGGAATGGCGTACGTCACTGGTCATGACGACGAACTAAGACCTGTCATGGTATATATTTACGTCGAATTTTGTAACTACTAAAATACTTAATTCTTCATAACAATTTTTTATAAACATAACTTGCAGATTTTCCGGATCACTCAAGAATACCAGAAATTCCATTCTCAGAAACTGTAATTCTATTTTTGTGTATCTGATCATCATCAAAAATATAAATTTATTTATATATAATTATTTTGATTTTTTTTAGATTTAATCGGTTGCTAGTGTTTACAATGGAAGTGGCAATTCAAACCATGGAAAAAAATGTCGAACAATTTGTCCTCCTCTTTGATGCAAGTAAGTTTTTATTTAATAAGTTTATAGAAATAAAACTTTTATTACTTTTAATTTCGCAATAGTACGAAACTCTTCAATTTAATTAATGTTTAATTTATTTATACTTGTGATGCATAACTTTTAGCGCATAAAACTTTAATTTGTAGTTCACATAGATATTATTTTTAGACATGTACACCATCTATAAGATTAATTAATTATAGCCGTGCTAGAAATTTGACGATAATGAATAGTTGATAGTTCATCGCTAGAGCCTATGTACATCAATATATTTATTTTACGAGTGTTTCACATATTTTCATCTAATTAAATTAGCGTACCTTGTAAAATGAATAAAGCTATGAAGTTGACTATCATAAAAGGGTATCTTTGTAAAGTGAATAAAGATAGTAACGAATTAATGCTTTCATTTAATTCTCACATCTTTTAATACTATTAGTCATTCATACTTATTCTAGTGACGCTCATTTGACTCAAATGAATCTCTTTACGTTATTATTCATTTATATTTCTTTATATGCTAATCTGACTCAAATGAAAGTTATAATAATCAGAAATTTTTTTATATACTTTTTGCTATAATTATATATGTACTGAACTAATTTGTATTTGAATCCAAATAATTATACACCACAACAAAATTTATCACTTAGTTTTTTCTATTCTCTTTGAAAATGCTGCCTTTTTTTATCAAAATTAAATTTTTATTGTGAATTATAGGCCTTTGCAGATTAGCATGTGGGTTTACGAACATGTTGGTTGGAAGTCTGAAAATCATAGGTGAATATTACCCAGGAAGACTTCACAAGGCTTTTGTGATTGACCCTCCACCCTTCTTCTCTTACCTTTGGAAGGTACCATATATCAACCCTTTTTTTCTTCTCTTTTGGCCATAAATATGATTGCATTTTACTTGCTTGTTTTAATTTGATGTGAAAAAGTAGTTGGCTGGTATTTTGGGACGTCCACATTTTAAAATTTTATTTTAGATAAGTCAGTCCAATAATTCACTAAAGCATTACACTCACATTCTACTAATACATTAAAAATGAGACATGCATTCAACCATAAACGTGGGACAAAGGGAGTATCTTTTTGTGCTAATTGTTGTGTTTGTTCTTTTGGAAAACTCATGACTTGTCCGTGGTCTGGTTTGAGCATTTTTCTTTTCACAAATTAAAAAATAATTATTTTAAACTTGTGATTTTATGGGGAGTTAGGCCGTTCGTTGAGCTTTCACCGATCATGATCACCATATCGTCGCTCGATTTTGAAGAATCTGCCGGATTGGATGATCTAACGCGACTGCGCTTTAACTCCTCCTCATCAAGAATCTCGGAGTCAAAATTAGGTGCGAAGATATCTCATCTGAATGTTAGGTCTCGCTCCTTAAGGGTGGTCAGAAAGGGCTTCTTTCCGGAAACTAAACAACCCAGAACTCCAAAACCCTCCTTCTTCGTCCAACCATTCGTCGTCCTTTTTTTCTCGGGGTAGAGTGGAGAGAAGCACCGAATCGTTCATGCCATATATAAAGTTATATCGACAGCCCTACGACGAAATGATTTATAGATCAAAGATGAGGCCTCCTCTTGGCGGCCTCATCTCCGTTGTTTGTCCACATATCACCCGCACTCATGTCTCTCACTCACAACGTTTTTTCGTCTAAAGTATCTATATTGAAACATTCTTTGATTTGGTATCATCAGCTCACAAATCTCCATTGCTTACATTGTCAATTTGATTTTTCATCTTATATATATTAGTAATGGACAATTGATCATTCAGAAAATTTGCATGGTTCTCTACTAAATTATAGTCATGAGCAATTTGGTACGATAATAACTTATCTATCTAAGAATTATATAATAAAATATTATTTAAAATATACTCTACCATGTTCTTATCACGTTTTGTTTATTTATCTTACCTAAAATAAAATATGAATTAAATAAAAATATGCCATCAAGTATTCAAGCAGGATGTTGAAAGAAAGTTTTAGAAAAAAAAAAAAAACAATTGTATGCATTTTAGCATGCATGCCATTAATCTAGTGGTACAATTGTATGTTATCCGGTATATACTCCGTATTTGTTTAATGTTGAACAAGAGTAACTAAATTCAACAATTGTCATAAAAATATTTAACATATATCAATCAATTAAGTCTAAATAAACTATACTCCGTCACTATTCCATTATATATAAAAATTAGGAAAGTCTCCATCACTCAACTATACTAAGCATTTTCATTAATTAAATCTAAGAGAGCGATTGATTTTTAGCAATCTGGTCACGAATTTGGATGGTCTAATATGGCCGTTATCATTTGATTACTTCTATATACTGTATATAATATACTCCACATAAAAATATATAGTTTCAAAATCATATGTTATATATACACCATTGATCATACGTACAATGAAAAATAAACAATGGCTTGTTTTTCATCATTAATATACCTGGCAGTAACAGAATTAAATTAAGCAATTGTATAATCGAGACAAACAGAAACGTAGAGACACATAATTTACGTGGTTAACCAACGTTATGTTGGCTACGTCCACGGGCAGGAAACAGAGAACAAATTGTATTCAGATTGTTATCAGATTACAAAGTTATGTGCCCTACTTCTATGCAAATAGGCACACAGACAACGGACTAGACCCAATATAACAATTAGGGCTAAAATAGAAACATAGCACATCGAGACCCCCGTTTGGCTACCGGCAAACAGTACAGATTCAAGGCATACTAACATAAAGTATGTTTGCATAATTTTACTACTTTCTCTGTTTTCTAAAAAAAAACTTTTAAAACAGTATGAGTTTAACATAAAATTGATAAAATAAGAGAAAGATAGAAAAGAAAAGTATGTTATTGGAAAATGGATTTTAAGAAAAGGTTTCCTATAATAAAAAAATTTATTTTAGGAAAATGGACAAAAATAGATAAAGTTTCTATTTTTAAAAAGCGAATTGAGTACTATTCTATAAACTGTGTAATCACAAAAGATGGAAATATGTGTTCATATTATTCAGGTAAACCCGCATGATATTTTCATTATCTATAGAGTAAAGGCCTAATTTGGTTCTTAACATATTGCGATTTTACGATTTTGGTCCAAAACATTATCTTTTGAATTATTCGGTCTCTCACAAATAAAAACGGGTCACATTTGGTTCGAATTTGACGAAACTGTTAAAATTTAACAGTCAACGGATTTTAATTACATTTTGACCAGATTAAGTTAATAAATACGTTTTATTAATGTCTAATATCTAATTAACCCAAAACTAATAAAATAAAAAAGATTGCCTCGCTCCAGGGGGAAGGATTGCCAGGGGTAGGTGTTGTTGAAGACGCGGGAGAGGATGGTGCGGCGGACGTCAGTGGGGGGAGGGGGCGGCGCAGGGGGCGGGGAAGGAGTTGTGCTCGAGGACGTCGCTAGCGGTGCTAGAAAGGAGGGGGTGGGAGAGGTAGCCGAGGGCGAGAACGAGGAGGAGGATGACGTATGCCCTGGGTTTGGATGCGGTGGTTTCGAGGCGTTTCTGGTAGGGGTTCTTCCGCCGCGGGTGGTGGTGGTGGAGGCTGCCGCCTTGCAGCAGGGGTAATTGACATGACATTGGCACATGGATTCTAAACCTTGGGCATTGCACGAATCCCCTATTTCGGAATAGAATAGAGCGGGCGAAGCCCTATTTCTTCTTTCATTCTCGGGTAGGAAGGCGCTCGAGGAAGAACCAGCATTTAGCTCATCTTCAATCTACTTTGAATCAGGGTCCAGAGCCTTTGTCCTAGCGGTAAGGAGCTTAGACATTATTGTATGAGGTGCCGAGTTCGAGTCCTCTTGACATCAGGTGTAATTTCCTCCTTTCTATAGTATAGAAGTTTATTTGTAATTTCCTCCTTCGTATAGGAGTTCATTTAAAAAAATCTACTTTGAATCAGGGAATTACCCCAAGAACAAAAAGAAGAGCTGGCGCATCAATCCCCTTGACTTAGGATTGAATTCCTCAGTCAGTTCAACAAACACTTGAGCAAAGCTGAAACACAAAGAAAACACAAAGCTGAATTCCTAAGGTGAATCACATTAATAAAACATATTTATTAACTTAATCCGGTCAAAATGTAATTAAAATTCGTTGACTGTTAAATTTTAACAGTTCCGTCAAATTCGGACCAAATGTGACTCGTTTTTATTTTTGAGGGATCAAATAATTCAAAAGATAATGTTTTGGACCAAAATCGTAAAATCGCTATATGTTAAGGACCAAATTGGGCATTTACTCTTATCTATACAAAATATTTTATAATACCAAAAAGTTGAAGTTCTTATAAGTACACAAAATTGTATTTTTTGCTTCTTTCTGTTAATTATATTTAGAAAACGCAATCTCTTTGCCCAAATGAAATACTCCATCCGTCCACGAAAAATAGGATACATTGTGAATGACACGGGATTTAATGTGAAATTGTTAAAGTAAAAGAGAAGTAGTGTCAGTGGAATGTGATATCCATATTATTAGTAAGAGATACGGGAAAAAAGTAAAAGAGAAGGAGGAAAAGTAAAAGAGAAGTAGTGATAGTGAGGTCCATATTATTAATATAAGAGAAAAGGGAAAAAAAGTAAGAGAGATGTTGAAAACTTTCCTTATTTAAATATGCTCTATTTTTCATGGACAATAAAAAATGGCAAATGGGCTCGGTACAAAATATTTCACTATTATTTTATTGTTAGTTCATGTATTACCAAATACTTTATTATTGTCATAATTTTATATCGCGCAGATGTAGATGACGCAAACTTTAAACCCTGGTGTAATAATTGTCGAAAAAAATAATTGTAAAATATTCTAAAAATTAACCGTGGAAAAACTTAATTGTAAATATTCATGTTTTATTCAAACAAAATTTAAAGAGAAAGGAGCGAGCATAATTTGGTATACGTTCCATACAAAATGTTTTACCATTATTTCAATTTAGTACAAAAAGTATTAAATTTACATATTTCATACAAAAAGTTTATTTAGTGTTCCAAAATAATACATTCCGTTAAGTCCCTACTAACACTGTTACTTCCAATTACATCATATATACAAAAAGTTTCATCAATGTTTCAAATTTGTACAAAAAAATTTAAATTAAAACTTTTCATTATTTATTTCAAACACAATTATCTTTATTATTCACAAAAATGAAAAACACATAAAAAAATCACCATTCTTCGCCATAAAATTAGAGAATTGGATTTTATTGTCGAAGTTTTCTCATGTAACAATGGAGAATACAACTAAAAAGATATTGAATCTTTCTTGTAAAAAATAAATATTGATTTATTGATTGTTTGAAGCTCAAATTAATCATTTTGTAAAGATGAAATGTGGAATTATTTGATACTATGTTCTATAAAGAATATAATAAAAAATAGAGTATATTGAAAAATAGAATTTTTTTCAAACCACGATCAATTGAAAAACAGAGTATATACTCTATATTGAAAAATAGAGTATAAAGAATATAATAAAAGATATCGACTGCTATTTTTTTAGAGTGATTAATTGTATTAAATCTTTAATTATTCTTTTATTATGATGATAAGTTGGACAAATTATAAATTAACTAACGGTGTTTAAAATATTTAACGGAATGTATTAATTTAAAATACTAATATAACTTTTTGTATGAAATATGTAAACTTAATACTTTTTGTACTAAATTGAAACAAGATAGTACTAAATTGAAACAAGATAGAAACATGTAATTACCCATAATTTGGTCCTAATCTAGAGCTACACTTTGTCCTTTCCTTGAAAAAGATGATTCCTTGTACCTCAAAGAACAATTCCTCTTCCGCATTCAACTCCAAATTCTTCTTGCATCACTACCCCAATTTGTTCAAGCAGTTCCATTTTCCTTGAATTCAATTCCCTCACACAGATATAATTCTTGACTCTATCTACCTTGAAAAGAGTCAATTTTATTGGTATGTTTACCGGCCATTTTCAATTCCTCCATCTTTGTTTTCATGCTCTTCAAAAGGGGCATAAAGATTAGATTTTTATTTAGGTGTTCTTCTGAGTTTGTGTACAATTTTGTGGGGAAAATGAGGGATTTTCCTTCTTGTTTGGGAGAGAGTGGGGTTCAAGTTGCTGATGTTTCGTGTTCAAGTGCAATTGTGAGTAAAGCCTCTCAGAATTCTGTGACTTGCATGTATAGGTGTAGGCTGTTTGATAAATCTTGCTTGATTAGCATTGTTTGGAGCAAGAATTTGATGGGGCAATGCCTCAGTGTTGAGATAGATGCTGCATCTCACCAATTTGTTTATAGAATGGATGTTAAGCCCTCCTTGTTCTCGAAGAGGAAAGGCTCCAAGTGTATAGAGCTTAATTCTTGCAAAATTGAAGTGTTTTGGGATCTTTCTGTGGCAAAATTTGGATCGGGGCCGGAGCCGTTGGGGTCTTATTATGTAGGTGTTGTGTGTAGAGGAGAGATGGTTTTTCTCATTGGGGATTTGGCAGAAGAGGCATTCAAGAAAACTGGAGCAGCTGCTGTAGTTTCTAAAGCAATGCTTGTTGCCAAGAGGGAACATACTGTGGGGAAGAGGTTTTTTGGTACCAAGGCTCGATTCTGTGAAATGGGACCGATCCATGACCTTAAGATCGAATGCGACACAAGGGGAAGTGGTGATCCGTTTCTAGTGGTTTGTGTTGATGCAAAAGCAGTTATGAAAGTGCAGCATTTGCATTGGAAGTTCCGTGGGAATAGTACAATCTTGGTTGATGACAGGCCGGTTGAGGTGTTTTGGGATGTCCATAACTGGTTGTTTGGTTCGGGCGTGGGGAGTGGGGTATTCATGTTTCAGACAAGTTTGTCAGCGGATAAACTGTGGAGCAGCCCTTCTTCGCTCTCTGATCCATCTGGCTGCTCGTTGAGATGCTCCGAGAGCTTCAAGGAGTCCAAATCGAGAAGCCTTGGATTTTCGCTAGTTTTATACGCTTGGAAGAGTGAATAGGTATATATTGATTCTTCCTTGGTTGCTAACTTTTGATATTCTTTGATCGGCTTATCTTTGATTTGATGGCGAATTTGGTTGCTTTAGAATTGTTATTTTGTCACCATAGAATGTTAGCAAAAATGCATTATGATGCTTCAATTCGAGTCTTTGTGAGTCATTTCATTGAGAGTTTCATCTTTGATTGGTCGGTCTTTTTGGATGCACGACTTTGTAAATTATCTTGTTTTGACAAGAGCCATTGTAAAATATAATCTCTCTTTCATACATTAGTTGATGATAGATTCAACCAGAGCTTCACATTTTCTAGTTGAACAAACAATTTTCTTGATAGTTCTACTTAGTTGGAGATTAGGTTTATGAATGCATACTACTAGCATTTTTGTCGTATATAAAACTACCTAGACAGCAATATTTGTTACTAGAGATTGTGTTATTCTTGTATGCTGCAATCAAATATACATGAAAAAATATAGATACAAGAATCAAGACAAGAAAATTGACTTTGAACAGAGAATGAGGCTGCTGTTTTTCAATCTCTCTTCTTAGTATTTATTGGCTTCTAAATTGCTAAACTTTCCATGGTTAGTTAAAAGAAGCTGGAAATTGATTGATGCTTTGACAATATTAGGTGACAGCTATTATAAATTTGTAGTTGAACTCGATAATGAGTTTGTCTGGTTTCAATCATGTCCCAATTTGGTGTTAAAATATGTTAGTTGAACATGTTATTTCTATTATTGGTAGTATAAGAGTTTAAAATTGTTTCTATTATTTATATAATGATAAATGTTACTCGTGTGATTTTATTTTAATGTATGAACCCAGACAGACACATAAATAAAACTATCACACCTTTACCCTTCATCAAAGAAATCAAAATACATTATTTTTTTAATGAAGAAAAAAAATGAAAAGGGAGAAATGTGACCTGTAATGTAATCCTTCCTATCTCAATATATGAATATATAAACTCAGAACTACGTACAATATCCTCCAGATTACAAAGTGATACAGTTTGCATGCATCTTACCAAATCAAGAATCACATACCATAGCTTGTATCGCATTGCTCCTTATACCATCATCGTCCCTTTCTATTTTACCACACTTTCTGTCTTTATTCTATACATTGGTACGCACCTATAATGAATCTCGAGATACTAGGAATGAACCTCTTGTTTAAAGAATGGAGGATATGTAAACGAACCGCCATGAACGGCCTTGTTGTAACTTTAGACGATAAGACCATCAAGCAGAGGTTGCTCGGCATCTTTCCTCCTCGACGCTTTTCTGTCATTTTGATGATCCCTGCAGAACCACGAGGAGAATTTATGCATATACATAGATAAGAATTAGGAACAACTACAATTGTAGATAAACGATAAAAAATAAATAGGTCTAACCGACGAGAAGATATTTGCCTGAATTGATGACATTCCAAATTGTACACATGCTAGCTACGAGGGATAATGGGAATGTGTCCTAAACCGCTATCTTATATAGTTTCAAAAGCAGCATTCAATTATCAATGCAACGGATTATGGTGTAGTGGAGTCGAGCAATAAAGTTAAGAGCAGATTTGAGACCTTACACTAGTGGATTGAAGCTCTATGGTTGTTGTATCTTCATGGTCCTGCGAAGCAGAAGGGAACATATATGATTACAACAAAGTGTGATCACATTCGACTGGGTAATACAATCTCTGTACTAAAATACCTCTATCAACAAATCCTTCCTCGTAATCATTCCGATAACACGAGAAGCACGTGGAACGACGAGTACATGCCTTAAACCTAATTGCCGGAATAAAGTATATACCTGAATCATCACCACCATCACCACGATCAACATGGTGACAATTTCAACCTCAATTCTTTAAATGAAGTAAGACAGTGACCACAAGAGTAAGATAACATGGGATTTTCACCTTAGTTAATGACATGTCTTCTGGAACAACATAAGGTGACGGGTTAAAAAATGGAACAAGGTCAATGTACATTTCCAGATCATCAGGGGTTAGGTGGATGTCATCAATAGAAATCCCCTTACTGGAAACAGGCTTGACGAATTCTGTTAGATTGTGCCTGCTATGTGGACGACCAAACAGAAAAAATTAGCATATTCTTCATGTAACTAAATGAGTAAGTGGAATGAAACTTATTTCCACCACCTGATCGGTACGGGCCCATCTCTCGAATTAAAGGGTAAAGGACTGTGTTGAAAGTCGACCTTTGACTGTAAAAGCACTAGTAGGTGACTGCAAGAATGAAAAGGATTTGATGTTGCATATCAAGTTATTTTGAATGCTCATAAGCAAAATAGTTAGGAAATTATGAAGTTGAAGCCATGTTGTAAAGCCACCTTCTCAATATGAGCCCGATGACCAGCGTCTCTCCACTTCTTGTGTGATCAATGACCTGGAAGGCATGTAAAAAAATACATCAATGATCAAGTACAACTCCTAGAGACTAATAACTGAAAAGAATGCACCAACTTACAGGAAACCCATTGTGATTGTTGCTCCTTAAAATAGAAAGTACATCCACAACCTTCACAACACGAGGGAAATAGACAACCTACAAAAAAAATATATGAAACGAACACATTCGAGGCAATGAAATGGGACAGACCCATATAGTAAGTGGTAAAAAAAGTAACTGGGGATGATATCATGATACCACCAACCTGTTGATTTCCAGAAGCCTCCTTCGCTGTCATATTCCGCATTTGGTATTTTGGTCTTGATTCCAATAAAGGAATACCCCTTAGTCGAGCCTGCTCTTCATACAGGCCTTCATTGAAAGCGTCACCAACAGCCTACAGACAGCTCTGTCAAATCTAGAGAATGGAAAGGAATATAACAGCTAGAGACCGTCTTTTGTACAGCATTTGGCCTTGCTTAATACTCTCTTGAAAACATGTGAGCACAAGGTTCTAGAAGATTCTAGGATTTCATTATAGATACATATATACACAATGGAGAATGATATTAACAAATTGAAAAAAGAAAGAAGAAAAAAATATATTTGTTCAAAGCAGCGGATAGTTCTTAGCAATATAGGTTTCAGGAAGATCATACCTTGGATATGAGGAGAACCAACATGATGAGAGGTAGAAACTTCAAGTTATTTGAAATCTCAACCATGATTACACAAAGAGATACAGTCATTCTCATAGAGCCTCCAAGAAAAGATGCAGCCCCTAAAAGAGCATACCTAATTCCAGAGACGAAAAATTATAAGACCTTTGAGAGACTATGTGAAAAAGCCTTATCAAAATTACAAAGGCGTATGATGTATCCCTATATTGACCGCCTCAAACTTTATAGGGTACCATTTCCATTTCATGAATAACAATGTCTTTAATACCCTTTAACTCAATTATGATACAATAATGTCATGGTACACTCTTCAACTCAAAATCTGAAAAGTAAATGGACTGCAGAGCATAAATCAAAATTTTAAGAACCAGAATATAATGCCAAAACATTCTGTGTTCAACTTAACATCTCAAGCATTTCTAATATTTCAGCAATCAGTGTGTAAAAGTTTATGGCCCATACTCCAATCACTAAAACTGCAATTACTTCAAAAATCAATATTTGGGTCCAGTAGTTTCTACTCTATTGATAATTTGATACTTGTTAAACCATAAATTTTGAACTTAAAGATGGCTCCAAAACATTCAGTTTGACTGTTGAGAGAGATGACAAATAATTGGTCAACTAGCAAAGAGTGGGATTGGGCACTTACGTTCCTTCTTCAATATTCAGCTTCTGGTAAAAGTTCACAACAAACATGCCAACAAGCCGACCATAAGTAGAGCCAATCATTATCCCAGGAACAAATTGACCAGCTGGAACAGCAGTTCCAAAAGTAACTACCGCTAAAGAGTAAAACATGACCTGCACAAGAACATAAAAATAGAATTCCATACATCGAGTGGTCAGAAGATCAGAGTTATTAGCATTTATAGTACAGAGATGTATATTTCTCATAATAAAGCACCATTTAGAAAATTAGTGCAATACCAAAAAGGTAAGGAGACTCTGTGCACTAAATTCATGAATTGTTTTAGCACTGAACAAATTTCTGATTGCATCATCCTGCAAGCATCACTGGTCATTAGCAAGGATCATATTATAACCATCATAAAGATAGAACTGCAGTGGAATTGTAATTGACCTGAGTGTTGAAGAATATAGTTGCAAGGTCATTGTATTCCTTGTCACTGCAATAAAACTGTAACATAAAAGATCCAATATCAATTCATTGTTCATACTTCATACAAAACCACAAAAGAGCAGTAGTCGTGTTTATCTAGTGGAGAAGTTCTACATGGGCACATCGAATTTCCACATAAAAAAGTTATGCCTAAACCAAACCAACCCTCCAGCAGAAGAATGAGCAAACAGCTGAAGAAATCTTACATTGACATAATTCCCATACATCCCTGGGCGACGTGGACACTCAATGCCAGAATTAGCATCTGCTTCAGGGCAGGGTGTGCATTTTCTAAAGATTGGCAATCCAAATGAAATAAGAGACGTTATCAAAGAGACAATGCACGCTTCAATAACCTACAGTATGAGGTGGGAAAAGTCAATTTATAGCTCACCAAGATAGTGCCAACTGCCAAAGCATAGTAATCTTATTTCAGGAACTTACTTTCACACGGTTCCCTCTCTTATGCAAATAATTTCGGCGCCAGTATGCTATGTGAAAAGTAAGTTGATTGAACAGTGCTCCTGCAAAGGCAGCAGTGAGGCAAGACTACATTAGCATGGATCATCACTCTAGTACTTGTAAAAAATTTCTTACTTATTCGCACATACCAAGAAGACCCCCAATAACACCTATGACTGCCATTGGCAACAGCTCCTGAAATGAGTAATCTTCTTGACCACTAAAAAGAACCTTTGTCAGAATGGATGTCAACACAGATGGATCAGAAATAAATTAGACATAATCAAGTAAAGCTTTCAGATCGTCACCCTGAGATGTCCCAAATAATAAAGCCTCCAGAACCAAAATGTCCACATTTTCCACTCCTACACCACGCCATTGCTGTCCGTACAACCACACCCACAATGGCAGATGTGAAAAAGACACGCCACATGAGCTGACTCCTCCACCTTAAATAAGAAAGACATAACTGAGTTCAGGTAACAATCACACTCAACCAATCCAAGCAACTGTCAAGACTTAGGGAGTTCAAGTAGACTGTTGAAACAAATTATCCATAGTAATTAATGCCCACCGGCATAAGAACACTTGGCAGATCATACTAAAAATGATTTGCTGGCATAAGAACACTTACCATGATGTTACTTCTTCTAGTGCAAACAATACACCACCAACTGGAGCTCTAAATGCAGCAGCCACTCCTGCTGCACATCCACAGGTGACCTTGTTCAAAAAATTAAAACAGTACAAATGAGCAAACCAGAGAGGCCTTGTCGCCTCTTCGATCACAACAACAATGTAATCTTTTAAAAAAAAACACATCCAATTGGCCACATAGGTTGCAAAAAAGGTTTAGATCAATTCAATATTCACTAGGGCAAAAGGAACACAGAATAAAAAATACAAGTTCCACATTAAATCCATCTCGGGTATATCTAACATGTTAAGATCAACTTACAAGATCACGCCGATCTCGTTCACTGGTAAAGATCTGTAGCCATCTTGTGCGCAGATGATACTTTGTGGATCCACCCTGTAGCAATAAACAAGAGGGAAGTTAAGAAAGCAGCTTGGTCCAGAACCAGCACATTAGAAAAAGAAAAAGACTTCTTATGTGGTCACTGCAATTAATCTTCCCTTGGGAGTTGCCTAGCAATAAATAAAAAGGCATTTAAACAAGTGATCATATATTTGACAGGTCTATGCATAGAAGTTGAATGAAATTTGAAGGCCTCAATTTACCATTGAAACAAATTCCTTGCGAAATTCAAACAAACATTTAAACACTTGCATGTCCAAGCGTGGAAGCAATACAAGCGCCAATATGCACAAGTGAACCTTCTTTACCAATAAATAAAAAAGCATAAACAAGTGATCATTTATTTGACTAGTCTATGCATAGAAGTTGAGTGAAATTTGAACACAAACATTTAAACACTTTCCTGTCCAAGCATGGAAGCAATACAAGCGCCAATATGCACAAGTGGACCTTCTTTACCAAGTGCTAAACCACCTCCCACGGATCCTATGCTGCCAAAAATCTATAGATGGGGTAAACTAATGTAAGCATTCACACAGCAATTATTTAGTGGAGTATCAAATAACATGCAGAGAACAGACACCCTACCTTGCCTACTAAAGTCCTGAACAATAGTATACCATGTGTGTCAATTCCTGCACATGTGGAGGACTGTCATGAGATTCAACAAGAAAGTAACCATCAACAGATCTGTCTCATTTAAACTTACCGTTTAAATAACCCTTTATTTCAGGGATTCCTGATCCCGCAGCTTCAGGTGAAAATTGTGTAACAATATAAACTGAGGATAACACTAGAGCCAAGTTGATCAGTGTATAGACCAAAAATCCAGCAAAGTATGACTTCTGAATCAGATTGAATGTCCAGGAATATTTCCATCCGGCAAAGTTCTCAACAGAAAGATTGATAAACACAGCAGCTAGTGCAGTACCTGATGGTAAGTATCAAGACAGTCAATGAAAGAAGTTACTTTCTGGGAACTCTGTTGGCTCTGGAGATTTACTCCGAGACAGTGAATATCTAATCAACCAGTAGATCAGACAAAGACAGAGGTAGCAAACTTACCAATCCCAATAAGCAATGCCATAAGCCATTTTACCACCACACTATACGCCATATAAACCTTCCCCCTTTTTGCCTGTAATTCAACAATACAGACTGAACCATTACGATAATAAGAAAAAGAATGGGTAAGTCATATTCATGGATATATGACCCAGTCCTGAATTATTTTTTCACTAAAACTGACTCGTACTCCATTCAATTTCTTGACTAGCATCAATTTTGGTCTCTCTGCATTTGCACAAATTATTCTTTCAATAAAAAAAGGATCCTATTGATAAAATGGAATGTAAGATACCTTCAAAGAAGATAGTATAAAATTGAATGCAATAGTGGCATGAAAAGGACAATTGAGTTAGCACCATGGAGTACGACAAGCTTTTCTCCACATTAATGCTAATAATCCAAACATAATTCCCCTTTTGAAAAAATAAATCAAACTAGTAAATTCAGCTCAACAAAATAAAAATCAGTCACAAATACTATCTAAATCCATGAGCCAGTTTGTTCTTAATAAATCTACAATCAGGCTACATAATTCAACCCATAAATCCGATAAAGATCAAAACTTCACGCATAAACGCGAGTGTTATACTGCACCTGTTCTTGTCTGTAGGCATAATTTTCAATTACTTCATAGTCAAGGCTTTCAACAGTGCCGCCATCGCCCTTCTTAATCCGGCTGAAATCTCCGGCAGAAATCCCATCTGCTTCCACCTCCGAGTTAGGCACCCGTGACCAGATCAACTTCGCCGTCTCCATCCCATTCTGCAAATGATTCGACAGCATCCTCTCTCCCTCTCTCTGTGTCACTCAATATACGAGCATGAAGCGAAATTCGAACGTAAAAGCAAGCCACAATCTGATCAAATCCAAACACTTAAATCTCGGGGGGGATTCTTCAATTAGAAGAAAGAATTACTGGATTCCAAATCAAAATGCTTCGTGACTAGGCAGAATCAAGTTCCTTCCCGGATCAAATCAAAACCCTAACTGAATACGACTGTTTCCGGAGTGAAATCTTCAGGGGTTTCCAGAGAATCACACGATTCAGAAAAAGGAACAACCAAATTACAGAGATTCAGCGATGCTGCAGCTCCCACGAATTGACAGGAGAGAGTTATTGGGGAATTGAATTGAGTGCCAATTTTTCTTTTAAAAAAAACAAAATTAAAATAGTTATCTCGGCGGTCAAGAGAAATCGAGAGTGACAACTGCACCGAATGAGTATGAAAGAAAGCAAGACGGTTAATTTTGCTTTTTAAGTGGTTTAATTTCTAATTATATCTATTCATCTTGAATATAATAATACAAATATAAAATATAATTGAATATACATGAAGTCACGAACCTATACACAGAATGACATAAAGGGTATATATGAAATTGCATTTAATTGAGATCGTCACATCCATCAATTAAACTATCTTCCTTTTCTGAAATAGAATATATTTATTTAACGATTTAAATTGCAAGGAGTGAAGGTGGATTTCGATATTTAAAAATGAAAGAAAAAGATGCTATTAAATTCTAAATTTGGACGGTTATTGTCATTATCTTGTAGACCTAAATACATAAATCATGAAAGGTGTATGTATTGTCTAATGTAATTGGATCCTCTTAAAAATTCCAAGAAATGTCGACCACTATTAGTGAGTGGGGCATTCGTAGATCTACACTATGTCTAAACCATCAAATTATAAAATTATGACACAACATTATATGCATTCCATCAAAGACCAAAATCCAAATAATTCCTAATATGCAGTCAAAGAAAAGAGCACTTTCTAAATTATTCCTTACCAATTGTGGGACTGTTATATCGAACGATAACCATGTCGATTTAGAAAGACGCTCAACCTTACAAAGAAATTCAAAGAACTTGCATACTCGTGTTTGTTTAGTCAAAAATAAATAAGGATCTCAATTCAGTATGATAGGATAATTCGAATAATCCACTAAATTTAGAGTGTGAATGATTAAATTCGATGCAGCCGGCAACATGACCAAGGGCCTGCACTCAGGGGTGGAACTACATATAAAGGGGAAGGCTTCTGCCCCTAATGAATCCAATTATTTTTAAAAATTTCTATTATAAAATTTCAAAATATGTTCATATTTTACACATATTATTATACTCCCTCCGTCCCAAAAAAAATGTGCATTTGGGACGGCACGGGAATTAAGAAAAAATTGATAAAGTAAGAGAGAGGAGAGAAGGATAGTTAAAGTAGTGTTAGTGGATAGTGGGACCTACATTATTAAATTGATATAACTTTCTAAAAATGGAATGCACATATTTTTGCGGGACAGACAGAAATGGAAAGTGCACATATTTTTATGGGACAGAGGGAGTAGTATAAAAGCCCCTATTGATAATCTAAATTACTTGAAAATTTATTTTTAAATAAAATTTAAAAAAATTAACCCCACTCGTATTCATTTCTGCGTCCGCCACTGTTCACAATAAATGATGTGAATATGTGAATTCGGCGGTGTTGGGCTGGAGGAGTTGGGTGTGGTGAGAGTGGGGTTGGGGGTGGGGAGGCGCTCGATGTCGTAGGAGGCATGAAGGGTGCAAGCTCCACGGCAGAGATGGGCTGCTTTGTGACGTTGGGAATGAAAGCTCACTCCTTCCATCTGAAGCTTGGAAATTTAATTTTTTTTAGTGATTTTTTCTCTCATTTTTGGCAATAATATATTCTAAAATACCATAGCAGAAATCAAAACTTTGTAGGTAAACTTAGTAGTCGATTTTCATTTCTGTGGGTCATAGCACAACGATTTAGTCTTAGATTTCATTTCTCAAGAATTCTCAAATGGCAAGTCTAGCTTAAAGCCCAATATATTGTTGCAATTGTTACTTATTCTTCCACCATGTTTGACTACTGATTCGACATGTTAATTATAGGGAAAATAGCCTTAATCATGAATTTTCCCTAAAATATGATATTTCATGCAAATTCTAAAAGTGGTAGGAAATATTATGAACTTTAATAGATGTATTGATTACCCATGAAATGGATTTTCTAGCCACTTTTAAGTGACGTGGCTCGTCGGACATCCTACACATAACATAGAAATAGGACAAAGCATAACGTTCTTAAAATAGCAAAACATCGTTGTTTGAACCTTAACTACAATTATAAGGGGGGAGGATCCCCTACCGTGGGGAAAATCACAGCACAAGGTGCTGTGCTACAAAACGACACAGTTTTGCAATAAATTACATCTATTTTTTTTTGTCAATAAGCTCATTAACTATTTTAGATTTTAATTAAGTCTTCTCCTCCTTTTTCCTCTAAAATCAATGAACTGGTTAGAAAATTCATTTCAGGAGAAATTCACGCATCAATCAAAGTTTATGATATTTCCTGTCAATTTTAAAGTTGGTAGGAAATACCAGATTTTGAGGAAAGTTTATGGTTTTTAAGGAAATTTCCCTTAATTAAAAGTTTCATGTTCTCTATAGAACTATTCTCAATTTTAAGATACACATTAAAATTTATCATAATGTATTTACGTTTCATTTTAATTTAAAAATTTTAAATAATTTTTTTAATGCCAAGATCCATTATAAATTTTTTTAAACTCAAACACATAATCTGGACAATTGAACGGATTTCAAAGTCTGTAAAATTCTGCAAGTAAGATTGGCATAAAAATTCTAATTGATATTAGAAAAAAAAAGTATACATCTCCAGGAATAGCAAATTTCTAATTGATATTAGAAAAAAATGTATACATCTCCATTAATACCGAAAAATAGCTCAAATCGATTTGATATTCTGGTGCTGCACCACCAGTACGGACACAGGCACAGTCAGATCCGGCGACGCCAGCATGTCCCCAACAGGTCCCAGCTCTGCCAAATCATTCCACTCACTCAGCCCCAACAGCTGCGGCGTGTCGTCTTTATGCCTCCTCCCGACCATGATGAGATCAAACGCCTCCTCCATGGCGTGTATGAGCATCGCCGTCTCCGCCCCGTCCTTGACCCTCTCCTCCCGGTACATGATGTTGTCCTGCTGCGTCCCCTGCATCCTCGTCTCCTTCAGTATCTCCGCGTCCAGCACCGCGTCCCACTGGCTGTCCCCGGCATATATGTCCCACGGCACGAACCTCACCACCGTCAGGCAGACGTCTGGCGACAGGGCCATGCGCCTCGCGTACGCCAGCGCCTCCCTGTCGTCCGCCCCCCCGAAGAACGCCACCCCCACGTTGTACGCGGACGAGGCAGCGCGGCGGGCCTTGTGGCGGTCCACCAGGATGGCGACCGAGCATGGCGCCAGGTCCAGGACCTGGCAGTTGATGGCCCGCATGCTGCTGGAGTCGAGTATGAACTTGCCCTGGTGATTCCACTTCCTGTGGAATGGGAGTATGATCAGTGATGCCAGCTTGTTGAATGCCACGGTGCAGATGTCGTGGTGCATGAACTTCGTCAACGACATGGCGGTGAACTGCTGCACGGTTGCAACGCCCGAGTATTGCTGCTCGAGCGAGGAGAGTATGTCGATCATTTTCTGAGTCCTGGTAGTGCTGTTTGATGATTTTTGGCCTAGTTGGTGGTCGATTAGCTGCGGGTGGGCCCGACCAGCTAGCTCCACCATGTGGAGGGCGTACAGAGCGATGGGGCTGTCTCTGCTCGGGAAGGAAACTTCTACGACTTTCCGGATCGCTAATGCGTCGTCCACGCGATGCGCGCATGCGAGGACACGTAGCTCGGAGTTGATTGCGGTGTGTTGGATGTCTCTTTTCTGGTAACCAGTGTACAATGTTGAGTAGTCGTAGAGAGACTTCACCACCAGGCTCGATAGAGCAGATTGTATCAGGACTGATGTAGTCAGCATAGAGAATGTTTCTCCATCAAATGTCTGTAGTTCAACACAGGAAAATATCAATAGTTTTGAAATGAGAGAGGATGAAAGTGACTGATACAGTTCCAGCAGTAGACGCTAGCGACGCAACTGACCTGGTTAACATAATTGTAGTAGTAAAAGGACATTTGGACAACTCCTTGAGCACTCATGATGAAGGCAAGAGCAACAGCATCTTTAACAGGCACTCTACATATGATTGCTGGCACGAAAACAGACACCAGCTTCATTACCAAACATGATCCGACAACAGACCAGACTAGGCTAACGAATTGTAGATCGAAGATCTCAACTAGATTCACATTCATCCCGCAATAAGTGACCAAAAGTGGTGCCAACAAGCCCGAAACTAACGTCTCCATCCTGTTGACCATCGTGGCCCCCAAAGGCGGCCCATCAGGCACTACTAACCCAAGCAAAAATGGGCCATACTGATAGTTGAGGCCGACGTTATCAGTAAGCAACACCACAACCAACACCAAGAAAGACATGAGGATGACATGAAATTTGTGAACTGGTTTCCCTTCAGGTGTATTCTTGATGATCCAGAGGCTGAGCGGGCGCCCCACGCAGAAGATGAACAAAATTAAGCAGACGGTCAAGAAAGTAGAGTGGACCATGATAACATTTGCAAAGCTCATGATTCCGACTCTGCCATAGGTGATCACAGTCGACGAGAGGTTGCTAACCATGTCACTGATCAGAGCCGAAGCTAGGGCAAGGCGGCCCAGCTCAGAGTTCATGATTTTGAGATCAACAAGCATGGTTGCAATGACAGGAAAGGGGAACAAATTCTGGATGGAGATAGTGTTTTTGTAAGCCGGGATTCGATACTTGTGTATCTCTTTTTGTTGTAGCACAGTCATCATCAAGCTACCACCGAGTGGAAGTGTGACAGCAAGAACTCCGATTGTCCACGCCTTGATACCGGTCCTCAGCACAGTCCTGGGATCCATCTTCACACCACTTAGGAATATGAAAAATATGTAGCCAATTTTGGAGAGTAAGTCCAAGTAAACATCTCCTTTTGGTGGGAATAATACTTTCTCCACATTTGGAAACTGTCCTAGAATAGTAGGCCCAAGTATGATTCCAGCCTGGTTCAAACAAACACATGGCTCATTTAGCAATGTTACATTACATATGATAAACTTCCCCTAAAAAAAGGGAAATTTTATCCATTTTGAGTGCCTGTTTGGCGGGCATGTTAAGATAACACAAGATAACTAGAATAAGATGGGCTTTAAACGCCTAACATGGGCCTCAACTTATGTACCAAACATTCCAATAAAGCCCATATAACCTATGGCCTTATCTAGACTACCAAACAGAATAAACATGACAAGAGAAAATGAACATTATTGCATGATAGTGTTTATAAACACGTACGAGGATTTCCGAGACAAGGCGAGGCAAATTGAAGCGACGGAGGAGGAGATGAAGGGATTGGGTGATGAAGAAAATGATGGCAAGCTGAAGCTGGAGGCGGGGGAGGGCAAAGTCGAGTAAGTCTGCGTTGTCATGGGAGCCCCAGATGCCGGTGGAGTGCAGCGCCATATCGACATAGCAGAAATCGGTAGTAACGTTGCCGGGGCGCTCCCTGCCGCCGTGGCCGGTGGAAGACCCCATATCCATGGCTCCGGCCTCTTTGATTTATCCTCGGCTTCCAATTTGGAAGGGGAGGTGCAAGAGGCTAAGGGGGGAACAAACTTTTGTTTGCTTTCTTTCCCTCTTTTATTACTTTTCGATTTTTTTGTTGGAAATGGATGGAGCTACGACAAATCTGCTCACCCCTTTCACTTACGTAGCTACATGCGCATCACATATTTAACTTTATAATTAACCTTGCACTATTTTTTTAAAAATTAATCAGTCATTAATATGAAGATTAGATAAGTAACAAACATCTTTAGTATTAAACTTTGGTTAAATTTTTGATTAATTTTATTAGAATGTACTATATTTATATTCTATTTTTAAATTAAGAGTAGTGAATGTTTCAACATTTATAATAAGAAGAGAAGAGAAAATAAGCACAGCAAAATATGTTGTATGTCAAAGTTGGTAACTAAGCTATACTTTGCTTTTTAGTTCAACTTACTACTAATATTGAATACGCATTTGATTTGATTCATTACAAGTTTTCAAAAATGTAAAAAAAGGTTAATACAAAAAGTTAAATGATACTTTAGCCTCAATTTTATGTAGTACTATTAATTTACTAATAAAATGCAAGTAAAATGAATTAACAGAATTAGACTTGACAACTAGGTCAGGCTGGCGTAGCCCAGCTCGACCCAGGCTAGACACATTAGTATATGGTCAAACGTAGTATCGACACCTTATATAAGACATCAAATATAGGTATGTTTTTATAGTGCTTACCAAACGAGCCCAAAATATATATAGTATACATTATTCTTATCAAACTCAAATTCTTTTATCGAATTAATTAGGGGCAAACAATTAAGTCAATCTTACCAGTCAACTAACTTTGATAAAAAAAATTAATAATAAGAAAATATTGGCTTTTCTTGGAAAGAAACTTTTGAATGGAGGATTTTAGGCCTAAGTGAGTGTTGGCCAAAAGTATTAGAAGGTCCTACATACAAAATTGAATATTCTTCCATTCAAATTCTACTTTATGAAGCTAATTAAGTTGGAGATGACTTCAAATTAGTACAATCATGCAAACTCCTTTTTAAATGTGAATTAAATGACTCAAAAGACATATATCAATGCCTTGATAATTCGTAGTATTTGATACTACTATAAACAATGACCGTTGTCTGATTTTGCTTTTCCAATTGGGAAATTAAATTAAAGAAGGTCCATTATATATTTGAATATTTTAATTATAATAGAGCAAGTTTGTATATGGTGTGGATCATGATGTTTGAATCTTTCATTTTCTGAATACTGATTCAATTGATCAAATACCAATAGACATTGTGTTGTAGACGATCACGCTAAATAAGATTGGAAACAATAAATAGTAAATGAACCTTTTTTTTGTGCTGTATTATTTGACAACTTGCCTATCCAATAATGGCACTCTCTCAGTGTGTGGATTTTGCATCAAAATGGTGCTTACTTTGAATGCATTAGTTGTTGTTAGGATTCGCACACACAAGGCTTTCACACACTCAATAAGATCACACACACACTCACTGTTGTATGAGATCACACAATGCAGAAAACACACACACTCACACTTTGAGTATTGAAGATGATAATCTTGGAGAGAAAACTGGAAAACTCTTTATTGATTAAACTCTACTCTAAACTACATACACGGTGAGCTATTTAAAGCTCTATAATCAAGTAGCAACTGCTACTAACTAACTACAAGAAGAATCAAGAAAGCAAGAAGAATAACCGCTACATCTCAGCTAACTAACTGCTGCTCCAACGGCTAGTTCGGCTAGGTTGCTTCTTCCTTCTCGGTTCAAGACCGAACTCCTTCCTCGGTTCAAGACCGAACTCCTTCCTCGGCTTACAACCGAACTCCTTCCTACTCGGCTCATTCCAGCTCAACGCCGAGCTTCCTTACCGAGCTTCCTTACCGATGAGCTTACCGACTTCTGCCTTCTTCTTCTCGGCTAGTTCCAGCTCGGTAAGCCGAGCTTACCGAACTCCTTTCTAGCCGAGCTTCTTCCAACTGAAATGAGCACTCCATTATTACAATTCTCCACCTGAGGGCTCATCTCAGTTCTTGCACAAACTTCTTATTCCACTGTCTAGGACTTTGCTTAAGTCCATAAAGACTTTTCTGTAACAGGCACACCTTGCCTTCTTCTCCAATCTTCACATAGCCCTCTGGCTGTTCCATGAAGATAGTTTCCTCTAGATCTCCATTTAGGAAGGCTGTCTTCACATCAAGCTGTTGTAGCTCCCAGTCAAGCTGATTCACCACAGCCAATAGAATCCTAATCGAAGTGTGCTTCACAACAGGTGCAAACACTTCATTGAAATCGATTCCCTCCTGCTGTGTAAAGCCTCTAGCCACCAGCCTTGCCTTGAACCTGATTCTGTCTTTATCAGTGGTCTCTACCTTCTTTTTAAACAACCACTTGCAACTGATCAGCTTCCTCTCCTTTCCATCTGTATTCAGCTTGGATTTGTCCACCAAAATCCATGTTTTGTTCTTGAGTAAAGACTCTATTTCCTCATTCATGGCTTCAATCCATCTTTCTCTATCTTTGCTCTGCATAGCTTCTTTATATGTGAGTGGATCTGCACCATCAATACCTTCAGCTGCACACAGAGCATAATACACAACATCAGAGAACTTTGTTGGTGGCCTTGTTTCTCTTCTAACTCTGTCCCTTGCAAGCTGATAGTCTCTGATAGAGTCTGATATAGACTCACCAGCCTGGTTGCCCTGAGTTGGAGCCTCTTCTTTATCTGAATCAGACTCACTCCCTGAGTCAATAACTCCACCTGCTCCTAGGCCAACCCCCACAGGCTCCACCTTGAAGAAATCACCCTCATCTTCACTGGAGTCCAGCTTATCTTTCAGGTATGGCATCTGATCCTCCAAGAACACCACATCCCTACTCACCAAGACCTTCTGCTTACCGGGCTCAATACACCAGAGCCTATACCCCTTAACACCCCTCTGATACCCCAGCAAGATACATTTCAGAGCCCTAGCTTCAAGCTTACTTTGCCTAGCATGAGCATAGGCCACACACCCAAACACCTTGTATTTTGAGTAGTCACTATGAGCTCCATACCACATGTAATCAGGAGTTTCAGATTTCAGGGCAGTAGATGGGCATTTATTGATGAGATAGGCTGCTGTATACACAGCCTCACCCCAGAATCTGCTGCTCAAACCAGACCCAAGAAGTAGGCACCTCACCCTCTCTAGGATTGTCCTATTCATCCTTTCCACAACACCATTTTGCTGAGGATTACCAGGAACAGTCCGGTGCCTCTTCATACCCTTCTCTTTACAAAACAGATCAAACTCAGCAGACAAGAACTCTAGGCCATTGTCTGTCCTTAAGCATTTAACACTTCTACCCTTCTCTAGCTCAACCTCCTTACACCATATTTTGAACTTTGTGAGTGTTTCAGATTTTTCTTTAAGAATATATACCCACAACTTCCTTGTATAGTCATCAATGATAGCTAGATAATACTTTCCTCCACCAATTGAACACACCGGTGAAGGCCCCCAAAGATCACTATGTATGTAGTCTAAAGGGGCTGTAGAAGAGTGAATACCTGTAGGATAGGGTGCCTTCTTAGCCTTTCCAAGTATACATTGCTCACAGGGGTCCATCTTGTTGAAATCTCCAGAGATCAGACCCTTCTTGATGAGTTCTTTCAAGCTTCCTTCGGCTGGGTGGCCCAATCTCTTGTGCCATAGCATTATGGAATCATCTGACACTGCATTGCTTTCTCCATCAACAGCCTTAGCCTTCAGATAATAGAGAATATGCTCTCTGTCAGCCTCCATCATCACTGCATCTCCAGATTTCACAAACAATTTTCCTTGACTCATCAATATGGTGAACCCTTTCTGTTCCAGCATTCCCAATGAGATGAGGTTCCTCTTTACTTCTGGAATATACCTCACCCCAGTTAGGATCTTTATAGAGCCATCTTGTAGGCTTAGCTTTACCTTCCCTATTCCTTTGATCTGACAAATGTGATTATTACCAAGAACAACCGTACCCGATGCTTCTTGAAGATCATGAAACCAGCTTCTATTGGGGCACATATGGAAGCTGCACCCCGAGTCCATTATCCACCTATGACTGACCCCACTATCACTGATATTCATGAGTTGAGCCGGGGGATCAGCACTCTCCACACAATCAGATTGATTGTGTCCCTCAGAGGCCATCTTTCTCTTCCATGCATGACAATCTTTCTTCAAATGTCCAGGTTTCTTGCACCAATAGCAAGCTCTGGTTTCCTTCTGAGCATCAGAACTTGAGGGTTTAGGGCCCTCAAACTTCTTCTTGAAGTTCTGCTTCTTGAACTTCTTCACATTCAAGGCCTCTGCAGCTTGAACATTGGAGCTTGCAGAGCCTCTGTTGGCTGTCTTCTGGAGTTCTTTGGCCATCAAGGCTGAATAGACTTCTGCATAGGTGATAGGTTTATCTCTTCCATAGATAATTGCATCACTTAGCTGGTCATACGAGCTAGGCAAGGCATTCAAGGTGAGAATGGCCTTATCCTCATCTGAGATCTTGACATCAACAGATCCCAGGTCATCAATGATCTTGTTGAACTCCTCTAGCTGCTCAATGATGGACCTATCTCCAGAAAAACTATAGGCATACAGCCTCTTCTTGAGATACAGCCGGTTAGCCAAGGATTTGGCCAAGTAAACTTCATCTAACTTGTCCAAGATCTCCACCGCAGTCTTGGCTTCTTGAACTTCCCTCAAGACCTTATCTCCAAGGCACAGAATCACTGCAGAATGTGCCTTGAGCTGCATTTCCTCCATCTTTGCCTGAGCTTTTTCATCAAGCACTGGAGCCTTTCCTTTCTCCTCTGATTTTGCAAGAACTGCCGTCAAGCCTTGTTGAATTAAAACCGCCTTCATCTTCATCTTCCACAGGCCATAATCATTCTTGCCTGTGAACTTTTCTGCATCAAGCCTTGCTGCCATCTCTGAAACCGTTTGATCCTCTGCAAATCAGTTTCAATATCCCTTTCCCACAGACGGCGCCACTTGTTAGGATTCGCACACACAAGGCTTTCACACACTCAATAAGATCACACACACACTCACTGTTGTATGAGATCACACAATGCAGAAAACACACACACTCACACTTTGAGTATTGAAGATGATAATCTTGGAGAGAAAACTGGAAAACTCTTTATTGATTAAACTCTACTCTAAACTACATACACGGTGAGCTATTTAAAGCTCTATAATCAAGTAGCAACTGCTACTAACTAACTACAAGAAGAATCAAGAAAGCAAGAAGAATAACCGCTACATCTCAGCTAACTAACTGCTGCTCCAACGGCTAGTTCGGCTAGGTTGCTTCTTCCTTCTCGGTTCAAGACCGAACTCCTTCCTCGGTTCAAGACCGAACTCCTTCCTCGGCTTACAACCGAACTCCTTCCTACTCGGCTCATTCCAGCTCAACGCCGAGCTTCCTTACCGAGCTTTCTTACCGATGAGCTTACCGACTTCTGCCTTCTTCTTCTCGGCTAGTTCCAGCTCGGTAAGCCGAGCTTACCGAACTCCTTTCTAGCCGAGCTTCTTCCAACTGAAATGAGCACTCCATTATTACAGTTGTAATATTGATTATAGTTAATTTGGGGATAAACTAAAATGACTCATATATATGTCTTCTGTCTTAATTTTTTATAATCCCAAAGTATCAATCTTCAAGTTATAGGATACTATTTTGTAAATTATTTCATTCAAATATCACAAAAATAATATTCGGTGGTGTGATAACTGTGATTTGGTAAAGCACTAGCAACATTAATTGATGTACCAAAATTGTTAAGTGATCAATCAACGTATCAACTTAATTATTCTGTTAAAAAGGGGTTTAATTGGAAACATATAATTATTCAGTAGGAATGTAATGTTGCTTTATTATAACTCTACATCCTACGATAAAGTTGATCCTCCTAATATATCTCTATATCGCTACGTGTCACTAATGTTTGCTTTAATGACATCAAAACTGTGAAATCTATATTCATTTATTTATAGGGTCACGTTAGGTTGAGATTTTTTAGCTTAATTGAGAATTGAGATGCATTTTCAGCCACTCATCCACAACATTTTCGAAATGTCAACTGTAAGTAGATTATGTCAACTCGATGGTATTATCGTCAATAGTCTGCACATCAAATGTCAATAGTCTGCACATCAAATGTCAACAACTTGACATTATATGTGTGTAGTTGACATGAATTGTATATGTAGTTGACATTATATGTGTGTAGTTGACATAAATTGTATATGTAGTTGAAAAAAAAATTTAAAAAATTTTAAAAAAATTTTAAAATTAAAATTAAAAAAAATTATTTATTGAATAAAATGTACCATGAAATTACAATTCTGCCCTTTCATAATTAATTAATCTAAAAACATTTTCCATGTGACAAATTCTGGACCACTCATTTAATAAAAAGGAGTGACTGATAATGCATCTCAATTCTCAATTAGGCTAAAAAATCTCAATTGATCACAACCCTTTATTTATATCTATTGTATAGGCATTCGATCGGGTCATCGATAATAATCAAGGTTAATTAGGGTTTTAGTTAAGTTTAGTAAATTTCCTAATTCCAGTTCATTATTTCTCTCCATCCCACATTAGGAGACACATTTACTTTTTTGCACTTATTTTATAAAAATGATAGTAATAAATAGTTAAAGTGGAGAAATAGTAAAGTAAGAGAGAGTAATGTGACTCCTAACTTGGGACGGAGGTAGTACAATTATATACACTTTAGCTAATTTACGATTCAAAATTAGTAGCCATAATTGGTTAATCAATTAGTCATGACTCATGAGCATTAAAATTATGATTGGTTAATTGTGGAGATGGGTGTTGTTAATTAAATTAGGGTTTCAAAATAGAATTGTTAATCAATTAGTCAGCATCAAAAGAGAATTAACGTGACAATCAGTGCCTAGAACTAAATTTTTTGGTGGTTTGATATGTGTATTCCACTAGGATAGTGCAACCATTTAATTTGTTGAGTTG
This sequence comes from Salvia splendens, assembly GCF_004379255.2. Taxonomy (NCBI): domain Eukaryota; kingdom Viridiplantae; phylum Streptophyta; class Magnoliopsida; order Lamiales; family Lamiaceae; genus Salvia; species Salvia splendens. The sequence continues at coordinate 19,582,756 of NC_056049.1, forward strand.
AATTTTATTAGTTTGTTTGTTACATTTTGCTGTTGAGATATCGACAGCTTCAAATATAAAAATGGTTATAATTAAGGTGACGCCTTAATCGAGTCATATAGAATAACATGTCAGACATCATTGACATATCCAAAACAAAACTAACATAATAAAAAAGAAATCGGAACATATACTATTTGTTGCGTATCCTAGTGCAAACCAATCCATATATACAAATGTAGTTTTACGTGCAATTTTTTTATTGCTAAATTGTTACTTCGAATATATACCATAATACACGAGCACGATTGATTAATTAATGGTTATGTCATCATTGTAAGTAGCACTATTTTGGAGAAATTGTAACTACGTACGTCACTATAATGAAAAATAGTTAGAGATTTAAAATGAAACATGTTCTTGTATCGCAGAAACATGTTAACCAGTGGGACTATTAAGATATTTGAGATTTTTAACGCTTTCAAAATAAAAAAAAATTGCAGAACTCCATATAGCTAAAAAAAATTAAGTTAGTCATAAATTTAGAATAAGTGAAATTGATTTTATAAATCTGCTTACTAAAGCACTACTTCATCCTTAAAAATAAAAACTTTCAAAATTTTTTTAGGAAATTGATTCCATAATCCACTAACATTAATTTCACAATTTTTTTTTCTTTTTCTCTTTCTTACTTTATTTATTTTTCTCTTTATCTCTCTTATTTTACCAATTCCTTTAATTTATCTGACTTTACCAATTTTGCATTCACACTTATGTCGATTCAAAAGTTTCTACTATTTTTTTAAAGACGAGGTAGTACTAAATTTGGTGGTTGCAAATATGTTAGTGTCATCTGTTTTTTTTTACCAAAATACTAAAAAAAATGATATATTGGTAATTTTGTCACATACTCGGAAATAAATTTCTCTCCTAGAATACTCAAAATGTTCATAACTTATTCGACTTAAATTATTTCTTTACGTACCTATACCTTATAGTATGAAATTACGCTTTATTCCTATGAAGAAAATAAAATATTCTTATATTACACTTTATGAAGCTAATAAATTTGGACATACGCAAACTCTTTCTAGTCAATGAAAATTATAGTATGACTCAAAAGACAGATAAAGCAAAGCCTTGATAATTCGGTTCGCAAGATTGTATTCCGGGATTAAATATGTAGTGTGTTTAGTTCATGACATTCAATCCCACAACTGATCAATCTTAAATAGATAATCATGAGATAATTAGTCATAGCTAACCCTTTCTGACTAAAATAAATTCACAACTCAACACTATGATCTAGATTATATCTTAGTACTATTATTTTATCTTGAAAACTGAACGCCACCTATATAAATGACCGAATGTTATCTGAATTTCCACTTTCCAATTAGGAAATTAACTTAAAGAAGCCCCATTATTTAACATTTTAATTATAATAGGCCAAGTTTGTATATGGTGCAGATGATATCAATGTTTAAATCTTTCATTTTCTAAATACTGATTCTTGATCAATATATAGACATTGTGTTATAGACGATCACGCTAACAGTAAATGAACTTTTTGGTGCTGTATTATGGAAACTTGCCTATCCAATAATGGCACCCTTTTATTGTGTGGATTTTGCACCAAAATGGTGCGTTCACGTAAACTGAAGCCAAGATTATTTTAGTTAAAGAGAGATGACTATAACTCATAAATATTATGAAATATAATCTTTCAAAATGAATGACTTTTGAAATATTAATTAAAATTAGAGCCTGAATTTTCATTTTCGTAGTTGAATAAGATTATAAGTTTGCGAGGATTCGTCGAAAGTGGAGATAGGAAGAAGGGACATAGAAGCAACAAATGTATGGTGCCATTCTTTTCCTTCATTTTGACTTTATGAGTCTTTGTTTTATTGAGATTTTTTGGATTTTTAATGCTCGTTATTTTCTGCTGCTTATTGTTGGCATTCTATATCTTTGCTTATTTGAGTTTGCTAATTTTTATTTAACTGGAACTCTTTTTAATTACTTGATCATGAATTACAGGATTTCATCATCCTTTTATCAAAATAGGAAAAATAAATAAATAAAGTATTCCTCTTCTTACACGGAATGAAAAGATATTTACTAACTCAACAATAATGAGACTTTTATTTCAAAACGGCCAAAGGGAGATAGATGGCTTTTCTCCACTATATTTTGTCGTTATTGGCTTTTTATGAAACACATGTAATTATACAGAGTAACATGGTGATAATCTGCAAATTGTATCTTTCTTATAAATTTCAAATTAGATCTACTCTCTACGCCCAGCTAAAATGACACGTTACTTTTTTGTTAAATATTTTGAAAAAATGATAATAAATAGTTAAAGTGAAGAGAAAATAAAGTAAAAAAAGATAGTAATATAGAAGATAGTGTCTTCTACAATATTCTCTAACTTACTTTATTTTTTCCCTATTTTAACTATTTATCATCATTTTTTCAAAACAAGTGCGAAAAAAGGTGTCATCTTAGTTGGAACAGGGAGAGTATATTATTAGATTTCATGATTTGATGTTAACATATGACAAATGCAACAGAACATGTTCACACAATGTCAATCTGTTAACAATATTAACATTTTATATTGCCGTTATTTGTCATTTGTTGGTATCAAATCTTAAAATTTAACGGTTCAGATATTATAGTTTGGAGTTTATACAATTTATAAAGTTTGCATTTGATTACCCTCGTAAACTTACTGTATTAAATATATGCACCGACAAGTAAATTTTTAGAGGACCAGTATGCAATTATTAATATATAGTGATAACTAGGAATTGTTTATTTATATAGTGATATTACTATACTACACATAATTGTAACCTCAAATTTAAAAAGTCGATCGAATCAAAAGATGATTGCATTTCAAAAAATATTCGTGATATTATGATATCAGCTCCATTAATTCCCCCTAGCTACTCTATATACATATAGGTAATAAGCAGGAATATACCTAGGTGAGCAAGTCCATATATGAATCATACATATATGCCAAGAATCAAGATACCCCATCCAAGCAAGAAACAGATTGATTGAATCCACAATTTGTAATTCAATTTGGAAATTAAGAGGAAGAAAGATATATATTGTAGTGCAAATGGGCTGCAAGGCAAGAATCCCATGATTTAGTAAAATAATTTGTTGTAATAATCGATCAGACTCGACAACGATCGATGTATATACATATTAATTAAGAATATTATTGGAGATGATTAGACGTCCATTTTATTATTTGGTGCTCCACTTACCACTTCTCTTATTCGTATATAAATCTTTAATATCGCCATTTTGATTCCGCAACTCGATCACGAACTATCATCGATTTGTTTTTCTTTATATTAGTATTGCTATTTATTAGTACTATTAAATAATTAACAGCTTATCAAGACAAGACTTATATATAGATTCTTTTCTATCAACTTAATTATATTAATTCAATAAAGCTGATCAATATTCTTTATTGTTCAACGAACTTATAAAATATATGTATTCACAACCGAAACTTGCATTGTGGGCTTTTATAAATTAATTGTCTGCATTAAAATGTACACAATTTAAATTTATTAATCACAAATTAAATAGAATTAATACTATGTCTTTATATATCTTGATCTTGATCTTGATCTTGATCACACTCCTCCCCAAATTATGAAAGATATTTCCTAAAATACACGTACGGTACGGCCATACTATTAATTTCTTCTTATTACCATTTACCTCATTATATATATTCTCCATCCATTTCCTAAAAATATGAACTTTTGATATAACATGAGTTTTAATGCAAAATTGATAAAGTAAGAAAGAGTTAGAAAAAAAAGTGCTTTAGTAAAAAATGGATCTCACTTTATAGAGAGAAAGAAGTTCTCTAAAGTGAAATGTTTTTATTTTCAAAAAATTGCCTAAAAAAAGAAAGAGTTTTCATTTTTGGAAGTCTCTCTCTCTATATATATATATATATATATATATATATATATATATAGGGTAGTGATAATATACAAACTCCCTAAGCTACAAACTATGCAAACTATAATCTCATCCGGTAAGTATATCAAATCGACGGTTCTAATTTATGGTCTGTAAAAATGTCAACAGAGCTTATAAAAGATGTCACTAAGGGTTATTTTTGGGACCAAAATTATAATCCGAAAATAGAAAATCCGATTAGATTAAGGAATCCCAATAATATCGGCTGTTAATCTCCCCTCTCATTTATCACGTCCTCCCCTCTCTGTACTCCACGCAGTTTCACCAATTAAGCCTGTTCAACGCACCTCTCCAATTTCCTCCATTGCAACGCTTCGTCTCTGTACTCCACGCAGTCGTCGTTTGCCAAGCTTCGTGCTGACATGAGTTCTGGGGGGCGAGCGGGTCAAGCGGCTGGTGCTTCGGCCGGAGGTGAGGTTTCCATTGAAAACCCCAATTTTCAACAGCGGTGAAATTTTGAAGCAATTGGGTTTTTGTAGCTTTATTCAGTCAATTGAATGCGCCGCTCGTTTTGTATAGATAAAAAATCGATATACGGAGCTATGTTGACATCCTGTCGCCGTAGGCTGTATGAATCGTGCTTGAATGTCAATGATAGACATTCAAGGCTATTTTTTAAGTGCAATTAACCACAGTAACCCCTTGTAATTGACATGCAGGGTCCATTTATGTTCGTTCTATTGAGAAACAAAAAACCCCACACAGATTTTTGGGTTGTAGTTTGTTGTTTTGTTTGATTTTTAAAAAATCAACACGAATCACCCAGCAAACCACCGCCCTATTATGTTTTTCTTGTGTTACAGGGTTGGTTTTGAAATCACAATGCTGTGTAATTTTTCATATTATTTTGAATTTAATTGTTGCTGACATTGAACTTGTGGTGACATTGTTAGTAGCTGCTGTTGACACTAAAATTATGTATATTCTATGTTGTTGACACTGAAATTCTTTCAAGGTTCTCTGAAATTATGTCTGTTCTATGTTGGAGGCATTGAAATTCTTTCAATGTTGTTGACATTTACAGAATCTGCCTTTGACGTTGAAATTATATTTTGGTTGGCATTTAAATAATAGGCTGGTGACTATTTCACCTGGAATGTGAATGTTGAATCATAAGGCAGGTTTTGATAATGATGCTTTATATTAATCTTCATTGCCTATATGATGAAATTAACGCTAACAGTACAGCTGTCCAATGAATCGAGGATGACATGGAATAGCTTACATTTCCCCTTACAATGAAATGTGATGTTGGTGACATTGCTAGTATATGTTGCTGACTTTGGAAATATTATGACATAAATCTTTTGTTTTGGTCATTGACTTAACTTATTGATGGTTGCAATGTAACAGCGAGACGTCTAGCAAAAGGTAAAGCTGTAGCCGATGGTGAGACAAGTGGGAAGCGGAAATCTGTGGGGGGCGTCCCTGTACAAACCAAGAGACCTCAGTTAAGGATCAAGAGAACCACTCGTTTTTTTGGCGCATTCTGAAGTCTATGAACGAAAGGCAGAAAAATGCTGTAAGACAGCTCGGCTTCGGAGGACTCCTCGATTTTGACGTTACCTCTGTTCCAGGAACCTTAGCGTATTGGCTTTTGGAGCATTTTGACCACGTACGGTGCAGTCTTTTGCTGCCCAATGACATTGAGTTAGTGGTTGACACGAAAGACGTCGAACTTGTTTTTGGCTTCCCAAATGGGGGGATTAAAATTGATCGATGTGATCTAAACACTGGCTTCAAATACCTGGAAACTATTCCACTCGAAGAGGAGGTTGATGTGCACGCGATGCAGACAAAGGTTCTAGAAACGAAGGTTCTACAAGAAACTGGGGGGGCGCAATGTTTAAGAAGATATTCTTACTGCTGATGGAGACTGCACTCATCGAGACCTCACCATGTGGTTATGTCAGACCTCGGATTGTTGATATTCTTGGTAATTTGCAAAAGATAAGGAAGCACGATTGGTGTAGGTACTTGCTCGACAATCTGTTGAGGACACGGGAGCTGTGGAAGAACAATAGGTCGAAAGTTTTCAGTGGCCCATTAGTCTTCTTAGTGGTATGGCCATCATTTATCGCAGCAATGCCGTTTATTATTTGATGATTATTTGACATGGACTTGTGTGTGAATATAAATTTGTTGTTGTCGTGTCTGTAGCTGGATCTTAGAGCACTGCTTTTATTGAATTCGGCCCAATTGGCAAAATATCGTCGCACACTATAGCAGACAAAACGCATTGCTGACAGCTAATGTATACAACATCAGAACAAGCATAAAAAATTAAATAAACTTACACAAAGTCTACGTTTCGAAAACACATTCAAACACATTTCGGAATATAACCTAATGACTATGCATAATATAATCTACATACGATGTCTTCTTTAGTCAAGAACAACAACTTCTATACTATATATTCAACAATTCTTAAACAAAAAAGTACAGAAAACTCAGCATCACCGAGAATGTCATCAAGGTTTGTCATCTCGGAATCTAACTGCAACTATACACCGATAGGGAAGCATCACCAAGAATGTCATCATGAAATGTCAGCGGCCATAGCTACAGATATAACATTGCGATAGAGAATCTACCTTGATCTATGTCAGACATTTCCATTTCAACACAAGCGAGGATGTTGCCCTTGGGCGGGAGAAGAAGACTAAAACGCACGTCGAAGAAAATTTGGCTATGAATATCAACGGGAGATTGAAGTTAATATTGCAATGGTGAATAATTAATATATGAAATGATACTAATGGTAGTTTGGGAGAATGGAGATAAATTAGGGAGTCATCACAGTTACAAATAATTGAATATACCAGATTGGAGTAAAATAAGCGTGTATAAAATTGCTGATGCAAAAGGATTTCCATATACACCCCCGGTGCCATAAAATGAACTACCCGGTGACATTGACTTAGTAAACCCTTCCCAACCGCAGATTAGTATCAAAGATGGCGTGTGATTGCAGTTTGGAGTTTGTACGTAAGATGTGAGTTTGCATTTGATCACATCTCTCTCTCTCTATATATATATATATATATATATATGTGTGTGTGTGTGTGTGTTTGGTGAGGGATGTATTCATTTTCAACATGCAAATATTGTTCAAAAATAAAATACTTATAGTCTATTGGATCTTGAGATATAGCGGTTAGATTGATGCCACATGTCATCTAATAATGTAGATTATTAGTTTAATAATGTAACTTAGTGTTAAGGGATAATTTCCCTTAACAAGATTTCGGCGTCGCGATTGCGATCGGCGGAGGGATAAAAGGTAGTCACAAGAGTTTTGCCCGTCGATCAAACCAAGAATAATGCAGAATTGAAATAAAAGCTTTAAAATAAAATAAGGATAATTGTATTTCTGGATTGATTGAGAAGAATACAATGACTCCTATATATAAAACTAGCGCTAACTTAATGAACAAGAAAATAAAGATCCTATAATATATAGGAAATTACTAAACTAACTAGTAGATATATGGGGATTCCTACTCGTATCACTTAGCTAATAATGTACTAGTAAAATAAAGGAGTATTTTTGTCTAATAATGTAACATCTTAGTCTAATAATATAGCTTATTATAACCATCTAATTCAAGGATTAAGGACAGTGATTTATTTGATTCTTTAACATTAAGAAAGTGTGAGGACTCTAGTAAAACTTGTTTGGTGATTATTCAATTAAGTGTAACTATAAGCCCAGGGATTGATAATCTATTTATCTTCATTCTGATCAATCTATTATTGTATGAACTAAACATCCTCATTAGAAAGTAGTGTATGCACATGTCACATGTGGTAGGCGCACATAAATATTGAGACAAGAATAATGATTATTCTCATAATGGGAAATGGCTTACGCCATGCAATTATTTTTCCCATTTGTTTCCTGACTCAGACGCCTTATTCTCTCATCACTACGTGTAATCCATCATCTTTAATTTTGTTTCTAATTTCTCGTCATCTTCCAAAATGAAGCTAAATAATAGATACCATATCTTATTATTCCAAAATATGGATAACAAAGCCAATATTCCATTAGATTCCATACATATTACTACTATTCTCTTCCCTCTATAAATAGCCTGGCTCCTTAACTCTCCATCTCCTAAGAAGAAGTAATTAATCACTACTCAACTCTTCTTCAATACCATTTTTTGATAGAGAATAACAAAATGAAGAGTGGTGGGAGTTTCTTCAACACCTGCAAACCCTATATTGCTATGATATCTCTCCAATTTGGATATGCAGGCATGAACATCATCACAAAGATATCTCTCAATGGAGGGATGAGCCACTACGTTCTAGTCGTTTATCGACACGCTATCGCCACTGCTGTCATCGCTCCTTTCGCTTTCTTCTTCGAGAGGAAACAACAGCCAAAGATAACATTCCCTGTCTTCATGCAAATTTTCATCCTTGGCCTTCTCGGGTAATTAATTAATTAATTAACTCTCTAATTTTATTTTATATATTAATTAATTTTTGTCTTAATTTTTGAGTTAGGCCTGTGATTGATCAAAACTTCTACTATGCTGGTCTAAAGCTGACATCACCAACATTTTCATGTGCGATGAGCAACATGTTACCCGCTATGACATTCGTAATGGCCATAATATTCAGGTGAGGGTTGGTCGATGCACACCTGAACTCAAAACTAGTATGATATTGTTCGTTTTGGTCCTCGTATTATATGCATTGCTTGTACATTTTTTAATTTCCAACGTGACGAAATCACATTACTAATTTACTGAAAATGTGAAAAAAAGGATGGAGAAAGTGAATATAAAGAAGGTGATATACCAAGCGAAAGTGGCGGGAACGGTGGTAACGGTGGCCGGGGCGATGCTGATGACCTTGTACAAAGGCCCACTAGTGGAAATGGCGTGGACGGCCCACCGCCACTCCACCAGCGGAAGCAGCAGCAGCAGCGACGACACAAGCAAGGACAGCAGCGACCGCGACTGGTTCATCGGGTGCATCCTCCTAATAATCGCCACGCTGGCATGGGCATCCCTCTTCATCCTGCAGAAAGCAGCACTAAAAACCTACTCCAACCACCAGCTCTCTCTCACCTCAATGGTCTGCGGCATGGGCACCCTTCAAGCCATCGCCGTCACCTTCGTCATGGAACACGACCCCTCGGTCTGGACCATCGGCTGGGACATGAACCTCCTCGCCGCTGCTTACGCGGTCAGCACACTCTCTCTCTCTCTCTCAACATCTTTTTTTTGTCTGGCGCGTTAAAGTCAAAACACCCCTTTAAATACATGACGCAGATTTAAAAAAAATAAAAAAAGGTCAACACCTAATTAAGGTCATTTTGACTTTGTTTTAAAGTATATTATAGGAAATTCGGATTTTAAGATGAACTAAATTGGAGTTTGAATGGAGCAGGGTATAGTGACATCGAGCATATCATACTACGTGCAAGGGCTGGTGATGAAGACGAAAGGGCCGGTTTTCGCGACGGCTTTTAGCCCGCTCATGATGATCATAGTTGCGGTCATGGGATCCTTTATCCTAGCGGAGAAGATCTATCTTGGAGGGTAAATTAATCTACCTAATTAATTACCATATTTTTATATATGTAGAATTCAATTATATGTAACAAAATGTATATATGTAACAGGATGATTGGATCAGCTATAATCGTGGTGGGGCTCTACTCGGTGCTGTGGGGGAAGTATAAGGAAGACCAAGAAAACAAACATAAACTCTTACTTGAAGAAATTCCAGAAGTCATCAAACCTAATAATCATAGTACTACTACTAATAATAATAATGGGATTAATGTGGCAGGAAATATTGAGGAGGAAAAGGCAGCTGCAGTTGCAATTGATCTGCCCATATTTACTGCACCAATCAAACCAACTTGATCAACAAGTTTGACATGATCATCCTTAATTTATAGTACTATATCTTCTTCTTCTTTTTTTGTATTTTTTTTAGTTTTTTTTTTCACTTTTTGTTGTTGATTTCGGGTTTTAGACGAATCGATTTTGGTTGGATTATGGAAGCGATGTAAGGAACTAACTACTTTTTCTTATACTATTATGCAACTTAGAGTTGGCTCTTTTCAAATTTAATTTACTTAAACCACTCTAAGCATAAGCAAATTAATTATGATCAGATCGATCAATATAGTAATTCAGTATAATGTGACTCAAAAGATAATTTATATAATTCGCAATTACATACAATAAGTTCAATAAACTGATGAACTTTTTATTCATCTTTTTATATAGGAGTATAAATGATCTTTGTCATATTTGTAGTGTAGGTCTACCAAAAATAAAGCTAAACTAAACTCCGAAGGGTGATCAACCGCCTAATTACACAGTAAATATACATTAGGGTGATCAATCACACCTAGATTACATAATACAAGACTAAATTAATATTGGAAAGAGATAATGGAGAACAAGAGAGAGAGGCAGTGAGATAGAAATCTAGAATGGTTGGAGCTCTGATGAATAGTCGGTATGTCAATGCTGAAAATTATACATGTGGACGGGCCGGCCATGGGCCTTTATTTAATATTGGGCCGACATAATTTCCAATATTGGCAACCGAACAGCAACTTCGATCTCTATACGAATGTCGTTGCTAATTGGAGAGACAGTCTCTACTTGATCATGGCTCCCGACCCTCCCACACCGCAGGAGCTTCCTCAAGTTTTCAGGTATGAGTTGTCGCCATATCAGTTGAGTCATGAACTGATATGTTTTGTGATGTCAGTTAATATTAATAAATCAGCGAACTGATATGTGTTTAATGGTTTGGATTTTGTAACTGGATGATTATATGTGCAGAGATCCGATGATGGAATTCTCGGAGCAAGCTAAGAATGTGGGGATCGGTGTGTTTGAGTTGTTGTGTGAGGGTCTTGGATTGAAGAAGAGTCACATGTTAGACATGTGGTGTGCCAAGGGAGAGTTTCTTGCTTGTAATTACTATCCGGCTCTGACTTTTCTGCTGCAGGACGAAATCGGGGGCATACAGGTCCTGCACAAGGATCGGTGGGTTGATGTGCCACCTTCCCCCGGATCTCTTCTCGTGATCTCCGGAGATATGATGGAGGTAAGCAAGTTGGTTGGATGTTGCATCATTCTGTTATTCTCCATCTGTCCCTTAAAAATAGAGATTATGAGAACGATACGAATTTTATTGCGAAATTGATAAAGTATGTAAGAGAAAGAGAAAAGTAATTAAAGTAATATTAGTAGTAGATAGTAGGACCCACCTTATCAGTGAATTAATATGTTGGTGTTTGTTGGCTGTTGCAGTTGATCACAAATGCTAGGTTTAAGAGCGCCTACCACAGAGTAGCGGCGAAGAATTTGGGCCCCAGAATCTCGGTGGCGTTCGTGTTCAGGATGCATGTCGCAGGAAGCGGGAGCTCCCGGCTTTATGGGCCGATCAAGGAGCTCCTGTCCAAAAATAATCCACCCATTTATAGAGAAGCCAAAGGAGAAGAGATCGTTGTGTGTCGATATGCGAAAGGAATCGAGAAGACTCCTTTACTGTGGTATTTCAAGCTCAATAATACACAACAGCCTTAATCAGTGAATGAAGTGCATTGCATTTCAATCATATTCATCATCACCATGTACTATTTGTGTGCCTATTTCTTTTCTATTCTTTATCAAATAAAATGTCTTTCTTTTCATGAATATTTGAATATTACCTAAACTATGTGTTTGGATAACTAGTAATGAGAGAAAGAGAGCATAACATCAGAGTTTTAAAAAATGAATTTGAAAAGATCATTTAGAAACACAACTTATTTAAGAGTGAACGGCATGAAATATCCCTAACTTTTGCACTTGTTACACCCGTGACCTCTAACAAAAAAATAGCACCATAGGGGCCTAACAAAATATACAATCACAAACCAGGTGTTTTTAGCCATTTTTCGAATGAAAATGTCCAAATGGCTTGAAGGACAATTTTATCTGATGACCCCCAAACCTGCACACCCCTGCACACCTACTCTGCACAACTACACATGCCTGCAGAGATTTGTCAAATCATACAGGATATTTCATTGCTCTCATTTCGTGTTATTTTAATTATTCATATTTTTACTTATTTTTCTTTATCAATTATATTAATATCCGTGTTATTTTAATTATTCATATTTTTTTGGGACTAACTATTAATTAAGGGGAGAAAATGACCTTTGATTCTAGTGTAATGGTATATGGCCACATTATAGCCAGCCATAAAAGGGTATTTAGGTCAATATATAGCATAAAAACAATAACTACTTAATTATGTTATTTAATTATCAAGTTTGTTTACACTATTACCCTTTGCTATTTGTTTTAAAGATGAGAGTATTATTTTTAAGTTTGAATTTAATTCATATATTTATAAAAATTGAAAACATGAAATTAAATAAAATTAACGCAAAAAGGGGAATATACCGACGTTCATGCCTTCACCCGCTTTGTCAAACAAAAATTCTCCCACACCGTCTCAATCTCGTCGATTTTGATATCAGGATTTTGGAATCATTTATTTTTATTTTTATGTACACTGTAATATGTTTACTTAATAGTAATATTCAACTTATTTTTATGCACACTATATAATGTATATTTAATAAATTTTCAATTTTCAAGTAATTGAATTTATTAGCACTCTAGCTTTTATACTAATAACATAATACGTCATGACATGCCGATTTATCTTATATTAATTAATTAGAAATTTTAATTGATTATAGATTTAATTCAATAATTAGAGTTATCCATTGATTTTATAGTTGATTAAAATATTGGAATTCAATACAATTTTTTTATTATAACTAATTAGAAAATTTGATTGAGATTCAGTAGAATAGTTAGAATTCTCAATTAAGTTTACATTCAAATTTGATTGATAAATTGAAAATGAATTGTTTACATTCAAATTTGATTGATAAATTGAAAATGAATTTTTTCAGTTTATTTTATATTCAGTATTTAATTAAATTGACCAGTTGATTGAATATATTAAGTGATTTTAGATATCACTTGGACGGTTTAGGTCTTTAGGATTGTAATAACTGATATTGAAGTTCATTAGATTTGTATCAATTTATAGCATAGCATTTCGTTACATATATTTGTGTTCATATATAATACTCCCATGTTCCCTAAAAATAGAAATCTTTTCCTTTAATCCGTCCTCTTACAATAGAAACTTTCTATTTATAGAAATTTATTTCTTTCTAATGTGGTGGGACCCATTTTTCACTAACACACTTCTGTTTCTATTTCTCTCTTATTTTACTAACTTTACATTAAAACTCGTACCGTTTTAAAAAGTTCCTAACTTTAAGGAACGGGGGAGTATAAATAAGTAAATTTCATAACATTTTATCAATATACATAACTATTACAATAATAGTTCCAACTTCCAATTGATCATAGATTAACTTAAAATCCAGAACGATAGTGCAAAAGTTTATTTTAGAAATAGGACGGAGTACCATAGGAAGCGGTTTCAGTGAGATCTTTTTAAAAATAAAAACTTTAAAAACAGAAAATCATAACAGTTATTTGATAATAACATGTGGCATCATAAAACATATTAATATATGATATTTAGTCAGATATTGAGTCAAGAAAAAATGGATATTCATGAATCAACGAACTGGTATTGAGTCATGATTGATATGTTTTGTGACGCTAATAAATATTAATGTAATTGCGAACTGACATCTTTTATGGGACAAATTAAAAGGGAAAATATGACATCTACTATGGGGACGGAGGGAGTATTTACTTTATAAACTAAGGTAGAGGATAGAGTTGTCTTAAGAGTTTTGATACTTTTAAGGTGATTTAATTATTAACTGAACCCATTTAATTTTCGGCTAAAAGATAAATTATAAATTATGATCGGCAATAATATAGCCATTTAGGATAGGATCTGTGCATCAATGCATGTGTCATCAATGTGATGAGAAGAGAGAGAAATGGAGAGAGAGAAATAGAAAGAGAGAGGATCATGGAAAGGGAGAAGAAGAGGAAAAGAGCGGCCAAATCGGAGGCTAGGAAGGCCGGCGACAAGATGAAGATCAAATCAAGAGAAATGCCGATTTATCTTATATTAATTAATTAGAAATTTTAATTGATTATAGATTTAATTCAATAATTAGAGTTATCCATTGATTTTATAGTTGATTAAAATATTGGAATTCAATACAATTTTTTTATTATAACTAATTAGAAAATTTGATTGAGATTCAGTAGAATAGTTAGAATTCTCAATTAAGTTTACATTCAAATTTGATTGATAAATTGAAAATGAATTGTTTACATTCAAATTTGATTGATAAATTGAAAATGAATTTTTTCAGTTTATTTTATATTCAGTATTTAATTAAATTGACCAGTTGATTGAATATATTAAGTGATTTTAGATATCACTTGGACGGTTTAGGTCTTTAGGATTGTAATAACTGATATTGAAGTTCATTAGATTTGTATCAATTTATAGCATAGCATTTCGTTACATATATTTGTGTTCATATATAATACTCCCATGTTCCCTAAAAATAGAAATCTTTTCCTTTAATCCGTCCTCTTACAATAGAAACTTTCTATTTATAGAAATTTATTTCTTTCTAATGTGGTGGGACCCATTTTTCACTAACACACTTCTGTTTCTATTTCTCTCTTATTTTACTAACTTTACATTAAAACTCGTACCGTTTCAAAAAGTTCCTAACTTTAAGGAACGGGGGAGTATAAATAAGTAAATTTCATAACATTTTATCAATATACATAACTATTACAATAATAGTTCCAACTTCCAATTGATCATAGATTAACTTAAAATCCAGAACGATAGTGCAAAAGTTTATTTTAGAAATAGGACGGAGTACCATAGGAAGCGGTTTCAGTGAGATCTTTTTAAAAATAAAAACTTTAAAAACAGAAAATCATAACAGTTATTTGATAATAACATGTGGCATCATAAAACATATTAATATATGATATTTAGTCAGATATTGAGTCAAGAAAAAATGGATATTCATGAATCAACGAACTGGTATTGAGTCATGATTGATATGTTTTGTGACGCTAATAAATATTAATGTAATTGCGAACTGACATCTTTTATGGGACAAATTAAAAGGGAAAATATGACATCTACTATGGGGACGGAGGGAGTATTTACTTTATAAACTAAGGTAGAGGATAGAGTTGTCTTAAGAGTTTTGATACTTTTAAGGTGATTTAATTATTAACTGAACTCATTTAATTTTCGGCTAAAAGATAAATTATAAATTATGATCGGCAATAATATAGCCATTTAGGATAGGATCTGTGCATCAATGCATGTGTCATCAATGTGATGAGAAGAGAGAGAAATGGAGAGAGAGAAATAGAAAGAGAGAGGATCATGGAAAGGGAGAAGAAGAGGAAAAGAGCGGCCAAATCGGAGGCTAGGAAGGCCGGCGACAAGATGAAGATCAAATCAAGAGATCCGATTGGGGAGGGGGAGGGGGAGGGTTCCGCCGCCGCTGAGGCTTCTCCTCCGCCGACGGAGGAAGAGGTGGAGGAATTCTTCGCCATACTCAGAAGGATGCGAGTCGCCGTCAAGTATTTTGAGAACGAAGCTTCTAACAGTAACAGTAGTAGTAGAATCGGCGCCACCGAGCCGTAGAGCTCCACGTCATCTGCGGCGGCGGCGGACGGCGGTAAGAGTGCGGTGGCGAAACTTGGATTGGATCTCAACTCCGCACCGGAGGCGGAGAGTAGCTTAATTTAGTACTCCCTTCATCCCACTCAAGATGGCCACATTCTTGAGTGGCACGAGATTTTAGGAAGTGTTGTTAGATGAAATAAAATAGAGAAGAAAAAAAGGTAGTTGAACAGTTTAACGAGGGGAGATGAGGTTATTTCCAAAATTGGAAAGTGACCCTCTTAATGGGGACGGAGGGAGTAAATTTTTTCTGATTAATTAGCTTTTATCTAAGCTTAAAGAAAATAAAATATTTTAAAAATTTACTCGAAAATTACGGTGGCTTCCAATTTATTGAAGCGTGTTCAAAGATCCTAGAAGTAATTATTTATCTTACTACTAATTTATCAAAATTATTGATTCATAAATTGAGGGAGAGGAGAGAAGACACGACACTTTTAGTCATATCATTAGTTGATGTGTCAGTCAAGAACAGTGCATGATGTAGGTTGCATGTAGGGCAGCATCATCAGGCCAAGTAATTTGACAAGAATGTCCTTTAAGGGCCAGAAGGTGTTATCGTCCGAAAAAATTTAGCGCAATATACATATTCCAAATGTGGAATGGTCATACAATGGTAAACTCGAAAATGCTCTTCTCGGCTAAAATCGTTTTCAATCAAGTACATAATAATTTATGATCAATAAGACAATAACTACAAATAAATATCTGCCTATACCTCATTTTGATTTGTATGTGGAGGTTGGTAGTTGACAAAATACTCCTATAATAATCGGTACTTTATTTATTAATGTTATTTTCTTTATGTTTTATTACAAACAAAACTCATTATTAAGATATTTATAGCGTAAATAATTTCATTTTTGTAGTATGGTTTGTGTGATGGTTTAGTACCTCATATTTTAAATATGAGGTTTCAGATTATTGTCATTGAGATTAGTCCTCTAGCTATCGATCATAACTAAAAATTACTTAAAAGGGTCAAGTTGGTGTAGGAATTTGGTTGGGATTATATAGGAGAAGAAAGAACGATACATTGAGTCGATAATAAGTTTAAAAAATGAATATTTGATCCAACCGCAATGAGGCCGGAGGTGATCAACATGAAGAATTCGGTCGAAACGCTGCCCGCGCCAAGACTAGCACCTCACTTGTACTAGCGCGTTGCTGTCGACACCAGTTGATCAGTGTTGCGATTATTACTGGAATTACAAGAGATAAACAAAAACCGGGGGTAATACAACCCAAGAAGGAAGAACTGAAACTGAAAATACAATGAAAAAACGAAACTGGAAATCAAACTTAGCCGAGTCGAGGAAAGTCCTCTTTCCGCAAGACGAGATACGCTCTGGTAGTGCTCTCGGTTATGGCGTGTCGTCCCCAAAGATAAGACGACAACGTCTCTGGTGAAGCAGCACCGCTATCAGCAAAGCTCCGACGAACTGGAGGAGGAGAAGGTAGAGCTCCGGGAAGAAAGACTATGCAGAGAGAGTATGATGCTTGTGTGTATGTTCTATTGATGCAAGAAATGACTAGCCTATTTATAGGCTTAGTCCACTGCAGGGGTCATCTCAACCTTGATGGCTGTCATCATGGCTCATCATGGCGTGGCTGTAACGGCCAGCCGTTACGAATTTGAAAGCTGGAGAGGTCGACGTTGAATCTAGACGTTGTACACGCCCAGTTCATCCGTCGCATGTGGACTTCGTTACGTGGCAGCCTCGTAGACTTTGACTGCGTCATAATTGACGATGTGTCATGCCACTGGTCTCGCTGACTAAGCGTTGGTCCAAAACATTAAGTTTGGGCCTACGAACCAAGCCCAAAGACCAATTGCCAAGAGCAAGAGCACGGGCACGGCTCGGCGCGCGTGTGCGCGCGTGGGCTCTTCATCCCATCTTAGTCCACTATAATTATTAAGTGTAGTAAGGTCACTTAATAAATACACATTTAAAGATGTGTCTCATCTCCTATGATAATTAACACTAGTTAATTACTCTTTAAGCTTTAATTTCATAGCTTTATTAAAAGCTACAATGTGACCAACTTTAATCTAATTTTTCTCACTCACCGGGAATCAGATTTGAGAAAGTGAATATACTACGGTCATCTACGCGGAACGTAGATCGACACTATATCATTTAATTTCTCAAAATAAATGTCTCGTCACATTTATTACTGGTCAAATTTCATCGACCGAGCATCTTAAATTCAAGATTCCAATAATCAGCTTCTCTTTTCATCATGTATTTTGATGCTTGTTTTGCCCTCACTTGTAAAATCTATTGATTGAATATAATGATTTCAATCAAACAATAGTATGTTAATCACCCCTTCTGCTCATTCTAAGAAGACTTATTCTTTCTCTAAGTTTCACATGCAAAATTAAGTCTCCATATCCATTTAAATGTATTGTATGGAACAATATTTGAGATGTCCTAAGCGTTTATTGATTATTTGAAAATGGGGAAAAAATGTAGAGATGTCCAAACATTACAAAAATGGTAGGAAGTAACTAAAAAGAGCACCACTATTTGAATTTGGAACTTATATTTCTGACACAAATATTGATTATTTATATTTATAATTATTTGTATCGGAGTATTTATTATTCTATTCATTCAATATTTCTTTAGATAAAAAGCACATATTTTAAACTTAAGTTATTAATACTGTTTAATATTTTGATATATTTAACATTATCAAAATTAAGTGTTGAATGGTATCATATGGATTATGAATGGTAAAACCAAGTAAAGATTTTTTTTCTTAAATCATTTTCAATGATACACTAAAACCTAAAATGTAGTAAGTGAATATAGTATCACCAACTTTTACACTAAACTCAGTTTTATTTTAATGCAAATGTCACATCAAATAGCAATATTACTCTAACTATTTACATTAAATTCAAACTTAAATATTCTCTATTCACTAACTTTTTTTACTCACAAAATTTGAAAAAGTAATATAAGTTTGGTTTATTATAAACCTAAAAAATAAATAATTTACTTAAAAATCTAAAATAAGATTAATTAAAGTAAAATCACTATTTAATGTTATATTTATATTAAAAATAAGTTTGAATTATAAATAGTTGAAGATATTCTTTATTTTTTTCGCATCAACACATCCCTGATTAGGGGTGGGGAAATGGTTCTCGGTTCTTGGTTAACCGAGAACCGAACCTTATTTTTTCAGTTATCGGTTAACCGAGAACCGAAAAAATAAGGTTAAGGTTCGGTCCCGGTTAGTGGGTTTAGGATTTAGACGGTTCTCGGTTCTAACCGAAAACCGAAAGGAGAAGCGAAGAACCGATTAGTGTATTTAATTTTAATTTTTTATAGATTCATTTTAATTTCATAAACTCTATCTTTCAAGTTTCAAAGAACTTGATAGAAATCAAACTCTATGTCCCTATATTTTGTATGCATTTTAGACAAGAGAATACACAAATAAGAGAGATAACCAATCTCATGACAGCTACTTTGTTTATTAAAATTTAGAACTTAACGTATTAGATAAATATGGAGCATTAGCAAATAACTTAAATATCCCATAATGATATAGGTACATTGACTTATCTTCCTCTCTCATCTAAATTCTCGTAGCACGCCGACACCGTTGCTCTCTCCCACATCGGCGACGACGAGGCTGCTGCTTTCTCCTCGTTGCGCTGCTCTCTCTCGCGCTGGGGACGATGAGGCTGCTGCCCTCTCCACACTGCTGCTCTCTCCGACGAGGCTGCCGTCCAACTCTCCACGCCGATGTTCTCTCATTCGGTTCCTTTGGTGGAACCGAAGAACCTGTCGGTTAGGACCGATCGGTTCCTCAAGGAACTGAACCAACAAAGGGTGCGGTTCCGGTTCTAGATTTTGGAAAAAATGGGATTCAGTTAACCGACTAATCGGTTCGATTGGAACCGAACCAACTGAATCCCCACCCCTATCCCTGATAAACAAATCCAACCGATTTAATTATTCAAGGGTTGCTTATTCAGGAGATTCACTTATTCATGGACAATGTTTGGCAGCTGTAATTCAATTTAATTTACGCCTTTTCTCTACAACAATTTTGTATGCTATAGTCAAGTATTTAGATTCATGTTTGATTAATATATTATATTCAGCTGAAGCGTTATTCGTTTGTCTTAAAGAAACACATTTATATTTTAATTGAATTATGCTTTAGCTTTATCGATGCAGTATAATTTTTTCAGCTAACCACAAATGGTGGAATTGAGATCAAAATTAAAAGGTTGAGTAAGTAACCAACATTTAATTACTGAAAATTCAAAATACGACCAAGCCTGTGGATTTAGGCTGGCAAGAATCAAGACAACTAGTCTCTTCTATATACCAAAGAGAATTGACAATAGTAACTATTACTACATGCATGTTAGAGTGATACTATGTCTCCTACCTTAATTTGTTCTCTCTTCAAAAATTTACATTAGACTACCAAAATAAGCTCATCTTCCAAGATGAGAAGCACCTCACATGTTTTGGATCTTCAACCTGTTCATCAAAGGTTCAATTTCTTTGCCTTGTTGCTGCAAATACAGATTTCCATATGAATGCAGGAAAAAAATAAATACTCCAAGTAATAAGCTTCGATGGTATACCTCATGCAACGCTGCCCACCATCTCCGTGATTTTTCATCAAGTTCACGCCACAGAATGGCCATCTCAAACTCGACTGTATTATTCTGTGAGAAGTGTGACGTCGCCACTGCATCCCTCTGTAGAGGACGATTATTTTAGTAACTTCACTGAATATTAGCATAAACCTAGAGTGGGAAAAAAACGAGAGGATAAGTAGGAGAAATTACCGTTTCTTTGCGTTGCTTGTAAGCTCTGCCTCTGTCGACGCTAAGATGGCCAACAAACCTTTCAGCAGCAGCAACTTTTCTGATGAATCTTCTTCGACCAATAATAGGCCTGTAAAGAAAGTAGCTGCATGCTATTATCGAAATATCTAAGTTACAAGCAGAAGAAAGAGATCCCAGATACAGATTCTACCCTTTGTTGCGCGGGGAGGAGCTTGAATAACCATATGCTAAAGCCTTAAAAGATAAACGTACCTTCCGTCACCAAGCACAAGACAACCATTGAGCAACTCTGACATGACCTTGTCTGCTGCTTCCTTTGTTTTGAACATTACAAGTGCTTGTCCTATAAAAACCATTATTTAGGGACACAAATGGATCAATCAAGGGTGTATAATACAATTGCGTGAAATGATGCCACAATACTATACCAGAGCGTACGCTGGAAAAGGCAGTGGTTGGTACCATCTTTGCCTTAACATTTTCTCTAAAAACATGCCAAACAATATCCTGAGATAGGCAAAAAAAGTAGTTTATGAAGTCTTGTCGATCCAGATTCTAACAATGACGCATTATAAGCATTCGATGTGTATGACTGCTCAGAAGATTAAATTTCTCAATCAACTAACAACTGCAACAAAAATTGACCCCAGAAGACAAACTAGCAGTCAATCAACTGCAGACGTAACTTACATTTAGCGCTGCAACTAGTTACTCTACATATCCACAAGTGTGATATTGTTTCCTAGTTACAAATTTTGAAATGCTTCAAACTTTTCTAACTTATACAATGACATTCAAATAATTGCTACCGGTACATGTACTATAAGATATCAGCTTTATATAAATTATTAAATACAGCAAAGGATGGAAGCTCTTCCATATGTTGAGTACGCTGACATGCATTACATCCATGATGATATATACTTCATATGCAGTAAAATAAAGCTAAAATTTCAAATAAACCCAACAAGTAAAAATAGTTAAAATCAACACCTATCAATGAAATACCTCAACTTCTGAAGCCGCAAATGAAGGGTCAAGGTTTTCTAATACTAGTATCGTCCCTTTGGCATTTGCTTCATTTAACCTTTCCTCTGCCCAAACCTGGGAAATAACAACGGGGTAAATAAAGGCTATAAAATAATTGTACCTCTATTGCAAGGTCACGTGTTCGATCCATGACCATACAAGAGGAGCCATGACCATTTCATAAAGATATTCCCTTGTCAACTCAAATGCACAATTACGAGTTCTAGAGATTCAATAGAATAACATTGTCACTTGCAAATTTTTATACATACATTGGAATATTTCTGTCCTGCTCTCGCAAACCAGAATAACTATAGCATATAGGAAGATCAGGAAAACACTCACCTCAAGCTTCAACCATTTGCTGGTGTCCTGCAATCAACATATGCAAATATGAAAATGATCATACCAATTGAATCCACAATCTTAATTTCTCATTGAAACAATTCTTCAAAATTTAGGCTATAGATATATAGAAAGCTATTTCAAGGAATCATTTCTGGTAAAAGACAGCTCAATTATTCACATATTCCAAAATTGATAATGAATTATCTCTAAAGTCCTTCGATGAATAACTAAGAATTAGTTCCTTTTGAAATAAGGATACTTTGCAAATGAGAGGGAAATATCCAAATAACTATGCAACAAGCGAGGCCAACTCTTAAAAGCCCTTGTTTAACTAAGATTGCAAAAGTTGCAAGAAAATTTATATTATATCTCTGCGACTAAGGTAGAATGACTCACCATACCAGGCTTTCTTGTGACTTCCGAGAACTTGTGACTGATGCCCATGCTTACTTGTTTATTTATAGGTCCTTTCCCAGTAAACTCTCTTGTTTTTGAGTAACTACTCTTCCTTCCAGAGAGATCTGTGTTTTTTCGGAAAGAAAGCTTAACCTTTTTGTCTTCCCTTGAAGCTGTGGTTGGAGGATTAGACAATGCATCATCAGTTCGATTCCTGACTACTGAGAACTTTTGACTGATTACTGTGCCTACATGTTTCTCATTAACAGGTCCTTTCCCAGTAAACTCTCTTATTTCTAAATAACTACTCTTCCTGGCAGAGAGATCTGTGTTTTCTGTGCAAGAAAGCTTCACATGTTTCTCTTCTCCTGAAGCCGTGGTTGGAGGATTAGGCAATGCATCAACGGTTTGATTCCTGACTTCTGTAAACTTGTGACTGACACATGTGCCTACATGTTGCTTATTAACAAGTCCTTTCCCAGTAAACTCTCTTGTTTCTAAATAACTACTTTTCTTGGCAGAGAGATCTGTGTTTTCTATGCAAGAAAGCTTCACATGATTCTCTTCTCCTGAAGCTGTGGTTGGAGGATTAAACAATGCATCACCACTTCGATTACCTTTAGACACAGCACAAATTAGAATCAAAATCCAAGAGTAGGTGTCTGTTCAAAACGATAAACCAAAGGATACCTGAAGAAGGTAGAAGTTTTCTTTTCTTTGTAGGACCTATATCAGATGGACTTGCTGGGAGGAACTGCACAGACCTCTTGATATTATCTCTAGCAAGAGGCCTATCTGTTATAGAACTTTTTATCTGCCTACTGCTAGTGCTAGAAGTATAACCTCGTGCATCGAGTCCTGCATGCATAGCAAATAATCAAAATTCCTCTCTTAAGTGCTTGATTAATTAGTCTTACAGGCAACCTGATAGTATGCACAATTTTATCATGGTATGATAGATTGGAGGTCTGTCTTCTAACCTGCTTTAGCACATAAAGTTTGCAATTCATTGGAGAATGAGATTATATCAGATTAAGATTCTCTTCCTTTGCAAGGAAACAACTTGACAGACACGTAAAACAGTTACTTCACCATTATCTATTGATAAATCCAAGTATGTGGAGCATTAATATAACCTAATGTACCATTTAAAGAAAACAGATAGATAATGAAATGGTTATGTGTATTTAAGGACGATATTGGCACAAGAAAAAATTTAAGTAACATTTTCCAGCCAAATCTACTCTGACAACTACTCCACTCCCTATAAAAGCAGGCTACAAAGGCAGATTTAAAACTTAGGATATAAATAATGTGACATGTTCTCCAAATCTGTCATACACTAATGAAGATATACATATATATCAATATATATGTGTGCATACATGCTGTAAACATAATTTACTATTAACCAGCAATCCAGCATAGTACTTGTGACCTAGTCAACCATGGCATCAGTAGTTTAACGAGCAATGCAGTTCTAACTTCTAATTGCTTCATAGGTCAGGCCCATCAGCATGTGTTTATCTAAGAAACGTTATTTCTTTTTCATTCACAAATTGTGTGCATTATTTAACAATCCTATTTTGCACCTAAGTAGGCAGAGGACCAAGTGCTTACTGAAGTCACATTTTGGACTCTCGGCCTTCAAAGGTTCTTTACATTCGGAACCATCACCTAAAGTTTGAGAACTCCTCCTGTTTAAAAAATGATCAACTGCATAGATATTTAGTCATCTAAGAAACAGACCACACACACACGCAATAACTTATTACAAGGGATCATTTCACAAACCTTTGATTCCAGCAATTGAGCTAGGAAAGTTCTCTAATACTTTGCGCCTGCCGACATCAAAAGTCCGATAAAAAAGGAAATCAGCTGACCCCAATTCTTTTTCAGTTGGTTGAGGGTTTCTTTGGTCCTTCGATGAGCAAACCATATCGCATTTTCCCATAATTGCTTCCTATGCAACCATTGGGAAAGCAACGAATAATGCAATCAAGGGCATAGCAGAATGTAAAAAAATTAAAGAAAAGCACACTCTGGTATATGATGAATTGATGATATCAGATAGATAATTAAAAAAAACAAGTTACCAATGGGTTAATGTTTGAAAGACCTCTGCCTTCACCGCAAGCTAGGAAAAGCTCTCGTTCAAGCGGCTTGACATCTCCTAAAAAGCTAGCTATGTCCCTCGGTTTAAAAAACCACACAACTTCTACCCTCTTCTCACGATTGTCAATCTCCAAAATTCTTATGAGCTTACCAATGTCGATCTGATCATTGCGCCGCAAACACACAGTATCATAGAGGGAATACTTAACACCCTCTAGAGTGAAAGACTCATACAGATTGATACTCCCCCTTCTGACACCCCAAGAAAATGGAACAACATGCTCTCGTTTCGGCTCCGGAAATGTTTTCTCATTATGTTCCATAGGTTGAGACATACTATCATACACGTATCTTAAAAAGCTCGCACTCAAATCTTCAATAACCTGAAATTAAATCAATGCATATGACCTCAATTGATAGAATCGAAGAATCACACTCAAACTACCAATAGAAACACAAACCATAGGAAAGAACTCAACAAATTTCACTCAAAGCACCATCAGATTTACATGTGAGCTTAATTAGATAACAGCAAAGCCACGTAGAGAAATGAAAAAACAAAATTAACAACTCAAACTCTAGTCTCAAATGCTGGAAATGCCTGATTCTCTGGTTTTGCAGTCATGTAAAAAAAGAGAGAGAATCGTAATCCTCTGTTCACGCCCTAGGTTTTGTGATAAGCAAGTACTCTATTGAAGCTGGGGATGTTATTTTGTACAGAATCACAGAGAAAGTGTGTGTGATAAAAGAAAAATGAGTACTATTAGAAATTCCTGCACCTATCTTCCTTCTTCAATCTTCCAAAGCAATAAAAAAAACAAAACTAGCGAAGATAACACACTAGAATGCAGAAATCACAGTGCGAAAACCCTCGTGAAGGGAAGAACAAACAGAAACATCGTGGTGCAACAAATTTAGAGGAAGACGGAGATAATGCGCGGAGAAATAGTGGAGGTTGGGAGAGGAATTACGTTGGAGAGGTGGTAAGAAAAGTAACGAGTTGGATTGTGGGTTGTTTTTTTCGGAAGGAACGTGTGCTATTTAAGGGGGAAACGCTGGTGTTTATTAGCTTGGGAATTTGAAATACTCAAGCGGTCTAATATTGGTAATGGAGGCTAGAATGCGCGGGGTGATAAATTAATACTATCGTGCGCCGGGAGATGTACGGCCAGCCAGTATCAGGCAGGCAGGGGAGGGGAGGAGTAGCCATGCAGGGAAGGAGCAAGCGCCTACACGCGCTTCAGTCGCGCGTGGTTTGCACTACTTTGTACAGATTTTTACGTCTTTGTCATTTCTTCTAGGGTCAATTGACTAACATATATCATCGTGAAGTGACCGATGGCAGTAATGGATAAAAGGCGAAAATGTTGTTTTTAAACATAAATTGTTTCAAACTAACATAATACAGTTAATTGGACTAAAAATAATGTGGATAAAGGAAAACAAAATAAAATAGAAAATCAATATTACTCCCTCCGTCCCGGGCTACTCGCTCCTTTCCTTTTCGGCACGGAGATTAAGGAATGAGTGTATAGGAAAGTCAAAAATTACGGCTGTAGGTGAAAATTTTTACTAAAAATGGAAAGAGTGCAAGTAACTTGGGACGCCCAAAAAGGAAATAAGTGCGAGTAGTGCGGGACGGAGGGAGTATTTTACTATGAAACGATTTTTAATATCTCTATGTCCCTAAACATATGAATCTTTGAAATTGTATGATTTTAATGCAAACTTAGTGAAGTAAGATAGATAGGAGGAAAAGTGTGAGTGAAAAATAGGTCTTACTTCATTAGAGATAAAAAAATTATCTAAAATTGAAAGTTCTATTTTTAGAGGATGAACTAAAAAGTAAGAATTTTGATTTTTAGAGGATGGGAGGGAGACTATACTACTAATAAACTGTGAAAGAAAAAGTAAAAAAGTAGGTAAAATGGATAGAGACTGGAAAAAAGAATTATTCCATCCGTCTTCTAATAATTGTCTACTTTAGTTTAGACACGAGTTTTAGGAAATATAAAGATAAGTGAGTTGAAAAATTAGTAGTGTATGAGTCTTACTTTTATATATTAATTTTATAACAAAATGTGAATGAAATGAGTTAATAGAATGTGGAACATACTTACTATTTATGGTAAAAAGTCAAAGTGAATAATTAATGAGAGATGAATGAAAATAACAATAGTGAATAATTAATGGGGACTAATAAAAATGGCAAAAGTGAACAATTAGTGGATGGATGGAGTAATAAAAAAAATTCCTTGAATAGAAATGGAACTAATCTTCTAGATGAACTAAAATGAAAAAATAAAAGTATTTTTAGTGGTTTATGGGAATAGAATTTTCTTAAAGATAATAAAAAGTAATCTTGATGGTAGACAATGTGAATTATAGTAAGAGAGAAATGCAAAGAAAGGAATTGAAGGTTCATTAGTAAGAAATGCAACATACAGTATTTTATTAGAGAAAAAAACTTATCATAAATAGATGTAGAATAGTTTTTAATGGAAATGTAATTGTACTATTTTATGTGGATGTGGTAGTATTTTTAATAATTAAAGTATATATTAAAATTAAATAAGGGTATTAATATTTTTCCATTTATCTTCAGTTATTTTATTTTGTATTTTGATTATTTTAATATTGGTTGGCGGATTTCTAAAATTGAAATGGCAGTAATGCATGAATTTAGGTGGTGAAAATTATAAACAAAAGTAAATATATAAACTGAATTTCATTCGTAATGTTGATAATGAATGAAAATGAAATTGAGATAAGAGAGAATTATTTCACCAGTTTTAAGTATTTATAGTTATAGTTGAAAAAGAAAATAAAAAGGAAAGAATAGGTTGTAAATAGAAATTGAACAATTAAGAGAAACAGAATAATGCAATATGTTGTTGAAAACTTGGAGAATGAGAAGGCAATGAATGGAGTGATGAAGCAAAAACAATCATCATCTTCAAACAGTCATGAATGGACACAACAGGGACTGCTTAGGGCTAACATACAAAACACAACACACAGATTTTGCCTCACATCAGCTGCTTAATATTTCCAGTTCACAAACTTTGGTAACAAACTTTAGTGTTATATCAAGAGAAATCAATTTAACATACGGTTTGAGCCCTTGATAGGGCGAAGTACCAGTGCGAGTGGAAGGATGAGAAGGACAACGACGAGTGCACAAATGCGATGAGGAAGACACATGGGATTGAGCGCATACACTACACGTGGTAATCGCAATAGATTATTGAGAAGCATCGCGCGCTCAAGCGCATACACTACATGTGGTAATAGCAACAGAGATATTCATTTCAAAACAATTTTCTTTTGGTTTTAATCTTTTTTCAAGATTCAAATGTTGTAGCCTCATTTTTACAAATAAAAGAAGATCAGTGAAAAACTAGTTTTCCCATGAACTTTTGTATACAATGAGGGACCAGGGTGCGTTAACTATGAGTTATAAAAAGAATAATCAAGAATGCTACTTCCAAAGCTCTTCCCAAAATATAATTTATTTATCCATTGCTTAAATATCAAAAACATATATGCAAAAATTCAAAACCATTACTGACTTTTAACGTAAAAAAGGCTATTTAAACATCACCACAAAATAAAAGTATTTCCACGCCAAGTATTTTAGGATTTAGGATAAGCTAGTCCGAGGGGATTGTATTAATACAAAACTAAGTGTTTGATCTGTGACAGTAAACACATAATGATACATGTGGAGCAAACATAGAAGAAAGCTAACAAATTAAACCCCTTACCTTAGCATTCATGTTTTGTCTTATCAAGTTTAGCATTTACCTAAATCTGATCCTAGTGGATTAGAAACAAGCCCTTCTTCTTCTTCCTTCTTCCAATTCAAACTACTCTAACCTTCTGCATCATAATCTTCCTCCTCTTCATCCCGTGTAGAACCGAGCTGCGCAAGATGAACGGGATCTATAGCCATCCTATCCATTTCAGAAAGGCCAGGATACTCCTCATTTTTCACAACAGGGGTAGGTTCTGTTGATGTAGAGGTTGCTGCTGAAGCTGGTTTCTCGGAGTTGTCGTCAGTGATAATAACTCCAGCATTCAGGTCAAAATTCCTCGAGTCTGAGCTGACACCGTCGGTAACTTTGTGCTCTTTTGGTGATTCCTTCAACTCAGAGCCATCTTCCATTGTTGGCCTTCCTGGACTTGGGACTTGTTCTTGTTTGACGCTTTGTGGTGTGTTAGTAGGGCCACCGGGTTCAACCTCAAGTCGAGGGAGGTCTCTCTCTGCCGCTCCGGCTCTGCCCCGTCCCCTCCCTCTTCCTCTACCCCTTCCTCTCCCCCTGCCAGTGCTACTTGGCTGGCATGTTTCAGGCTGCAAGTAGAACATGCAATTTCAAGTGAATAAAAGTGGACTTCAATCTTGCAAAATAACACCTTGCAAATTCATTCCATCTTATCAACAAAGGGGGTTGGTTGCTAAGAGTGAAAGCAGACTGTCGTCTATCACCTTGGGAATTAGACAAAACATTGGTTTAACATCATAAAGCAACACAATACAAGACCACTCAGTTTAACTGCTCAGAACTAATCAATGTATCGATTGGGTGGTTAACGAATTCTCATTATACCAGTGTTTGTACAGATATACCAATGTAAGCAAAATTAGCAGACTCACACAAACAAATTTAGGGAAAGTCACACCAAAGCATACCTTAGACTGAAAGAAAAACAACCATGTCATTTTGATGTTATTGATTTGGTCATCTTACATGTACAAAATAAGGGCAACACGAAACTGGTGATATAACAATAGAATTATCATTTTCAAGAAAAAAACAGATTGCACCACAAATAACCTCTTTTGAGGATTTATTCTACCAACAATTTGGGTCCTTGTAGTCTGATTTATGTTAAATTTGCCCTTGGCACTACAAAGCATGTTAAAATTTGGTCCTTTTAGTAGATGAAAATAGAAGATGAAGTACATGACTGGAAATACATGGATTAAATTCAAAAATAAAAATGAAATTATAAGAAATACATCAAATCCAATTAAAAATCAAGTCAAGTTAAACTAAATTAGAGAGCAAAAAGTATACTTTCTTCCTAGTCATAATAAAGCAAATCTTACCATGATGTTCCTTTTGGGCTCTTCATCGCAGTCATGAGATTCACTGGCAACAATTCTCCTGGTAAAACAATTAACATATATTAATTTCAGCCATCACTTTGGGGATATCAATACGAAACATTAACGAAATACCACAGACCTTCTCTTTGACACATCAGCAGCAGAATCTGAGTGACCGTAATCAGGAACTTTACTGACTACTTCCTTGAGAAAGTCAAACACATTATAACTATGTACACAATGTTTCCTGCAGGCAGGAAGAGAAACTTAGAAGCTGTACCAAATAAAAATAATTGAAATTCGGTAACTAAAACATGTATTACTTAGTATAAACAGAGTCGAGCTCAGTCCAAATGAACTAAACTAAACCTAACTTGAAACACAATATGTAGAGAGTTCACTTTTCTTTTCTCCAGCTTTTCTTCAAAAGTATAGTGTGAGCAACAAGAACATATAAGGTGTGACATCAGGAGTAGTTAAATCATGCGAAACAGCGAAAGATTAATCTCATTCATTCTACAATTTGCATGTTGATAGTTGATACTGATTACTCAGCCAAAAACGATATCAGCAATTCAGCATGCAAATTTCAGCAAGCCGATAAAGCATATATGCATAGATGGCAAATGAAGCAAAAGAGGCACAAAAAGTTGCTTGAATGGTGAAGCTATTATTATGAAATCCATACATGTAATCACTTTCCTAAAAGGACATTTTTTGGTGAACACTCACATCATCCCATGGTTCATACAGAAACTTCCAACAATGATAAACTTATTTCCTAAAAGGATAGTCACATCATCCCATGGTAAGCAATTAGCAAATTGTAAAGAAGAAATTTCTAAGTAAGGAAATCATCTTTCTTACAGACATTGAACAGTGAAATAAATGGCTTCTCCGGTAACGTCAATTTACTTTCTTGCGAGCATTGGAAAGAGATTAACATAAACAGATTCACCCGTAATGTAGTTTTGATAAGGAGAGACAAAGAGTTTGTCTTCTCGACTGCGTGCAATCAGGTTCCCAGCCCCAATAGCTTTGCAGGTCAGGGAGAATTCTTCGTACGCACAAAAACCATGAATTTAAATTGAAATCATCATCACCATCATAAGCATCTAGCATTGTTCTAAGAATACACATTGATTTTCTTAATAGGAAACAGAAAATAAAAAAAAAGAATAGTGAAAGGTTAATTTGTTCATTTTCTTTACAATTACTATGACTTAAATACTAATTTGGTTTAAGAAAAAAATTTTAAACCATCTCAGTTGCAACATAAACTAAGTAAGTTTTGCAATTAAAACACGAAAAAATATAATGGGAGCCAACAGATCTAACACATCCTGTAAGACATACGCGAGAGCATAGTTTCGGCCAGGTAAAACATTGACATTTTTACTAATTAATCTATTTTTATCGAAAAAGGGAGAGAGCAAATTTTCCTCCGTCAAATTTTGCAATCCGGGAAACAACAGCGGTAAAATGACCCAAGTGGCTACAATTTTGTGAATTTTACAGCATGTTCATTATAGATCATAAAAAAATTTTAAAAAAAACGCTAGAACCATTCACTCCCCTTGTTTTCCATCTGCATCCTAGCGCCGCATTGCACACCAATTGATGAACTGAGATCGCCGTTTTCTGTCCAGTCCAGCGTAGCCTCTAAGATGCCATAACTGAGCCCTAGTCTTCATTAAGGTCTGTACCGGAGCTGTTGTAAGCGTTTTTGTACATGACTGCATCTTGAACAACTGCTTGTCTGTTCTTCGACTTAATAGCCGACTTAGCTACTTATTTTCTTTATTTTCCCATCACAAAAGTCACCCTTGCTTCAGTTGTTGTCATCTGACCAACACACTGTGTCACCTCTTCTCAATTGCAGGGTGGAATTTTCAGGATTTGACTTTTTCATTCCCTCCCCATAACTCCTGCTAACGCTTGCTCGTTGTGTCAAATTCCCACCTCTTGGTTTTACAATGTTATTGGTTTTTTGTATCATTGTATGAGGCATCTACTTTGGGTGCATTGATTAGGGGAAACACAGTTAAGACAGAAGAAGAGATTACTTGGGGTCCTTTTCTCCTTTCTTTTTTGAATCCACATCTTCTATACAACTGCGTGGAGAATATTTTTCTAGGTAGAAATTAATTTAGTTCCAACTGTACTAATCCGCCTAAAACATCTATTAAAAGTACATAAATTAATCATAGCAGTCTAGAAGCTATGTTTTGCATTTGCATCAACTCCAAAGTTCAGGTAGCTTGTGAACCTCCTCCAGGTATGTTGGCCAACTTCTCTGATAGCAATTTGCAACACGGAAACACATTTCCCAACTCCCAAGTGCATACATCAACGTGTATGAGCATTACATCTTAATTCATATAAACGTGTTTAAAGTAACTAAAAATTTCGGAGCCATGGTGTAAAACTATCTGTACATTGTCATTTAGAGATTCAACCAACGCACCAAAAGAAAATAATCTGAAAAATCAGGAATTTAGTGAATTGTTGCACCCTTCACAAACTGATTCTCACAAGAAAATCCATAAATACAGGTAGAAGAGAATTCCACGACATTCTTTTGCTAGCCTCTAACATTTTTCTAACTAAGTTATTCCACCATAACATGACAAAAATATGACTGGTTTTGATCTTAATAACTGGGAAATAATATAGTATGTCCGACTAACAAGCATATTTTTATCCTACGTGAAAACAATGGATTGCATTGCAGCAATCCTGTTGAGCAGACACAATAACTAATAGGAAAATGCAGTCAGACTTTAATTTTCTTCAAAAGCACCTACGGGAGACACGATAAATATATGAGAGTTTTTTTACCACAGAAACTAACTGAAGAAATCAGCCAAATATAGACCGAGGAACCACACCCGACACGAAATAGAATAAATTAAGCAAAGGGGAGTAGGGACAAACTGACCCAAAATGAGGAATCCAAAACTATAACCCGATGGTTGCCCTGATCAACTCCTAAAGAGGATTTTATTCCAAAAACGCTAAAAGTGCATTCAAATCAGGCCTATAATGCATTTGCTACTTGATATCATAGGAACCCCATAAGTCAAGGTCATATCAGGGTCTAGCATCAACGGATGACACGACGCAGTAACTAAAAGAGAATGGGTAGAAAGGGAATTTGGTACTCACAGATGCAATGAATTAACAGTCTTAGCTCCTCTTTGCACAGTAATGTCATATGTACGGTCACAAAGATCTTGGAGAAACAACTCCAAAGCTTTAGCTGCATTTTCATGTCAGAAGAGCAAATAATATTAGAGTCTCTAAACAAAATGGGAGTTGACACTTGACATGCAAACACCAAATCCAATTAGTACATACAGACTAATACAGGAACCGCCATCGCAATCTTCCCGACATCTTCATCAGCTTGCATGATCTTTTTAATTCGAGCCTGAGAAAAACATGTCCATGTCAGAATTTATAAAAATCATTATGATTCCTTTGTCATCAGGGGGAGACAAGTAGATACTGATATACTGCTCTCTGAAATGCGGAAAGTTAAACAATAGAAAAGATAATGATTCTAACACCCAGCGAAACTGGAATCTGGAGACGGGAAAAGACAAACATCAGAACCTTCTTAGACTCACACTTATCTATGCACATAAAAGATACGCATCTTTACACTTCTCACACAATAACAGCATTTCCAGACCCACTTAACAACTTCCCCAAATAATAAATTCCTATGCCACCAATCCTGCTGCATACATGGTAAAGTTGGAAGCATGGTTAATCGTCAGGCAATTAAGAATCATTAATCTCATTCCTTAATCATTCTTCTCCAGTTTCTAATTTCCTTCCTCTGAAAAACATTGAGAAGTGCCAAGATTTGGTTTACCGTGCAATCTAATTTCAAATGTTCTTTTTAGAAATTATGAGTGTGTTTCACATGATCCATCTGAGTGACACAACCAGCTCATCTCATTATGTAATTTCCAACTAAACAGGTTGGATCACCTGGCTTCATCTGATTTTCAATAATATATAGCCAACTCCAATAGGGGCTTAAAAGTTCTTCCAAAATGAAAAACAAATGCGGATGAAATCGGGCATTGAAAAACATAGCACCATCAAAGCATACATGACTGGCTTGTATTCGCTTACAAATGTCATCTTACCTTCTTTTACTAAAAAAAATCCTAAAATATTATTCGCCCTGCTATTTTCATCAGAAAGTACAGCACTGTCATTTGAGTACTTTTGTTAAACTCAGAAATGAAAATACACCAAAATTGACTTTGTTACCAGATAATTTCACATCATTTATATACTAAAAGGCCTACTGCCATTTGCACACCTACCTTGAGATGTAAAAACTAATAAAACTTAGTCATGATGCATGAATATAAATTGGAAATTGGACAGCTATTGGAGACTATGTGAACTCCATTTAACGCCTTACCCGGATTTCTACTAGTGAAATGCAAAGAAAAAGAAAAGTTCAAATTTTTATTCAGGTAGGTAAATACTCTCATTCAGAAACCCAAAAAAACAACAAACAGGAGTAAGAAATCGCACAAAGTTGCATGCGAAAACGTCGAAGAAGAAAGAGACACTTACAGCGGGAAAACGGGTATCGAGCTTCTTCTTCATGGCAGTCAGATTTGGGGAGCCATAGCAGAAATTCAACTGATAATAGAGATGGACTGACAGGAAAGAAAACCCCAAGCCAATGAAATTACCTAATTTACTTTACCTATTCAACCATGAGTGGTGACCCATGAATTTGTTAAAAGAGAATAAAAAAGGGTTCACCGAAATTCCAAGAGGAAGAAAAATGAGGAGAAAAAGAAGAAAAACGATTGATGAAATGATGAAAGGAGTGAGAAACGGGCTTTTGGAATCAGATCCGAAACTCAGATACAGCAGCAGAATTAACGAATTCTTCCTCGACGAGTCCGTACAATGGTGGATTCGGAAGGGAAAAAAGGGCCAATTTTTTACTATTAGCTAAGTGAGTGTCTGCGTGGGAGAACTTCTTTATGCGAAAAATTTCGGAAAAATGGGTTAAATTCGCTGAGCTTTCGAAATTTGACATTCAATTCGCTGCCCTTTCAGAATATGGGATCGGGGCATGCGAATTTTTTAGAATAAGAGATTTTTGTATTTTTATCTTTTTTCTATGTTTTTATCTTATTATATCTCTTATAACATTTATGAATTGGCCAAATTGCCCACGTAAAATTTAAATTCCAAATTCTAAATGCAAGATCCAAATTTCGAAAAATAATTCATCTCTCTCCACCCTCTCTCTTATAGCAGACACGCAGGCCACCACCAAACTCAACCGAAACTACACCAGCAGAAGGCCAGATTCTCCAGTTAAAGAGATAAATCTAAAGGAATATACTTATACAGAATTAGAGCACTCAGTTACTCACATAGTTTTCGATATACTACATATATATAGAGAGTGGGAGGGTGACCTGAGTGCGATTATATCTGAAGGCCTGAAGAAGCCGATACAATCACGAGAATATCAACATTCCTCATAATATGTAATATTCAGGCGCATAATGTCAATTAACTGCAGAGGTTTTTTTAATTCATTACTGTCCTTCGATTGGTGTATTGTAGATCTTGATCCTAACGAAGCCATCTCCATTTTTCTTGATAGCTAATTGCTCAAGAATCGGGATCGGTTAATCCAGCTAGCTCTGCATTGAGTGTCACTGTATCGTGATTCGAATATTTGAAGTCTAATTGGAATAAGTTGAAGCTGGTTTCGAGTTCGGATTGGAGGATATTTTATCGAGGATTTGATAATCGAGTGAAGACGGAGGAGCGGAGGAGCAATGGTTGAAAGAGGAGGAGAAGGGGGATCGTTTGTGGCGGCGCGACAAATTTCCCAAGGAGTTTCCCAATGAGATTCAATTTTCATATGGGCAATTTGGCCAATTCATAAATGTTAAAAGAGATATAATAAGATAAAAGCATAGAAAAAAGAGAAAAATACAAAAATCCCTTATTCTAAAAAATTCGCATGCCCGATCCCATATTCTGAAAGGACAGCGAATTGAATGTCAAATTTCGAAAGGTCATCGAATTTAACCCATTTTTTTTTCGAAATCTCTCTTTTTATGCATATGACAATTTGGGGGGGGGGGGTACAACTGATGCAGCACAATGTACCTTCGCCGTATACCTGATTGATTTTTTCATTTGAATGCATAATTTGCCTGTTAATTTCGTAGATAATCACAAAGAAATACGTAAAATTATTGAGTATTTATAACGAAACTTAGAGTCTCCAAAGAAGAAAATGTTGCGAATAAATATATAAAAAGGTTAAATGGACGCGGTAATATCTATGACTCATAGACATGAACTATATTTCATTGAGTTTTGGGTCCCGTTCGGTTCGGTTCGGTTCGATTCAAGGGATAGCCCAAGACTTTTTGTATCCATACGAACCCTGCCCACTAATCTGCCGTTGGGTTGGCACAAAAGTATATAGGCAGTGATGTTTCTGAGTGTTATCATCTGACCTCCGACAAAATTACTCAGAGGCATGGGCATGGGCATGGGGGACCTATGGAACCTCAACCCATTTTAGAATTTCCTGGAGTACGTATATGTTATTCATTCAACGCTTACTATAGCCCAGTTGGTCGTGTGGTTGGTCTAGTATCCAATTGCCAATATTTGCTATTTTTTGGATTTTCTCTAAGCTTTTCAGCTATATTGATTCATTTGCCTACTAATTAATTCATTTCTCCCATTCTTATAGTTACTTCATTAATATTCTACTCATTCCTCTTTTTTCAAACTAGTAACTTTATATAATTTTGTTTATTTCTTATTTATGTAAATATTGTTATTGTAATATCACAAAATAATACTACTCATTTTTATAGTCTAAGAATAAAATATAATTATTTAGTTACATTATATGCATATGCATATCATATTAGTAAATTTAATTATAATGTTATGCTTTATATAAATATATATTCTTCCTTTATTTCGATGTTGACACTGTCATCTAATGTACTTTAATTTATATTGCTCGTTTTCAATTATTTATCTTACATTATGTGTAGTATTCATGTCATGATTATTTTTGGCGTTATTGATACTAAAAATACGCAACAATTATTAACGTTAGTTTGGACTCCCCAGTATCAAAATCATGCGTCCGCCACTGTCTATTCGTCGGTAATCTGTCACTAACAGCGTTTAGTGTCGAAAATTCGATACTTAGTGGCGGAAATTTCCGTCACTCAATGGCGAGTTTTTTTGTAGTGGAACATAACAGCTCAGTATTAGTACACGTTTTCGGTCCTCTCTACTTTCAACATTTTCGGTCCTCTCTACTTTCAACATCAAACTTTAACACATACACATATATCATAAACCATTTGCAAAAATATGATAGCATCATATTTGCCATCGACTAGCAAAACTTATTAGTACTAGTTTGTAATGGATGTCTTTCTTAGAAAAAAACACCAATTATCTTTATGAGTTAAAAGTAGTGGTTGAATAATTAATATAGTATGTGCTATTGTTTAAGTGTCTTTAAAATAAATATTGAAATTACAAACAAAATTATTTTATTACATTCAATATTACATATCCATTGCACATGAATATTATTATGTGCATCACACAATTGGTATATTAGTCACAAATAAAAACATTAAATCATAAAGTTTGAATTTCTAAATTACCCACATTAAAATTAATTAATTATATAAAACACACTTACGCATTCCAATTACGCATTAAAAGAATAGTTCGATGTGCTAAACTTAAATCCAATTTGCATTTGAACAAAACACACACACACACACAGACATTACAATACTAAGTAGGTAGCACTAAAACCTTGAAATCCAAAAATAAACAATGTCATGAATTACTAGAAAATCCTATAACAAAATCCAAAAATAAACAATGTCATGAATTACTAGAAAATCCTAGAACAAAATTGAAAAATAAACAATGTCATAAATTACTATAACAAAAAAAAAACAAGAATATAATTAACCCAAAATAAACGAAATCAAAGCTTAAGCTCCAAATCAATTCCTGAAGCATCATGTTGATCGCCGCCGCCATCACCAACTCCCAATCCCAGCCATTGATCACCGCAACTTTCACCTTCCTTGGTCTCTCCATCATCAATAATGATAGGATTATGATATCCTCCTAAACTAAGAAATCCACCTAGATTCTCCCCCATTTTATGGTAGGAGTAGGGTTTTTGAATCATTGATTTTGACCTAACCCCAAGCAAAGTCCTATTGTTAGGGTATGGGTAGTAGGGGTACCCACACGGAGGTGGGGGGCCGCCGCTCGTCATCTCCACCATGTCGCGATGGTGCTTGCCTTGTGCCCTCTCTTGTTTGTGGGCGTTCTGGTGGCCCCCCGGTGCTTTCAAAGTCGAAAACTTCCTCCTGCAATAATTGCAAGCCAAAGTTTTCAACTCCAATGGGGAGGACTGCTGAGGACTGCCCTCCTCATTGGATTCTCTATTGTTGAGATATTTGAGAATTTCATCGACACCCGTAAGCCTGAGACCTACCACACCACAAGGTGCGTTAAGCATGCACATTGTGGCATCTAGCGTACTACTTCTGGTCAACGATGTTGGAGGTTTGTCTGATGTTACCGAGACGTCATAGGCCTCCGATCGGTACGATGGCTCGACCGTTTCCATTGGAGAAGTAAGAGAGAGGGCTACGTCGTCGTCTCAAGCAAGAAACTCTTTTTGGTGATGAATTTTTTGAAAGTATGATTGAAGAGAGAATTAAGCTACATTTTATAGTACAACTTTTGCATGGACAATTATAGAAATTAATTATGAATCTCATAATAAAGGAAAAAAGATCGCAAATATCCTTCAATGCGTAGTGTTACACGTCAACAAATTTAAATTTGGACAGTAGAAGATTATTTTAAAGGGAAATTCTTAATTAACAAGTTTATATATAATGTTGTAGATTTTCATAAAATGTACCTATATCTCATGGCTAGATATCTCTCAATTCCAACATGGAAACACGCGTTTTTCTTCTTTACACAAAAATATCCTAATTCATTACTTGACCTAATTGCTTGAGATGATTTTAAACTTTGAAATTCATAATCTCATCCAAAACCTATGACGCCAAAGGGACTCAGAAACAAGTTTATCGAGAAAGTGAGCATATTGGTAAAGATTTTTGTAATTTAGTCAATTATTTTATACTAAGAATGAAATTATGACAGCCAGTTTTAATTAATGATAAAATTAAGATTTTTATCAGTGATGAGCCGCGTTGTAATAAGGTACGCGGTACAATTATCCTCTCATAACCTTTTGTTTTCTAATAATATTGATATATTATGTTATGATTATATTCATTCGTTCATCAGCAATAGTTTTATTAGTATATGATACAAATTTAAATATAAAAATAGATAGATTAGAATTAAGGAAAAAAATAGTTGGAATATTATTAATTAAATTGAATTACTAAAAAGTAGAACATACTCAATTTTGTAGACTGATAAAAAAATTGGAAAAAAATATAGTACTAATTGATTATAGACGTGAGACTATAATACTCCCTCCGTCCATAAAAAATAGTCTCATTTATGAACGGCACATGTTTTAATGAGAAATTGACAAAGTAAGAAAAAATAGGTATATTAAGAGAGATGTGGAGAAAAAGTAAAGAATGCAATGCAGAAGATCTAGACTTCTTTACTCCAAGTAGCCCTGCAAATTCGGGTACCCGCGGGTACCCAAATCGGAAAATTCGGGTACCCGAACCCGAAATCTCAAAAATATCATACCCAATACCTAACTCGTATGTGAATTCGGGTACCCTAATACTCGATGCGGGTACCCGAACCCAACTAATCGGTACCCATAAACCCGAAATTATTATATTTCAAAATTTTCTTTTATATAAATTATATTGTGATGCGAATAGAAATTATTAAAAATAACACAATACTACTATTTATTGACTATTATTAAAAGTCTAAACTTCAATTCTAAATTTCTAATGTTTTAGCTTTCTCTATATAAAATAGAATTAGACAAATAGACACTACTTAATTTCAAAATAAAAAAACTTTTGGTATAACTTGAAACATAAAAGATATTAAAATAATTTTTTAAGACATTAAATGAACATGCAAATAAAATGGAGAAAGCATAACTATATATTTTCAAAAGATAACAAGTAAGAATATAAATAATGCAACATGAACATAACACGAATGTAAAGAAGTATTAAAGTCGAAATAATAGAACAATAAAATGTCAAAGCAACATATACTAAATAAAAATATTTATCACAAATACATAATTAATCGGGTATTAATTAGGTACCCTAATACGGGTTTCGGGTACCCTAAATCCGAAAAATTCTAACATTAACTACCCAAACTCGTACCCGAACCCATAATTTCGGGTGTCGGGTACCCAAAACCCTTCGGGTATTGGGCCGGGGTTGGATATACCCGAAACCCGCGGATTAAATTTGCAGGCCAAACTCCAAGACATAAATTCTTGGCATTTAATGAATGAGCAGAAATAATACACTTATACTACTTCTTCAATTCTCAAACCGGGTTCAAGTGAGTTTGGAGTTTATCATATATAAACAACCGTGCGACTTGAAAATATGTATTTTCAGCACACCGACTCTAAAAAGGATACCCACTTGAAACCTTTGACCCAAAATCAACTTTCACCAAGGAGATAACCTAAATAGGTTCCACTATGGTAGCAACATAACAAGCTAAAAAGCATACATTTACATTCATCGATGAACATAATATATACAACCATGAACCAACCAACCAAGTGAATTGTTCTAAAAGATAGAGAGAAAACTCAATAAAGAGAGACGAAAAATACATAAAAATGGATAAGATTTCACCTCATGCGCCTTGTACACGATCAGGTGGCTCGAATCACTTGGTCGGGTGAGAGCTCCTGCCCCGTGACACTGTGCCCAAGCTACCTGGCGAGGTGGTAGGTTCATCTCTTGTTGAAATTGCGAAGATAAACAAAATTTTCAACTTTTATTCATACAATTTTCCTAGCAAATTTATATGCTGCGTAGAAAATGCATAGTTAAAGGTGTATATTTGCCCCCTATACATATCATTTGTTTTTGTTCAGTTCGATTTAATATTTAAATTTTTGGATGTTTCAGTTCGATTTAATTCAGTTTTTGAATCATTTTGGATATTTAAATTGGTGTTGCCTCATGACGAAATATTCGTTGTGCTAGACACATTTTGCTCAACTTACGCAACTAAACAGTTTTTTTTTTTTCTTTCGTTTATTTCAAAGAACAATTTTGAACTTGAATTTGTAAGTTTATCGAAGTAAATTTTTTTTACACAAGATAACAACTATACCATCAGACCAAAAATTCTTCAAGAAGAAGGGGAAAATGCTGAGAAAGAATGCTAAATTTAACAAAACAAAGGGACAGCACGAGAAAACAGTTGCAAAAATGCTAACAGGCAACGGTTGTAAGGCGTCGCCGTGAATGGCTTCCTGTTCGGTTGTGTGTAGTAACCACCCGCCACACGACAGGAGATTTATGCCCAAAGTAAGGTCACTATAACAAACATCAAGAAAGCCAAACCAAAGCAAAAGCCAGCTATCACCACAAATGCCTTCAAAAATCATCACGATATTGGGATCAGAGAGCAGGTAATAACATCAACAGAATTCTCGTTGGCCTACCTTCCCTTGCGTTTCAAATCCCATCTTGTTAGTGAACCACGATAAACCCCTATCCACGAATGGTGCAAGCGCCAGCGCCCTGCCACAGAGAGACTCATGTTTACATCTTGCCCACGAGTATTCTCATTAGTCATTACGAGCTCATCCAACATCTACTCCATTCAATGACATAAAGAAATGCATAAATGTGAAATAACTATAACGGAGAAGCCATAACTTGGTTATTCATGTAATTTGGATGAACAAAGAAAAGCAAGAACAACCATGAAACTCTGACAAACTGTAACTAACCCCTAAGGGATGTTAAAAATATGGTTGGGCAGCTCACCCTCCAGCTCGTATGAGCTTGGTTACTTGGCTTCCTGCCCACACCATAGCCATCACCTTAAGAAACCTGCAAATAAGAGTAAATTCTAAATAAACTAGGAACCACAAACAAACAATTGAAAGCCTATCTAACCTTTCCGCAGCTGCCAAATAACCCATTTTCGCAGGAGCAGGAGCGACATAAAACCTGTCAGTTCGGTGAGAAAATCAGAGTTTCAGAGCAGTGTGGCAGATCAAAGAACAGCAATTGTAAGGTCATGGTATCAATTAAGGCCAAACATATGAATTGATATTTAATGATCAGCTGATAAAAGAAT
Source organism: Salvia splendens (assembly GCF_004379255.2). Taxonomy (NCBI): domain Eukaryota; kingdom Viridiplantae; phylum Streptophyta; class Magnoliopsida; order Lamiales; family Lamiaceae; genus Salvia; species Salvia splendens. The sequence goes on from NC_056049.1 coordinate 19,624,710, forward strand.
AAAGGTTGACTTCATATTTTATATGTTAAGGTAAATAACTCACCAGACGACCAGGAAAGTAGTAAGGTAGTAAGCAGTATTTAGCAAGCCATAGGACAAAATTCCGGAGATACCATATCTCTTCAATCTGACTAATATCCTGAAAAGCTCAACAAACATAAAAAAAAATCAACATCAGAAAATAAGATAATATTCTTGCCAAGTAAACTTATCATAGTAGCAAACAGAGCCACTCCAAGAAAAAAAATCAAGGTTTGATGGCAGAGTAAACAATCTCCACAAGGGTCTTTCCTTAATGTTAAATCAGCGGCCAGCGCATTGATGTACTTAAATTGATTAAATAGGAAATTTTGTCGATGTAGTACAGAAATTGGCAAAAATACAGGAACAAATGCAAAAATATAATTTTCAAGGAAAGATGCAAGTATGTTGGCATGGTCCAAAATTAGAATTTAGGCATCAATAAGAACTAAAACTTTGCACGGCCGGTAGAAAGTACTCATTTGATGAGGCAGCTTGAGAAGTATCGTCCTTTCCATTCGAACCTAAAACAGACATAATTGGAAAATTCTCAGCAACAGATTGAGCAGTAATGTAGCTTATCGTAAGCAGTTATAATATCACAACATGCTGTACAAAGTTTGTTGATAATCAATCATCTGTTAATACCTTGCTTCTCCACAGAACCGCCGTCATAACCTGAAGAGCATGGTCTCTATCAATGCACCAACAGGATGAATATGTAAACAAGCAGCAAAGATAAAGATATACCCAAGAATAAAGCAGCAGCAGTTAGCAGATTATAGAACTTCAGATTCCAATATGAATAAAAAAGGGCACCATACATCCTACAATAAATTATAAAATACTGCAGTCTATTTCATTAACAGAGAAAAACTGGACTCACCGGAGTAAACCTCGGGAAATCAAATTAACCGAGATCAAACTAGAAGCAATCAAATTAGACCAAATCTTTTTGTTCAACAGATTGACACAAAAACATCATTGCAACTGGACATAAGCCATCCAGGAAATGATTTATTTAATTTTAGCAAACCCTTGCATGCCGAGAAAAAGACAAATAATAATCAAATTAGAAGAGTTAGCTAAAGTTCACACCAAACTGCAATTTCGAATTTTTCAAAATTTGCAATGCGATGTAAAATTTCTTCAAAAAGAAAAGCAATTCTTCGAGTAATATTAGGATTAGGTATTTTGCAACGAATCGAAAGTAAAATAAATAGAGTGATACCAGCGTTGGTGGAAGTAGTAGAGCATAAGCGAAGCAGATAGGTTTTGGTGGAAAAAGGAATTCCGGCAAATCGAGCGGCGGAGAAGAGCGGCATTTGAGGCGGAGGACGGAAGTGGACTACAGCACAAGTAACAGGATTTAACGACAAGGAGATGCTCATTTTTGAAGAAACTGAAACCATGAATCAGATGTTCAATTGCTTTTATGTATGCTCATTTTCGAAGAAACTGAAACCATGAATTAATTAAGAAATTGTGTTAGAAAAATACATTCTACTACGTGAATAGAGTCCCAATTCATATTACGTAAAAAGGCTCCCATTTCATTATCTTATCCCATTCACATATTATTTAAAAACTTTTTTCCACTAAATTTTGTTAACATTTCTTAAAACTCATGCCGGAAAGAAATGAGACTACTATTCGGATATGAATGAAGTAAGAGAAATGAATAAAATAGGAAAGATAAAAAAGTTATTGGATGTTTTGTTTTTTTAAAATGACTCAACTTAGTTGGAACATCCCAAAGAGGGATGTGCTCAATTACTAACTAATTAGCAATCTAAAATTAAGATCAATTTTTAAGCATTGGATTAGGAGATCTAGTGGTTGATATAATGCCTAGTAGATTATATTTTAAATTTAAATAATTATTAAATAAAATTAAACGGTATTAATGTCTATTTGTTCTTATTAAAATTATCCCAAAACTTTAAATTTACGTAACTCGCTAGATTTAAATTATTTTTTCGCAAAAAATATATCAATTTAAAGGTAATTTTATTAGGATTCTAACGAGATCTCAATTGCATATGTTCCGACGACGTTCGGATGATAGAATTTGATGATTTTTATTTCAGTTTTGGTATATGTTGATAAACAGATTTTTATCAACAAATACATCCAAAAATCTCAATATAATGTAGGTAAAATCTCAATATAATGCATGTAAAATCTCAACATAATGCATGTAAAATCTCAATAAAACTGTGTTGATATTTTCGTGTACTTATGTTGATATTTGTAATACACTATGTTGATATAAAAAATACACAAAAATTATGATATGATAATAGAATGACGATCTTACTACTATTTATTGAAATTCGTAAGATTTAATCTCATCCACTCATTTTGAAATCTAATAGAAGATGACCCTCCTAAAAGAAATATACTGACTCAAATTTAGTTGGGACTGAGGAATATTAATTTTATAATAAAATATAATTGGAATGAATTAATATAATATAATATCCATTACCAAATAAATAAAAAGTAAGAATATCAATGAATTGGAGACCGACAAAAAAAATTGATATACCAATTAATGGTGACGGAGGGAGTATAATTAAATAAAATTAGAGATTCTCTTAATAAACGCGTATGCAACTTCTGATGAAATGGAAATTTTAGATTAGTGTTTGTAACTTTAGAATAGTAGTTCCTTTTAATTTGTGACACTATATATTGCCACTTTGGCCGAAGAGTAAATAATTGAGGTATAAATGTAAAATGGATCTGGGACATTTTACACCAGGATGAATCAAGAAGTGCTAAAAATATGTTAGTGTCTCTTGCTCGCATTATTGCAAAACGAAAATCTAGTGTGAAGAAAAAAAGAAAGAAGAAATATTAAGTTAATAATGAAAAATAAGTGGTAGAACCTTAGTGTTGCTTGAATTTTCTTGTTGCAATACATTAGTAGTAATAGAAATCAATACAATATGATGTCAAGAAACGTTGAAACTGCAAATTCTAATCATAGAGGAAACCGGCAATAGATATAACAAAAAGGGGGAGGAGCTTTATACAACCGATATAACCTATAGTTTCTAATCCCCATAAATTAAAGAATCAGATTGCATGCACACGATGCAACGATGAAATTGAGACATTAAACCTCTATCTATACAACACAAAATTACACCACCTACGGCATATCTAACATGCCTCTCTCCATATTATATGTATTTGTATAAATTTAACCCTGGATCAGAAAAGGCAAGAACTACTACTACTACTTAGCAAAGCCCCAATCATGAAAAATATCTGATTCTAATGTAGAGAGAGGGACTTCCCCTTCTTTCACCGATGACATGCTTCAGAAGCCTCCCTTACGCAAAAACAAGGCTTGGTAACACACCCGATAAGAGAGGTTGGGACACCACATGGAGGTGTCTTAATTCCAACACGAACGATATTGCCCACAGAGGAAAGGTGCTATTTGACACGGAAGTCATGCCTAAATACGGTCAAATTCTGCGTAAACTTGTCTCTGTTCTTTGAATCCAAGCTTCGGGTTATATCAACCATTAGTTTATCAAAACAGGATGCAAGGCGCTGATGCTGATCGGCCGGCTGCAATTGAAGGAAATGAGATCAGCATGCTTACACATACAAATCTAATTGATGTGCAATCTACTGAGCATAAGGTAAGCTATATGTTGCCAATAAATACAAAAGATATTTTCAATTGTGGCTGAAGATTTAGATAATTGAGCTAGAAAAGCTTTTAATAACCCTAAGTTGTAAGAAATAGATAAAGGGCTTACCTGAGAAGCCAAAATATGAGCTTTCAAGTCCGTAAACATCTGCATGCATGCATAGCCCATCAATCAATAGCCGTATTGTTAATATTGAAACATTATGTAGTGAAAAATCTAAACATTAAAGAATTAAAGCCAAATAAAACCACCTGCTCATTTATAAGAATCAAGCTTAACATTGGCCGACTGAGACTCCACTGGTTGCTGCAATCCTCAAACAGAACAATCTCAAAGAGAGTTTTCAGTATCTGGGAAAAATTTAGCTTTGATGTTAGGATAAGATATTGAAATCTGGTTTAAGGAAAAATCCTACAAGTTCAGTTCACAGAGAACAGTTAGAATACTATAGACTAGTTCAAAGACTCAATACGTTTGCTAAAAGCTCGTATAACTAAAACATCAATTTTATAGTACTTGATTGAGGCATTTTGCAATTTTTTCTGATAGTCTCAACCATTTCGTCAAGTAGGGAGTCACCCATCTGGCCCCAACTTTAGGTTAGTAAAGTTAAGATTAACTAGGAGAAAGTATTTACTGAAGCAGATAACCTAGATCCATACTACCTCTGTCGTTGAAAAATAGAAACATTTAAACAACACGGTTTTAATGCACAGTTAGTAAAGTAAGATAGAAGAATTGGTAGAGTAAGAGAGAGGGAGAGAAAAATGGGTAAAGCAAGAGAGAGGAAGAGAAAAAGTAGTGGAATTAGTGTTGTGGGGTCCACTTCCTAAAATAGAAAGTTCAGAAAGTTTCTATTTTAATGGGCGAAGGTAGTAATAGATGTGGAAATGTCATAACCTAAACCTAAACCAAAAGCGTATACTAATTTAAGTATCCAAAACTTACTTCAGGGAGCAGTGCTGGACACTCGACAATGTGTCTGGCAAGATTAACTGCAGCTGGTGATGTGGGAGCCTCCCCCATGGTGATGTTATTAAAATAAAAGGCAGCCAAATTATCTACTGCAGATGCACACTGCCACCAAAAAAGTTAAAACATTCATTCAGCCTGACCAATGCAAGAATCATAGGTCATGAAATTGTAACCGAAGCATCTGCAGTATAATCTATGGCTACTACCCTCAGATTGTCATTAGTAAAATGGAGCTAGTGTACTCAAGGATGTATCAAAAATCATGACGCAGAGAGGGAATGATGTGAGTTATAGTGAGTGCAAACTCAATTAAGTACAAAACCTATTCATGTCCTGCGTAGTGCTCATAAAATAAGAGATTTTTTAAGATTTATCATTCTAGATCTACAAGCTACCCCGTGTTTATGGAGAACAATTCATGAAAGTAAAGGTGCATTTAAAGCTGAACATGAATCTACTTAACCATCAAGGTCAATATAAGTTCAAAAACTAACGCCACATCAATATTCGTGGACTGCAACAGCAGAAGAAAATAGCATCATCCTATGTTTAAATTTAGCATGCTAAAAGAGATCGACAGCCAGTTTTTTGGTAGAGTAATGAGTTAAAATACAATTAAGGGATGGTTGATCTCACGAACCTGAGATGATATACCAGCATCTAGACCTTTGAGTCCGGACTCAAGTGAGCCAACAATGTGCATGAAGGTGTGAGTATCAAGACTCAGTACAAAGAGAAGATGGTTGTTAAATAGAACCTCCACAAATACAAAGTACGCCCTTGTTAACTGCCAAACATAGAAAGTTAATATAACATCCTCATTTTATGATCATGAAAAGGTCTGGTATGAAACTACAAGACAAAAACTCTCATTTTTGGGGAGACCTCAACTCAATCACTGGTTTCACTCTCTTTTAAATGCATAACGAGAAGAGTTAGCATTATAATGAAACCAAAAAGAAAAAAAAATCAACACACGATTGATATTTGATGGGCTTACAAAGAAACTGAAATAACCATAGCAAAGGACTATTCAGAAAAGAGTGAAGTATTAGCAAACCTTCCTGTAAGCCAAAATGTCTGCCAGTGGAATTGACAGTGTCATCTTGAGAGCAATATCAAGTGCGTCAGCTAGTGCTCTATCACCATATAGTTCAAACACCCCAAAGTTGACATAATTCCCAGCAAGCGCTGTAATTTTGATTTATAAATTCAAAGGAAAAATAAGATAGAAATCATAATCACATATATAGGAATATTTCAGTATCCAGGATGTGAGCCATTTGGGAACGTCAAATTTTCTTATGTGCCATATTTGTTACATTCAACGAAATCAAACGTCAGGGGATGAACATATGAATGCAGATTATTTTAATTCTAGTAGCATGTCCTAAGTTGCATGCGTGCATGTTCAAGTCCCAGTGAAAAAGGAAAAGCTAAGTTCTTTTTAATTATGTTGTTTCAACTGCTGGTGATATCTCATCTAACAACCATACAGAGAGCTTTAGGCCGATACTATGAAGAAACATAATTCAAGAGTAGAAAGAAACTTTACAGAGTAGTTTAAAATGCATCCTCACATGCAAATGGATTATTTATTTAGCTTTAATTAAAGCCTCATTTTTTTGCAACAAGGTGGTATTGAGATTCATCCACAGCCTTATATTTGTTATAGCTCCAATACTTATGCAGCTAAAGCCCAAGATTTTTTATAGAAGTTCGTGTTGATTTTTAAACACACAACCTTTTTAAATGGAATAGACTCTAATACTACTATTTTAAATGATAAACTTTAAAACCATCAGTCAAGAGACCCGAGACTCGTTAAATTTTTTGAACCCTAGTAACATAAAATAAACTCATAAAATAATAAGAAAAAGATAACTTGCTCACAAAGACGATAGAGTACAGAACAAAACTCCAGTTTGATATTTCGAAGCATAAAGTTACAGACTTACCTCGTGAAAGAATCGTTAAGGAAATCCACATTCCCTTGTATTTGAAGCCATATATGTCACTAGTACTTGGAACAGATAAAATTCTTGTTCCGTATGCAACAAGCAATTTGCTAACTTCTCTGAAAAGAAGTATACCATTTGGAGATGAGATATCAAAAGTCAAACGCTGAGTTTTGTTTAACACGAATTCGGCCATGAATTTCAGCAATGGTGTTGTCACCTACACACAAATTTCCAAGTCAAATTTTGTACATGCAATGAAAATATGAAATAAATTAACATTGAACATTACACAAACAGTCTTTTCTTTTTTAAAATGGTATCAGAAAAGCAATGATAAAACAGTTGTGGTTGTTTCCTTTTCCCTCTCAGCCTCTCAGCAGGGGGACGAATGGCTCGGCACATACTTGACATTTTATGGAAAGAAAAGGAATGTTGAAGGAAGAATTTGAAAGGCAATTACTTTGATTATGGTAGCCAAAATAATAGATATTGCGGGTAATGAATATACATGTAGACTTTCCTCTGTTTGGCAGATTATGCTTATAGAATTGTTAATTGATCTTTCAATAAGGTCATAACTAGGTCACACAAGGGTGGTGTCAGCCTTACCACCCCCAACACAAATGCATCACCAGAGCTTCACATGCGAGCATCACAAAGGCCTAATGTCCTAGAATGCAGGGCATGTTAACGATCACATGTCACTTTCAGGAATCTGATTCCCCATTCCCCCCCAAAAAAAACAGTCACTAGTTCATGTCCGGAACATAACTATGTTTCCTGGGAAACAAGCTCCCAAAACCAGGAGTACCCCCATATCCAAAGGCACATCTTTTCATCACCTTTCATATACATTTGTAGGGATTAATCTCAGTAACATGTGGTGTCTGTTCAATCTTTAAGCATCATGTTATATCCTACACATTAACCAACAAGCTTCGACATTTCAATATATGTCAGATTGTTACATCCTATACATTAACCAACAAGCCAATTGTCAGGTATAAGTGACATTGTAGAGTCACTCAGAAAATTTCAGCATGAAGCTCTCTGCAACAGTAAAAGTTAGTCTCAGAATTGTACTTTCATCGACCTACCCCCACAAACCTGCATGAACTTCTCTCCCCTAAGTCCCCTTCTAAAATTTTTTGACCATATAATGCAACTGATTGAAACTTACTAGGCAGAAACAGTTGCAGCATAGTTCAACTAGGTTCCAGTGATTGTTTCTCATTTTCTACATCAAAGCATTTTCTACTAGTTAATGCACTTCTTACCATTGTCATATACTTTTATCCTACATGCTGTGCTAGACTACCTCTAACTTAATATGCCTAAGTATCCAGTTCGCTAAACAAATTGAAAAATATCAACAGCTTCCATTCAATATAGAGTGTGAGAAACATAACACTTTTGAAGGACTATCTTTATAAACCAACCTCCGGTGTGTCAGCCCAGTGTGAGATCCCTCTTAACAGAATTGGCATGTGAGCTGGATAAATCCAGTCAAAGAGAAGCCCATAAGTCCTGCGGCTGAAAGAAAAACAGAGAGGAGTTTACAAGAGCTAAGGTAAAATACATGAACATGTGTTATTTACAGTCAACTATACCAACCTATTTGTGGCCATAGCTATCCCCCTCAGATCTCTCATCAACCCAATTAGAGCATATTTCACAGAATCGGTTCGAAACATAGTCTCCGGGGTTGATTCCAAACTAATAAATACCTATATGATATTAAAAATATCAATCAGTGACCATCAATAATAATACTATGAAAACCTTGAAAGCGTTGAATCTGCCAAGCTAAGTGATGCGATAAGAAATCATAACAAGAATTCCATATATCTTGTAATTCTCTGCAGATGCCCTCAAAGTTTATTTCATGTGAATCAAATATTGTTCTCAAAGAAGACTAATTTAAATAAATTCGACTGATCAGTCTGCTTGTTTTCTACATTTGCCTTAATTGACTGAAGTTTATGAACCAAGAAGGGTTTAGGCATGGAAAAGTAGAATATTACATGCTTTTAAAAAAAAGTATTTATAGTCATGTTTTTTGTATTTAAAGGCATGTTTTTGCAAAAAGAAATCAGCACTCTTCAAATAATATAACATCTTCGGACCAATAAATCTGCAAATGTATATGTATGAATAAAAATAATACATGGCAAAATAGCTTTAATCTTATACATAGAGCGTTGCATCCTCCCACAAACTTGTTTCAAGGACAGAAATAAACTAGAGTTATGTAAATACATAGTGTGCAACATAGTTAATTATCACGTTGTTTATCTGATAATGATATTGTCATTTTCAAGAAAGATGACAAGTTATCTTATCATGATATTTTAAATTATTTCCTTCTGTATAATAATATAAAAAAAGTTATAAGTTGAATTCACAAATATAAATATCTTAACACCCGTGCCAACATACTTGAACAAATACATAATAAACATATATGAGACTTCAAGGATAAGATAGAGGACGAAGGTGTGGGAACAACTATGTTTAGAGTCGTTAGGTAGACCTCGAGTCACAAATACCAAACATATATCACCAAGTGCATATCAGGGAAGTGGGGTTACGTAAAACATAAGATAGAGGAAGAAGTAGTTCAGTATACTTGAAGCAGAGGATCCATTGAAGACTTAAAGAGGGAGGTACTGTCTTCCAGGAATATCAACCACCCAATAGTGTAGTAGAACGTTGTCCTGCTCCTAGAGCATCTGTACTCTTCCAGAAAAGGGAAATGCTCCCTCTAAATTTATAAATGAACAAAAGATGTTGTAAGTGAGGGTATAACAGAAAAAGGCATACATTAGAAGCTTTTCAATAAACAAAACAACAAGGTCTTACAGTGTGATTAGCTACAATGAACTTGATTGTGTCCAGCTTGAGTAATAGCTTTCCAGTCATATAACTACAACAAAACAAAATAGATGTGCTTAGAATATGAAGAACTTGTAACTAATCACATTTTTGAAATCCTGAACAAGCAAACATACCCAGATGCCAGCTCCAAGAACAGACTCAAGGTTTGATCGATGACCTCTTCGCTCTGTAATGACAAAATAACTGAGATGTAGAATGAAAAAAATTCCAGAAACAAAAGCAAGACCAAACATCGAAAGACTACCTCTGTATAACACTTGAGGTTTGTAGCAATTTTTCGAACAAAAAAGTCCAACAGCAACAGATGATCATTAAGCCCAATGAGTTCAGACAATCGGGCATACAACTGCTGCAACAAACCAGAGAGCCTCTGACACTTATAAACATTACCGGACAGGAGTGATGATTCCTTGCGAGCAAAAAAATACTTGTTTACCTTTGATGAGTGCATAGCTTGATCACCCACATATGATTTCCTGAAATTCTGGAAAAACGTGAGTATTGCCCGATCTAGTCTTTGCTTGCTTAATTCACTGTATCTCTGCCAAATACAAAAGTACAGAAGTGTGCTTCAGTATCATCCCAAAAAATGAGATGGCTCAACAAAGTGAAGACACCGATTTATGCTTTCCGGTCTTCCAATAGTATACATTGAAATGAACATAATGTTTTCGACTTACGCTTTCACTTTTTCGATTACTATTTCAAGTAACAACAGTTTATAGAATAGAAATATGATGTTGTAAGTAAATAGGGATAAAAAGTCCACCAAATCATTTTATAAGAAACATTAAACTCCAATCCCTAGCAATCAGAGAAATCCTTTAATTCTTTTCCCAAATCCAATGTTGTTACTGAGATCTTCAACCCATTCTACACATCCTCAAACGCCGTGTCTTCAAAGATTGGTTGCTTTCCAGCCAAATGACTCACATGGTTCACAAATAGTGACCCATTATAATCTGCCCTCTATCAAGATGTACTATAACACAAACCTAAAAGAGTGCCTCACTATTTAATAAGCCATTAAATGTTCACTCATGCAGTATTGGAGTGTTTTTGGTGAATATTCTCCATCACTCATTAATTCAATTGTACGAGATCAAGGGTTTTATGTCAGGTATATAGTGTTTCGGAATTATATCAGATTTATTGGAAACTTTGAAGCCAAATATATAAATAAAAAGCTTTCAAAACTGATCTCTGGAGATGAATTTCATACGAATTTCCACTCACACCGATATCCAACCTTATTCACTTTAACAAGTCAAAATCAATACAAAAGCGACACAGAAAAAACATCAAAGAACTCATACATCTAGGGAATAATTGATAACTAATGCACTTCTGGTCATACCTGATTATGTAATCCACTGTCAGCAACGTTTACTAATCGCAAAACATGAGCTGCAAGTTCTGCATCGATTACTTCTTGTGATTCAGCACTGTAAGTCATACACGCCTCTACATGGTTAACAGCAATACGAAAGAAACCAAGCTGCTGAAGATATTGTAAGAGGCCAAGAAACAAGATTACCTGCAACCTACAGATTGCTTTATTTTTAAAATAGCAGCAATTATATGTACAATCCAAGCCAGCTTGGCTTCAACCACAGAAAGTTCAGTATTATCACCACCTTGTACCTGCGCTCTTTCCTATTAAAGAGGAAATATTTTCACCCGGTAAGTTAGTGCCCAAAAGCCCAATATACAACATTTAATACAAATTCAACATACCACATAAATTTGCAAAACAGGCTCCATGATCTTGATAATGAACAAGCTGCTGTTTTCATACTGAAACAAGAAACTTCCAAGGTAAGGTACAAAAAAAACACAATGTAATTAAAAAACTAAAGAACGTGATAACTCAATCAATAATCACATTCAACCTGGAATCTGCAGAGATATGGAAAACAATCAAGCTGATCTTGAAGGAGGTCAACATTGTCAAGTGGATGCTCTGAAATATCGTCAGGTAAGCCTGTCTAAAATAACAAGGAGAAACACATAAAATCTACAATACCAGACTATTCTGAAACTCAGACTGATTTTAGTTAAGATCCAAACCTGAGCAGAATCCAATCGTGAAGTGATGAAACCTTCAGTAATTTTGGGCACAAATTCGTCAAGCAAACTTGGTGCATCACCCTTCAAGTAGGGTACAGAACTCACCAACCTAGACCATAGCCCTAAAAGGTAGTAGACACTGCTACTGGCCCACTGAAAAGCAACAAAATATTTAAGTTTCTAACACCAATATCCCTACCATTCTGTTATATAACCTAGTTGCAACAAGTCAGAGATAAACAGCCAAAGAAGCTCTGTTTTAAGTTAAATCAAGTTATCAACACAAAATTACAAGAAATTAATGAACAACATTCAAGACCTGCCAGGACAACAGAGATTTTGATGTAAACTCTGCAACTAAGCGTATCCAATCTCCATATCCTTCCATTGTCACAAGCTCAGACAACTGCAGTAGAATAGAGAGTGAAAACAGAAAGTTCCGATGAGAAAAAGAAAACCAAGTACAACATACGAAAATAATTACGCTCTTGGTACATATTCAATTGCATGTGCCAGTGAGATGCACTCTTTTCTCCTTCGTTCTTTTATAAGAAACCAAAACTTTTGTAATAAAAGAAAGGGTTCTAATTGCTTCTAAAATCATGAAATTTGCACAGTTTATTTTTCTCATGAACTCAAACTTGTTAACTAATAACATGATCTTACAGTTTGTTGTAAATTTTTCCTGAAGTGATAATCAGAAACATTCTAATTCTTAAACGTTGTTTAAGTGTGCTAAAAAACTGGTCCCTAAAGGTAAAAAAAAAGTTATATGGGATTCGATTTCAATGGATAGTCAAACTTAAACTTAATTCATCAACCAACAACATGAAAAGCTCTTAAGTTATTGCTAAATGCATGAGAGTGATATGATTCATTATTTTAGACTATAGTCCAAAATTGGTTTTCTGCATTTGCCCAAAAAAACTTTTTGCTCCTACACATTAAGTGTGTTAGCTTTTTGATCCCATCATCCCAGACGGTATGTTTTGATCCATAATTAACAGTTCCGTAAAAAAATTAACAGTTCCATAAAAAAATTAACAGTCAATCGCGTTTTGACTAAATTATTGAGTTTAATATCATTCTAATTAATCAGATTTATGAGTTAATTACCATTCTAATTAAAAAGATAAAAATACTTAAATTTACAATAGTTAATTAGAATGATAATTAACTCAATAATCTGGTCAAAACCCAGTTGATAGTTAAATTTGACGAAACTATTAATTAGCACACTTGATATGTAGGACCAAAAAGTTTTTTCAGACAAATGTAGATGACCAATTTTGGACTTTAGTCTGATATTAAACCAAAGGGAGTTGAGAGCACAAACCAATTAGCTATATGTGCATAAGGAACTCAATGACTGAGCAAAACTAGTCGCGTTAAGCCACGATCAGGTGAAATATAACAATACCTGATAATTAACTCTGAATCTTCCAAGAAGGCGACAAAATTCATGGTAATTATCATGGTCAGCAAGACCTAATTTCAAATTCAGCAAACATTCAAATGTGGAACGATAGGGCTATCTGAAATGCTGAACAGCATTTCATGAAGAAAGATAGGAATCAAAGTACTAGCAGAAGTAACAATAAGAAAATTTGTTATGGAAGAAAAGCACACAATAAGGAAGGGTATAAGCACAAAATATATTCTTCCTAACATAATTCAAGTGTATTTCACCAATATAGAAGGTCGTTCCACCCTTTCAAACAAAACAAAAAACTTAATAAACATTCCTAGCGCCAGAATTACCTAGATGAAGTCTTAAATCTTATGGCCTACTTAGAAAATCTCATGGAAGGAAAACGCACAATAAAGAAGAGTAAGCACAAAATATAATCTTCCTAGTATAATTCCTGTGTATTTCACCAATATGTAAGGTCGTTCCACTCTTTCAAACAAAACATTCCTAGCGCCAGAATAACCTAGATGAAGTTTCTAATCACATGAGCAAACCCACATCTATCCTAAACAATGGCATGAGATTTGCATTTCTGATATTAAGTCTGACATAAGGATGGCGCATGCACCAGTCTCATGGAAAAGTGACAGTTCCTGCTGGCTGATATGTGGAACAACACAATGAATCCAACAGAAAATAAATTTCAGACAAATATCTTAGAAGTCAAAAATATTGGACATAAAAGTGGCCCAGTATTGAAATTCTTTGTAAGCAGCATAATATAAGGTGTTATTAAAGTAGAATACAAAAACTTAGCTTGTGAGTAAAATAGAAAGTACATATTCTATAACATCACGATGTAAGACCAATGTTTAGAGAAATATCATCTAGCAATGCCAATAGCTGGAATTACCAATGCATCACAACACTTCATACTGAAATGAGAACAAATCACATTCACAATCTTACAAGAGAAAAATCGGGTATAATGTGTCCGCAAACAATGATAAAGGTTATCAAGGACTTTTTCACCTCGTAAGTTATTCAGAGCTACAACAATAGAAATGCTGTCACCATTTTAGATCTTAAACTAGACAAGATACCAAAAGTCCTCATTATAGTATGAAATGAATCCATTGTAGGCAGTAAACATGATAGCATAAAGGTCTAAGAGTTCACCTTCCCAATTTAACGAATTTATAATAAACACCTCATTTTAAAATCTGAGCACAGTTCACTAACTTGAAAGGAATATTAGCAGAATAGTTTAAACTGAGTACAACTACAAAAATGTTACCTGTACTCAAATCAAATAACCAAATGCACAAAATATCAAAGATGAAAGAGAACTGTAAAATTATATAAGAAAAACGCTTAAAGATGACATTAGTTTACAAACCTTGCCCAGTTCTTAAAATTTCTTTGGTTCCTGACATTAGATGGTCCAAGAACTTGGAACGTGCAGCATCATTGGTAAACAGAGAACGTCTAACAGAAGCTAATCGGACCAAGCACTCCAGTGACTGGAAATTAACAGGAGATAAATATGAGTAGAAAATGAACACTAAAAAACAAACAAAAATTTTGAGGAAACAAACTGAGCTCAGGGTGTCAAATCAGAAAGAAAGAAAAATACATGATTTATAAACTACTATAAGCAAAAGCAGAAAAGTGAATGGCAACCCAACAAATGGAAGCCCAAAATAATTCCTACAAGTTAATATTAGTAACAAAGAATAATCCAATGTTCCAAAACAACAGTTGTGTGCATGTGCATATGTATGAGAAGATATCTAAATGCGCCTGCTCAATAACACATACAATAGACACAATTTTGGTTACCAAAGGAAATCTATTCTGGTATAACTTTAACACTTGTTATCGCATCTTGACCAAACATTACATTGAATACAGAACTCAAAGGAGAAATATAATTGTGAGGCCTTCAGGAGAGTATAGCTCACAAATGAAGAAATTGGCAAACTAACCTCCTTGGAGATGGGGGGCTTTGTGAGTGCATAGTAATCAAAGTATATCTGTAATGTTGAAGATTCCTCTAATATAGGTTTCCAAGAAGATGGAATCTGTGGAATTAAACTCAGTCAAAAGAATAAACCTTGCAAAAACAATCCCTGGGTGTCATATTTACACGATATATTGTTCTAATGTTATATAAATAAAACATATACTTGAATAACACATCCTTGACAATGGTAGTAGGTTTAAAGGTCATGCAAGCAAAGTATCAGTTCTATCTTTTATCTTCAAACATGTACCTGGACAGTCCCAAACTCTTCAGAGCTTTCATCAATCGATGTCCCAACAAAATCAAAAGAAAGACACTTTAATGACAGTGAGAGAGCCAACTCTTGCAACCGGTTATTGGCTGCAAGTATTACAAATTAGTATATTAGTTTCAATCGAGCTGAGGAAAATCAATATATTACCAACATTATAGAAACAGCTTGTTCAGCCAGTGCTATACCATCATTTTTAAGTTGATGTAATGAAGTTAAGGATATTTGGAAGATTTGGAAAAGGCATTGATCCCTGAAGGAACAAGCCACCCTTCGATGATGTGATGAAGGCAACCCAGGATTGGCCTGAGGGTACAAGGAATATAAGATCCACATGAGATTCGAGCATGCAAAGAGTTTTAAGGAAAAGGAAGAAGTCATTGAAGGTCTATCATACTGACAGAATAAGAAACATTTACACAGTATGTGTATATTGGGTAACGAGGCACAAGTAATACTCCTTTCTCCCATATTTTACTTTTATATACTTCGCAAAACTAAGAAAAGTGTTAAGAAAGACAAACCTGATTCATCTCACAAACAAGTTGATTTAATATTTTTAAACCAATAGCGTAATGATCTGATGTGGCCTGACAAACATAGAATCCATCAGATGTAATGCCCACAACATGGATAACCAAGTGCTTTAAATGTGACATGCTAGAGTAAAACAAAGATATACTGAAGGTTGAATTTGCATATTCCATAAAGATTAATATGAGACATTCAAAATGGACAATGGTATGGAGACATTATAATTATATAAATGGACAGCTGGTACAAAGAGAGGGGAGTCTAAATTATGCATATGTGATTGTGCTTCAAAATTAACTAAAGAGGTTATAAAACAAATTAGAGAGCTTACGACAGAGAAACAAGATAAGAACTAAAATGGTAAAACGAGCTGCATATAATAATACTCATATTCATATAGTATACATCTCATGACATGTACTTCACCATTATCATTTAGCTAAGAAATCCTGAATCTATTTAGGAAAATGTTCCCACTTCTAGTTTTAAAGTCATGTTTGATTAACATTAGGGTAGAACACTCAAGTCCCCACCTCAAGATCCTCTCAGATATCTTGTTAGGAGAGGTATAAGCAAAGATGAAGGTTGTATTATGACCTTCGTAATGTACTTAGCTTCTAATACAGTGCCTTAAATTAGCTAATCAGTTCATATTAACCATATGCTCGATCAAATAATGTCATAAAGTTCAACTAATGTGGTCATATTACACTCTTCAGTATCTTTCAAACAACTAAATGAAAAAATAAAACAAGTTCTAGTGAAATAAACTGGCACCAATAGTTAATTCATCAATTACTACAAAAGTAACTTAACCACTTACTAAAGCACTTTGTTGTCTCATAATGAATGTCTTTACTGCAAACTTAACAGAACACACATATTGGAGATGCAGAGGTCAAGAACTTAAAGATGCATGTAGCAAATCTAAAGACGAATCTGCATCATCATAAGTCATAACATAATTTTATCGGACACAATAAAATACCTGGCTCAAAAAGTTAATTGATTCTTTGGCCACATCTCTAAATCTATCATCATCGAACCATCCAAATTTGGTAAGTCGACACAAAAGTTGAACTAAAGATCCGATGACAAAGGGCTGCAGCTCAGGACCTCTGTTTGCCAGATAGTTTACAAGATAATTTCCTTCATAGACAGTTAAAGCCAAAGAATTTAGATTGCATAATGAAGATGGTGGTGATAACAATATCAAATACCTAAAAGAGGCAATCAATTCTGTGATGAAAAAGTTGTAGTTCGGAACTTGATTGTCAAAATTGTCATAATGTTACGATGACTTGCTAACATTTCAGACCAATTGAGACAGACAGCAACAGAATAAATTCATTTAACATGCCAAACATAATATGTAAGTTGGATATATTTACGGATATCAAGGCGAAGCTGCAACGATAGACTATGCTCAGTCACTTGCTTCAACAAGCTTGAACTGGCCAGCATCAACGCATAAGGGGTCAAAGCATTGTCCAGAATATACTGACACTGTGAAATATAATCAATATTTGTGGAAAAGCATTTCAGAGTATTCTCAGCATGTGTCCTTTCTGTTGAGTCTTGTGAGTTATAAAGTCTTTCACACAACAGTTCCAGCTGCGCTAAGCTCTCCATTGACACTAAATCCACACCAAAATGCCCTTCTACAAATCCCAGGCCCAGCAGATCAAGGACCAGCACTCATCCAATCCAATATCAGTCTACAAAATGTTCCACATACAGAAATGCGTTAAAATACATACACATTGTCAGTGGTTAGGTGGTCGTGAAAGATAACGATACACATGAACAGGGGAAACCAATCAAGAGAACAGATCAAACAGTAGATGAACTTATGCATAAGAAACGAGATCGACTTAGGCACATACAACACTAAGTCAGGAAATGCAACAAAGCTATCTAACTAAGTTCCACAAGACGGCATCGCAACAATGCTCTCATACAGCATATCGAACTGCAGTAACAGAGCCACTGTACCCTTTGCATCAAATGGCATACCATTGCAGAATAAATCGTTCGGCATGCAAAACGTGAATATGAAAATAGGCCACATAAAGAATACAAATCCAAATGTTACATATTTATCCACAATAACAAAGATACAAAAGATGTTCTCTCTCCCTTGGAGAAAAATCCCCTACATAATAAACCGTAAAAAAAGAAAAAAGAAAAAACCCCTAACAAGGATGAAATACAGCTATCACAGATATCATAAGAGCTCCAGTAAAATCAGCCAATAGCTGTTCAGCATCTCAAACCCTGACAACAAAACCAACAACAAATAACAAAAAAAAATTAAATCAATTGGAGCTTGATCAATGTAAAGGCAAAAATCAATCGTAGACGCACATTCAGCTCATACATATTACTAATTGATTACAAATTGATTAAACCCACTGTAAATTCTTCAGTTTCGTATAATACACGAAAGAAAAATGAAAAATTACTTGCGGAAGAACCTCGAAGTTATCAGCTCAACTGGAGAAAAGGAATTTATCAGCGATCGGAGCCGAATAAATCCTTGGAATCCTAAGCGATTATTTCCAATATATTTATCTTTTGGGAAATAAAAAGTAGAGAATAACTGTATTGAATTTGTGAGAAAGAGAGAAGCCTACAAAAGGTGTGCAAAACAGATCAGAGTCAAAATCACGCAGACTCGAGTTGAAACCATAAACCAATTGATATAAAATTCACTAATTACTGCTTAGTTACTTTTTTACTATTTACTATTGTCAATATAATTAAATAATTAAAATAGATTAAGATGTAGCTGTATCGAGATTCCTGATGATCTTCATACCTAGAGTTGAAGAATGTAATTGGATTCAAAATAAGAATCAATTAAAAGCATAATAATATAGGAGAATAATTTTGTCGGGTGTAAAATAATTATTGGAAATATTAATGATCGACTTTATAGATTTATTTTCGTAAAATTGAATTGTTTGATTTTTTTAAGTTGATATTTGTAGTTGTTAATTACTCTATAATATTATGGTACTATTTACTCTGAATCGAATCTTGGCATTCAACTATAACATCATATATGCATTAGTAGAAGATTAGTAATTCATTTGTCCCCACCGTTTTCTTTGTCTCTTAAGCTTCACCCTAATTAATTGACACTAATTTCCTTTTAGTTCGTCCCTAATTAATTGACATTTTTCCTTTTTATTATTTTTTTTATAATGAACCTTATATTCCACTAACTAATTTCATTCACATTTTATTATAAAATTGATTGATATATAAAAGTAAAATTAAAATTCTTTTGACAAAATCTTTTGTCAACTATACGCATTGCTTAAATAAATACTCCTAGAAAAAAATAATCTGATATAAATAGCGATCATTAAATTACCCAAAATTACATTCATCATAACTTCTAACAACCATATACAATAAATAAAAACCTAACTAAAATATTGAAAAAAAACCGTAGCCCTAACCCTATAATATCTCTTGATACATTGATGATTGATCACCTACAACAAGAGCCATAATTCCAACAACTTCATCCAATATTCAGATGCATTGCTTGCAATGAACAGCGATGTGGTGTTCGATATACTCTTGCATCTTCCTGTTCGATCCCTCTTGAAATTCAAAACTGTCTACAAATTCTGGTGTGGTTATCGATTCTTCATCAGAGCTACATAACAGAAACAACAACGACGAAAAAGCTGATGCAACATCTCTACAATTAACTTTTCTTTATAATGGAACATAGTTGAGACTATCAACAAAGCTTCTAGACAACTGAGAGTCATTAGAATCACGTGACTTGCCGTTGCCGGAGCACATACTGATGGATAATCCGTATGAGGGTTTAAAGGTAGCTGGGGCGGTTAAGGGTCTAATTTGCATAAACAGTTTTTCAGATAAAAGTTGTCCATCCTTATGGATATGCAATCGTGAATTCAAGATTCTACCACTCCCTATCCACTCTTGAGAATACAGACCCTTTCATAAACACCATGTCGGTGTTAGTTTCAACGAAGATTACAAAGTGGTGCATTTGCTGGACTGCAGCGCACGCCACATTCTCCAAGCCCACCTGTATTCGAAAAGGATGAATTCTTGGAGAGAGTTGGCTATTGATAAACTATTATTGTTCATCTATAGCCCCATAAGGTCGTTGTGCAAGAAAGGCTCCTTTGTGCACTGGCAAGCAGCGCGGAGACCCTCAGTGTTTTGTTATACTAAGTTTTGATGTGAAGAATGAAGTGTTTCGGACATGTGATCAAGCAGCTTTGTTTTTCGAAGACCATGAGATTCTAGCAAAGGATTAATGCTCTTTTGTTTTATTTGGTTTATACAATGGGATGATGAAAGTTTATGAGTCGAGAGTTGAAGGAAGTGAGCAAGTGGACTCTTATGATAAATGTGAGACAATGTTTGATTGAGAATATGAGTATTTGGAGGAGTGATGATTTTGAGGTTTTCAAGGAGCGTGATTATGGGGTTTGATTTTGTGGCGGAAAGGATTGTGTATGATTGTCGTTCTCGGAAATTCATCGCTCGTTTGGAGCTGCCGGCAACTTCGGCTATCGTTGAGTATGAAGGAAGCTTTATTTCACCTTAAAATTAGGCAAATCGGCTTTTTTTTCTCATTTTCTTTAGCTTTTAAATTCTTATCAATTTTATATCGGAGTGAACATTCAGAAAAGTTTTTGTAATATGACAATTATTTGAATTTCTAATTAATAGAATATTACTTGAATTTCTAATTAATAGAATAAGTAGATGGAAAGTTGGTGATCAAATATCAATATTATTTTACTTTTAATGTCAATCAGATCAACCCATTCGAATTCAGGCCAACTATTATGTATCACATTCGGATATTAACTCGATGGAGACTCTCATCTGGTCCGTTCCACCAAAAATGGCTTGAATGTTAGCAGAACTGCAATCGCCTCAATCACATTGAGGATTAAGAATACCATTTGATCTCCTGCATTACCATAATTAACCTTTTTTACACTAACCATTCATCTTCAAATAATTAAAATGTAGATCAAATGTAGTACTATTATATACCTGGAAGAAAAACAGCACCTTGACGTTTTTCAGCCCAAGAAAATCTGCATTAATAGAATTAGTTACACATGTAAGAAATTAATTAGTTAAACATTTATTTTTTATAGTAATTTTAATAGAAACTCACAAGGCTCCTCCCCCTGCTGAACCAAAGGCTTTGAAGAATGACATGAGTGTCATGGCTACACCATTTGCTGCTCCTCTCTGGTCTTGGTCCTGTCACATTTATCAGATCTAATAACGACCTGACTCTGAGATTGACAGCTGTCCCCACAGACAAACACAATTTGTGCAAAACTAAGCACGAATACGAATGGATCGAGGATTACCACTGCTCTATTCTGTAGTATGAAAAGCCCCGTGTCAATTGAGATCTGCTTCGAGTTCAACAAACACAAGGATCAAAATCCAACTCTAGCTCATTCACATGTTATAGTACATAGCTAGACTATTACGTACCGAGAGGACATTCTTCAGTAGAGACGCGGCATTCAACACTACGGCCAGCGTGATCCCGGACAGCATGGCTATGTAGTGGTAACTTGTTAACAGAGGAATTGAAATCATCTGCACATGATTTCAACATTTAGTAAATAAGCCTGCTAATTTGTTCACTATATATATGGTTAAGTTTCAAAGATCATACTCCTAGAACTCGGGAAACCAGGACGGGGCCCATGATTTGCTCCACTACCGGATAGAGTGAAGATTGGAAGATGAGAAGGCCTAAGCCTGAGATTGTGAGAACTGTTCCAACATCCTTGGTTGTGTATCCGAGGCCGCCAATTCTTGTGTGGCTCTCGGCCCACAGCGAGAATATCTGTTGATGCACGAGAAGGAGTTAGCCGCGCAGCTGAAAGGCGAATAAAGGAGCTGCATAACTTGCCTCAGTGTAAGCCATATCATGAAGGTTGAAAATGCAATACACAATGATGGATGACATAAGTGGCCAGTTTTTGAAGAGGCTCTTTTTTCTTTCCTCCAAAACATCACTTTTCTTTTGCTTGTGAGTGTGTAGGCTTTCCTGCCATGTATACTTGAAATGAAAACTAGCAACATCTTGTTTGATAAAAAAGAGAGAAGGAGAGATACCGGGATCCAGAAACAAGCAATGGTTACAATGGCTGCAAATGTTGAGATTATGAGACAGGGCAGCAAATATGGGAATCTGTAGTAGAGTTTATAAAAACATGTTAATTAATAGTACTAGTATGCTGATGCAGTTATGCACGTGAAAGAGTAATACCACACCTTGCAAAAATAGAATCTTGTGTGAATATTCCAGGGTATTTGTCTGCAGGCTTAGATCCAAAGAATAAATAGCTATTAATTGGTGGTGGTGATATATGAAAAGTGAAAACAATTAACAAACATATGTATGTATACCTGAGCAAGAAAGCCTCCCAAAGCTGATCCAATAACTAACCCTGTGCCCCATGATGCACTCACCTACAAAAATTTTAACTTCATTTTTCACCAATGAATTGGACTACATATTTAATTATAGAACTACAACCAAACATTAACCAATTATAATTCTTAAAATAAGCCTTTGTATTTATTGGAGATTTTGAAAACAAATTTGTAACTATTGTCTGCCTATAACAATAGTAAAGTGGAGTACTAACATTGAATTAAAATGAAGGGGCTTACCACAGACAATGCAAGAGATTGGTATTCTTCAGAAACTGTTTCACATGCATATGCCTGCACCTCATACATACACATAATAGAAAAAAAAATATGTATATATTGAATTGAATGGACTCTTCAATACTGCATAAGAAAATTCTATGTAACCAAATAAAAATGTAGAAAATGTATATTTTTTTTAAAAGAGGGCAAAAACAAGATTATATTGTTGTGCTTGTGCATTTGCTTTGTAGTAGTGGTGCATAAGTTAAGTTGCTTGTGGGGGAAAAAGAAGTACCTTTATTGGTCCAAGTAAGCCATTCAAACTTCCAAGGAGAAACCTGGTTGTAATGGCCATCCAATAATTTATACTAAGCCCAAACAGAGTGTTGAAAACAACCCTGCAAGTAATTATTATTCAATTATTTGGATGCCGAAATAAATAAAGCTAACATTAGTTAATTAATGAAAATGATTTAGTAGTACTAACACAGTGGCACAGCCTATTATAATGACAGGTTTTCGACCATATCTATCAGCAATTATTCCCCACAACGCAGAAGTCATGGCTCTTCCAAGCATGTATGAAGACCCTAATTCATGAAATTAATTACTAATATTATAGTACCATGCTTCACTTAATTAGTTGAGAATAATAATTAATTATTAGCCTACCAACAAAACCGGCATAGTAACCAATATCTTCTTCTGTTTTTGCAATGTGGAAATCCCTTATCTGCCAAAATAAATACAAGTAGATATGGAGTATTCATTAAATTAGTGGAGCATCCATGGTATAGAATATATACCATATAAAGCGTCGGAATGTTGAAAATAAAAAATTAAATAGTACTCCGTATGCATACATTTAATTAGAAAAAAATGGAACGAATTTGAGCTGAAATCAAGCATATAAATTCACTGAAAACGAATTGGCCATTTATGATACAAAAATAGAATATTAGCTGAAGTGGAATCGCATTAATCTGGTATTAAAATAGCTGGAAAAGTGGGATTGGGTTAATTAAATTAGTATTAAGGTATAATTCTAGTATATTTATTTATGATAGGCTGCCGCTACCATTACTGAATTTCCTAGAGAAAAGGTGAGTGATCAATATTTTTTTTATTTTTTCCTTTCAAAACAATAGTTAGTGAGATTTATTGTTTGGTTGATGCTTCCCAATCCCAATCGATTAAATTATTTCCAATTTTTCAAAACATTACTAAAAGAACACTGCATTTGTACCCTTTAGAATTTTTGGACGTAATTAGCCCAAGGCATTCAATTCCTACACAATTTTGAATATATTTTGTAACTTTGTTTTCATATGATGTTTGCATATGGCGTTTTAATTTGAAAATTAGTACTAGCATTTCTCATATAAATATCCCTATTTCACATTTCATTATATACAACTTCACATTCTACTTCTTTTTAATCTCCCACAAATATTGAATTCACCTCAAGATTGATGTAGAAACGTTCTTATTCTTTCAAAAGTCTTGCCAAATTTGAAAATTTGTTTTAAGGTGATTTTATTGTCCTTCAATACTCAATGTGGACGTCCCATATAAGTGATTAAGGGGATTAGTGGTGATTGAATTTTAACAAAACATGGTATCAAATTGATTAGTAATGTATAGTAACATACTTCAAATTTAATGAATTTCGCCAGTCTATCAAATAATCCAATGCTAAGCAAAATCAATACCAAGACATAATTAAGATACCGTATGCAAATTTGATTAACACAATTAGCATAGATCACACAACTTTCAAATTCCAATACGATTAAAGAATTATTATTGTGAGCCATGATGGGTATAAGTAGAAAGATCAGAAATTAACATCACTTATAATTATAAATACATAATACCACAACAATTTATACAAGTGCACAAAATCCCAACTTGAAAAAGTACATACAGTGAGAGAGAGTGTTATGTTGCATAACTAACTTAATGCCATCATCAAAAGAAATGTAGAGTATAAATTTTGGAATGAAACCAATTACCAATCTCTCCTTAATCAAAAGTGACCATGAAAGAGAGGTGTTTGGTATCAATGAGAAAAACAGTGCATGAATTCCCAACTTTGGCTGAATTCTCTCTCCAAAACTTAAGCATACCCTTTAGAAGTCGAATTCCATCACTATATCTCACTATTCCTACATTCCATGCTTTCTTTTCCACCCAAAGAGTAACCTCCATTTGTGCTCTTATTTCCATATTCATGTGTGCCTTGCAAAAGGTGGCTGGTAAATACTGCATTGCAATTGCACCATATATAATCAATCAATTAATCAACCATTTAATGAAGAATAAAAGGTCAATTTTTGTCCTAAATATATGGCCACCATATGAATCTGATCCGAAATATAAAATTTTTTAAAAAACAAGTCCATAACAAATGAAATCCTTGCCGGAGAAGTTTTTTTTTTTACGGTTCCGTAAAAAAACTAACGGTCATGCCACTGGCGGAACCGTCCAAAAAAAGGACTACTTCAGCGACATTTTGATTTGTCATGGACCCGTACGTTTTCCAAAAAGTGAATCTTTTTGCCCAAATTCGTATTAGTCATATGTTTAGAACTAAAATTAACCTTTGCTTTGTAATGATCAATAACCCTAACATTTAAAGAGCTCTAAATATAATACAAAAAGCTCACCAAATACCCCTTCTTTAAGTGTGACTTGTTTATCACAGTTGAAAAACTAGGGAATCCGGTGATATGTGCCACTGGCTTCGTCTCTTTATAAATCCCACAATTTTCTGCATATATTAATTACTGTATTTATTTTCAGATAAATTAAATAGGCAAATTAATTTCAAATAGATTGAGAAGTAGTTTGACCTCGTTTTGGACAGCCATTTGGTGAGAAAATGTGGACATGAAAGAGGGATTTAGCAACATAACAGAATGTGAGAAAATCACCATCTTGTAGGGAATTTTCTTGTACAAAATTAGGCCAACCCTTTTCCAAAAACCAACAACCATTCATTTTCTTCAAATCAACCTCCCAACTCATGTCTCTTTCCCCTCGCATTTCTATCATGCATTTTGCGGGAATTTCATCACCAAATTTGTCCACAAAATCTGGAGGGATTCTCTATCATACATGCAAACAAATTAAGGAGAAATAGAATTATTCAAAGCATTATTATTAGTATTATGAAAGCAGCAAAAACAAAGGGACTAACCAGCAATTTGGAAGATAGAGCAGGCATGTAAATCTTGAAGAACTCTGGTAAATTATCACATTCCAATTGTAGACTTTCTTCAGCTCTGTCATAAATATCACAGAATCAAAAACAAATAAAGCCTCAATTATGTTTTAAACTCCATGGTTATATGTATATCTCATACAGTAAATTAAAATAGCATATGGTTAAACATTCTATAAAGCAATACTACTATTAAGATTGGCATGCATAGCCTAGAGAGAGAAGTTACAAATTCTGGGAATGAGTCATTCTGTGCACTTCTTCGGGTACTGAATTTGGAAACAAATAGGAGTAGTATTTTTTTTGTGATGTGTGGTTTTGTCATTTAGAAGAAAATATTTGTTTATTGGAACATGAAAGGTTTTTCAAAAGCCCAATATTTTCTTCCCCAATCAAAAGCTGGGTGTTTTTTGTTTATTTTTCCGAGACTTTTGATTATTATACAGTTCGAATATTCTTCGTTTTTATTATTTACATTGGGCCTGACGATGCTATTTGAATTGTTTACTCACATTTGTTAGAATTAGTGCATTGGCCCATAAATCCATGATATAAAATCAAACAAATTTTTGTTATATTTGTACTCTCTTATCCAATAAAACGAATTTTTTACGGTATTGATAAAATATGAAAAATGTGAATAAAATATAAAAGAAAAATTAAAAATGAGTAATAAATAGAAAATCATTTTTGTCCATCCATAAATCATATAATGTTGTTTGACTATATTAATATATAATATTTATCAGAATAAAAATTGATGTTAATATACGCAGGTCAAATCTGGTGGTCAATAAAAATGCATCTTAAATGTAATGATTAATTAGTTTTTAGGTCATTTTTATAAAATTCGGATTTGAGATCATTTTAAGATATTTTAGATCATCCGGCTACTATATAGTAAGTACTCCATTATTCACTTTGTTTTATATGGTTATTTCCAATACTATATGTCATTGGTTACTATTTTCAACTACCTATTTCTCTTTACTTATTCCACCTAAAAATTCTTCCTAAAATCATATGCCACTCAAGAATATGAGCATTTTGAATGGGACGGAGGAAGTAGTAAATTTCAAAAGAAAACTTTTGTAAGTATCCAACCAGAATAAGAAGAGGTTGGCCTTCCTTTATACGACTCGTGCATCGCCATCAGGGGCGGATCTACTAGGAGGAGATAAGGGGCATTTGCCCTCCTCAATATATTTCATGTAGTATTATTTTATGGAGTAATTTTAAAAAAAATTATTTCCTTTATAAATGCCCCACCTCAAACTTTTAAAATTTCTTCTTAGATATATTTTTACCCCGTCAAATTGAAATCCTAGCTCCACCCCTGATCGCCATGTTGTGGAAGTCATAGGTCAGTAGAGAAGGATTCCACAAAATTGGGGTTCCTTCGATCCAAACAAATCCTCGAGATACTCAAGGCGCTCATTCAGCTCAATGTTGATTCTGCAGTTAAGCAAGTAGAGGCGGCAGTGTATCATTTTTACAAGGTCAGCTGATTTGATGCCCAGACAAGAAAGTATGTCAAGCTTTGACAGAAGGTTACGAATGTTCCATTAAAAATGAAACGTTTCATAAAATAGAAATATCATCATCTCTGTTTCCCCTCTTTCTTACTTTATTCTCTCTTCATTAACTCAAAAAACAACGCTGCATAAAATCTCATGCCAAAAAGCAAACTTTTCATATTTAAAGGGACGGAGGGAGTACTAATCTAATTTCCTTTTTAGTCAGTTAGCTACTTTTTCCATGTGTTATTACTTGTCACTAATTTTTCTTTTTAATTCGTCCTCCAATATTTGTTATTTACTTTTTACTACTCGCTCCGTTCCTTAAGATTATGCACTCTTTTCTTTTTAGTCCGTCCCACAAGAATATGCACTATCTAATTTTGGAAACTCTTTTCTCTCTAATGAGATGAGACTCATTCTCCACTAATAATACTTTATTTACTTTTTCTCTCTACCTCTCTCTTACTTTATCAATTTTGCATTAAAACCCGTGTCGAATCCAAAGTGCGTATTCTGTAGGAACGGAGGGAGTATTACTTTTGAAATTAAGCTTACATTTCACTAATCTATTCCATTCAGATTTTATCATAAAACTAATAAATAAAATTAAAATCCACATTCTATTAATTTTTTTAAATATATATTTTATTATATTTCTTAAAACTGCAATGAATCAAATATTGGTGGAGTTAGGAAGTTAAAAAAAATTGGAAATGTGTTTTTGTAAAGAAAAACGATGATATAAATTAGAAATGTGTTTTTGATGAAAAACGATGATTAAATTGCACATCGCCTAACTATGCGTAAGAGTATCCACAATCGTGCTCTAGCCAACGAGCACGGTTGTGGGCCCGGCCCCATTTTTTCTGCCTGCTCTTAGGCAAGAGCACAACATTCACAGCCGTGCTCTTCCGCAAGGACGAGCACAAGGGTCCCACCATTCTATTATTCAATTTAAATAAAAACATTTCCATAATATTAAAATTCATTAAAAAAATGAAATAATATTACAAATTACAAATAAAATAAAAATAACATAATTAAAATCCTAAAAAATAAAAATTACATAATTAAAATCATAAAAATTAAAAATTACATAATTAAACTTCTACAAATTAAAAATTACATAATTAAACTCCTAAAAATTAAAAATTACATAATTAAACTCCTAAAAATTAAAAATTACATAATTAAAGGCTAAAAATACCCCCGTGGAAGACTATTCATCCGGCGGCACTACCCCCAATTGTTTTTGGAGACCCAATATCATGGCCTCATGCGATCGAAGTTGCGCGGGGGTCATAGTTGACCTATCGACCATATTGAGTTGGGCCAAAATCGCCCACAACGAGCTGGTGGGGGGGGAGGTGGCGCATAGGGAACATGAACGGGAGCGGGTTCGGGAGCATCGCCGGATGGAGTAGCGGCGCGACGGCGGTTGGCCACCGCCTTCTTCCTTCCTTGCGGTCGGCGTTGGGAACTGCTCGGGCCGGCGTCGGAGATGCCCAAGTTAGCTCCAGCAAGTTGGCTAGCCACGTCTTCGAAGCCGGCGTCGGATAGGGATACCGACCTTGACCGTTTGGAGGAGCCGCTAGAGGAGGATGTTACGTCTCCCCTATACTTCGGATGCGACCGCGTCTCCTGCCAAATGTTGAGGTACTTGAACGGCTTGTAGTTCATGGATTGGTAGGTCGACAAGGCGGAACTGATGATGTCGACCTCGCTCCGGCCGCTCCCTGCCGTCCGCTCTTCCTTGAGGTAATACCCCTGGAACTTTTAGATTTCTTCATTGGCTCTGTATATGGCGTTGCGCACCATACTCTCGTTGCGCTCGATTGTTCCCGCCGGCCGATTTTCATTGTACCGGCGACAGATGCGCCACCAATAATGGTCGCCGGATTGGTTCGTGCCAACCTCCGGATCTTCGGAGATTGATAAGAACGCCTCGAACAATTGCTCCATCTCAGCCGGAGTGTATAGTGTGTGGACACCGCGAGTAGGAGGAGTCGGAGTTTGGGAGGGGCCGCTCAACCTCGCTCGAGGCTCGGGTGTCCACCCGTATAGTCCTTCGGGGGCATCTTGGTCGTCGATCGGGTAAGGCCGGTAGCCACCTGGAACTCCCGAACTTTGGGTTTGAGGAGGGGCCGAATATTCCATTTTCGGACTAGGAAACAGTTGTGAACCGAACCAATCGGGGTTCCAACCTTGGGAGCCCGGTGGGTGATCGCCGTGGCCGGACATTGTTATGTTGTAGGAGTGGAAGAAAGATTGAGAATGGAAATGAGAGAATGTAGATGAGAATTGTGTAGTGTGGTGTGAATTTTTGGGTGTGAAAGTGATGGTATTTATTGATGAAAATGTGTATTTTTGGGGGGGGGGAAAAAAAATAAAAGTGGGTAGAAAACGGATATAATTAAAAGTGGGTAGAAAAAAAATGCCAATCAGCGTCTGCCACGTTACCTGCTCGCTGGCACGGACGTGCTCGATGCATCGAGTAGCGCTGTGCCAGCGGCGGACGAGGTCTCCGTACCGCTGACACGGACAGACGAACGCCGTCCTGCTCGCAGTTGTGGATGCTCTAAGAATCCAAAACTTGTACATGATCCATGTGGATGTCACACCTTTTTTAATCTATTCCAATAAAAATTTTACACTCACTTAAAAAAAATGTAACTATCGTTAATCCATTCAATTAAGTACTATTAGATTTTTTCTATATTAAGTACGGACTTCACTAAATTGCACAATAATTCTTGAAATGAAGCTCCTAAAATAAGCAAATAATTATACACCACTAGGGATGTCAATGTAGCCCGTAACCCGTGGGTTGGCCCGAATAGCCCGCTAAATTTATAGGGTTAGGGTTGGAAATTTATAGCCCGATAAAATCAAAACCCAATTAGCCCGCACCCGATTAACCCGCAACCCATTAGGGCCAGACCCGAAAACCCGATGGGCTGGCCCGAAAACCCGATAAAATTTCTATTATTCTATTTTTTTACTCCTAATTGGACATTTCATTGATTAATTTTAACTAAAAAAATAACTTTTAATTTTATATTAAATATACAAATTATATAATGAATTTTTATTAATATAATAATTGATAAATAAATTAAAAACTTCAAATTCATAAAAAAAATATTTAAAATTTTAAAACATGCATTAAAATTCTACGAAATATCTCAAATATTAGTATTTGATCATGTTTATGATTGAGTTTAAGCATATATCTCAAATATATCATAATTAAATGTTTTACATTGCATGAATATCAGTAATTTTAATCATCATTTATTGGATTGATCGCATGTTAATATTATCAGTAGCAACCCGATTAACCTGATGGGCTAGCCCGAAACCCGAACTTTTAGGGTTAGGGCTAAGCTTTTATAACCCGAAAGAAATCACAACCCGATTAGCCCGCACCCGATTGACCCGCAACCCGAGTAGGGTTGGCCCGAAACCGACGGGCCGACCCGATTGACATCTCTATACACCACATACTAGTTGACCACGATTAGGCTTATACGTATCTCAACCATGGTTAAATTAATTAACCTTTATCCAAAGAAAGACAGATAAGATTAAACACACAACAATAGTTAACTACTACTAACATTTATTGCCATTTCCCATTTCTTCGCAGTTTCTATACTTTTCAACTCTTTTACATAAAGGCGAAACCCACCAAAAACTCCCCACATGCTCCCTTCTCTCTCATTCCCTATCTCATCCTTATCTGATCTAGAAAAAGCTGAATTGGTAAGCTTTCCTTTGTATGAATCTATCTCTGTTTGTTTCTGAGAATCAAAGTTTAAATTTTGGAACTGATTTCTGCATCAACTGTGTAAAGGTAAAGTCTTGAATAGTTGAGAGTCAAATTTTGTGAGCTGGGTTTTACGCGTGAAGTGATTGATCTTTATTGTGTTACTTTTGCAGAGCTGTGTTCTTTTTTCCATTTTGTGTTTTAGACTCTGGTAAAAATCTGATCTTGCTCAGGGGAACCTATTAGATGAAAGATTCTGTTAAGGTTTTTGAAGATCACGGTGTTAGTGAATCAAGAATTATGGTTAGATTTGTCATGTGTGGGATTGAAGAATCTATGACCTGTTCTTGTACTTTTGCAGTTTAGGGTTATTGGGTTACTATTTGTAGCTTAATAAAATTGTGCTTTAGATGTAAGTGATTTCTGGTTTTGATGTTAACTGGATCTGTTTGGTTGATGTTTGATTTGTTGTTTCATTGCTTCTTGGATCAGATTTGGAGTTTCCCTTTAAAATTCACGTGATCCCAGAAGTCGATCGAGTGGGGTTTAGGGTATCATCGAGGTGTGAAAAGAATTAAGAGGTCGATCGGAGAGTAGTGGTGTTCTTGGATTCATTGGACTTGTCAGCTAAATGGGAATTTTTGAGGAGATGGGGTTTTGTGATAATCTTGATTTTCTCACTAGTCCTCCTGGAGAGTTGAAGGGCTCTCAGGAACTCGAACCGGTGGGAGAGGTGGACGGAGACTACAGTGACGAGGAGATGGATGTTGATGAGCTGGAGAAGCGGATGTGGAGAGACCGGATGCTCTTGAAGCAGCTTAAGGATCAGAAGAAGAGCAAGGACAAGATTGATGACAGCGCCAAGCAGCGCCAGTCTCAAGAGCAAGCACGGAGGAAGAAGATGTCCCGTGCCCAAGATGGCATTTTGAAGTATATGCTGAAGATGATGGAGGTCTGCAAAGCTCAAGGTTTCGTGTATGGAATCATTCCTGAGAAGGGGAAACCTGTGACTGGAGCGTCTGATAATCTCCGTGCATGGTGGAAGGAGAAAGTCAGATTCGACAGGAATGGCCCTGCAGCAATTGCTAAGTACCAGACAGAGCATTCGATCCCTGGGAAAACTGAGGCTTTGAGTGTGGTGGCATCGACTCCTCAGACACTTCAGGAGCTGCAGGACACTACGCTTGGATCTCTGCTGTCGGCTCTCATGCAGCACTGTAATCCCCCGCAGAGGCGCTTTCCGCTGGAAAAGGGTGTCTCACCTCCTTGGTGGCCTTCTGGGACAGAAGATTGGTGGCCAGAGTTGGGTTTGCCCAAGGATCAAGGACCTCCTCCGTATAAGAAGCCCCATGATCTGAAGAAGGCGTGGAAGGTTGGCGTCCTGACCTCCGTGATCAAACACATATTTCCTGATATCGCCAAGATGCACAAGCTTGTCCGTCAGTCCAAGTGTTTACAGGACAAGATGACGGCAAAAGAGAGTGCGACTTGGCTGTCTATAATTAACCAGGAAGAGGCTTTGTCTAGAAAACTATATCCTGATAGCTATCCACCATCATCATCCTATGCTGAGAGCGGATCATATTCGGTCAATGATACTAGTGACTATGATGTGGAAGGAGTAGAAGATGATGCGAACATTGCAGTCGACTGCAAGCCACTGGATAAGAATGTGTTCAACTTCAAGGTTTCTGGAACTAAAAATAACCCTATGGTACTTCCCCTAGCTCCTGTCAAGAGAGAGATCTTCGATGTAGATGTAGATTACACCATGAAAAGAAAACGGGTTTCTGTTGAAGAGCACAAGAGTGAGAGGGTATATACCTGTGAGTTTCCTCAATGCCCCCACAGTGATAAGCTCATGGGATTTAATGATCAAGCATGGAGGAACAATCACCAGAATAACTGCCAATTTAGATTCAGTTCTTCTGCACCAAACTATCAGATCAACGACGAGAAACAAGCTGTGTGCCTGGCTCCTTCCATTGAAACCAAGTCTTCCAATCAGGCTTGTGTAAATGTTTCTGAACTGGGTATTCCCGAAGATGATCAGAAACTGATTAGTGGGCTAATGTCAATGTATGACAACAATCTTCAGGGAAACAATAGCTTTGATTCTGAGAATTTGAACATTCTCCTGAGGCAGAACCCTCAGCAATCAGCCAGTCAGCTTGAACAGGGTGGCGACTTTTTCAGACAGGGATCTTTGTCGCATGGCGGTACATTTCAACAAACCAATGTGCCATTAAGCAATGCTACTTTTATGCCAACAGAATTCCAGTATGAGCAGTGCAGATCATCGTACAACTCCTCTTACAATGGTGATGTAGGGGAGAATTTTACTGACTTCAGACTTGATTCACCATTCGATTTTGCACCCGGTGACTTCTCTGTGGACCCGTTCCCAAAGAATGAAGTTCCTCTGTGGTACATTTAAGACATGAGTGATCCCATCCAGCTCTACCTTGCTAAGAGATCTTCAGAACTATCCTCTGTGAGACGCCTATCCATCCCCCACCTCCCTAGTTAGGTTTGCTTAAATTGGTGAAATATATGCATAATTGTAGATATTGCTGCCGACTCAATCTGAGTGCTTTTACTATGTATTGCAACTTTAGCTTATTAGACTGTTTCGTTTGGAGGTGCTTAGTCGGGCAGCACCTCCCACGCTCTTCTTTGTGTTGTGGTTTTAAAATGCTGGAAGGCATTACCTGTTATTCATAAATAACAATGCTTTTACCTAAGCTGAGTTGGTTATTTCTTGCTTTCTCATACGGCCTGTTGTTGAACTATGCTAAAATATAGTAGATGATGCCTCTCAAATGTTGAAGCACTTTATCTTGTCTATTGAAGCAAGGGAATGGAGAAGCAAGGTTTTCTTCATATCCTGTTCAAGCTGTGATTACTTAATTAGTTTTTGAAATGTGGATGGCGTTTAATACGCGTTCGACTTCCAAACTCGTTTGTGGATACAGCGAGCTAAGAGCTGAATGTTAGCATTACCTGCTTAAATGTAACCAGAATTAGCTAGACTTCACATTTGTTGTATGACTTTGTAGCATATCAGTATCTAATTTAACATGATTTGGTCTACATAAGATTACTATCTGTCAATGTCATTTATGGGAAAATATTTATGTGTCGAAACAGGAGGGTAAAATAACTCGCTGAATTCATTTTATGAAAGAACAAAGAAATCCTAGAATTACATACTGATAAACAGAGCTATCTCTTGAGACAGTCTTTATCTCAGGGAGGGGAAAAAGGGGGCCATGAACAAGCCAAAGATCTGAGCTTGAACAGCATCTTACTCTTATCATCTACAGCTAGCTTCCTCACCTAAAGTTACAATAACTTAAAGCTCTAAACATCTTGAAACTTGAAGGTAGATTAGATGTTGCTGCAGGCAGATGTGACTGAAGACAGTGGCGACGAAGAAGGTGAAGTTGAAGTGGAGGCATCCCGCCCTTTCTCGTCCTGAACTACCAATGCATCTGCTGCGTCAATCTGGCCGCCATATTGGAGGATCTCGTTATCATCCAATGGCTCATCGAAGATGCACTCAATATCATCATCGAAGCCTTTGTAGTCGAACACCTCAGAGGGTTTCCCCAGAGGCATGTCGGGTATTGGGAGGATGTTGAATAGAGTATCTAGACAGAGGTCCCAAGGGTGCCCGTGCTCCTCGATTGGGTCCATGGTGACTATGCCTTCTGACTCGTTGGAATCTTTGGGTTCAGGCTTAGGGCTACTTGTTTCAGCAACCGGGTGAGGTTTTTCCTCTGCTTGTACTTCGTCGGGGGGAGTCGAGTTTGTTTCCTGCTTCACATGGACCTCTTCCACTTGCACCTCAGGTAGGAATTTCTTCAACTTATCCGCATAATTACTTACGTCGAAATTTGTTACAGCATTCGGGCCTCTGAATTCTATCGCTGCCATATCATATGCTGCTGCGGCTTCCTCTTGAGTGCCTGCGTGAAATGGGATCATTACATGCACCCTAACAAGAATTCTGCAAGTTATAGCTAGGCCGGTGGTAAAAAAGCGTTCAAGTCAAATTGGCTAGGAAAGGGACACT
This sequence comes from Salvia splendens, assembly GCF_004379255.2. Classification (NCBI taxonomy): domain Eukaryota; kingdom Viridiplantae; phylum Streptophyta; class Magnoliopsida; order Lamiales; family Lamiaceae; genus Salvia; species Salvia splendens. The sequence continues at coordinate 19,659,843 of NC_056049.1, forward strand.
TCTTGCAGCATGTTTGTGAAGCATATCTATACATCTATCATCGAAAGATATACACTCGTGAACTTTTAAGTGGGATTTTGTTTATAAACAAATTCTTAGCACTATGAAATCCCAATTATTAAGGTGCAATCATTTTACCCTGTTGTTAGTGACCACGAAGATGGGACGAGGTTGGCTAGAACTTGATAGTTCCCTATCAAGTTGTCAACTTTCTTAGGCATTAGTTGAATATCCACTACCAATAGGGTATAATTGCTTATACTGTTATTTAAACGTGTAAATCATGGTTGATGAAAATGGAGTAGCATGTAAACTAGAGTTCGTGGACGGAGGACTATGGATATTCATCAAACGACTCGGATTTCCCCTAGTTTTTAGGTGTGCTCGGAATTGTTCTAGTTGCGCGAGTACTTGGACACTCGTATTTGAGGAGTTCAAACACATTGTGGTCCTCCAGTTTAATCTTATGCTCTATTTTCGTAAAACAACAAAATCTGAGCCTATACTCATCAAGGACAAAAAATGGTGGTATCAAGCTCCAGAAATCAGCATTCTTGAGAGCAAAAAATCCCAAGTATTGGGTTTACATTCTGGTTTAGGGCTGAGTATTTATTCAGTGGGTTATGTCCAACTAATTATTATCTTGAGCTGTACATTACTTAGATCCATCCACATAAAAATTTCTTTCTAGTCAAACTTGTTAAGTTATACAATATTGAATCCTCCTAGTCCTAACGCCATCCCACATCACAAAGGGAATATTTCTGAGTTTTATAACAAAGTTTCCTTTGTGAGGTATGCAGATACTGTCTTAATACAAGTATAAATTAAGGAGTAAAACTAGTCATCAATGTGCCATGTCAGCTTTTTAATCCTTTATAAATGACTTTAATTTGTTTGGCGACAAGATGATGGGGATTTCCGATATCAGATCTCTGCAACTAATCAGGTGGGGTTGGTAACTACATCACGCTTCGTAATACTTATCGTCTATTTATTTTAAATTTTTAAGAACTGTTTTGGCAATTGTATAATCTAATAGACGTAGTTAACCAATTGATTAAATAAGTCGATTTTTAAAGAAATGAGGGCTACTCACTGTAGGTTCCTAAGTAGAGATACTTGTTTCCACAAACGCGCCCAATTCTAGCCTCCCACCGGCCATTGTGATGGTGCCTGTCCAAATACAGTTTCATATTTAAGTCAAACATATAATTTTTAGAGTTTTTTTCTTTTTTTATTTCATTTTTAGAGGTTAAGTGCACAGATAATAAACTAAAAAAAATAAAGTGAAAAAATAAGAGAAAAAGAAAAAGTTAATTAGGAGAATAAAGTTTTTTTAAAAAAAATACTTATCTCGACTACGTTATGACGGCTCAAAAAGAAATACGACTATGAGTCGCAAAATAAGTCAACTTCTTAAGATGAGATTCAATTAATGATTCCGGTGTATAATATATTGAATTCCGAAAATGGAAGTTGCCTAGATTTATAAAATATACTCCATTAATTCATTGAATTATACTATAAAACAGATTTTGTAATTTTATAGTAAATATTTTTTATGAGTACGATAATTTTATACATACATTGGATTAGTAAAAAGTGACCAATAAGATCAGAGAAAAAAGAGAACTTATGAAATTAATTTTGACGGGTCAAAACAAATAATCCAAACACATAGCAAGTGACAATTTAGTATACTAATTTAATTTGAATATGAATTTTGACCATTTAATCGGAGAGGAAGACTCATGCAAATCCTTCCTCCCTCAGTAGTATATTTATGTAAAAGCGACTTTGACGTCATAGGAATTACATTTTTTGCCACTAAAACATCATGTAAAGAATGAAACACAATGTGGGCCCCAATCAACTGATCTTTTGCAAGGAATACCAAAAAATTCAAACCGTTTTATGTACTTAAATGAGACTCGGATGCAAAAATTGCAAATCTCTATTTATTTTAAACGATTGAATTCATGTTTGGATTTGTTAGCAAATGAAAGAAAAAAAAACAATACTATTACTCCTATCACATATTATATAAGTCTCATGTGCCACTTCTTCTATCACCAGTTAATTTTATAATATAACATGTCATATATTGGTACCTTGCAACGCCGCGATACTTAGAGACGCCTCTGGAGAAGCCGCTGCTCCGCCTCCGGAGGGAAGCCAAATACTCTTCCTTGGTCAATTTTTGCATCTCTTCAAGATCGTTGGTGTAGCCCTCCACCTGCATTATCATGTGGCATTAGTAATCAGTCAAACATACTATTAATAGTCCTAATTAGTTTGCTCCCTTCACTTTCACCACATAATCTAATCTAAATCTAACCCTCTCTGAATATCCCCTTTTCCCACTCTCCTCATTTTGTCTGCTCAAAAGCAAATTCGCATAAACCCTCCTAATTTATTCAGCACCACCGCAGATTACAGATCCAATTAATTAATTAAACAGAGTAATTAAAGTGAGAGAGGGAGGATTACTGGAAAATTGAGGATGGTGGAAGGGCCCCAGTATTTAAGTGCAGCTAGATCGTAGGTTCTCGCCGCATCTTCCTCATTATCATAAGCACCTACATTAATTCATAATTCAATTAAATTGCCCTCTGCATCTGCATGCACACATTAATCCTCTTCACACACGCAATTATCGTGAATTAATTATTCCAAAGAGAGAGAGAGAGGGAGGTTACCTAAATAAACTGCGGCAGCGCCAAATGTGTTAATGAATTGGATCATCGCCGAGAATAAAAACACAGTCAGACTCCTTTAATTAACTAACTAATTAACTGCGTAATTAATGAAACGAAGATCTCAGATCTCCTTGCTTTCACCGAATTTCGCTTTTCCAATGATTAAATTAAAAAAGGAAAAAGGAAAAAAGAGATAATCACTTTGTCTTCCTCGCTTGTTCTGTATGCTGTTCCAGGTAGTCTTATCCCAGAGATGAGCTTCGTATCTTCCAGTCCACCGATGCCTAATTTGGGAGACGAATCGGTGAAGTGATGCGATTGAAATGGCATGCATGCATGAATTGGAAAGTTGATGAGTGTGTGTGTACCTAGTGACGCCTCTGTGAATCGAGCTTCGCGATTTGGCAGAGGTGGCGGAATTTTCGCTCTGATTCTTCTTCGCTCTGACGCGCTTTGGCTTGGGCTTGGCGTCGGGCTTCGATTGAGGCGCGGTGGCGATTGATGGCGATTCGATACAGCAGGAAGATGAAGAGGAGGAGCACGAAGATGGAGATGATTTCCTCTTCATCCTCTGTTTTTTTTTGGAAACTTTTTCTGTGTGTTTGTGTGTGGGGGGTTTCTCTCTCTATAAAATCTCGAGAGAGAGGAAGTGAGGGAGGGAGAAGAAATGTGTGTGAAGATGGGTGGGTTGGTGTGGAATCAACAGCAAAAGGGGAAATTAAAAGGAGAGGAAAAAGGCTTCTTTTTTGGTGAGCTAAAGTGGTTTGCCAGAATTAATTCACTCTCTTCTCTTCTTCAAATATAAAGCTGAGAATTTGAAACAAATAAAGTCTGTGAGGACCAAAATTCTCACCAAACTACTGCAATAAATTGTCTATGTTTTTAGGAAAAAAACAATTGCACTTACCCACTATTTAATATTTTCTGCTGAATCTTCGTCTTTGTGTAGATCACCAAGTTAATCAAATTCAAATTTCTGAATTTTCATTAAGTTTTCTCGATTTTTTAGTAACAAATAAAAAAAATATGAAAGGCGTCATCATCACAGTGGACTCAAAACCGAGACATTGTCTTAACCACTTTATCGCTAGGTCAACATACACACACCAACTTTCTCGATCTCAAAGCAAGAAATTATTACTCTCTTCGTCCGCGAGAATAGTCGACGAACACAAGTTTTAATGTAAATCTGGTAAATTAAGAAAGCAATAAAGAGAAAAAAATGGTTGAAGAATTATTGGTGAAGAATGTGACTTAATTTATTAGAAAAAATAAGTTACAAAAATAGATGCAGACCAATTTTAATGGACGGATCTAAATTGAAAAAATATGATTATTTTTGGTGAATTTTGTATACTATAAAGTGGGTAGGGGTTCATTCTTATGGTATTTCATTAGCATGAGATTGTGGTCGGTTTTAAATCAGTAAATTACTGCTGTAAAATTTTTATAACTATGAATTTTTGTATTCTAGTACATATGAAGTGACATTTAATAATCTTTTTAATATGGTCCCAATATAGTTTCTATATACTACTACTACTCCTTCAATTAAATCGTGAAATTACACTCTATAAAAATAAACAAACCCAATAGCATATACTAAGATTTAGTAGGAATCAATGTTAGCAAAGAAGAGTAATTGGAGAAGCAAGATGGTTCGAATTTAAGCCTGTGGTTGAGTCAATTAAACCATGGTTAATAAATATTTTCAACACTTGGCCTCAGCACTCAGCCATGCTACCAATTGGCATCATACCCCTCTGTGGGTTTCTGCACCTACATGGTCCAAACACATACATACATACATATTTATTCAAAATTGTTATGATTAATTATCAACCATAAATAAGATTTCATTATAGTAATGCTTAGTTAAGGGGAGAAGAGATCTGTGAATTTGTCAGTAGATAGATGCAGGTAGGGATGATTATATATTAGGAGTACTTACTTAGTTAGCAGCTTAATTAATCAAAATTACAGTGTGATTGAAATGACCAATATGCCCTCGATGGTTTGGTCAATTTACAGGTCAAAACCCACTGTGCATCCACTTCATGTGTCACGATTTTGTCTCGCAGCAATTTGTCAGTTATATATTGATAAAACAAAATCTTTTTCCCCTTTTATATTTATGTCCTTTTAATAATGTAAGAGGATCATCATTCTGCCGTTGTACTTAAAAATAAAATTCGAATTCGACTTTAAATTCGTGCTTGAAAATGAAAAAGTAATTATGTGATTTTATTTTAATTATTTAATTTTTAAAACCAAGAGAAATCACAAGAATTGATCAATAGCCAGATTGAAGCGAATTGTAGATGGCATTGTTTTTCACAATTTAAATCTGATTTTACATTATTATACAAAAATCATTTGGATTTTTACTTAGTTGTATTATGTAATTTGTGCATGTATCCAATTAATTGTGTTCATATTTGTTTTTTTTCTTTTTCTTCCTTTTTTTGATTTAACTTAGATTCTTTTAAAGTATAAAAATTCCCAACAAAACATATTCAATTTTTTTCCCCTCTCCTGCTTTCAAAACTTAGCCTTCTTCATTTCCTATTTCTTTCAATCAATTAGTATGCCATTCTCTTTCATTAAAAAATCTCAAGCTGTTATTGCATTGGGTTGTGAACTTGTTACTCTTACGAAAATTGAATTAGATAATAAAAAATATATACATACTATAGGTATGTAATTTTCATATGACATTAAAATATTGCAATTACAACCATATCTATAAATATAATCCATTTTTTTTATTTTCAAGCAATATAAGTTATATAACTATGTCACTAGCTATAAAACAACATTGTTTACGTAACGAACATTGCTGCCCTGCCCAATCTGACTCATTTTCTGTTCATAAATAGATAAAGTTAATCACTTAAATTTATAATTATAGTAATTTTTATTCATAATAGGAGTAATAGTTATTGGTGAACACATTTGATAACTATTGTTACATCTTAATTACCAAGTGGGCCTGGTTGAATTGATTTCACATTTATCAACGGAAACAAAGCCCAACTTAAGCTGCTTCAGACGTGGCTCTGGATCAACCCAAACTTCAAACTTATCTTCCCTAGATGGGCCTATGCCAGACTGGACTGGCCCGACCCAACAACACCAAATAATGACACATGTTAACATAAATCAACACCAACTCACTAGCCACCCCAATGGAGGGAGTATTATCTATTCTTCTGCATCGTTTGATAAGGACTAAAGTCCCTTTTGGTCCTTAACAGATAGCGATTTTTTTTATTTTTATCCAAAACATTATCTATTGAATTATTCGGTCCCCCACAAATAAAAACAGGTCACATTTGGTCCATTTTGGACGGAACCGTCAAATTTTTGACGATTTAAATTACCGGGTCACAAATCCGTCACTAATTGGGAGAAACTGATCTGTCACTAATCTGTCACTACATATTTAATTATAAACATCATATCAATCTCTACACTGCTACAAAGAGATTAAATTGTCAGGGGCCAAAAATCCCTAAAAAAGGAACTCTACAACCTAAGCGTTAAATCAAGTCCTTCTTCGGATATCCAATTCAATTCCCAATTGCGCGTGACGTCGCAGTCGCCGTTACCGTAGGAGGAGCTGGTCCCGCCACCGCCGGAGAAATGTTTCTGTTAGGTTTACTCCTCATTGGTCATTGGTATCCGCTTGCAATGCTTGAAGTGGAACAAGATCAATATAACTCAAATTGTTATAATAAAAATCTAAAATCCTGGAGGTACTGGCTAATTTCCATTTTGGATCCAAGACCTTTGCAATAAAAAACACCGTTGGAATCTCACTGAAATACTTAAGCCATTTTTCAATCATATCATATAAAACACACATCAATTCAGGAGAAGAGGAATCATTTTTCATCGTAGTTCTAAAACAAAGTGATATATACATGTAATGCTCTAAAACACGAACAACAGTGCAATAATAAACACCCGATAATTCAACAGTCACATTATAGAAATATTTGAACAATTTAAATAAAGCCACGCTATGATCCCAACAACTATGTGACATATATAAATCAGAAATGGGATAGGTTCTGAAAAAATCACACAAAGAATCTTTATGCGTCAAAGTAGAATTCAGACAATCATATGTCGAATTCTATCTATGAGACACATCCATGGTAAAATTCGTATTTCTTACATTCTTTTGATGGCAATACTTCTTCCAAGCTTTGCCAATAGGCGGCTTTTGATGGATTAATCTAACTGCAGTTCTAATAGGACTAACATGCTTTTGCCATAATTCAAGCGCATCTTGTACACATAAATTCAAAATATGACATATGCATCTTGTACCACCAATAACCTGAGCACAAGCCGCAATCAAGTCATTAATACTTGCAGTGTTAGCAGTTGCATTATCAAAACCAACAGAAAATATCTTGTTGCATAATTGAAATTCATTCGAAACTTGAATAATTAAAGAAGCAATTTCGGGTGCAGTGTGTGATGTCTCAAATTCTCTAAAACTAATCAAACACTTGTTCAAAGTCCAACTATTGTCCACAAAGTGAACCGTAATACCCATGTATGAATGTCTATTAAAACAATCAGTTCATACATCTGAGCAAATGTTCACTTTGTGTCCCAAGTTGAGTAAATAACGTGATAATTCAACTTTTTTCTCCAAACAAGTGTCAAACGGTAGATCGTTGGACGGTCATTCGACCTACTCTTTTGACAGCTACGTTCAAACCACTTTGCATAGTAACCTCAAATTTTTTGTCATCATAAACATTAAAAGGAAAATGTTTCATTGCAGCCCATCTAGTCATAAAGTCAGCAAAATTTTTAGGATCGTATTTAAAAAGAGGCGTACCTGACGAACCTGAGCCACCGGGTTAGAAGTTTAGTTGAGTTTTGGTAGAGGCAGTGCCACATTCTACATGATGCTTTGTCACCAAATGACGACGGAGGGTGCCATATCCCCCACCACTCACAAATTTATAGACTTTATCACAATAGTTACAATATGCATGAAACGCCGATGTCTCTTCTTGAGAGAGCAGATCATTAGGACTTGGAATTACCACAGGGACCTTCTTGTAGTGTTTAACAAAAATATCAGATTTCAATGCTTTTTTAGTGGGTGGAGGGGGAGGCATGTCCTCATTTCCGCCGGTGCTAGACGAAATATGAGAATGAGATCTATCATCATTGTTGTCCGAGTCCAACGATATAGAAACGTCGTACTCGTCATCTTGTTGTTGAGAACTACCACCGTCCCTCCCCCCACCTGGATGCATTTCCACCTTGATGCATTTCAGCGAGTAGCATGTCCATCCTATGATCTTCTTCTATCTATAAATATTATATAAGTTGAAGTTTTAATTAGGAATAAAAAAAATTAAAAAACTCAATCTTATGAAATTATGAATTGCAAAAATAATTTTATTTTTTAGAACTTACTTGGATGCGTTCAGCCGCCACTCGGGAAACCTCTTCCATAACTTCTCGACGACTAGGTCGTTTTGTTCTTTGGGGACGACTACTTTGATCTTGGGCAATTCCTTTACCCTGATCACCACGTCCCGGTCCACCACGAGAAGAAGACATAATGCAAAATGAAAGTAGTATGGAGTATGTAGTATTGAATAAATGGTAAATTACGAATACAACAAATATAGTAGTAAACAACTTGAGCAATTATAGAGATTGAGGATAGATAATAGAGAAATTGAGATTGAGAAGGAAATCCTTGTTAATACAAGAATGAGGTGAGTAAAAATGATGGGGGAAGTAGGGTATTTATAAGAGTAAAATTGGAAGAAATAAAAAAAATTCAAATTTCAAATTTCGGCCGGTTTACCGCCTGAACCGACGGTTTCGGACTGAACCGGCGGTTCAGTCCACGGTTTCTGGCCGAAAACCGGCGGTTTCTGACCGGTTTTCAGGCCTATACACTGCCACCTATACGCTGCCATCTGAGGTCCTGAACCATCGTAAACCGCCGGTTTTTCTGCACACCTAGCCTGAAAACCTACGCTCTAGCCGGAATCCTACCGTTAGAACCGCTGAACCGCCGGTTACGGTTCACGCTTTTTTTGAACCTGAACCGACCCGCTTGAACCGTCGAACCGCCGGCGCCGGTTCCGATTCCGAACTGCCAGTTAACCGCCGGTCCGATTCGGTTTGTGCATGTCTACCGCCGCCGGTGATTATACGAGCAGCGACAGCGGCGCGCCTCCGATGGACCTCAACCAGCCGATGTACGAGGATGAGAGTTCCGGCACACCGATATCATCCATTGGCGTCAAGGCTACCAAGAACAAGGGCAAGACGAATGCGACATCCTCACAGGCCGCGGCCCCGGACACGACCCCGACCCCGATCGCGACCTTGACCCCGGCCCCAACTTCGGCTCCGGGACATGCTTACGCGGAGTTGGTGGCGGCCGCCAACCGGAGGACGTTGTTGGACACACACCACGCCCTCATGCAGTGCGAGGACCCGGGCAAAGCCGAATACCTCAAGTGGATGATCGATGATCTGCGCCGCAAGTTGGGAATGAAGGATTAGTAATGTAGGATTTAGTGAACTTGTTTTTTATTTCTAACTCTTGTAATTTTTTTTATTTAGTAATGTAGGATTTGCCTTTAATCGTAGTATTTTTTTTTTTAATTTTGCATGACATATTTGAAAACATAAAAAATTAATTAACAAAATTGTAGTGAAAACTATAGGGCGGACTTTAGGGCGTCCCACTGCAGGTGGAAGGGTAGGAGGATAGAATGCTGATATGGCGGAGCATAGGGCGCCCTATAGAGCGGACATTAGGGCGCCCCATTGTGGATGCTCTTATACTTTATATATTTTTTTTCTTTTTCTCTCTTACTTTCTCTCTCTTCCCTCGTACTCTTACTCTTACTCCTCTTACCCTTACTCTTACTTTACCAATTTATTATTAGAATTCATACCGTTACAAATAAGACTATTTTTTTATGAATGAAGTAATATTCACCTTTACCAATTTATTATTAGAATCCATATCGTTACAAATGAGACTATTTTTTCTTATGAATGAAGTAATATTCACTTTTTGACCAATGTTACTTTTATAAAACAGACCATGGTTTGAGTTAGTATCGGTAAATGGATTAAACCAGAATCCAAATATGAAACAAGACATCACATCACTTCACTTCACTTATGATTATTTCACGTGATAAATAGGATAATAAAGCAATATCAATCCTGAAATCACTTATGATTATTACGCATAATAAACACGAAAAATGTGATAATACAAAATAGGTACTTCCTCATCACCTTCATTTTTGTGTACATTTTTCGAAACCACACGATTTAGAGCATCTCCAACCATTTATACTAAGCTCAAACTCATTTTAGTGATTTATGTCATATCAAATATGATTTTACTTCAACCATTTACACTAAACTCAAACTCAAACTCAAAAGAATATTTTCTACATTTTGCCTTTTTTACTCACAAAATTTGAAAAACTTTTGAGTTTGAGTTTAGTGTAAACCTAAAGATAGGTATTTTTTTTCCAAAAAAAACCAAAAATGATATTAGTTTTGGAATACTATTAGAACTAATTACCTATCAATTTTAGGTTTTAATGTACCCTTAGAGATGATCTTACTGTTACATACATTCTGTACACAAGTTCAAAATCCAATTTTGTTTTTTTAACACATGACCGGTCCTATTGTTGGAAACACTCTAACAATATTTCAATCAAATGATCTAGTATTAAAAAACAGGCATGAACTCATGTAACATGTTTATTATAGAAGGTAAAAGAAATCTTATATATTTCAACATTGAACATAACAACAATATTTTTGGCGGTAGCACACATCAAACGAAAAGGTACTACTCGTAGTTATAAATCCTTCAAGCATCACTCAATCTGAGATGAGCTCCCTCATTCACTGAGAAAGATATACAACCTCTACTGCATCACATACATATACACACTGCTTATAAGACTATACAAGACAAAAAATTGCACAGCTGCACTTTCGCAGAGACCACAGCATCATGCTTATTGCAGCTATAGAGAGCAGACCAGAAGAAAACACACTTGTCACATAGTTGAAGCAAAGGGAAGACACGAGATTGCGCCACCACATAAAAGTAAACCACCCGACTCTATTCTGCTGTGGTATAGCACCCTGTCAAATAGCACCTCCTCAAGCTGACCTCCTATGCTGTATTCTTCAGCATCGTAGTATGAAATGGAAGCCTCCGAATCAATGTCTTTTTTAGTTTCTCTCTCAAAATTCTTGATATAACTCCTAATATCTTCTTCAGGTCTGACATCGTCCACCCTTCTATCAGCAAAAGAGAATTCATAAAGTTGACTGCTCCCTGGACCAGTGTTGCTGCTGTTGCCGGTTTGCTTAGAATCCTCACAAGGTTTGAGCTGCACCTGGTCACCATATATCTGAAATCAATAGGAAATCTCAGAAACTGAGAGACTGGTGGTTTGATTGGAATATCAAAACTAGCTAGTTTGGAGATGACAATCAAATGGAAAAAAAATATTCAAATTGATTAATTAATCAACGATGAAGGCATGGTGGGAAGTGGCAATTTATTTTTCTTGTTTCTCTTCCGGGGAACATGATAGATAATAACATCTAAAGCAATAATACTAGGAATGTGACGCTGAAACAAAACTCTAGCATACAGTATTTGGAAGTGACAAGGAAATGACAAGATATATGTAGGCAAAAAAATTTAACGAAACCTCATGTCCGGGGAAAAGGATTTATTGGATTCGGAAATAGGATTCATAAGTTGTCGAATTTTTTTTAGTAGCAAATTGGGCTATGACCAAGGGACAAATGGACATACATATACTGTATGAGCATCTTAGTGACAAGTAAAAATTTACAAAAATTACTCTATTTTGAGGAGTTGGGCAATGTCTTGATTTCTTAATTTCTACCATCTCTTGCAGGCCCACAAATAGCTGCTTATACAGATTTGGAAAATGACAAAACACGGCATGGACAACATTAGGTACTAAAGAGCTGGCCTTAAAGAGTAGATGACAGCAAACTTGTAGAATGTATATTTTGGTTTTTATTTTTGTAACATGCATCATATATTGTAGAGAAATAATGTGTGTGCATTCATTTAATCGTGAACTATCAACTATGAGAGATTGATAACTTTAACAACTATTCTTCAGTAAAGATAGGAACCTGTTTGTGGTCAACAAGATTCCCTTGATCATAGCAGCATAAGGTGCTTGGATTTCCATTTGCCAGAGATGATGTTCCTACAGGTCCAGCAGCTCCAACTAAACTGTAGGCTGGATCTTCTGAAGCAGAGAAGTCAGAACTATCAAAGGTGGACAAGGACACACATTCGTCAAAATATGCCATGGCTTCTTCAGTAAGGCGGTTTGACATCCGTTTCCTTTCATTGCTTGTCTAACACCAGAAAAAGTTGATGTCATCTCCAGCTGGAAATTTTATAAAGATTGTATACATACATAATCTTCCACTGTATGAGAGGATATCTACACCATCAAAGGAAGTTCTGATGCTTGATGAATTACAGACACAAAAATCTTATTACCAACCACAGATAACAGGACAACAACATTAAGCATCTGCTGTTAGAAGTTAGAACTTATGGAGAATTCCAGAAGTTCGTCATGGTGGTAGGAAGTTCAAACAAATATTGGATTAACTAAAAATGAAAATATAACAGATCTGTTCTAGGTAAAACTATAACCGTAGTCTTCCTTTTTATATCCAAATGATAGGGGGTAGGATTGGAGAAATGCAAGAACGAAGACAAATGTATATGGTGTATGCAAGTAAGCTTTTGGAAGGATGATGGATGATTAGTATTAAGAAATTAAAGATCAATTCAGACAATATATGCACAAAAACAAAGAAATGGAAACAGAAAACACTACTTTTCTTCCTCTACGAGATCTCTGCATATCAGAAGTCTTTCTATCAGAAAGCATCTCCTTAAGTATTCTATCCAGCTCTTGCCCACGTTGCTCTTCAATAGCAAGATCTGCTCGAAGTTCTCTGGCACGTTCTTCCGACTGCACCAATGTACTTTATAAGTCTTGTGACACGAGTGAGGATAATCCTCTATAAATTAGATAACCATCACCTCTTCCAATTTTATGGCATATTCCCTTCTGATGTCTGAAATTAACTCAACAGCCTCAGGGTTTACTAGATTTGAGGGCATATCAGGAACATTAGTAGCTGCGGCCTGATTCGCATTATTTCTTCGAAAAACCTGATTTCAAATAACAAAATAAGAGCATCAAATCAGGCTATCAAAAAGATGGGGCTAACCTATGCACATTATGCAAACCTAATAAATCTTCATATAGCTCCTATAGGTAAGACTTAATGCTTAGCTGTAATTTGGGACTTCAAGCTTCACAGGCCTTTTGTACATCAACAAGATCTCTCTAACACAAGTAATCGAGCGAACATATACATCACTCAATTAGCACTCTATGCAATATACATGGTTTAAGCAAGCGATGGGTAACATCATTTCAATTACGCCACAGAAACACTCCTAATAAACATTAGATGTATGACCATATCAGTTTTATAGATCATTCAAGCAACCAAATGCCTACGGATTACATAAAGTACTCTTAAGGGATAATGAGAGGACAAATTTATGCTCTGATTGTGAAAAGATGATTTTTCCAGAGCATCAATGATTTTGATAAAATTCCTAATAAACAATATATGGGTGCTATTTCCAGAGTCCGCAAAAGCCTTATTGATTTACTCCCTATCTCCAAATAAGAAGTTGGAAGCTAGTCCGGCAAATGAAATATCAGCAGTAAATATTGACAATTTACCCATCCAGCATTGAAGACTTGAAAACATAATCTCCCCATATTGACAATTTACCCATCCATGCTTTGAGGCAAGCTACTAAATTTTAGCTCTCAATAAAATCAGCTCAACTGTAAAGTTATAGAACTGGCATGCATTAAATATACAGCTATTAACTCTATCATAAGTCCGGACTCACTACATAGTGAGCAATGTGATTTTATGACAGGGAATTACTATTCATCCATGGAGTACTAATATCCTAGGCAGTAAAACGATAAAATCTGAAGATCCCAAGTTCATTGGCTGTTGTATTTAGCTTGTCCCACCCATAAATCAAACAGCTTTGTACTCCCTCCGCCCCTCTGTAGTAGATGCGTTTCATTTTGAGCACTCGTTTTGAAAAAATGATAATAAATAATTAAAATAGAAAAAATGTAAAATGAGAGAAAAAATAATATAGAGAAGACTCTTAACTATATTATTCTCTATTTTACTTTACTTTTTTTACACTTTAGCTATTTATTATAATTTTTTCAAAACGAGTGCTCAAAATGAAACGCCTCTACTACAGAGGGACGGAGGGAGTATTTCTGTATAAAGCACATATCACAAAGCTTTTTTCACTAGATGGCATGTCCCTTCCCATTTCTCCTCCCCATCAAAATTACTGTAATTAATGGCCATTTTGAGAAAGAGGTAAATTTTTTTTAATAAGTCATCACTTTATTGCTGAAGTAATCACAGATAACCGGAGAAGACAATCAGAACTTACATTCAGCTCTTCAAATGCAGTTCTAATGGTTTTCTCTTCAGCTTCTGATAAGGAACCAACTGAGATACTATCTTCCAAATTTGATATCTGCAAACTACACTGGGGAGCATATTGACCACAGTATTACATTTAGTCATTGCAACACCAAATCCATGAGTAGTCAATCAAATATAATGAACAAGTCAAACTCACAGCAGATTCGTCTTCAGACCACTCTTTTGCTTGATTCCTGGCCGTTCTCACTCCAGCATGTTTAGCTTGCCCTGGGTTACTTACCCTATTTCTTACTGAATTAGTTCTACTTATAGTATCACTAGTCCTCTTTGCCTCATTGCTGCTTCGAGAAATAGGAGACGTAAGACAACCCTGCTCTTTTTCACTCTGTCACAAAAGAAGACATGGCAATATGCATATCAATTAGTGCGAGGAAAACATTAGAACCTTTGGTTAGTTACGCTCCAAAACTAGGGATAATTACACCAAACATACAAAATGTTTCACCAATGTTTCAAAGTAGTACAAAAAGTTTTAAGTTAGCACATATCATATAAAATGTTTAACTAGTGATCCACATTAGTACAATCCATCCGAAACACTAACACCGTTACTTTTCTATTCAACTTAATCAAACATATTGCAGTCATAAATTTTTAGAGAGAACTCACTCTCACTCAATAGTCATTCCAATATATTGAAGTCCATAATTCGTAGTTAGGCTCTCCCTCAACACTCCACCCAACTTCACCCACCTCATCTCTCCACAGCTACCACCCTCCCCCCACCTCAAGCAAATCCTCTGTAACTCCCTCTACTGCCACAACCTCCTCCAACTCCTCCTCTCAACCCTCCCCTTCCCTTCCTACGCCCTCTCCTTGCTCTCCTTCATCCCCGTCGACCGCCCGCCACCGCGTCAGCTCACCAACAAGATCGGCAACCACCTCTCCCCGCTGAGACAATCCCCACAAGGCGCTCGTGTTTTTCAAGCGATGCAGAACAAATTCTTCTCCATTGACAGGTTCAGTTTCCACCTTCCCGTCATTGCTCAAAGCGGCGTCGAGGCTCTATCTCTCGGTGAAGGGAAGATAATGCACGGGCTGGCCGCGAAGCTTGGGTACCAATCTGACCCTTTTGTGCAAACTGTGTTGTTGAGAACGTACGCTGCTTATGGGCTAATCTCAGAGAGAAGGGGGTGGGAAGGATGAAAAGTAACGGTGTTAGAGTGATTTGAATGGAATGTACTAGTTTGGATCACTAGTTAAACCTTTTGTATGATATATGCTAAGTTAAAATTTTTTGTACTAATTTGAAACAGTGGTGAAACATTTTGTATGTACGGTGCAATTACCCCCCCCCCCCCCCCCCCCCCCACCCCCCCAAAAAAAAAAAACTACAATGAAAGCTTTCATTAACCATCTATTTGCATTACACTTGGAATTATTGAGTGGATTATACTCACCAACCATATGTATCATTACACAAGAGTCATTCGTATTTGGCAAAAACATGTATACATCTGGATGCACAGTGCATTCACTCCAATTAGGGTTCGCCGTTCACCAATTACCAATTAAGGTTTAGTAATGCCTAGTTAGGATTTACTAACTACGATTAGGATTTAATTAGGGCTTCATTGTTCAATAAAAATCTCAAATCCAAAGTAGTCCTCTCAAAATCAATTACAGCAACGAATAAAAATTAAAGCAACGAATAAAAACATTGAAACATGAACCTTCTAAAACTCTACCTCGTAAGCTCCGTAACGAGAAGCTGCAGAGATGGACCGCCCCCGAGTCCTCGACAAACTGCGGCCGATTCCGTTGCTGTGGCTATGACTGCGGGTAACAGAGCGCCCCCGCTGCTCACCAGAAGAATTACCACCACCATTGCCGTTTACTAGGCTTTTTGCATCCAATTTAGATGATAATTTATTACTACTGGCAGCAATCTCACAGATCCTTCCGCTTTCGTCTTTATCTGGCGGCGAAGAAGATCGAGTCCAGAAAAGGGGGTTATCTCTGCTGTTGCAAAAATCAGTGGAAATCGAAGCATTGTGGTCGAGGGGGGCGTGGTTCTTCCGAGAAACAGGAGTGACGCTGTGGGAACGGCGCCGAGAAGCGGCGGAGGGCGGCGGGGCTTTGGGTTCTGTGGCTGCGCCTCTCCTGGAAGTGGATTTGAAGGAGGAGGTGGCCATTAATTAATTAATTAAATTTGTGGGAAATACAAATGAAGAAATGAATCTTTCAAGTGATCAGTTTTGGATTTGTTTGGTTGCAAGAATCTCCAATCATAGTAGAATAGTCATAGGTTAGCCACACTTCTGTCACATCATTATCACTTAAAAACTTCTACTATCACATCATCAGGATAAGCAACTGGATAAATCATAGGCTAGCCACAATAAACAAAATTATAAAAATAAATAATTAACAATTACAAAAAATACGGAATTAAATTAACGACACAGATACGGAAAAATTCAATAATAATATTAAAAATTAAAAAATACATTAATTAAAAAAAATTACATTAATTTAAAAAAAACTCATCTTCCACACACGAGCCCCCCGCCTCCGTCTCACTCCTCGCTGTCGCCGCCGTCATTGTCGCCGCCGCCGTCTGAGCCCCCTAGCTGTGCTGCGGCGGCATCCAAATCGACCCGCATACTTACGAGCATTGAGTGAAGAAAACTCTTCTCCTCGGGGTCAGTTGCCGCCTTCCAGTCAGCTAAGATCTTATACATCTGAGCCCGCGTTTATTGACGCGCGAAGAAGGTGAGCTCGGCTGTCGACTTGCCAACAGGGGGGATGCCGACTGGACCTCCTAGGACCCCTGGCGAGCCCGTTGCGCCCGCCTTTGACCAACCGGGCGAGTGCGGCGAGTAAACGCGGGAAGGGACGAGAACTCCTGAATATCCTCGGGGAGGTCGTGGGAACTGCCGCTGTAATCACTGGTATAGTTCAGTCGCTGCTTCTTCGGCCAGCCAGCATCGACACCTGCCCGGGAACTCCATCAACACCTCATAGTAGTTCCAGTAGGTGAACTCCTTATAAAGCCCGGGCACGGGGAAGACTTTCTCCGCTATCCTCCTGCAGTCCTCGTCAGTTTGGCCACTGGTCTGCATGCGGAGGGCGTTGGTGTACAAGCCCGAAAATCGGGAGACCGCAGCCCTGATTGGGTCCCACCCCTTCCGGCACTCCTCCCCGCTGTGTGGCCTCCCCTCCGGGCAAAATACCTTGTAGGTTGCTGATATTTTAGCCCACAAGTTGACGATCCTCTGATTGTTCGAATCGAGGGGATCATTGCAAACACTCACCCACGCCTTGGACAGCGCGACGTTCTCTGCATCAGTCCACTTCCTCCGTGCCGGGCTGTCGTCATCAGCCGGCTGCGACGACTCGCCGACCACCCTCTTGCCCTTCCCCTTGCCCTTCTTCTTCTTTGGCGCGCCCCGACCCCGCCCTACTTCCCCCGTTTGAACGGGAGTGTCCGCATCCCCGAGATCTATCCCCAACTCCTCTAAGGAGAAAGTATCACACCCAGTGAACTGCGTCTCCGATGGGGTCGATGTGTGCGTAGAAGCAATCAAAAAATCAAAACTGGGGCGATAGACGTTGTCCCCCCCAGCGTCCCCTGCATCCCCGGCTGCCACCCCGGCATCATCTGCATCCCGGGTGCCCACCCCGGCATCATCTGCATTCCGAGTTGCATCCCCGGTACCCCCTGCCCGCCCGGCATCGCCGTCCCGCCCTGCATCCCCTGCCATCCCGGCATACTACCCCCGGATGTCATCCTGGGCATCATCTGCTGCCAATGGTACATGTTGTAGTACCCGGCCATCGGACCCCATCCACTTCCCACGGGTACCGTTGGAGTTTGAGACCCGCTCGTCACTGGAGTAGACTCGTTGTTGTGCTCCATTTCGCGTTGTTGCTCTTGTACAAAAATTAAGATAGAGAGAAAACTCGTTAAAACAAGTGGTGCGAATGAAAATGACGTGCAAATCGCGTATATATAGTGTTTCGAAAATTAAATAAAAAAATAAAAAATCGGTTGTCCGATCGGGGGCCTGCAATGGCGGCCAGCCGATCGCCCGAAAATCGGCGTGCGCTCACCGTTTTTCTCGCCGATTTACCGCTCGCCGGCTGCAATGGTTTGGCGAGCGGACCGACCAGCACCGGGAATCGGCTAGCCGGTCCGCTCGCCGCCATTGTGGATGCTCTGCAGTTCAGAAAGGGATCATTATATGATGAATAATCTAATTACTCCATGTTTTAGACATTTTGGATTTTAGGTTTGATATATGAAATGCGGTTGCTTTCATATTGCTTTCAGCGTTACATTAGAATTAAATTATAGTGTAGTAACACTCTTGATATTATAAATTTTGAAGTGAATTTTGACTTATTAATTGAAGTGAATTACTCCCGAGAATATGACTCATTCTTTGAGCGGCATGGAATTTTATGCAGGTTTATTTTGGGATAAATTAAAAACATAAATTGGTCATCTTCAATAAGATAAGGAATTACATTTTTATATGGAATTTTATGCAGGTTTATTTTGGGATAAATTAAAAATATAAATTGGTCATCTTCAATAAGACAAGGAATTACATTTTTAGGCTTTATATTATTTGTGATGCACATTTACCATCTATATACATTTAAAGTGCACTTTTGCTGTTCAAATAAAAATATCGCATAAAGGGCATTTTTATACTCTCATTTTCTATATTTTGGATTAAAAGGCATCAAATTCTTTCTTAATATTCCTTCTGTTTCTTGGTAGTGGAGATGTTTTCTTTTCAGCACATGATTTAAGAAATATTTGTTAAGCGAGTTAAGTAAATAAAGAAAATGAAAATAGAATAAAGTAAGAGACAAGAAATATAGTATTAACTTTTGCTAGAAAAGGAAATGACTCTACTATTATAAAATGTAGTATCAAAATGACAAAATGACTCCACTACTACGAGAGAATATTATACTCCCTCTGTCCACACGAAAAATAGAGCACATTTAAAAAAGGAAAGTTTTCAACTTCTCTCTTACTTTTTTCCCTTCTCTCTTACTAATAATATGGACTCCACATTCCACTAACATTAGAGCATGCGCAGCGGTGGCATCCGCCGCCGCTGCGCTCGCGCCGCTGGCACGGCGCTGCTCGATGTATCGAGCACGTCCGTGCCAGCGGACGCACACGTGGCGGCACGGGATTGGGCAACGGCGTAGCCGTTGCATTCAAACTTTTTTTTAAAAAAAATCGGTATTTAATTATAAATAATGCTAAAAAATAAAAAATATATTTTCCAAATCCCAAAAATATGGCAGTTTTTTTCCCGTTTTTCTGATTTTTTTTATTTATTTTTATTTTTTTCCCAAAATCATCTATAAATACACACATTCATCACTCATTTATCACATCAATTCATCTCTCATTCATAATTCTTATACAAACTATCAACACATTCAACCTTCACTCAAAACATCAAATGGATTTCACTCATCTCACGGCGGAAGCGGAGCGCGAAGAACAAGAATACTACGAACAACATCGTGCCGCTTACGAAGCATATGTCGCGGCGAATACCCCCGCTCATCCTCCTCAACGCACTAGATCAAATCGCCGCTACATCCATCGTGACCGGGAGGGAGCCAACGAAAGGCTCGTTGCCGACTACTTTGCCGACCATCCGCGGTTTCCGGCAGATTACTTCAGGCACCGTTTTCGCATGTCAAAGCGCTTGTTCATGCGAATTGTCAACACATTGTCCGCACGTGTTGAATACTTTCTAACAGGTGTAGATGCAGCCGGCCGGCAAAGTATCACGGCGTTGCAGAAGTGTACGTGTGTCATCCGACAACTCGCTACTGGGCAAACGGCCGACATCTTCGACGAGTATTTGCATATCGGTGAGTCCAATGGAATCATTTGTTTAAAGAATTTTTGCGAGGGCGTTCGTTCTGCTTTTGGGAATGAATTCCTTCGGGCACCCACCACCGATGATTGCCAACGGTTGCTTCGTCTTCACGAATCAATCCATGGCTTTCCCGGAATGCTTGGCAGCATTGACTGCATGCATTGGAGGTGGAAGAATTGTCCGACTGCTTGGAGGGGGCAACACTTAAGCGGTCACAAAGGCGGCGGCCCAACACTTATCCTTGAGGCGGTCGCCGACTATCGCCTATGGATTTGGCATGCATATTTCGGCGTTGCCGGATCCAACAACGACTTGAACGTGCTCTATTCTTCACCACTCTTCAATGATGTGATGAATGGTGTAGCACCGGCGATCGACTTCACCATCAATGGAAATACATACCGCATGGGTTACTATCTCGCCGATGGTATCTACCCAAGGTGGTCGACGTTCGTGAAGACGCTCCACAACCCGCACGACCCGAGAAGGGTTCTTTTTGCGCAGCGTCAAGAGTCAGCGCGGAAGGACGTCGAAAGAGCCTTCGGGGTCCTTCAAGCTCGATTCAACATTGTGAAGGCCCCGGCTCGGCTGTGGTACGTGAATAATATCGCCGACATCATGTTCACGTGTATTATATTACACAACATGATTATAGCCGACGAAGGGCCGAGGGCGGCTAGCTTCTACGACGAGGACGAAGCCGGAAGCTCAACAGCGAGGTCTCCCCCACGCCGAGGCGAGCATACGACGGTTGGCCAGAGGATCGAGACAAGACACACAATGCGCTATACTCGAATCCACAATCAACTACAAGAAGACCTAATCAACCACATGTGGGCGAAATTCAGCAATGAGTAGTGGTTTTTTTAATTTTTAGGATTTTAATTATGTAATTTTTAATTTTTAGGATTTTAATTATGTAATTTTTCATTTTTAGGATTTTAATTATGTAATTTTTCATTTTTAGGATTTTAATTATGTAATGTTTAATTTTATTTGTCATTTGTAATATTTATTGTGGTTTTTAAATGAATTTTAATATTATGGAAATGTTATTGTTTAATTGAATTTTAAATTAATTGTGTTCGTCCTTGCGGAAGAGCACAGTTGTGGGTGTTGTGCTCTTGCCAGAGAGCATGCATGAATAGTACCGCCCGGGCCCACAACCGTGCCGCTGGCAAGAGCACGGTTGTGGATGCTCTTACTTCCCTCTTACTTTTTTCCCTTCTCTCTTACTTTTTTCCCTTCTCTTTTATTTGACCAATTTCACATTAAAACCTGTGTCATTCACAATGTATCATATTTTTCGTGGACGGAGGGAGTCTTTGAACAATTTTTCTACCAACCCACGAAATTGAAGACGAAGTACAGACAAGTAATTATACAAACTAATTCCTCAATTCCAATGATTTGAAAAGCAGAAATGTTAAAGAGTTCTATTACCAATCGTCATAGGCCTTTAATAAAAGAAACTAAAACTGCCAATGGGGTAATAATCTGCTTCTTTTTAGAGAAACAACAAATCCTCTAAAACAATCAAATATAACTACGTACAAAATTTCAAACAAATCCAGGAAACATGCATTTGATTCATTTGTCATTTTCTCAAAGAGTTGACAAACCCAGATTTATTAGCTTATCATCATACTCTCAAATCATCATGCATTCAACTCAACAACTTATATAGAGGCAAAATGACTCTCAAATCATTTTCAACAACGATTGAAGAGAGATTAATTTAACAGACAAACCTGCAGAACCCTAGAATCAAAATTAGGCAACCTCAGCTGTAAGAATATTTATATTCTTATGTGACTTATGTATCTATTGGTTTAATATTAAAGTTTAAGTTCATAATATTAAAAGTTAAAAGTGATTTTAATATAAAAGATGATATCGTAATGGACCGATTTCGATTAAAGAATTCGAATCGGGTGTATTGATAATCCTCCTCTCTTGCCTTCAATTAAATTATAGTATAAAGTGTTTATGTGTATATATACGAAAGGTACATAATTGTGTGTATATGTACATAAAGTAATGATAATATATAATATATATATATATATAGGGATGTATTCAGATCCTTTTTCTATCTTTTGTTCTATTGTTTTTTTAATCTCAACCCCACGATTTTGTCATCCGACGGTTAGATTGATGCCACATGTAATTTAATAATGCAGATTTTCAGTTGAATAATGCACACCAACTAATAATGCACCATTATAGTGTAACAATGCACATTTTTATTCTAATAATGTACACCGACCAATAATGCAGATTTTTCGTTAAATAATGCAGATCATCACAACCATCCAACCCTCGTGGCTCGTGAACTAGCCTCCCTCCAGCCGGATTCGGTCTCGTGAACTAGCCTTGGTCAGGCTCGTAGACCAGCCACCCTCCGACGGGTTCTGCCCGTAGACCACCGCTGTCCCGGACGGGTCAAGGCTCATCAGCTTGCCAAGCCCCAAGGCAACAAGCCTTGTAAAGGCCCACCGGGGAAATTAATCCCAGGTTGCACCATCCAGGATTCGAACTCAAGACCTCCTGGATGGGCAGTATCCTTGCCTCCATTCTCAACCAGTTGAGCTAGGAGTCATGGATAAGATATAACTAATCTTAAGTGTATAACTAGAGAACAAATCTCAGCCACACATCTTAATGGAACAAATATTATTTATTTTAATAATACAAAATAGGCCAAGGGTATTTTTGGAAATTACATTATCAAATTTAAATCAAATTATGCAGCCAAGTGCGACAAGGCCAAGGCCGCCAGCTCCTCCGCCGACCTCCTCGGCGCCGCCTCCGAGTACGGCAAGCTCGACTCCGCCCAGCTATTTTCTGTGGTGATCGTGGATCCGATTGATTGATAATTTCTTAGGAGGAAAGAGCTCTAACCGACGTATCGATCAGCTGATCAACGGCGCGGCAGATATTGATTCCGGCTAGATCTCTCTCGTTTTCCAACAGCCCGGAGATGTACTCCGCGGCGTCCGATGCCTGAGAATCGAAGTTGGATGAGTATTCCAGCGAGAAATATCCTCCACTAGAGGAGATAATACTACTGGAGGCCTCGCCGCAGAGGAGGTCGGAGAAGCATTCTGAGCACGACGACAGTGACATGGCGAAATCGAGCGCCGAAGATGACTCGTCATTCTCTTCTAATCATATTTTGTAGAAATTGAGCTTTGTATCGCCGGATTGGACGGTTTATCCGCCGGAAAACGTGAGTGAGAGAGAGGATAGGTGAGTGAAGAAGAGAGAGTGAGAGATGGAAAGACTGTAGGTTTTGGTCAGTGGAAACTTGAGATTCACTAAACATGTGATGCTTTCAATATTTAAATAGCTAAAAATTAACAATCACTCTTATTCTGATTTTACTTCACTCTTGTTTACAAAACACATCACTCTTATTCTGATTTTACTTCACTATTGTTTACAAAACACATCACTCTTATTCTGGTTTTACTTCACTCTTGTTTACAAAACACATCACTCTTTTACTTCACTCTTGTTTACAAAACACATCACTCTTTTACTTCACTTTTGTTTACAAAACACATCAGTCTTATTCTGATCTTACTTCACTCTTATTTACAAAACACATCACTCTTATTCCGATTTTACTTCACTCTTGTTTACAAAACACATTACTCTTATTCTGATTTTACTTCACTCTTGTTTACAAAACACATCAGTCTTATTCTGATTTTACTTCACTCTCGTTTACAAAACACATCACTCTTATTATGATTTTACTTCACTCTTGTTTACAAAACACATCACTCTTATTCTGATTTTACTTCACTCTTGTTTACAAAACACATCACTCTTTTACTTCACTCTTGTTTACAAAACACATTACTCTTATTCTGATTTTACTTCACTCTTGTTTACAAAACACATCACTCTTATTCTGATTTTACTTCACTCTTGTTTACAAAACACATCACTCTTATTCTGATTTTACTTCACTCTTGTTTACAAAATACATCACTCTTATTATGATTTTACTTCATTCTTGTGATAAAAAATAAATCCCTGTGCAGCAAACACAAAATTGAAGCAAATTAAGTGCATTATTTAGCAACAATTATCCAAAACTGAAACTCTAATCAACAAAAATCAATGATTTCTGTGAGCATGGAAGTAGAATATGACAGCAGCAGCAGTGGCAATGGCTGTGACCATCCACCTCCTTCCACCGCCGATCTCCCTAATCACCATCTCCTTCTCATCAAAGCACTTCTGCATTTCCTCCTCCGTCAAATCTTCCGATTCTAATTTCTCCACAATCCTTTCCAAAACCTGGATTCGCTCATCTCTAGCATCCAATTCCACCATTAGCGACACATTTTCCCTCCAATTCAGCGTCCGATTCCTGCAGAACGTGACGGCGACGACGACGAGAAGGTTGAATAGCGCGAATTTTGCAGAAGAGAGAAGAGAAGGTTGAATCGCGCGACGAGGTTGAATCTCCTGCCGCCGCTGAGACGATGGCGGGTACTAGGCGGCGATGAAGATGGAGAAGAGGAGAAGAGGAGATGAATTCAATTTGCCGACGTAACCTATTTTTGGCTATGCAATGACCATTATACCCCCGCCTTTTTATTATGGAGTAAATTTGTGATTAAGGGAACTAATTCCTCCTTAAATTTGAAAATTACATGTATTAATAATAGCCATTGATTTTCTTGATCTTGTGGCTGTGATTTGTTCTCTAGTTATAGGTTTAAGGGGCTCTTGCCCTAGATCACTACTCTCTATATATATACAATGTGCATATATGTTACGTGTGGACTTGTTTTATATATATATATATATATATATATATATATAACTAGAAAATAAATCTCAGCCACACATCTTGTTACTCCAATTTAATCTTATAGGTTAAACAAATTTTCAGATTTTTGTTAAAAATAATAGCCCAAGGGAATTTTCGGAATTCAATATATCAAACTCAACGTGATTTCTCCCAAATTCAAAGTGCGATTTCTTCCAAAATTCAATCATCAATTTCGTCCAAATTCAAGCGCTAATTTCTTCCAAATTCAAAATTTGTTCTTCATCGTGAATCGTCCTGATATGTTCTTCATCGTAAATTGCGTGATTCCTAAATTATTTATCTCGTTTTATTTCAGATTTCTGATCGTCTTCATCGTGAATCGTCCAACGCGACTGATTATCCACGATTTGTTCCTCCAGCGTGATATTTTCTGATTCATTAATCACGATTCATTCCTCCATTGCGATTGATCAGGCACTATTCATTCCTCCAGCGTGATTGATCAGCGACATCCGATTTCCTGATCATATGGATTCAATTCCGATACAATCGTTGGAGGATTATTTCGATTCTGATTACTCTTTGTCGGAAGAGCAAGGAGAAACTGATCTAGAGGTAATTATCAAAATTATTATCAGTTAAATTGACGAAGCTGAAGTCTTTGTGTTTGTTTTTAACATGATTAGAGTGTGTGATGTGAAAAGACGTTTGAGTGAAATAATTAGTGGTTAACGTGATGTATATATGCTTTAAATTGAAGTGTACGTGTTTTGTGAATTGCTCAACATGATTAGTTCTAATATTACTTATATTATATTGGAGTGGAGTATTTATTGCATATAGTGATGTGAATATTTCATATAGTGAAGTATATATAACGAACATTGAAGTATAACATGACTTTTTTATACAACAGTGATTTATCGCTTACAGTGATATGAATATTTCATATAGTGAAGTATATGTAATGAACAATGAAGTATAACATGACTTTTTTATACAACATTGATTTATCGCTTACAGTGATGTGAATATTTCATATAGTGAAGATATGTAACGAATAGTGAAGTATTGAACATATATTGATGTATGTTGAGCATATAGTGAACTAGTATATGCTTACAATGAAGTATATTCTGCATGCCTTGTAGTCCATATAGTGAACTAGGATATATGCTTATAGTGAAAGATATTACAGTGAATCAGTGAAGTATATTGAGAACATAGTTATGTATATTGTGCATATAGTGAACTAGGATATATGCTTACAATGAAGTATATTACCTTTATAGTGAATTATATTATGCTTATAGTGATGTATACAATGCTTATAGTGAATCATATTGTGAAGTATACCATATAGTGACGTAAACATGTCAAATAGTGAAGTTTATATACCATATAGTGAAGTAAAAATGAGCATACACTTTATAGTGATGACCTGCCTTATAGTGAATTTTATATTACTTACAGTGAATTAAAGTTTCTTTATAGTGTACTTATATGACGATTTTAATATGTAGGTCATGTATGATGTTTGCTCCGTTTACAGGCAAGTATAATCACGATTTTCCCGTGACATTTGTTGTTGGACTTCTGCCCAAGGAAAATACTGACACTTTTTATGGTTAGAACCAATTTGTGAAATGTATGGGTGTGGCTCCAAAATTGATTGTAATATACCAAGATTTGGGAATCAAAGTTGTTATTAAGAAGGTCATTGACAATACGACCATTGGTGGTGTATGTGGCACATTGTAAATAGTGTTTAGTTAACTTTTTACTTGTTTTTAGTTCACTATAAGGGAGTTTGTTTCGTTGCAGTTTTTTGTGCTCGGCTCAAGTGCTAATTCGTTCCTAATTTCTTACATATATTTAGTTCACTTCTTACATGTATTTAGTTCACTTTCTAATGGTTTTAGTTGGTTTTAGTTCACTGTTAATGAGTTTTGTTTCGTCGAAAACTTTCTTTTTTTGTTCAGCATACGTATTTCGTTGTAAACTTATTTTTAGGTTCACTATAGGTGTGAATTATTTAACTACTTTATATTACTCTCTGCTTTCATAGTAGTGGAGTCATTTTGCCATTTTTATACATTTCATAATAGTGGAGTCATTTCCTTTTTTAGTAAAAGTCAACATTTTTCCCGTTCTTACTTTTCCCTCTCTCTTACTTTATTATCTCTACTTTTTCTTCTCTCCAACTTTATTACTACATCCGCCCCACATTAAGTGTCACATTTTGTCATTTCGATCCGTCCCACAATAAGGGTCACATTTCACTTTTACCATAAATAATAAGTAGACTCCACATTCCACCAATCAATTCTACTCACATTTTATTATAAAACTAATATATATAAGTGGGACACATAGTCCACTAATTTATTCAACCCATTTTTTTTATATTTCTTAAAACCCGCGCTCACATTTATACATTAAATGTGACACTTAATGTGGGACGGAGGTAGTATCTTTTTATTTAATACATTACACACTTTTTCTTAATCTCCGGACCGAAAAGAATATCTCCACTACTATGGAACAGAGGGAGTAGCTCATTTGTGAACTGTATATTGTTTAGATGCATAACAAGTATTTCATTTGTGAAAAAAATAGCTATGAACTAAACATATAAAATTTTTATATAAAAATAAATGTTAGTTACAAACATACTATTGAATTTAAATGAAACGAATAGGGTTTATAGTGAACTAAATGAAACATGTTGAAAATATCAAATTGGTATCATCTTCGCCTTCATAGACGCCAAACTTCCAATCATCATCTTAGTCTCTGTTTTTGCTTCTCTAGATCTTTCTCTTCGTATTTCTTTAAGTATATGAATCACAAACACTTCACTCTAACCATGGAATACATCACTCTAAGCATATTTTTACTTCACTGTGATGAACAAAATAAATCACTTTAAGCAAGGATCACAGACACTTCACTCTAACCCTGGAATACTTCAATGTAAGCATGTTTTTACTTCACTTAGATGAAAAAACAGATCACTATAAGCAAGGATCACAAACACTTCACTCTAACCATGAAATACTTCACTCTAAGCATGTTTTTACTTCACTGAGATGAAAAAACAGATCACTATAAGCAAGGATCATAAACATTTCACTCTAACCATGAAATACATCACTCTAAGCATGTTTTTACTTCACTGTGATGAAAAACCATATCACTATAAGCAAGAATCACAGATACTTCACTCTAACCATGTTTTTACTTCACTAACATGAAAAAACAGATCACTATAAGCAAGGATCACAGACACTTCACTCTAACCATGGAATACTTCACTGTAAGCATGTTTTTATTTCACTGAGATGAAAAAACAGATCACTATAAACATGCATTACAGACACTTAACTCTAACCATGAAATACATCACTCTAAGCATGTTTTTACTTCACTAATATGAAAAAATAGATCACTATAAGCAACTTGTTCTCGAGGTCCATCTTCCCGATTCTTCGACGTTATTTCAGTAGAAGCTGCAGTAACTTGTTGTTGAGGTCTATCCTCCCGATTCTTTGACCTCTTTTCGGCTGCAACAGCTTCATTTGTTGAAGCTTTATCACCAATTGGCTTTTGCATTTGTTCTATAGAAATACTTAAAATTAGAATATTATTGACCATTAGATCATCTAATCCTAGGGCAAAGATTTGGGTTGCATTTCTGGATTTAAATGCATACATACACACACACACACACACACACACACATATATATATAATATGACCTAAAATTGCTTAATTATGACCTTCCGTGTTTTTGGTTAATTATTGACCATTAGATCATCTAATCCTAGGGCCAAGATTTGGGCTGCATTTCTGGATTTAAATGCATACATATATATATATATATATATATATATATATATATATATATATATATATATATATATATATGGGAGCGTTATTCTCCTATTCATCCCTTAGATCCTTTATTCTTCTTAATATGGGCCGTTAGATCTCATTCATCAACGATCCAGATGATCTGCATTATTATACTATAATGATGCATTATTAGTCGATGTGCATTATTCAACTGAAAATCTGCATTATTACACTATAATGGTGCATTATTAGTCGGTGTGCATTATTCAACTGAAAATCTGCATTATCAAATGACACGTGGCATCAATCTAACCGTCAGATGACAAAATCGTGGGGCTGAGATCAAGAAGGAAAAAGGAGGAAATATGAAAAAGGAAATGAATACATCCCTATATATATATATATATCCCTTAGATTCAATATTCTTCTAAATATGGATCGTTAGATCTGATTCATCAAGGGTCAGGATGGACTCTTGTTTTTTAAACCCGTGTTGCATTATAAGGAGGATTATGTGCATTATAAGGGTAATTTAGTAAAGACACGAAAATTGAAACCGACAGAATATGGAAGGACCGAAATTTAAGCAAGCTATTGATCAACCCTTTCATCGACTAATTCTCTCTCATTCAAGACGCTCTAACT
This sequence comes from Salvia splendens, assembly GCF_004379255.2. NCBI lineage: Eukaryota > Viridiplantae > Streptophyta > Magnoliopsida > Lamiales > Lamiaceae > Salvia > Salvia splendens. Next base: position 19,689,389 of record NC_056049.1, read on the forward strand.
TCCTCTCCACTCTTCCGCCTTTCCCTCTCCCCATCTTCCAATAACCATCAAACCCTAGCCACCCCTGCCATCAACATTCGCCGTTTTCTCAGTCCGAAGCCGACGCAAAATTTGACATCACTCTTCTAGATCCCGTCACCCACCCTCCACAAAACATCGAACTCTAACCGCCACCACCGGTTCCGTCGTGTTCACCAAGTCGACAAGGTATGTGTGGAAAAGGCCGACTAGAAGTCGATTTCATCAATTTTTAGACACGAAAAGCAATAATTTGAACATCGATTCGGTTGCGACTTTCGAAATAAAAAAGTAGGTAGTTGTTTTGGTCAGGGTTTTCTCTGTATCCGAAGCGCAGACATTTTTTTGGGTTTAAAATGATGGATTCGGGTATCTTATTTCCTGTTGTTATGACAGATTTACAATGACAAAACGAGGTCGTCCGTCACGCTCTCAACCTACACAAGCTGCAGGTATTCACACAAGTTGATTAGTGTATAATTGCGTCAGTAGTTCAACATCAATTAGGCTTGCATTGTGCATTAATCTACATATCTGGTTAATGGTTGGGTGGGTAATTGCATGATTGGTTTGTGCGCATTAGTTAATCTAAAATTTATATTATTGATTTGCTGGGATGCATTATTTGTCAAGTATTTTGCATTATGTACCTGGTTACTTGCTGGTGTGGGAAAATGGGTGAATGAAAGATACATATGTGCATTATTTGGTTGAGGCTGTGCATTAGGTAGCATGTAATTGTCATTATCTGCAGTATATTATGCATTATGATTGGTATTGTGTATATGGGTGAATTAACTCAGTCAAGATTCAAAGTGTGCATTTGTTGATTAACAATTTACATTATTGAAGTTTTGGGATGCATTATTTGCCAAGTATTTTGCATTATGTGTCTACTTACTGGGGGTTGTGGGAAAAGTGGTGAATGGAATATACCTATGTGCATTATTTGATTGAAACTGTGCGTTATGTATCAAGAAGTTGTCATTATTTGCAATATATTATGCGTTATGAGAATTGTTGTTTATTAGTTTATCAAAAAAATTACATTATTTATGTTCTGTGTTGCATTATGTTGCAAGTATTGTGCATTATTTTCCTGCGTGCTGGGTGGTGTGGGAAAATTATTGAATGGAATATAAATATGTGCATTATTTGATTTATCTTGCGCATTATGGGTCAAGTTGTTGTCATTATTTGCAGAATAGTATTCATTATGAATAGTATTGTGTATATGGGTGAATTAACTCAGTGAACTTCAAAGTGCGCATTATTTGAATGAATAAGTGCATGTTGTCATTAGTATTATGCATTATAAAGCTCATATCATGCTTTATTATGTTTTTAATGATAAATTTATGATGTTTTATGTTGGTGGTTCTATATCAGAGAAGCAACTATGACTCGACATCGACGAAGCATTCGGCGATGTAATTCCAGTAGCACTTGCAAAAAAATTTAGGGAAAGAATGGCCGAGGTAGGCCCAAGTACGGCTCCAGATCAGGGTGAGCCGAAGGAGAAGGATTGGGATTGGGGCTGAGCGCCATATGGCCGAGGTAGGCCCAAGTACATTATTTACGTCATGCGCCATATGGAGACGTACTTCGGGGAGAAGGAGAAGGATTGAGATTGCGGGCTGAGCGCAAAAGGAACAAAAAGCTTAGAGATGTTTAGAATCAAGTTTGCAAAGACGTTCCTTACTTGTGCGCTCAACACTAGAGTGTTGGGGTTTGGAGCCCCTTGCACAGCGGAAGTCATGCATTCACAAATAAATCATACATACAGATCTATTTGACCGATTATGGGATTAATTAACTACATGTTAAACAATCAAAGATGCATACTAGAACGCACATAAATCATGTAAAAGGAATTAAAACCTAAAACATGAATTTCCTACGGATTAGAATTACCGATCTGATTCTCTAAAGAATCGTTGATTGCTTGCGGCTTCTCCACGTGATGTTCTTCGTACTCAACCACGAACCTTCTAATCTGTATTCCGAACTCAAAATCCGACCTTTGGGTGGGCAAAGCTTGTCAGAATCGAAAAGAGCTTGATTAGAAAGGAGACAAAACTCTAGTTCTGTGAAGAACTGATTTTTCCGTCCACTCCCACAGGGGAGCACGAAAATTATGAGTAAAAATCACCTTAATCTTCTTTCTAATCTCCTTTTATATAGAGTTATTATGGGCCAGGTTAGGGATCCATGGAGGTTGGACTTGGGCCAAACCTGTTGGACTTTTACTAATTAAATTGAGCCTCAATTTAATACAAGTCGAACATAATATTATTATCAGCCACTATAGTAAAATAATATTGACTGTCCGTCCAATCCCAAATTACGAGTAATCTGGACTTTACCTCTTTAATTTATTATTTCCCGTGTTTAAGATATAAATACCCATCAATTAATTTAAGCCTGCTATTTGTTTTTAATTAATTAATATCTTTTTCCAAGAGTTGTCTAGTTCAAAATCTTTATTTATTATTCTGGAATAAATTCCAACCGGTCGGGTTTTTGAATAATAAAACCTTTTTCGAACACCTCTTGAGGATATTATCAAACTGGACTCACCCAACACACGATTCATTGCAATAACAATACTAGCACCTCTAGACATTAATCACCACTACCCAAGATATCGGGATTCTTGGATTGCGAAAAATCCGCACCATTTGATAAATCAAAGTAGTGCATAATCAATATCGTATGCTCAATGTTATATCAACAATGATTAAGAAATAACAATCACCGAGACCTCGTCTTTTAGTAAATAGTAAGAAAGACTTATCTCAACTGTTAGATCATTCAGTGCTATACCACACCAGTGTTGTTTATTTTCTAAGGTAAGGAAACATGCAGACTGACACTGCAACCTTTCGCGATAGGTAGCCAAATCCTATCAAGGTTGTGAAATTCTATTTCTCTTCTACAAAGGACCGACTGCGTCACCTTCTGTGAACGTCGTTCACGACCAGTCTACTTTGCAGAAGAATTAGACTTATTTGCTTCTTATACATTTAAATGTTTGAGAAACATCTTATAAATGCATAAGCAAACACAAATGCGATAAAATTAATTCTTCTCGCCTTGGGTTAAAAGTGAATTGTAGAGTTTATTATATACAAGCAATTCTATCCGTGCAACATGCTCGAAATATGTTTTTCAGTATACCAATCCTAACACAGAGGTGCCACAAACCAGTCTAAAGCCACGAGGTATTGGAGAGAGAGACCGGCCAAGTTCAACTTCGAACAGTGGGTCGAGAATTATGGGCTGGAGTGAGTGAGAGTTTCGGCTTGGGTGATGGAGGTTGATTGGTTAATTGATAGCTTGAGTGATTATTTAAACTGTACGTTTTTTAGTAGACACATGATGGAAAGTGGACGCAGTTACCTTGTGGCGTGGTATATTTTTAACAACTTGTTATGTGCGTTTTGCTATAAGAAACTAATTTTGAGTCTATGCATTATGAATCAAGTATTTGCCATTATTCAGCAATATAGTATGTGCATTATTTGTTTGAGGCTGTGCATTATGTATAAAGCAGTTGTCATTATTTGCAATATAGTATGCATTACGATAATTATTGTGTATATGTGTGAATTGCTGCTTTTGTCATTATCAGGCGTTTGGTTTTACATTTTAAAGTGTTTTTTACATGGGAGAATAACTCGGTGGAGTATGAATGTGCGCATTAGTTGATTGACGCTGTGTATTGTGTATCAAGTAGTTGTCATTATTTGCAATGTATTAGGCATTATTAGAAGTTTTGTGTATATGGGTGAGTTGTTGTTTTTGTCATTATCATCCGTGTGTTTTTAGTTTTTTAAGTTCTTTTTTACTTTGGAGATTAACTCAGTTATTATCAATGTGTGCATTAGTCAATTAAAAATTTATATTATTAATGTTCTGGGATGCATTGTTTGTCAAGTATTTTACATTATGTGTCTGTCTACTGGCTGGTGTGGGAAAAGTGGTGAATGGAATATACATATGTGCATTATTTGGTTAAGACTGTGCATTATGTATGAAGAAGTTGTCATTATTTTGAATGTTGTAGGCATTACGAAGTAGCAATGGGCACATTGGTACTTCAGTGAGTTAATCTCACATTTATATAGAGTAATTGAAGATATAGAATCCAATAATGAACGAAAACAGTGTACTAATGCAAGAAAAATCATTAGATGAAAACAGGACGACTATGAGCAAAAAAAATAAGTGATTTTGTGTTTATCGAAACTGAGTCAAGCTGGACTCTTGCCATTCCGTGTCTCTTTCTCCATCGCCATCTCTTTAAGCATTGGACAGTTCCTGGAGTCGTGATGACCCATCTCATCGCACGTCTAAGAGGCCTAGTAGCATCCTTTATAGCCTTCTCTCGATTTGAATCAGACGGCTCGCTGAGCTGTTAGCGTGGCCCTTGGTCTTGACGATATCTGGAGGATGGATCTTAATTACTTCAGGCCTTACCATACCATAAAACTCTTCAATCATCCGTCTCTTTTCAGAGGCGGAGGTTGACGGAGTACCAGCTTGAAGAGAATTGCCAAGTTCTTCGACGCCACCTAGGAATGCACGTAACACTTCAATGTCAGTCTCAAATCTTCTAAGAAACCCATAAAACATCGAAATCGCTTGCTTAGACACAGTTTGCCTATCGTCAACACAATATACTACACAATATGTACATTATGTATATCAGTTAAAAAAATACCTACGCGCTATGCATGTGTAACCCCAGACGAATTACTGCAGCTCGTGTATTTGGACAACGTTTTTTAGACTTGGAACATACTACACCCTAGCCCCTAGGCTTATTAAACCCTTAGGAAAAACAAGAAACATTCGCCAAACATCGAAACACGGCACAACTTAAATTAAACGGGTAATGATAAATCTTCATTACATATCACAAATAATGCATTACAGAAACTAAACTACGCATTATACTCTCAATATGTAGATTATGTATATCAGTTAAAAAAACCTACACGTTATGCATGTGCAACCCCAGACTAATTACTGCAGCTCGTGTATTTGGACAAGTTTTTTAGACTTAGAACATACTACACCCTAGCCCCTAGGCTTGTTAAACCCATAGGAGAACAAGAAATGTTCGCCAAACATCGAAACACGGCACAACTTAAATTAAACGGGTCAGGATAAATATGAATCCATGACTATGTTTTGATAGATTTTCATATTTTGATTCTTATTTATGTCTTTATTTCAATCTGTGTTGGTTTTTCTAGGAAACTTAATTCGGGAATGGCCTTAACTTCAATGTCTCTTTAACTTAGAGTAGGAAGCTAACATAGATAAGGAACCCTAGGCTAAAATAGATCAGGAGATAGTCCGGGGTAGATCTTGTGTTTTGAACGTTCCTAGAGGCCCGAGCTTACTATGCGACTGTAGGAGTGAGATGTTGGTGAGTAGGGCCTAGGAGACGTTATCGGCTTATCCTAGGTGTAAAATTCCACGATCAGTGATCAGCTGCTTGAGAGTGTAAAACCAACACGATCCCGATAAATAATGGAAAGTAATTAGACTTTAGGATTCATGTGAACAAGTGACCCGAAACAAGCTAGGAGTAGTCTTCCATCTTTATCGTGATTCTCTTGCATTTTTCCTTCTCGTTACGTCCTTCACTCGCCTCTTGATCATAAACCCAAAATTAAAAATATTTTACTGCTTTTTAGTTAGGTTTACTAGTTTTAGCAAGTAATCTCCTCCATGTGGGTTCGACACCTTTTATACTGCATTGCACGTCTGTATCCTCGCAGAAGTAGTAATTTTAGGGAATTATTACTTGTTTTGTATACTTAAATTACTTTTGTTAACAATACCAAAAAAACAAATACGATTGAGCAGTGAACCTACATAATTACTATAGTATGCGTGACTTTTGTTAACAAAACCAGAAATCACATACGATTGACTAATCCAGCAAATCTGCAATCTGCGAAGAAGTAGCAGTACACAGTGTTGGAAAGAAACAATATGTACCTTCTTCTATCGTTCAATTAATAACAATCACCAATGAGGCACACCCAGAAATCGGCGACGAACGGTTGCAATAGACTGCACAACTACTGTTGCAATATATAAACGAACGGTTTTCTTCAATAACCAAAACCGACAACGAACTTCAGCCTTAATGATATTTGTGGAGTGCAGACGCATAAATTTTTGGAAGATACCACAGAATGAACGTGATCTCAATAGAGAATAACCATGATTTTGGCAGAGAAAATCATGGGATTTTCCATAACAACCACCAATGCATGTACCTAAAATAGCCTTCTAGCTTTTTTAAATGATTTAATTTAACATTAGTTGGCATTATTTGGGACCGTTAGATCTTCAGAATGAATCACCGAGATTGAAAAGAATAATAGAACAAAATATGGAAAAAGGAAATGAATACATTTATATATTAATCTATATATTAATATGCATGTATGCTTGCGGTGGATTTGTGAGAAAACTGATTAGTTTATAGGTGAACTAATTCACAATATCCAAGCGACACATATGTTGGTGGGAGTCGGTTAATGTCTATGCTAAAGCCATGCAGAAAGTTCAACTGTATGGTGGTTATTTATGGAAGAATCGACGCATCAGTTGCGGTTAGTGCATGGCATTATACATATGAAGAGACACCACCTTTCATGGAGAGACATGCATTGCCTATATATATGTGTGCTCACATCACCGATAAAGATACACATACAATAACTATATAGACAGAAAGATAGACACATATATTGTGGAAAAAAATATGTGAGAAATTAGAGGGTCCCAAAACCTTTCCTTTTCTTAAGTCTTTTGCCTTTTCAACTTAAGATAACCTCCAAGTGGTTTATGAGGATCCTTAATGCCAAGACTTTTGAAGTGGTCTCTCCTATCCTATAAATAGATGGGTTTGAGAGATGAGAAGGACACACCAACGACAAATATTCTCTCTACTCTCTCTAGTCTCTACATTCTAGTGTGCATCTTAGGAGCATTGCATTGCTCGGTTCTCGCCTCCAATTCAAGTTCGCTAGTGCCTACGAGTTTGAGGTGCTTCAACTCGGTAGGAGGAAAGTCGTTTCATCTTTGGAAACATTACGCCAATCCGTGAGCACTAGCCGGGGCGTATTTCGTCTTGCGGAGAGAGGGATACCTCGACTCGACTTGAAGAAGACCATAGTTTGCATCTTGTTCTTTTATTGTATTTACTTTGTTTTATTTACCTTCTAGTTTGTTGTTCTTTTGTGACAGCAAAAGTTTGCCCGTGTAAAGGCTGCATTATTTCCAACATATATTTGTATATATACTTTCGGTTCTTGTATATATGTAAATAAAATGGTTGATTCTTTATCCATCAAAAGAATCATTTAAATGTTGAGGTCAAAGAGAAGATAACATCAATTGTGGAGGATCCAATTAACGAGAGGACAAACATCAAATGATGGATTCAACCTCTACATCAAATGAAGAAAGCATGGATGGAGGTTGGTGATTTTATCCCTACTTATACTATAAATGTTGTGGTTGAATTAATTCAAATCTAGAGTTAGATTTCATTATATAAATAATTAAAGTTGAGATATGGCTTACATGAGCTGCCCGACTGTGAGGGAACTGAAGAAATTCGAGCACGAGCATCCCCACCACCAATCCGTCGAGGAAGCTATACACTTTTTCAGATTTTTGACAGCTGCAATTGGAGAGTGTGTACAAAAATTCCCCTTATGCATTTGAGGGCATTTTTGTCTGAAAAAGTGTTAGGCATGTATAAATGGTTTACGAGCAAAATGTACAGTATAGGAACCGCAAAAGTATATTTTAAGGTATAAAAACCTCAAATGTGTATTGGAGATAGTATATCACCTAAAAATGTAATTCAATTTATTTAATATTGAATAAAAAATGGCTTAGAGCTTTACCTGCCAAACAATGAATTGCATCCTGTCATAATTTCAACATATATAAGTGTTTTAAATTTGAGCATAGTTCCAGAGAAATATAAAACAAAATACAAAAAATATGTTAGGGATGTATTGGAAGAAGAATATAATTTTAAATAGTAATTATATTTACCTAAAACATATACCCATTTTTCTGAAATTCTCTTATGAAACATTTGTTTTCTGGCATTAGATGTTATGCAGTGTTGTTTTGTGAGTTAATAAAGAGAAAATAAAGTAAGAGAAATGAAAAAAGTAGAAATTATATTGTTTTCATTTTAGAAAATGTTTCATTTTTATGGAATAACTCAAAGGGAAAATGTTTCATTTTTAATGATATGAAGGGGAGTTATTACACAATTTGACATTATATTTCGTTCAAAACTCCTCAAAAGGTTAAGTGGGACCTACTACTACTCCATTTACTCAGTCAATAGTACTCTCTTCGTCTCATTTAAGATGACGCGTTTTCCTTTTTAGTTTATCCAAAATAAGATGACACATTTCATTTTTTAGAAAGTTTCTCTCTCCAATTAATACATCGATCTCACTCTTATTAAAATATTCATCTTTCTTTCTCTCTTTATTTTAATACTTACACTTACCTTTTTCCTCTCTCCAATTAAACACATTAACCAATAACTCCTAAAGTCTTGTGCCAGCTAAGAAATGTGTCATTTTTGCCGGGACGGAGGGAGTATTATTTAATACTCTTTCTATCCCTGAAAATTTGTCACTTATTTCCATTTTTGTATGTCCCTACAAAATTTTTCACCTTCCACTTTTACCATTTTTGGTAGTGGACCCACATCCACTAACTCATTTTCACTCACATTTTATTATAAAACTGATATATAAAAATAGGACTCATACGTCTTTTCAACCTACTTTCTATTACTCCCTCCATGTTAATTGAGTCATTTTTCTATTTTGGAAAGTTCCAAAATAATTAAGTCATTTCTATTTTTGTCAAAAAGTAACTCTCTCTCGTAGTTTATTCTCTTTTCGCTTCTATGTGCCGAAAAGAAACGCCTCTATTAACAATGAAGGGATGGAGTACATTTCTTAAAACGTGTGCCGGGTTAAATGATGACAAATTATTAAGGACGGATGGAGTAATTGATTTAAATAGTTTCTAAAACCCTAAACCCAAATGATGAAGTGTATTGTACAAAATTGGGAAATAGAAACACGATGTTGATGGGATTGTTGGAGTATATTTTGTAAAGTTGGGATTTGGTTATTCAGGCTCAATTTACCATTTTTCTCTCAATCCATTTCCCCCCTTTCCAAACTGCACAAGTCTTACCTCTATCGGTATCGTGTGTTTAAATTCCCTTGTTGAAATTTTCTCGACAACCATTCAAACCATATCTTTTGATACTTTTGCTTTCTTTTAGTTGCAGAGCTGCTGTGTCATTAATGGCTGGAAATGGAAATGGACGAGCAACCGGAATCGATTGGGGACGCCATATTCGTGTGTGGCAGCGTGGCAGCACGACCGCATTGAGATTATTCCAAAAGATCAAGGACAAAAGACCAAGCTATAAGAGAGAGCGGAGAAAGAAAAAATGGTCCGAATCTGAATATTAATCATCCCTTCAAGATCAATGTCAAATGCTTCTAAAAGACCATCATTGCATTCATCTCCGAAAGAGCTTGGCGTGGATACCTCGCACGCCTCAATCGGAGTCCAGTAGAAGAAAATACAGCTGATTTACAAAACTGTGCATTGCAGTGAAAAACGCGTGGGCCGGCGAAATTTGCCCGACCGGGCAATTTGGGGCATATCGCGATACAGAAAAAATGCCCGATCGGGAGATTTCTGAGCAAAAAAAGCCCTATCGGGCAAATGTTGTTGGGCCTGTTTTCGAGCCCTAACTATTTAAATAGCTAGGGCACGACTTCCAAAGCATCTTTTGGCATTTGGAGACATTTTTAGAGAGAGAAAGAGGCTTGGAGTCCATTTTTGGGAGGAAGAACAAGATCAAGCCTTATCCACCTAATAGCAAGTCCCATATGATAGCATTTACTTGTTCTCTTGTATTGTTGCCCATTATGAGTGACTAGATTTTAGGGATTACTTTTAGTTTGTTAGGGGAGCTTGTAAATATGAATCCATGACTATGTTTTGATATATTTCCATATTTTGATTCTTATCTATGTCTTTATTTCAATCCATGTTGGGGTTTTCTAGGAAACTTAATTCGGGAATGGCTTAACTTCAATGTCTCTTTAACTTATAGTTGGGAGCTAACATAGATAAGGAACCCTAGACTAAAATTGATCAGGAGATAGTCCGGGGTAGATCTTGTGTTTTGAACCTTCCTAAATGCCAATCCCGAGCTTACTATGCGACTGTAGGAGTGAGATGTTGGTGAGTAGAGCCTAGGAGACGGTATCGGCTTATCCTAGGTGTAAAATTCTACGATCAGTGATCAGTTGCTTGAGAGTGTAAAATCAACACGATCCCGATAAATAATGAAAAGTAATTAGACTTTAGGATTCATGTGAACAAGTGACCCGAAACAAGCTAGAAGTAGTCTTCCATCTTTATCGTGATTCTCTTGCATTTTTCCTTCTCGTTACGTCCTTCACTCGCCTCTTGATCAAAAACCCAAAATTAAAAATATTTTACTGCTTTTTAATTAGGTTTACTACTTTTAGCAAGTAATCTCCTCCCTGTGGGTTCGACACCTTTTATACTGCATTGCACGTCTGTATCCTCGTAGAAGTAGTAATTTTAGGGAATTATTACTTGTTTTGTACACTTAAATTGCACCCTCGAAATCACAACAGAAATCGCACCACGTTGTCATATGTAGCTTTCACCGCCGCTGCTAGGAATCAAGTGACTAATAATCCCTTAAACACTGTATTCGGTAAATTTAAGGATGAGTTAGCAAGATAACGCATCACAATAAGATAATATAATGAAACTACGGTGTCATGGCTGATGTCAATATAAAATAGTAATTTTCTACTCACAGCCCATACATAGTCCAATAAATCCTAGTTGATTGTTTCCAAAATCTGTCTATGCCATAGTTAATTAATAAATCCTACAAAGACTATGACAAAGACTCATTTCAATATGCATTATATAGCTGGCCTCCCTCTAGAGCTTATCGATCACTATGTTTATACATAGTTTATACTTTCGTGAATTTCTGAGTTTCCTGTTCAAATTTTCACGGTTGCAAAGAGCATCTAAACTCGTTTGCATCAATGGCCGGAAAGGGAGAAGAGCAAGCGATCGGGATCGATTTGGGCACCACATATTCGTGCGTGGCAGCATGGCAGCACAATGAGCGTCTCATTGGAGAAGCTGCCAAGAATCAAGTCGCCAGTGCTCCAAATAATACCGTTTATTACGATGTCCTTTATCAATCGTCCCCCAAAAATAGAAACTTTTTAATAAGGAACAAGTTTTAATGCAAAATTGGTATAATACGAGAGATATGAAGAAAAGTATGTTAGGGAAAAATGGATCCCCCTCATTAGAGAAATAATTTTCGTAAACTAGAACGTTTCTATTTTTAGGGGATGAATTAAAAAGAAAGAGTTTTTATTTTTAGGGTCTGATGGAGTATTATATTACTCTGTTAGGGACCTAAATCCCTAACGATCCGATAAAACGGACAATAACGAGATAAAGATAATCCATAAAGATCTGGGCGGCTGTGCGCGGGTTCCAACCCGTCGGGCAACGGCTACAGATCAGATATACGTTCCGGCTGTGCGCGGAGACCTTCCGTCGGGCAGCAGGTAGCGTAGGGAATTACAGATTCAAAGCATAACTCGAGGCATTTGGCCAAAATAATATATTCATTGATTCATTATTGGATGATTAAATATGATAACAAGCTCTCCTATTTATAATAGTAGAATACTACCCTAACTTATTGAATAAGAAAACTAAGATATGGAAAAGATTTGGTGAAATAAAAGATAACTAAATAATTGTGATTTCCTAAGATATGGGATCGTATCAACTCCCCCACGGTTGAAATCTGCCTTGTCCTCAAGGTGGAAACTACGAAGCAACGACGATAGTCGTAAGCAAAAGCTTTGGTGAGACGTCTCCTCCTGGATCAAACACATACCGAATAGTTGAATGTATCCCTCGATCACTTCCATAAAAAATCAACCAAGGAGACCTAAAGTGGCCGCCAAGATTCCGTGCCAAAATGAAAAACCTGTTCACACCTCCAACAATGCTCAAACATGGCGTGTCATTGCGCGGAGGGATCAACCTTGCATCGGTGTCGAGCGATGTTGATCGATGATTCATACTTGGAACATCACCGACATTCAAATTCACATAGATACAAGCAAGTGCATGCGAACCGGAGTGAGCATCCCCTGTCTTACCCAATTCTTCTGCTTTTAATTTAAGCTCATCCTCAAACAACCTTCGCTTCATTTCCATTTCCTCTTGACTGTCCTGTTTTTTCATATCAAATCCAGCCTCGATGTCATCAACAAGGCTCTGATTCTCCATGCTCTCTCCCTTGTTCGGCTTCTCACTCAACACACTTAAATCTTTTTCTTTCGGCTCTAAACTAGATCGAAGGGCTTCGGCTTTATTTTCTTTCTCCAGCCAAGTCGCTACATCACTTTTCATCTCCAATTCCTTATGTGTTGGAACACTTATATCATCAATCTTCTCATCATATGCCCGGACGAGCACTTGCACCGGCGTATTGTTGGTCTTGATGATTTCTTCCAGGGACTCGTCATTTGGTACAACAAGAGTAGCACTCCCATTGTGAGCAACGCTGTCAGGAACATCCTCAGCTAGATTATCGTCATAAATATTCTCCTCAAACAATGCATTCACGCAGGCGAGAAGGGCGGCTTGCTCCAATCTACAACTACGTAGCTTCTCGTTGAAATCACTTACGACAGCTAGTTGGGCCGGGCAATGCGAACGAACCTTGAGACTGGGAATATTGGGCAGACCACGCTGCTTCCCCGAATCAATAAACCTGCTGGGTCGTTGAGGCGGGTGCGTGGCAACGGCAGACAACGGAGCTGTGCGGTGACTCAGCGGTCGGTCATACTTCGTAGGCTGCAAGGTCTGCGGGCAGCGATAGTCGGGCGGATCCCAACGACTAGGCGGACCCAGTGGTGGCTGATCATAATTCGAATATCCTCGTGATGGTTCCCAACAAGAGGGCTGCCACGACTGTGGTGGGTCGTCACAAGTGACAGGCCGACTAAATTGCTGATCATACCCGCCTATTTGTTGACGATGTTGTTGATATCTTGGTGGGTCCCAACATGAACCCCTGAGATTTCTCCCCTCGCGACGATATCGATCTCTCTGCGGGCTGTCACGCGTGCCAAAATTAGGGTTTCTGGGGCGAGGCCCCCTCTCCCAATTACGTCTCCGTCGTGCCCCGTCACAATCAGAATCGTCGTCGTCATAACCTATTCGCTGATCATACCTGCGGTAGGGGTTTGGTTCAAGATTATCGAACCGGCGATCCATTTCATCCCTCCAAGAATCCCATCTGTCGAGTCTATCTATCAAGCGATCCAATTTATAACCCACGGAATCATCGTGGTCCGCATCCTCCGTTGGGCGACCCTCACGGTCCCCCTCGTCGGTCTGCTGTCGGTTGAAACCGACGTTGTCTCGGCGGCCAATCGTGTTATCACGGCGCGACGAGCCATTCGGAAAGTAGTCGGGTCGGTTTGCGCCCCAACCTTGCCTACCGTTGTTGTTGTATCGTCTCATGAGTACACAGATGAAAGCACCAGTTGTTAGGGACATAAATCCCTAACGATCCGATAAAACGGACAATAACGAGATAAAGATAATCCGGCGCCCGTGAGGGTCTGCGGAGATAAAGATCTGGGCTGCTGTGCGCGGGTTCCAACCCGTCGGGCAACGACTACAGATCAGATATACGTTCCGGCTGTGCGCGGAGACCTTCCGTCGGGCAGCAGGTAGCGTAGGGAATTACAGATTCAAAGCATAACTCGAGGCATTTGGCCAAAATAATATATTCATTGATTCATTGTTGGATGATTAAATATGATAACAAGCTCTCCTATTTATAATAGTAGAATACTACCCTAACTTATTGAATAAGAAAACTAAGATATGGAAAAGATTTGGTGAAATAAAAGATAACTAAATAATTGTGATTTCCTAAGATATGGGATCGTATCATACTCCCTTCGTTCCATAGTAGTTGTGTCATTTTGTCATTTTGGTACGTTCCATAGCAGTGGGGTCACTTCCCTTTTTAGCAAAATTCAACGTATTTTTTTCACTTACTTTACTCTCTCTTACTTTATTCTATGTTCATCTCTCTACATTATTCATTTCCTACTTTATTCTTCATTTACTTAACTCAATTAATAGAATTTTTCTTAAATGACGTCCCAAAAAGAAACGCCTCCACTACCGCAGAACGGGGGGAGTAACGCCTCCACTACCACAGAACTGAGAGAGTATAAAACTAATATACTCCCTTTGTTCTACGGTAGTGGAGGCGTTTCTTTTCGGCACGCGATATAAAAATGTGTTAAGTGAGCTAAAAGTAAAGGAAAAATAAAGTAGAAAATGAAAAACGTAGAGAGATGAAGAAGGAATAAAGTAAGAAAGAGTAAACTAAGTGAGAAGAAATGTGTTGATTATTAAAGCTAAAAAGGGAAATGAACGTATCAAAATGACTCCACTACTATGAAACAGATAGAGAATAAAGGTAGAATTCATATTCCACTCAATTTTTTTTAATTATTTTCCTCTATATTTCTTAAAACCCGTGTCAAATCAAATTGAGACGTATAATGAGGGACATATAATAAGGGACGAATGGAGTATCTGTTCATTCAAGCTATTTCATGGTGTTTTTTTGATACAAATACTCTCGAAAATAAAACTAATATATACACAAGCTAGTAAAATGAACTAAGGAAACATTTCAATCGAAATAATTAAATAACACTAACTAGCCGAGGAAACCCTATTTATGCAAAATGAAACATTCCACCTATTAGTTCCTATTAGTGCTTTCGAATTAACGTACAATCTTAAGGCTAAACGACTTCTTCGTAATATGCAGAAGCACCTCAAATACCAAAAACCTCTTCCAAGTGAAAGGCCAACGTTTTCAAAACTTTTTCCTTATCATGTTGTATTTCTGTTATGTGAAAGAGAGAATGGACTTTTATTATTACTATTCTCTTATTGTGTTATGTGAGAAAGAGATTGAATGAGAAAATTTTTATTTTCGAGTTGAGTAGCAATTCTTTTTATATCACATGCATAGTTTCTGGTGTTCTATAACTTGTTGTATTCTACTATATCACTTCTATCTCTACTCCAATTCGTTTGTAGTATTATTTCTTACTCCTCTTTAATTTACAGATGCAAAGAGGCTGATTGGCCGTAAATTCAATGATCCAACGGTTCAGAGTGACATGAAACTATGGCCATTCAAGGTCATTCCTCACCCCACCGACATCAACAAGCCTATGATAGTAGTGTCGTACAAAGGAGAGGAGAAGCAGTTTTCAGCTGAGGAGATCTCTTCAATGGTGCTATCTAAGATGAAGGATATCGCCGAGGCCTATCTTGGATCGTTTGTGAAGAATGATGTCGTCACCGTGCCTGCCTATTTCAACGACTCTCAGCGTCAGGCCACCATGATCATGTGCATGCTCTCCTTACTTTTAATTATCGTGTTGGATTCATTTTTTAAAATGTAGGGAAGTTATAACAGAATTGGAATTAGCTCAACATTCGGTTATCAGCTTAAATATTCAGTTTTAATACCATACTTAATTTGTAGAACATTATGATTGATCTTGAACAATAGTAGTACTATTTGACTTGTATTCTCTTTCTCTCTTAGTATTGTATTCTGGTAACTTCCTCGGTGTTCTTACTCCGGCGACCCAGATTGAAAACTGACTGAAAACTGATGTCGATTATCCAACAATTTACATTCTATATTCATATTTACTTCAGCATGAACTCCAAATAAATATCTCAATCTCCTTCAACACATATGGGTTCTGTCACACTCAGTTTTGGCTTCAAGTCCTAGTTTCATATCATCCGTTAATCAAGATTTTGGTGTTCCTCCATGAATATGATGCTCGAAAACTTGAAGCACCAACACCTGACTAAATCCGCTTGAAAATCCTTGGCTCCATTCTCAGCAACACCCAAATGTACAATCCTTGTTCTTGAATCTGCCAACAGAATTTTGACCTCCAATCTGCGTTAAACAATTGTCAGAGAGACAGCAGCAGAGCGAAGGCGTATGCCATCATCGTCCCATATTCTCTCGGGTGCAGTAGCTCCAGCAATTATAGCCTACAACACATACCATTAACAGGATTGGTCAATGCAATGTCAAAACATCAAAGTTCAGAGCGCGATAATCATAGATTTTGGTTAGAGGATTACGACCCCACTCTTCACAGAAAATATTCGAAAGAGCTAAACACATTTTACAAGAGATAACCAACCTTTCCACTGTTAACAGCAGCTACTATTGCTACACGCTGTTCATCTCCACCAAACTCATAAAAGTAATAATTCCTGAAGACGTCGGACATAAACAAGCTAATAAGAAATATATAAAAACACTACCTGACTTTCTATGAAAGTCAAAATGACTAGCTTACTTCAACTTCTAAAGAATTTGAAGTTGTAGTTGTTCGTTAACTTAGCAGGTTGCTCTTTAATATACTGTTACAGCAGGTTAGCAATGACATTGTTAAGGATACCTGTAACCGTCTTCTTCCTTAATCTTAAATGTCCTAGCAGAATACAACGTCGCACCAACTGTTTACACAATTTTAGGCAAAATCAGAAACAAAACTTTAAAGCCTTCTTGAGAGACAAACAGCATTCCCATCGAAATACCTGGAACAAATATTTTAGCTGCATCCTTCAGAGAACCTAAATCAGCAATGTCTTGGGCCTGTCAGAGTCAGAATAAGCACTTTTACGAGACAATAAATGAAACGAAACACTTGTAATATCTGATAGGTGAAGAGTATCACATCCGCAAACCTCTAAGAAGGTAATCTTGAGTGAATTAGATGGTCGAATAACAACACTCAGAACTTCGGATCTGTTTGACATTGGCATGTACTGAAGAGTCAAGATTCAATTACATACAGAAACACTCATGATAGATGAAATGAACAGCTAAAACCAAACATAGCCAAAGAACTTTTTCAATTAAACTAAACTGGGGAGGATTGGTACTTCTCAGCAGCATATGTAGAGGTTCTCCACTCTAGATAAATGAACTCAAACAAAGCATTTAATTTTCAGCCAAAAGCAATATGAGATATTTTTTAAATCCTTTTCCTGAATTCCTCAACAAATTAACCATCTTCTAATGTGTAATTGGAGTAGCAAGGGAAAGAAATAGCAATGTAATTCAGAATCTACCAGATAAAGCAACACAAACTCAACTTTCAGGAATATATATATAAAATCTTCATGAGTTTGAAACAATGGAGGTTACCCATCGGGGGTGGCGAAACGCGCAGCATAAGTCTTTGGCTTCGCCTTATCTCCATAGAGAGACAGTCCAGCATTATAGTCCTACAAAATTCAGTAAAAGAATAATTGAAAATTTCGTTCAATCCAATGCAAATATGCAATTATGATACATTTTCCTCAAACCTAAATTGAAAATTTCATCTTAAAATTGAAGCTAGAAAGGGGGAATTGAGAATGAAGGGAAAATGCAGTGCAGACCTCGGGTTCCATGATGTCTTGGAAGTTGGGAGGGACGCGAATTGAGAAACCATCTCCGTAGAATTGGAACCAAGACTTGGTGTTGGCGATGCCGGAGAGGAAAGATTTGGAAGGAGATTGAGCTAGTGCAGCGGCAGCGGAAGAAGAAGAAGAAGAAGATAAGGCTACAACTGGAGAAGCGAGGATTAAAGTTCTTCTAGAGATAAGAGAAGCAGCAGCATCCAGCAAGAAGGGGAAGGAAGGGTGTGGGCTCGTCGTTGGCGGAGGGGAAGAAGGGGAAGGGGAAGGGGAGGGGGAGGGGGAGATGGATAGCATCAATTTGGGCATGGTCATCGAATAATGTGGTTCACGTTCATCCCAGTTCATTTCTTCATTTTCCATTTATTTTAAGAGCATCCACGGAAGCGAGGACTTCCCCACGGACTAGCACTAGGACTTCTCAAAAACACCTTCTGTCACGTCATAAATAAAGACTTTCCACCTCACTGCCACATCACTAAGACTTCCCACTACATAATAGTGGATTAGCACTAGGACAAGCACTAGGATATCCCAACAACACAATTTCACATTTTATATACGAAATTTAAATACGGAATTAAAATTTCGACACAAATACGGAGAAAACGTGAACATTTTATATAAATAAATAAAATATACATAATTAAAAAAACATAGTTCAAAGAGAAAATAAAAAAAAAAACCATCCCCAAGCTTTGACACACGCGGCCCCTCTCTCACTCCTCGTCGTTCCCTAGTGGCGGCGGCGGAGTCCCCAGATGCCTCCCCCCCCCCCCGCTGATGGGTGGGAGCCCAGCATCACGCCTCATCAAGTCGATGACCCTCTGCATCTTCTCCTTGTGTATGGGGTCATCGGTCGCTCTCCACTCCTTGATGATTTCTATCATGTTCGTATGATGTTGGATATGGGCAATACGGGAGAACTCGGGGGTCGGCTGGAATGCTGTAGGGGCTGTCGATTGGACTTCTTGGGACCGGCTGCTGGCGCCTCCCCTACACTCCCGCATCGCCGTCTTTTGCCCAATCGGGCGGCGACGGCGACGGTTATACGAGGGAGGACTCGGGATATCTTCGGAATCGTCGGGGAGGTCGGTGGAGCCGGCGCTGCTGCTGTAGTCGTCGCTGGAGTTAATCTTCTGCCGCTTCGGCCGGCCAGCCAGCTGCGACACCCGCCGAAACTTTGCCGACTCCATCAGCACCACATAGGAGTCCCAATGGTTAAACGTGTCGTGCTTGCCGCGCTCGGGGAACTCCGCCATCGGCTTCGCATCCTCCATGGTCTGGCCACTGGTAAGCATGCGGCCGTTGTTCTCGTATAGGCCGGCAAATCGGGAGACAACGGCCTTCAGTTGGTCCCATGTCTTCCGGCACTCTTCAGCGTGTGATACCTTCCATCCGCCGGTTTAAACGAACAGTAGGCTTGGGAGATGCGTTTCCACATGTTGTCGATCATCTGGTTGCTCGACCGAATGGGATCATCGCAGACATTGATCCAGGCTTTTTACAAAGCCACACACTCCTCCTCACTCCACACGGTCCGCCGTGTCTTCTCGTAGTCGTCATCCGCCTAAGCCCCCACCTCCTCCGCCCCAGCCCTCGACTGCGAGGACTCACCCGCCACCCCCTTGCTCTTGTCGCGGCCACTGCCTCTACCCTTGCCCTTCTTCGAACCACCCCGACGGCCTGCAGCCGGTGGACTCTCAGTGGGAGGCACCCTAACCGGAGATAGACCCAACTCCTCCAATGAGAAAGTCTCAGCAGAAGTGTACTGAGACTCCAGTGGAGTACAGGTCTGGGATGCCCCTGTAAAGAAATCAATAGTGGGGCGATAGACATTGTTCCCGTGCGACCCAGCAGTTGTCGGCTGCCTCTGCATCATCCCGCTCATCTGGGCCGTGCCGGCACTCATGCCCGCCATTTGGGGCAACATCTGGGGCATCATCTCACTCATCTGGGTCATGCCGGCACTCATCTGGGGCCAAGCGTACATGTTATAGTATTGTGACATCATCCCCGACATCTGGATGCTCGTTCCACTTCCAACCGGGAACGAGGGTGTTTGTGTTTCGCTAGTGGTTGGGGAGTCGCTGTCGTGGTGTTCCATTTATCTTGAATAGAATGGGAGTAGAGAGATAGAAACTCATTA
Organism: Salvia splendens; assembly: GCF_004379255.2. Classification (NCBI taxonomy): domain Eukaryota; kingdom Viridiplantae; phylum Streptophyta; class Magnoliopsida; order Lamiales; family Lamiaceae; genus Salvia; species Salvia splendens. The sequence continues at coordinate 19,709,286 of NC_056049.1, forward strand.
ATACAAGTGGTGCAAATAAAAATGAACCGAAACGAGCCGTATATATAGAGTTTTAAAAAAAATCAAAAATTGCGGTCGTCCGTCGGGCGCCCACAATAGCGGACGAGACGATGGACACCACGACGGACGAGCACAAAAACCGACGGACGAGGGGTCATCCGTCTGGCTAGTCCGTAAGCGGGACGCCGGTCTCAATAGTGGACGAGCGGCTCGCCGGTCGCTCGTCCGCCGACTTGTCCACTATTGTAGATGCTCTATCTAAGTCTGTTGCTTTAAAATTCACTATTATTGGAGTACTAAGAATAAATCTAGTTTTATAAGTAATACTTCCTCCGTTTCTTCATAGTTGAGGCAAAACTTTTCGGCACGGAGTTTAAGAAAGAGATGTTGAATGTGTTAAATAAATAGATAAAAAAGTAAGAGAGAGAAAAAAGTAGAGAGAAAAATATAGAATGTGAATACAAATATGGAGAAACGGAGGGAGTATAAGAATAAATACAAACTAGTTTTATTTATTAAAAGTGAAATGCCACATGTGACATGACACACAAATACTACTAGGTGCCCCTAGAGTTCATTCTTTTTTTTGGATTATCAATCATGTTTTATTTGAATTCCTACTTTTTTTTAAAGGATATTTGAATTCCAGCTTAAATGTGAATTCGGTAAGAATGAACAATATATATTACTCCCGATAAAAGTTACATTTCATTATTATCATAAATGGTAAATGTCTCACATTCTGTTTTTTAACATTTTATAAAACTCATGTTCATATCAAATATAACTTTTACTGTGGGACGAATGGAGTACAATTTATGTTACTTCATGAATATAAATTGTTATTAGAAGTATTTTCACAAATATTTTAATTCATTAAATACTATTTTTTTCGTTTAGGACTATACTTTCTCATTTAAATTCCTAAATGCTACACATTATACTCTTTCCGTGCTACTCCCTCCGTCCCCAATTAATTGTCACTCTTTTCCATTTCGGTCTGTTCCTCAATAATTGTCACACTTCATTTTTACCATAAATGGTAAGTAGGTCCCACATTCCACTAACTCACTTCACTCACATTTTATTATAAAATCAATATAAAAAAGTGGGTCGCACATTCCACTAACTTTTTCAACCAACTTTTCTTTACATTTCCTAAAACTTGTGCCCAGTCAAAGAGTGACAATTAATTGGGGACGGGGGGAGTATAATAAATGTTACACTTTAATTCCTTTATAGTTTCTCCTACAAAAGATGCCACATTTTCTTTTTTTGAAAAAAAGGTTCCCTATTAGTATAAATATACTACTATTTTCTCTTTCCATCTAACACACAAAACAACATCTCCAAAATCTCGTGCAATTCTCGAAATGTACCTTCTATTAGAGCATTTACAATAGCACGGACTAGTCAATATTCTAGCACTAGGACTAACCAAAAACACTTCTGCCACGTCATTAGAGCATCCCCATCCATGCTCTTTGGCAAGACCCACATTTATTAATTTTTTACTCCTTACTCTTCCGCAAGAGCACAACACCTACATTCATGTTCTTCCGCAAGAGCATGCTCAAGGGTCCCACCATTCCATTATTCAATTTAAATACTTCAATTATTAAAAACATATCCACAATATTAAAATGCATTAAAAATACCCGATACCATTACAAATTACTAAAAAAATAAAAATTACATAATTAAAATCCTAAAAATTAAAAACTACATAATTAAAATCCTAAAAATTGAGATTGAGAGAGTTGTTTGGTATAGTGTCATTTTTTTGTGTTTGAAATGGGAGTACTTATAGATGAAAGTTTGAATTTTAGGGTAAAAATAATAAAAAAAATAAATTAAAAGTGTGGAAAAAATAGATATATTTTATTAGGAAGTGGGAAAATATTTTTTTTATTAAATCTGAAATTTTCAGATTTTTTCAAATATTAAAAAAAATTATAAAAATGATAAACTAACGGCCAACCAAAGCATGCCACATCGGCTGCTCGTGCTCTTGCCGTTGACACGGACGTGCTCTTGCCATTGACACGGACGTGCTCTATGCATCGAGCAGGGTCGTGCCGTCGGCAAGAGCACAGCGGCGGACACTTGCAAGCCGCGCCGACGGCACGGACGTCGTCCTTACTGACGAGGACTGATGGGGATGCTCTTAGGACTTCCCACAGCTTGTTACGTCACTAGGACTTCCCACAACCCAGTAATAGACTAGCCGACGTCCTAGCCAAGCAAATAAATTGACAAATACGATTAATTTGTTTTAATTATTGGTGTTTATCAAATACGTATTTAAAAAATGAAGTGCAATGAGTTGTAAATGTAGAGTATAAAAAAAATCAGCTAGCCTATCGGTGTCCGCGCAATAGCGGACTAGCGATCAGCTAACAGTTTAAGTCCGCGGATGAGAGCTCGTGCTACTTCGTGACGTCCGTCGCGTTAGCCTAACGCAATAGTGGACGTCCACACGCCCTAACCACTAGTCCGTAGTGTGCTATTGCATATGCTCTTATGGGACAGAGGGACTACTACTATTCTTAACTTTTAAAATTTGAAATTATTATTTTATGTCAATATATCATCATTGACTGAAATATAAGATGCTAACTATAAAATAGATTATATGAATTGGAGGATCGTATCTTCAGGCAGGGGGAAACCCGGCGGGGTGAAGGAGGATTAACTAGGGTTTCAGAAACCCCTATTTGGATAGAAAGATTAGGGTTTCTAGAAAAGAATATCCAAAATAAAGTTTTACTGTATTTCTTAATGACAGATGTATGCAATAGTACAATTTATAATTATAGAGGGTTACCGAAAAGAAAAGTCGAGATGGAGCTTATAATATTTGCTTGACTCAGTTACATCAATGAAATAAAATCATCAACAATATTCTTAGAATTACACACACAATAAACATATTTATTGTATCACACATGAATTAGAAAGAGGCCTAACGCCTCAAGCTTGAGGCCAACGGTTTGATGAATCCGATCTTCCATCTCCGACGTCAAATAATTCTTCCAATCTCCAACTTGACCTTTCCTAAAATATTTCGCATTGGCCGCCAACTTCTTAAGCCTCTCGAAACTGCACCTCCACAGAAGCTCCTCCACCTCTCCTTCCTCCTTCAACGGTCTCCCCACAAACTCCGCAATCCTCGAAATCTCCCTCTCGGGGTGCGATTTGATGTCCTCGTACTTGACGAACAGGACCTTCTCCGGCCTCCTCTGGCTCTCCAGCCAGTACTCGGCCACAGAGCCGGAAAAGGGCCCGCTGGGATGCACGCCCGAGCAGAAGCACTCCACTGCCCTGCTGAGCGGCAGCGGCTCTTTATCTCGCCGAAATATGAGATTGTAGAAGTGCCACATGGAGACGAGGGTGTCCTTGGGGCTCCTGGCGATGAACACGATCTTGCTGGCGGAGGAGGCGAGGCGCGGAGGCGTCGTAGATGTCCACGTTGCAGTAGTTGGTCAAGGGCTCGACCTCGGCGGTGGGGACGAGGGAGTGAGGGAGGGTTGGCCGTGGCGAGGCGATCGCCGTTTTCGCCGCCTTTTTTGAGGATGGAGTGAGAGAGCGCCATGAGCCACGTGGTGCCGGTCTTGGGGAACGAGGCGAGGAGGACGTCGTCGTCGCGGGCGTGGAAGTTTGACCGGAAGGTCATGGCGTGGTCGATTATTGAGGAGTAGACCCAGAAGCCGTCCCACTGAGTGATCAGGACGTCGGGTTCGTCCCAGAAATTCACTTTTTGGTAGATCGCGAGGATGAGTTTGCCATTTTTTTAAATTTTTTATTTACAATGCTTTGAGACTATTAGCTTTCATTTTATAAGAAAAATGTAATGGAGGTCGAGCATGTCATTTTTAAGAATTTAGTTGACTTTAAATCGAAATAATAAGTCTAAAACTATCCACGCGAAATAATAGCGCTATTGATTCTGCTTCTATCATAACGTTGGTTAATAGTATTAAAATTGATACTCGGTATCATTCCACCAACCGAATTATGTTTAAAGGAATGTGTCAAAAGTGGATTATAAATATCATATTCATAAGATCTCTGTTATCAAATTGATATTGATATCTGGTAAAATTAACATATTATAACCTCATCATAATCCTTAGTTTAGATCATATGCAATCATGTATTCTCTTCCATCCAACAACTAATTAATGTCGCTTATGACAATGAAACACAACTCAGTTGATAAGACGATTTCAATGATAGCTTGCTCTTTTTATTAGAAGTTTAATGGTAGCTAAGCATGGAGTATTTATTAAGAATTAATTAGATATTGAAAGCTGTTGTTTTGGCTGCACAAGTTGTTGCTCGAGCTAACGAAGGAGGAGAATCGAAGTGAAGGGAGCTGATCCTAAGCTGAAGAGTTTAGGAGCCGTCGATCTTAGCTCACTCGTTCAGTGACCGTAGGATTATAATTAGTTTAGGATGATTAAATCCTGACCTTCGATCCAACTAGCCGTTCGAGTCCAATTGAGATGTTTAAATTTGTTCACTCTTGCGCTTACAGCTGTTATGCTCATTTGTTACTCACGCCTTCCTCTCTCTGTCGATCGACTTCCAACATCATACTCCGACTGAGTCTTCTTGTTCTGCATTTTCGATTCCGATTGCCAACAAGTGGCGCTGTCTGTGGAAAATGCATCAAAGAAAGTAATTGAGAATCGAATCCAATTGCATCGATGGTTTGAATCTGAGAAATTTACTGGCAAGAATTGCTTGAGTTTTTGGCGTATGAAAATTCGAGCAATGTTAATACAACAAGGATTGGCATTGGCTATGTCGACTAGGAAAAAAACGGAAGTGCTCGATGATAAGGCGACTGCCAAGAGGGAAGTGATAATGGCCAAAGCACATAGTGCGTGGTTTTGTGCCTCAGCAACAAGGTGTTGAGGGAGGTTGCAAAGGAGATTATGGTGGCCGGGATCTTGGAGAAATTGGAAAGCTTATACATACAAAATTGCTTGCAAATCGACTGTTCATGAAGCAACGACTATATTCCTACATATTTCAAGAAGAAAAGAGAATAATCGAGCAACTGGAGGACTTCAACAAGGCAGTTGATGATATAAAAAACACAGATGTCGGATAAGGCTATACTTTTGTTGAACGCTATGCCTAAATCACACGATCAATTGCGTTTGCTATTATGTATGGCAGGAAGGGGACCATCACTTTAGTCGAAGTTCAGTCGGCTCTAAGAGCGAAGGATTTGCATAGGGCGGGAGGTAGAGGCCAAGAACAAGCAGAACATTAAGAAGTTCGAGAATAAGAAGGGCTTCAAGAAGGATCCTGATGGCCCTAAGCCTACAACAAAAGATCAGAAAGAGACAAGATCTTGTCATTGGTGCAAGAAATCAGACCATCTTAAAATTTTGCACTGGCTTTACATTAAACACCAATGATTAAAAGATAAAAGTGTTACATAGTATGTTCGACCATCTCATCTTATACATTTTGTTTAATTACTTTGTGTTACATAGTTTAGGTTATAAGACAGCCTATCTATTTCTTATCGTCTCCTGCTACAAACTTGTAGGTGACATAAGCACTAAAGGAGACGATTACAAGCACAGCCACCCCAATATTCACCATCAACTTCCTCTCTTCATTCAGCTCAGCCACCCCTTTCACTGCTTTCGCGATCGCTCCACTCGACTCGATTACCTCTTTTTTCTTCCCTCCTTTCACTGCCTTGGTGAAAGCTCCATCTTCACTTCCACCCGACTCGATTGCTTCCTTTTCTTTCCCTTCTTTGCCCTTGTCCTTGCCTGAAAGTTCTTTCATTGCAACTTCTTCTCTCTCGGCTCCGGCCAGCTTTGTTTTCGATGAGCTAGCTTCCCTGCCCCGGTCCTCCTCAACATGTTTGTGTTTCTCGTTTTCACGAGCCTCATGATGAGGCTTGTCGATTGTCTTTTTTGGTATTGTGATGGTGAGAGCGCCATCGTGGAACTTGGCTCGAACTGAGTTCATGTCCGAGTTCTCAGGAACCTCGAAATCCTCGAGGAAGTGGCTCCATTTGTTGCCGGCTATGAGTCGCTCCCCGCGAACCCTAACGATGTTACGGCCTTCTGTGGAAACCCTAAGTTGCTCTCTCATGAAACCTAAAATTAACAATAGTACTAACATTTAATTTTGCATAAAACCTCGTGCCAGACGGTCACAATGTACAAAACACATGCATACCAGGAATGGAAATAATGAGGCTATGGGAATGAGCATCTTGTTGCCATTCCGAGTTGGGCTTGAAATCTTCGTACACCGGCCAAACCCCAGCGACGCCTCGACCCCTCATCGCCATCCTCACTTAGCTTGATGATTTGATGTAAAATGTATGTATCGTGATTATTGGGCTATGATATTAAATTCCATAAATCTGGTATGTCTATTTATATAAAAAAATGGGAAATCTGAGAATGAAGGTATGTATATTGACTTAGGCTATGAGGAAGTAATCGAAATTGAGGTTGTCCAAAGAAATGTAAGAGGTATTTCTTGACGGCGGTGATGAAACCTAATAAAGTTCTTTATTTGCCTTATACACTACTCATCATTTACCCTAATTTTTTAATATACGTATAAAGTTTTTATTAAGTTATTCCATATTATAATAGAGTTAGTACTATGATATGGTTTTCCGAACTATTTCTCATAAAATACTCTGCTAGATTATTTCAAAAAGAAAAATACTCTGCTAGATGGAAGGTTTATAATTTTGTCACTTTTAAAATTTATATGAAGCGTTTATGTATATATAATCAATTTTGTACCCGGCGTCTGTGTAAATTGCCTCTGAATCAAATCTAGTATTTTTCACCGACAAAATTATGAAATGAAAACATCCAGAATAATAACTTTCAATTTTATGTACTAAATTTAATTTAGTATGCAAAATGTTATTTAGTAAAACTATTTAATTATATCTTATTTATTTTTATATTGAAAATTAGTTATCGGTCCTTGTCGCCGTAAAGCATTGTACATTATAAATCATCTATGATTATTATTCCACAACTATCGACAATTGGTTATCTAATTTATTCTTACTGTATAAAATAACTTAAAAAATGTGTCACGTGACATGATTTAGGCAGGCGATTATGAATTTATGATATTTCAAAAAATTGTAATTTGACATTAATCTAATATAAGATGGGATTGTTTTTTTATCCAATCTCTATCTATGTATTAATTAAGATAATGTTTCCATTAATTAAGAGCATCTCCAATGACGGCATCGTCACCGGCACGCCGATTTTTCGCGGACGCCGGTGCTGACGCCGATTTTTATTTTTATTTTTAATTTTTTGAAACACTATATATACGCGATTTGGACATCATTTTCATTCGCACCACTTGTTTTAACGAGTACTCCCTCTATCTTAATTTCTGTACAAGATCAACAACGAGAAATGGAGAACAACTACGAAGGTACTCCAGTGACGACCGGGTCTCAGACTCCCCCGACTCCCGGGGGAGGGTCTCAGACTCCCCCGGCTCCCGTGGGAGGTGGTTGGCCTCGATGACCGGGTACTACAACATGTACCCGTGGCAGCAGATGATGCCACCGATGGCCGCCGGGGGAAGTGTATCGGCTTGGCAGGGGTACCGCCGATGCAACCCCCTATGCAGATGATGTCGGGGTGGGACCCGGGATGCAGCCACCGGCGCAGCAGATGATGCCACCGCCGCAGGGGACGCCCGGGGAAAAAACGTCTATCGGCCGGCTTTTTATTTTTCCTCCGGTTCTTCGCACACATCGACCCCAACGGATGCACAGTACACGCAGTATGAGACCTTCTCCTTAGAGGAATTGAGTTTTGATATTAACGAGGTTCCGGAAACTCCCATTCAAAGCCGGGGAGTAGGGCGGGGTCGGAGCGCCCTTAAGAAGAAGGGCAAGGCCAAGAAGGGTGGCGAGTCGTCGCAGCCGGGTGAGGATAGCCGGGTCCGGAGGAAGTAGACGGACGCGGAGAACGTTGCGGTGGCCAAGGCGTGTGAGTGTCTGCGATGATCCTCTCGTTTCGAACAACCAGAGGATCGTCAACTTGTGGGCCAAGATAGCCGCAGCCTACATGGCATTTTGCCCTGAAGGGAGACCGCGCACCGGGGAGGAGTGCCGAAAGTGCTGGGACCGAATCAGGTCTGCCGTCTCTCGATTTTCGGGTTTGTACGCCAACGCCCTCCGCATGCGGACCAGTGGCCAAACAGAGGAAGACTGCAGGAGGATTGCGGAGAGAGCCTACCCGGATCCCGGGAAGTACTATGAGTTCACCTACTAGAACTGCTACCTTGTGCTCAATGAGTCGGAGAAATTCCGGGCAGGTGTCGACGCTGGCTGGCCGAAGAAGCAGAAACTGAACTATACCGATGATTATAGCGGCAGCAGCGGTGGTTCCCACGACCTCCCCGAGATGGCCCAGGAGGTCCCGACCCCTCGTTCGTTCAGTCGCCGACCTCGCCAGGTTGGCCAAAGGCGGGCGCAACGGGATGCGAGGGGGGCACCCCGAGTTCCCAGGAGGTCCAGTCGGCATCCCCCCTCGGCAGGTCCACCGAGGAGCTCAAGTTCTTCGCGCGTCAACAAACGCGCGCTCAAATGGTGAAGACGTTAGCCGACTTCCGGACAGCGGTGGACCCCGAGGAGAAGGCTTATCTTCGCGTATTGCTCCGGAGCATGCGTGAAGAATTGGAGGGGTTGCAGAGGGATACCGGCGGGAGTAGCCGCGGCGTTGGTGGCGACGGAGGCGGCGGCAGCGACGACAATGACGAAGGGCTGGGCGACGACGGAGGTGAGGACGACGGCGAGGAGTGATTTTTATGTAATTTTTTTATTGTACTTTTTAATTTTTGTACTTTTTTTTAAAATTAATGTACTTTTTTTAAATTATTGTACTTTTTAAAATTTTAATAGTATTATTCAATTTTCCTGTATTTGTCTCGTAAATTAAATTCCTTATGTTGCTACGATTGTAAATTAAATTATATAATTGTTATTAGTGATGTGGATAGGCTATGGGAGGGCTATTGCATGTCCAGTTGCTTGTCCAATTGCATGTCCATATGAAGTGGCAGGAGGATTTTAGTGCTGATGATGTGGCAGTGCCAAGGCTATGGGAGAGCTATTGCATGTCCAGAACCACTGGAGATGCTCTAAAGGATTTACGAGAAGCATTAGTTGATGAGAGATGTTATAGCAGTTTAATGTTATTAATTATTTAATTTAATGCACAAAATTATCATGTAAATCAAATACTTACGTACATTCATCGCCACTTTATTATACATAATGGATAATACGTATCACCAAAAAATGTCATTAATTAATCATAACGAAAATGGCATTCATGTTTGAGTTTAATTCAGTTGAAATTAAAACTGTTCCTAATTTCAATATATCAAAGTTATGAGAAAGGTAGTCTAAGGATGTGGCCACACCACCCTTACATAATTAATAAATTTAATTATAATTTATAAAAGCATATGATTTCCATATTCCAAATTAAATCTGATTTTCATGTATCTTCATAGCGATTGTGGACGAATTAACATAATTAGATTTAAAGGGTACTTTATAATTAGATTGGTCAGTTCAATTTTGTGAAATCTTTTGATTCCAAAAGGTTTCATTTCTTTTTCACTCTTTTACTCTATGCACAATCATTAATTCATTATAACGTATGAACCAAATGTCACAACATGCATACGTATTTTTTGTAAATTAGTAAGTGGAGTACAATTCGGAACCGCCGGTTCCGATTTTGAAAATTGCCGAACCGGAACCGAACTTCGAGGGTGTTTCGTGGTTACGGTTTCGGTTCCGAACCGGCGGGTTTTCGGTGATTTTTTACGGTTTTTCACGTTTCCGAACCGCCGGTTTTTGGCGGTTTTTCACAGTTCCGACTTGGTTCCACGGTTTTCTGCCGTTTTTTTGCGTTTCGGCACAGTTTTGGTTCAAAATTTTTTGAACCTGAACCGAACCACGGTTCAAAAATTGACGGTTTCAGTTTTGGTAAATTCTCATGGTTCCGGTTCGGAACCGTAACCGCTGGTTATAATTTCACAGTTAACCGCCGAAACCGTAAACCTTAGACACCTCTAGTTACGACTGATATATAGATATATGAAGAAAAAAGTATCAAATATAGATAGAGATAGCAATATTGGTCATGTGTTACACTCAGAGATAGAAGTAGTAAAAAGACCAATAGTCAATTTTCTATTCGATTAATAGCCAAATTTAATAATCGATCAAAAATCCTTAATTTCAATTGGAATTGCATTGATTAGAAATTGATTACCCTATTAACCGATCAGAACCAAAAAATAACCGACTTTAAAAATTTCTAAGAGGAAGAGTTGAACATTTATGCATTTTATCTGCCTGCATTGTTTATATTATAAATTGCTAGATATTTTATAGTTATATAAATGGGTTTATTCGATTCTTTAGTTATAAGTTATAACAGATTGATTATAATCGATAACCAGCCTTATACCGATATTGAAATCGAAAATTTCCCGTATCACGAAAATTTAGGGATTCCTAAAATTTCCCTAGATTTATCATATTTGAAGAAAAAAAATACACAATTTAATTAAATTAAATGCGGCGAGCTGTGTATTTCCAATTCCAACCACGTTTGAAGAAAGAATCACCAATCACATACTCCCCACCATCCACACTTTTCCCACTCCCCTCAACACTCCATCACTATTTATCTCTCTAGAAAGAGCACATTTTTGCACAGTTTCAGGCACTCATTTATTCAAGTTTGGATCTTGAGCAGAGTGTTGGTGCAGAGCAGCTGAAATATGAAGTGGGTTGGGAGGGTTTGGATGGCGGTGTTGTGGAGTGTGGTGATCCTGTGTGGTGCATTGGGGAAGGAAGAGGATTACGTCAAGTACAAGGACCCTAAACAGCCTGTTGGGGCGAGAGTTGAAGATCTTCTTGGCAGGATGACTTTGGAGGAAAAGATTGGACAGATGGTTCAGATTGAGAGGCTTTCTGCCACTCCTGATATCATGAAGGACTACAAGATTGGTAATAATAATGGGTTTTAAGCACATTTTGCTATGTGTGTGTGTGTGTGTTTCTTGGATTTTATTTACATTTGCATTTCTTGGTTGAAGCTCCTCAAGTGTGTGTCTTTTGTTTGCTTGATGGATTTAAGCCCGTTGTGATCTTGGTTTTGTGTTTTTTGTTGAGCTTATTATATTATATATGCAACATTGCTATCTGAATGTGGGCTTTCCAGGTATCATATCTTGAAGAAAATCTATAGAAAGTTCTTATTTTGTGATAAAGTAGATTAGTTTTGACTAATAAAATATAGAAGTGGGATTTCATGTTGACTGGGATATTGAAAAGGTAGCTAAATTTAGCAGCCTAAAGGAATATATCTTGACATTTTTTGATTGGAATAGTAAATAAATTTGGCAAGGAGATGAATGCAATTGTTTGTCTGTGTAAATGATATGAATGGTTAGGTTTAGGAAAGATGTGATAAGGCCTTACATTTGGCTACAAAGAAGATCTCATGCTTAAGTCGAGACTATCTTTATTCGTGATGCAGGTAGCCTGTTAAGTGGTGGTGGAAGTGTGCCTCTTCCGCAAGCTACTGCTGCTGACTGGGTTAACATGATAAATAACTTCCAGAAGGGGTCTTTATCATCACGTCTCGGGATTCCTATGATCTATGGAATCGATGCTGTTCATGGGCACAATAATGTCTATAACGCCACCATCTTTCCTCATAACGTTGGCCTTGGAGCCACTAGGTAAGTTTTATATAGCATCAGATCATCAATTGTTAAAATATGAAAACCACCTCTTTCCTTAAAGAGTCTAAGAAGTTATATATTCACGGAATATTAATTCTCTGCAACACCAGATTAAGATCGTCCTGTCTCTAACAGGGATCCTGACCTTCTGCGGAGAATTGGTGATGCAACTGCTCTTGAGATCAGAGCTACCGGAATTCCTTATACATTTGCTCCTTGCATTGCAGTAAGGAGTACTAATATTTTTCTCCCTCAGTTACAGTTTGAGATAAAAATTTCTTCTAGATACTATCTGCTTAGAGCCATCTCTTTGTACTTGGATCTGGAATGAAGTCTGACAGCTCGTTCGTATTTTTCTGCAGGTCTGCAGGGACCCCAGGTGGGGAAGATGCTATGAGAGTTACAGTGAGGATCCCAAGGTAGTCCAAGAGATGACAGAGATTATACCCGGGCTACAAGGTGAAATTCCAAATGGCTTGAGGAAGGGTGTCCCACATGTTATCGGAAAGTATGTATTGAATTGAACGGAACTAATTGCATGTCTAATTATTTATTATTTAAATACTTTGGACAAAAAACATCAGTAATTCAATCACTATAATCATCATGATTGGAAGTACGTTCTTTAGCATGATAAGTTCCTTCTTGCAGCTTAATATAACAGAATTATCAGAAGTTTCAAGAATTTCACATTAGAATTTTTCTCTCTTGATCTTTTCCCTGAGATAAATGTTCCTTCAATTTTTTCCCTTTATTGTCTTGCCAGACATTGGCTTTTATTTTTAGATACTAAGTTTTCAGTAATTTGCTGAATTCAGGGACGGATCTAGTATAGAATGATAAGGGGCAAATGCCCCACCTCAATTTTTCATAAGCATGTAGGCATTTATATTATATTACCTTAATATATGTAAATTCACACTATTTGCCCCCTTACATTTAAGAAAATAATAATTTATTTGCCCCTCTCCTAAAAACACACCACCTTGTACCTTTACATGTAATAATATAATATATTTTGTTTTATTTTAATATTTATTTATTTATATGTTAATATTTTTGCCCCTCCTGTTATAATTTTCTGGCTCCGTCCCTGGCTGAATTTATCCAAACATGAGTTTTTGTTTTATTTACTGACCCCAACGACTTTCACCTCAGGAACAAGGTAGCAGCTTGTGCGAAACACTTTGTTGGCGATGGCGGGACGACAAAGGGCATTAACGAAAACAACACAGTGATTGACATGCATGGCTTGCTTAGCATTCACATGCCTGCCTATTCTGACTCTATCATTAAGGGTGTCTCGACAGTCATGGTTTCTTACTCCAGCTGGAATGACAAAAAGATGCACGCGAATCATGAGTTGATCACTGGATTTCTAAAGGGTACCCTCAAGTTCAAGGTATCTTTTGAGACATATTATATACATGGCATGCTTTTTATCTGTAGTAGTATTCAACTTGGGTGACGATTTCTTGCTTGATTCAATATTTCATGTCATAGGAAGATGCGATGTACTCCTACTTGAGATCAGTCAGAAAAGAATATTATCTTTGATGTTGCATTAACTTTAAAAAATCTGTGATGTTGCATTAAGCTAACAAATCTCTGATGGATACAGGGCTTCGTTATCTCAGATTGGCAGGGCATTGACCGGATCACTTCTCCATCACATTCCAACTATACATATTCTGTGCTAGCTGGTGTTCAAGCTGGAATTGACATGGTGTTGTATTGTTATTTTGCAGAGAAATTGTTTCTTCTTTCCAGTAAAGTTTGTATTAAGTTCAATCTGTTCTGATGTGAAGTAATTTCTGGTCTGTGGCAGATTATGTTGCCATTTAACCACACTGAGTTTATTGACGACCTCACTTATTTGGTCAAGAACAAGTTTATCGCGATGGATCGTATTGATGATGCCGTCTCGAGAATCTTGCTCATCAAGTTCAACTTGGGTCTCTTCGAAAGTCCTCTTGCTGATCTCAGTCTGGTGAATGAACTTGGGAGCCAGGTAAATATATGATTCCATTGGGCTATTATATATATATATATCCTAATGCGTGGTATACTGAGATCCTGATATGTTAATAACAATAACAGGCACACAGAGATTTGGCGAGGGAAGCTGTGAGGAAGTCACTTGTTCTGCTGAAAAATGGGAAAAGTGCAAATGAATCACTGCTTCCGTTGCCAAAGAAAGCATCCAAAATTCTAGTCGCTGGCAGTCATGCCGACAACTTGGGTTACCAGTGTGGTGGATGGACAATAGGTTGGCAGGGATTTAGCGGAAACAACGGGACAAGAGGTAAATTCTACCTCATTCTATGTATAATAATTCAAACAGTTGCACTTGTTATTTTCATCATCTATTCATCTTACTCTACTCAAAATTCTGAAAATGGCTTGTAAACAAATTGTTTAGAGTAATTTCAATTGAAGTTTGAATGAATCTTCCCTTTGATCATCTCGATTAATCATTTAAAAGCAAACTGTATCATCACAGGGACCACGATTCTGGGTGCTATTAACGCCACTGTTGATAAGGACACAGAAGTTGTATACCTTGAGAACCCCGATAGCGAATATCTCAAATCCAACCACTTTGATTACGCTATAGTGGCTGTTGGGGAGCATCCTTACACCGAGACTGCAGGGGACAGCGACACTCTCACCATGGCAGACCCTGGACCTGATACGATAAAAAATGTCTGTGGAGCTGTCAAGTGCGTGGTCATCATCATATCCGGCCGACCAATTGTGATGGAACCATACCTTTCAGGCATTGATGCTCTTGTCGCAGCCTGGTTGCCTGGAAGTGAAGGCCAGGGAGTGGCTGATGTGCTATTTGGGGACTATGGTTTCACGGGACAACTTCCCAGGACTTGGTTCCGAACTGTAGATCAACTCCCAATGAGCGTAGGGGATTCTCATTATGACCCACTTTTCCCTTTTGGATTTGGGCTCACAACCAAGTCCGTGGTAACAAGGTAACAAACGCGATCTTAATTCTAACTGCAGCCAAATATTTGTTTTTTCGTACCACATATTCTAACAAACATAATCAGATAATCTTGATTACCTGCAACGAAAGCTATTGCCTTTATACTAATATAGTTCTTATGCCATTTGCGTTTCTTTTGATCTGATTACTGACATCGACTGTGTTAAAATTCTTGCACATTTCTCAGAAGTTGATGTTACTTCTTTCAGGTCAGTATCAGCTGGTGTTGACAGAAGGCCTTATGGAGCCGTGGCCGTCATTTTTCTACTTGTTGGTCTTTATTTTCAAGGTAAATTTTTAGCTTGAGAAGCACCGTCGTTGCAGGATAGAACAGTCGAACTAGATAGAAGAACGTTTGATGTAGGAGTAGGGATGACATTATATGCATACACGACGAATAGCTGTATGTTCTTGGCTTACCTAGATCAGTATATGTGATAAAGTGCAGACATTCATCAACAGTTGAGACAGAATAATAACACATGTAATGTAACATGTGTTCCTATATAGAGTCAGCTAAATTAGGCATAAGTAGACTTTTAAAATGTTTCACGAGATAATGAAATTGACAACACGAGAGGATATTATACAACGGGCTCCAAAGCCCTCAATCGATTTCGAATTATGGTCTTCGATGAATTCCAAACTCGTGCAGTAAAACATTTAAGTACTACTGATAGAATGACTCGTGCATTGTTAAAACCTTTCGAAAAGTGACTCTAATTTGCAATAATATCGAAAGATTTTGATGTAATAGCAATGATCTGTTTTTTTTTCCCTTTTTTCTTTGGGGTTGTGTTGAGTTCTTAGTTTCTCTATTTTCTCTTTGTTTCTTGAAAAACAACATTAAAGTAAAGAGGAAGAAGTTGGCTTGTAGCTGGTTTAGCCCTTTTGTGTTGCACCATTTTTGGAATAGCACGACGCCAAGTGGACGGGATCGAATCGAGTTACAGAAACTTTAGCAGGTTTTTTTTATGTTAAATATTTTTTATCCAATACATTTTTTCCTTAATAATGGATTTTCATTTATCCTTATAATTTGAATTTTCAATTTATTGATTATAGGAAAACATCTTACCAATTGCGTTGAGTTTCGTTATCTTAGTATTGTCCCAATTTTACAAAAAGTCGTTGGATACTTCAAAATCTTAGTTACATAGTCTATACATAAATAACTTTAATACACTATTTTATTAAATGGTGGACAGAAAATGTAAAATGAGAGCTACAATTAGATTCACTATTCAATTTGGTGATGAAACTGGTAAGGTTAAATATTGAATCCACATTCTCTATATTCATACATAATGTTATTTGTAAGTAAATAGAAGCTCATTTGGCATGGCTATCATCTGAATTTTGATTGCATCCGCTTCTCGACTTTGTGTGAATTAGTTCGTCGATGGCTCTTAATTTGCGGTGCTACAATGAAGAAGACGAAGCCATCAAAGCATAAGTACTAGGCAAGCCATATATGAGGTGAGGTCTTCTTGCATCGTTAGAAAAGAAGATCGACTCTTCCTCAACTTGGCTTAATTCACAGTATTTTACAACATTAGTTCATATCTTGTTCCCCAGGCCAAGATCAAGAAAAATACTTTTAATACTATCCACTTTGTAATTACTACTATTAGTATTATTAGAATGTAACAAAAATAGAGTGAGATTACAATAATAATACAAAGAGAAGATATATTCAAAGGATGAGAATGCATAGTTCTTCAATGTTAGGTCGCTGAAACTTTTGGGGTGCAATTAAAGAAGTTGGATATGCCATCATAGGTATAGGTATAAATTTTGATAAAATAAAATTCTTATTATAATAAGTTGTCATAATATTATTACTTGTAATTTAATCTGAACCCTAATATTAATACTTGTAATTAAATTATCTGAACCCTAATAAAATTGATGGCCCTATACATTATATATTGGGATTTTGTATAGCTAATGTTATCTTATTAAAAAGGAATATTAATTGAATTGGCCTAGGTCAGAAATGAATAAAGATAAATGTACACAATGCCCCTAACTTTTAAATTTAATTGAACTAAATTACAAGTTAATCTTGTTATTAGTTATTTTATTCTATAGCAATAAAAAATAATATGAAAAATTTATGACAAAATTTTACATGATTTCTAACTTAATTCGAAATTATCATACAATATTAAATAAAAAAAATTACTTTTTCTTAAATTTGTCAATATTAATTTTAAATTTTAATATTTTTCTATATTGTTACAGAATGTAATTTATTTCTAAATTAATTAATATTATAAATTTATTTGCAATATAAAATTTCTAATAAACCCAATTATGCATGTACAATTTATGTACACTTATCAGTACTCGACAATTAGTTAATTTTATCGAATAGTATTAATTTACAAAAGTTTACTCCCTTCTACCCATAATCACACTTAAATTTTGGTTTGTCCTAAAAAAATGTCATATTACCTTTTTTTTTTGGAAGAAGTTCTCTTAAATGAATATAAATATAATATTATTTTCTCTCTCCACTTAACACATAAAACGCAATTTTTTAAATTCTCAAATGTCATTATCCTATTGTTTCATCAATCATGGGATACTATATAAGTCTAATAAAAAGCTGTATGAACATTTTTAATGAAATTCCAACTTAGTTTAGGGCATCAGCATAAGGCGCGCCCTATGGCGCGCCACGTCATCAGTTTTGTCCTCCTACCTCCCCACCTGCAGAGGGGCGCCCTATGGCGCGCCACATCATCATTTTTTTAATATTTACAAAATCCATACGAATTTAAAAAAATTAATAAATTAAAATACGAATTTCAAAAACTTCATTTCATTTAATAAAAATTAATACATTACAATACGAATTAAAAAAAACGCAAACTCAGCGACGGCGGTTACGAGCCCACACTTCTTCAATCATGTCGCTCATGAGCGGCGCATGATCCTGTTGGTTGCGCATTGAGGTCTGTCTAGATAGAACCTCATTGAAGCCTAACGGTAACCCTCTATCGGGTGTCTCGGTCAACGTGCCGGACAAGCTAGATACACGGTCATCTTCATTCCAATCGGTGATGCTTCCGCCTTCATTCTCGACTATCATGTTGTGCATGATTATGCACGCATATATGACATCGGCGATGACTTCCTTGTACGAGGAACGAGCCGGCCCTTTCACAATTGCCCACCGTGATTGGAGCACACCAAATGCCCGCTCGACATCCTTCCGCGCCGACTCCTGCTTTTGCGCAAATAAAACCCTCTTCTCACCAATTGGGCAACTGATCGTCTTTAGGAAAACTGGCCACCGTGGGTAGATGCCATCGGCCAAGTAGTACCCCATATGGTATTGGCGTCTGTTGGCAGTGAACTCGATGGCCGGCCCGTTGCCGTTACATTGCTCGGTGAAGAGGGTGGACGAGTTGAGGACGTTAATGTCATTGTTCGACCCGGCTACGCCGAAGTAAGCATGTCAGATCCAGAGTCGATGGTCAGCGACGGCTTCGAGGATCATTGTCGGGTGGCTGCCCTTGTATCCACTTGTGAATTAGCCTCTCCACGCCGTCGGACAATTCTTCCACTGTCAGTGCATACAGTCGATGCTCCCGAGCATCCCAGGAAACCCGTGCGCCGTCTCGTGCATCTGCATCAGACCCTGGCAATCAGTGGCAGTCGGCTTGCGCAAATATGTGTCGCCATAGGCCTTTACTATCCCCCGACAAAAGCGCTTCAGACACTCGCGGCCTGTAGAATCCCCGCAGTGGAGGTACTCGTCAAAAAGGTCCGCCGTGATGCCGTATGCCAACTGACGAATAGTAGTCGTGCACTTTTGCAATGGTGTAAGGCCGGGTTTGCCACTGCCGTCCTCCCGAAACGTCAAGTATTCATCACGTGAAGACAATGTCCGAACAATGCTGAGAAAAAGGTACCGCGACATTCTAAACCGGCGGCGGAAAACAGTCGGGCCCCATCATGGTTGATCGGCAAAATAGTCTTCAACCAGATGTCTGTGAGCTTCCGGGTGGTCGCGTCGGGCATACGTCCTATGTCGAATAGGCCTATGGACTTGCTCAGCCGCCGCTGCCGCCGCCTCCTCCTCGCGCTGCATTGCCGCATAGCATGCCGCCATGGCCTCTTCAACGGCTGCATCTAATGCTTCTGACGTCGAACTACCGGACTCAGACGAACTAGAACTATTGGTGTCGTCGTCGAGATTCATTTTGGTTGGATGTTGAGACAAAATATGTAAAGAGATAGTCGATATGTTCGTATGTACAAATGAATGAGAAACGAGATTTAAATAGAAAATCAAAAACGCGTGCCATCTTCCGCAACCATCGTCCGCGTAGCCCACAGTGGGGCGGACGATGGCGCGGCCGATGGCCTATCGTCCGCGGCCATCGTCCGCGTAGGCCGCAATGGGGCGGACGATGGCGCGGACGATGGACATCGTCCGCGTTATACTCCGCGCCCTTAGTATAGGGCGCGACGATCGTCCGCGGCCTATGTCACGCACCCGCAATGGGGCGGACGATGGCGGGCGCGGACGATGCGCGCCATCGGGCGTGCCATCGTCCGCCCCATTGCGGATGGCCTTACATAAGTAGCACAGTGCTTCCTATTTAAGTGGATGGTGTAATTTTATTCCTGCAACAGGAGCATGAATTACTAATTGTAGAATACACTGTCCTGACTTGCTAAACTTAAGTAAATGGATTATCCGACTACTTGTTGCTGCCTAAATCACCTAAAAGTTTTACTCCCATTACAAAACAGAAAAAATATTTAATAATCTCAAGTAGAGATTTTAGCAGGAAACTGTTGATTTGGAGTTTCCTAGTTAGCTAATGGTATTGGTATCTGCCAAGGAAGAGCCTGCTACAGTCTGCCTCTGCTCAGGGTTCTAAAAAAAATGGACTGAAACCAAACCATCATCAGGTACAGGAGGAAAGGTGTATACCTAGCTGATGCACTCAACCGAGCACAAGCAGTGCTTCTACGAACCTCTATACCTAGCTGATGCATTGGATCCACCATACTCTAACCCCCTTTCATGAATCATTCAACCTTAGCTTTAAACTACACTCTATAGGCTGGATCGCACATTCAACATCACATTCCGTACAAAACATCATTCCTCTGCATTTCAAATAAAATGACACACTATCTTACTAAATCCAGATTTAGATAGGTCAAACTTGCCTTCTCGTTGGCTGCGTTGCCAGTCTCATGAAGCATCTATATTGGCTGAACTACCAATGGTCTGGACCTGATTAGAGCAGATAAAGCCATTGCAGACCCCAAACAACCCCGGAGCAGAAGCCGAGTAAAGCAAAAACAGCATGATGATATGTACAGTAACATTCAAGAAGAAAAAACTACTCCAATAATGTAGTAGATCATTTCAAACCTATCATAAAAAAGGAGGCTGTATTCTTCTACTATAAAATTGTACTAGAAAGCCAACCATTTAATAGGATAAATAATATATTTAGTCATCTAATTATTAGGACAACAATCTTGCACCCCAACTTATAGTAATTCCTTTATCTAAAAGCAAGTCTAAAAAAATTACTGCACAGGTAAGACCATAGTTTAGCTTAGCCTAACTTTATTGGATGGATTCAGAAAGAGCACACTCATATTGGCGCTGCACACGTCGTCCGGAAGTGGCCTGTCTGATTGCAGCGGCTACAATGTACAACTCTCTTCACACGGCCACGATCTTCTGCTCTAACACGCTTCTTCCTCGGCCGCCCAGGAGGGCGGAGTGATTTAGGCGGATTAATAGTCATTTCTGCACATTGACTACCAGTCGGATCTCCTTCGGATAACTCCATCCACAGTGTTTTATCTGGGATAGGATGGATGGTTTGTGAGTACGTCTTCCGGTAGGTAGCAACAGTGAAACAGCTCTCAGTGAATCGATGGACATTCTGTCTGCAAGAGAGCAGTGCAGCAACAGCATGCGCACAGGGAAGACCATACAGTTGCCATCCCCGACAAAGACAACAGCGGTTTCGGATGTCAACAATGTTTGTCCCCTCATGGGATATTACCTCAAATTCAGCTTCATTAGCGCGAAGAACCTGATAAGTGCGTGCACGCTCAAGAGCCTCTGCAACTCGCCTCTCTGCACTCGGCACAAGGATGGATGTCCACTGCATACTAGTCTCTCGACGTTCATTGAACCAGGTCATTAACTGCCTTCGGATGCATTCCATCATCTGGATTATTGGAAGACCTGAGGCTTCCAAGATCCAAGTATTTAGAGATTCCAATATATTGGCTGTCAAATGTCCAAACCTTGTTCCCTCAAAATAAGCTGTAGCCCATAATTTTGGGGGAATCCGCCGAATCCAGTATGCTGCATCTTGAGAAATCTCTTCAATTTCTAGAATTTTGGCTTCAAATTCAATAACTGTAAGAGCATGGGCAGCATCCCACAAAAGGTTAACAAGCATTGAATTGTTAAATTCTTTCCGGAAGCTTTCACTCAAATGACGCATGCAGAACCCATGAAAAGCAGTCGGGAAATTCGCTTCTACTCCATCAACAACGCCTTTTTGCCTATCTGACAATATCGTAAGCCTTGGCATGTTTTCAGTATTCACCTCAAGAAGGTTATGGAGCTCAGAGAGAAACCACATCCAGTTATCATCATTCTCCTCATCAACAACACCAAAAGCCAAAGGGAAAAGACCACCATCCCCATCAAAACCAGTAGCCAGAAGCAATGTACCCAGGTATTTACTCTTTAGAAATGTTCGGTCAAGCCCAAGAAGTGGACGGCAAGCATTTAGAAAACCATATATGGATGCCTGAAATGAGATGAAGAGGCGCTGGAAGCAGTTGTCAGTAGGATTTCCATAAACTGATGCAATGCTTCCTGGGTTAGTCCTTTTAACTTGCTCACAGTACTGTGGGAGGAGACGGTATCCTTCTTCAAAAGAACCGCGCATAGCAGCCATAATCCTTTCCTTTCCACGCCAGGCTTGCTTGTAAGATAGAGTGATACCATGAACTCTGTGGATTTCTTCCAAGATCTCTTTTGGCTTGCAATTTGGGTTCTCCCTTAGGCGTTGCTCCACAGAATTGGCAACCCACTGAACCGAGGCCTGCTGATGCCCCAGATGGGAAATTCCTCCGCACGTATGGGTATCGTTGATGGTCCTGATTGTGAAAGTGGGTACACCAGGAAGCTTTGCAGCATGAATGCGCCATGGACATTCCTCGCTGGCACATCTGGCAGTAAAACGAGTTTTATCTGACTTTATGGTCTGCATCTCAAAATGCAGGGCAATAGCTGTGTCCCTCAGGGCCCTTCGACAAGCTTTGACATCAGTGAATTCTTGCCCAACGTGAAGTTCGTAGCTAGGTCCTATAGCAAGGGTTCTCTGCTGCAGAATATGAGCGGGAGTAACTACTAGAGACTGGTGAAGATCCATATCGTGCATAGAGTCCATGCCCATGTCTTCATGCTGGATTACTGCTAATTCCAAATTGTCGTCAAGATCTTGGCTCTCAGACATTGCCAAATGATTATGATCAGACATATCCAACTCACTGCTATCAGCACGTAGATGCACGTCTTGGATATCATGATCAGGTTTCTCCTCCATCGACAAACCATTCTCTTGCTCATCATATTGAGGATCATCATTCTGACCGTCATGACCCTGCCCAAGCAAGGCATCTTGTTCGTGAGCCTGACCCATCTCCATGCCATCATGGTTTTGAGCAATAACTATGTTGTGATTGCGGTTTAGCACCACTGGCTGGTTATGACCAAGAGCTGCAGCGTTATTTTTCCCCGGGAGCACTTCGTGGTTCACCATCCTTATGCCTGCAGGAATTACTTCTATCTATTGCATTAGACCACTCAGTTACATATAAAGCAAACAATTCATTGAATTTGAGCCAGCAATCTAACAAATTCAATCTGTATAAGCTCAATTGTCAAGAATTGCAATCAAATTTCCTGAAAATCCAGAACCAAGTAATGAAATCAGAAGAGATTTGACATCATCACAAGCAAAGAAAGATATTTTGTCCTAAGCAGCAAATTTCACACACTACACCATTCTGTACCGCAAACCTCCAAACAATAAAGGTAGCAATATCCTTCCTCAAAACCAAACAAATCCGTTCAACCAATAAACCACAGCCAAAACACACACACAGAGAGAATCGCACCAAAAGAGGAATCTTTACAAAACAGAGCTTCAGCCAAAGACAAACAAGACAGAAAACGAAAGGATCCAAATTCGCCAGCACAAACAAAAAGGAAAGAGAAGAAAAAAGCAAAGAGAGATTCACCTGCTTATAAGAAACGAAATTGGGGCAAAAAAGTGAAATACTGATCACATCAAGTAGGAGTGATTAACAGAGAGGAGAAAGGCAGCTGCGACAACACTCTCAGTGAAGAAACAGAATCAGAATCAGAATCAGAATCAGAGAAAAGTAGATCCGCCGGAGAATTGAAAGGCAGTTAATTGGTTGGAGAAATTTGAAAGTGGCGGGGAAAAGAGGAAGAGAAAGAGAAGGAGAGAAAAGGGAAATCGGAGAAAAGAGAGAAAGGAGAAGCGAGGGCAGAAGAGGGCGATGAGAGGATTGGGAAGTGTGAAGGATGGGTATTTAGCTCAAAACTTCTCACCCTTTTCTCCTTCCTATTTTGTACTTTACCCTATTACCCCTTTTCTATTTGAAAGTGCATTATTGCAACTCTTTGATAATATACTTAACTGATAATGATAAAATTCAAACTCTAAATATTATATAAACTTCAAACTATGATTTGCATCGTTAGAAAATATCAACAAATGATAAAATAATAACAACAAAAAATGTCAATACAGTTTCAATACAATTTCAACACAGCATTAACCGTTGATATTGTGATGAATTTTTTTATTGCTATTATTATGTCACTCGTTGACATTTTCTAACGGTCCAAATTATAGTTTGAAATTTATACAATATTTAGAGTTTGCATTTGATTATATCCCTATACTTTTATATATACAATAATGCTTCATTTGATTGCAATGATAGACCATACAATATCCATGGTTCATAATGCTATCTTTTTTAATTGATAATCTTCCACATTTGATTGTTAGGCCTACAAACTAAGATTTTATATGTCACACAATATATAAGCAGTATCCTCCTCCGTACACTAAATATTGTTCATATATCCAGAAAGTGACGATTCTATTTTAAAATGTGTCATTTAGGGTAGGACAAGTAAGATGTGTCACCTAGAGTGGACTGAAAGAGTATTTATTAATCCAATTAATTTGACACACCATTATTTTTATGATATACTAATATAATCATGATATTATTATTTACTATTAATAAGAGGCTATATTGAAAAAAAGGTAGTTGGGCTTGGAATGGGCCAACACCCGGATAAGACATCACAAGATTGGGCTATTTTCAAGTAGTCTCATAATAAAATATGAACGGATCATAACTCTCCATTGATTTGAACAAATATTTTACTAAAAATGCACGATTTAGGCTGACAACATTATTTATTTGTACGGATCAACAAAACCATGCCGCTACATCATTTGTTAGTAAAATACGTATATAAAAATCAATAATATAATTTAATGTTTAAATATGATTTCATTGTAAATAATTTTTAATAATTTAAAATAAAATTTTAATTTTATGAAAATTGAAATCTAAAAAATATAGAAAAGCCTGATCACTTGATCAGTAGACATCAGTTGGTGTGTTGCTTCCGCCTTCTAGCATGAAAAAAAACATCATTTAGCATTTGAGGTGAATAAATTAGTTTAGTTGCATGGTAATAGGATTTTGTGATAGTTTTTATCCCAATATAATTATTTAGATATTTATAAATTTTTAATATCCACTTTTCGATATCAATTTATCCACATTGGCTTCCGGTGTCAACTGTTTTTCCGATATAACTTGAGCAAACACACTACTAATTGAATAGTACATTAATTTAGACAATTTTTTTTCTATTCATTAATGCTAAGTGTTATACTTGCTCGATATAATTACTCAATGCTATTCCCTTAAAACACTTGAAATTGAATGCAAGTAGACTCGTTTGTCATCTCAAATTTTTCATAGAAAGATTTCGCTTGAAAGAGATGAGATTGCAAGAAGAGAAAGCTAATGGATCGAAAAAATTGTTAGGTCCAAAAGCTTCTAGTTGTAGAAGTGACATAGGGGAGAGACGAATCGAAGCAACAACTGTTAGGTTCAAAAACTGCTTGTAGCTTCGATTCGTCTTTCCACGATTCTTGTAATAGGTCCTAGACTACAACTGTTAGATCCAAATTCATCTATAAGAAAAAATTGGATTTCTAAAATGGATTATAATCACATTCGAAACCAATGTTTGCTGTCAATTTTGGTTCATCTCTAAAAAAGTGAGCAAACTTTGATTGGAAAGTGATAAATCCAAACAACAAATGCATACAATTCTGAATTGAACTAAGTTGATTTATACAATATGAGATATAAATACTACATGGCCCCAGCTTTGTTTTACTTCACATAGAAACTTATATAATGGAAACTACTAAAATATGAATTAAATGAAAATATGTTTAGTTTGAGATACAATACAAGAATTGCAATAAATATAAAATAGACTACAAAAACAGGGCTCCATCTCCTCACTCTCACTGCTTGTTTTCAACTTTTCCATTTCCATTTGCATTTGCATTTGCATTTGCATTTGCATTTGCATTTTGTGACGCACTCATTAGGCTATCGAATTTCTCAGACTTCTCCAGCACAATTTCGATCTGTAAAATGAATTTATTAATTTTAAGTCAATGCCAACATAACCACATTGTTTGATTTAATCAGTATTATTTGAAATAGAAAAGATGTCATGAAATCACTTCCAAATTATGAGACATTTGAAAAACGTAGTGCAGTAATTAATATTTTTTTGTTGAAGTTTAATTAGAGCTTAACTATCAATTACTAAATAATAATTAGAGTAATATTTTAATATTTCCATCAATTAATACACACCCTAGCTTTCTGAACAGTGCGACCCTTGGCTACATCCTTTGTTCCAACCGTTGAGGTCAAGATACCTACAAATATTGAAACAACACCAACTACCATATTAATGCAACTCTTTATTTTCAGCCATTTCACAAAATAAATAAACAACATATACCATTTTATGCTCGAACATTTCAATTATTTACATCTTGTCATATCATAAAATATTGACAAAGCATGATCTAACATGTCAAATGAGTTTATAATAATAATGTACTGACTATTGGAATCAGACTCGTTGACAAGTTTAATGGAAATTACACACGAAATAAAAATATTGTAACGTTTCACGTTTTATCTCCTTTATTTCACATAACAAAAAATATGGAAATCTAATCACACGTACATCTTGTATTTTTTTTGTACAGTATTTACTAAGGAGAGATATCCAATCAGGCAAAAACTGCCGAGTTTGGTCAATAGAGTAAAATTGTGATGGTCATATTTTATACTAATATGCTTACATTAGAATCGAAAAATAAAAAGCAATAAGCGTTAAAGTGTTAAATGGTATTTAGCCATAAATAAATTACTTACTCTTCTCGTTAACAAATCCATTATTTTTTAGAATCTCAGATATCGTCACAACTGTTGTGATGGCTGTAATAAAAAAAATGTAACTGAATGTCAGCACCATTAAATTGATTATATAAATATTTGGGAAAAATAATGAACATTAAATTGATTATATAAATATTTGGGAAAAATAATGAAAAATTATAGGTTCCTTTGTAAGAAAGCTTGGTTTTATGTATTGTTGTAGACTAAATTTAGGCAGTTAGTTTACCCATGCCCAAGGCTGAAAGCTCAATCTCTTTATGCTGTTGTAGGTACCTCTGCATAAGGAGAAAGAAAAAAATAAAGAAAATGAAAACACACACAAACACACCCGTTTAAAATTTTTAACTCTTTCAAATAAAACAAAATTTCAAATAAAGATAATTACTTTACTTGTATTATCATTAGTTTTTTTCATGAATGCACCACACCATTTATGTTAATTAGGACAAACACACACTTATGTATATATGTAGAGAGAGAGGTATAAGTAACCTTAGCAAGATTGACATAGAAGAATAGTGGTTTTTTGGTATTGGACACCTGAATTCTATTTTTCTTGAGATTTTCATTGCCATTGAGATTGACATTGGCACTGGCATTTGCAATGACATTATCATTGGCATTGGTTGCTTGTTTGATAACAGCAGTTTCTCCTTCAATTGTCATTTTCCTTGAATTCACAAATTCCAATATTTCCTCTGCTCCAATTTTTGCAGTTCCTAAATTTCTCTTTTTGTCCACTTGAATTTGGTTAACTGTGTGTGTCTATGTATAGAGGAGAATCTGTTTGAATAACTGGTGGAGCTGCTAATTAGCATTTTGACCCAATCAAACATCTTGACCATGTAGCAACCAACCCAATTACATACATAATAATTATGTGGTTCATTTAAATTATGGGAAGTTCAAATTAAATATTGGATCTCCACTTTGTTAGGAAATTGATTCACTTAGTCCACCAAATTCATATATGTTGTCAATCATTTTGATCAACATATAAAGAAGCTGAGCAAAATGCCACTACTATTAAATGCATATATAGAAAATTTCTCCCCACTTTTCTAGCCTGTCAACGACTGTATTCTTGGATAATAAGGCATTGTTTTTGTTTAAGAAAAATAATCACAAACGTATTTTCTTTCTGTATTTATAATTTTAATTAAAGCAATTGAAAATGTAAGTGATATTTCAATTGCTTTAAAATACTCATACAAAATGATTTATATATGGTATTGGTATGCAGCATGTTGAAACTAACAATGTATCAGACATACCAAAATAGCATTAGAAAGTGATCTCCAGTGTCTCATACCTGTTATCATTCAGGATTGACATCATTCATCGGTTGGTCCTCAGCGATGGCCTCAGCAGGATCGTCATTAGTTTCATCACTCTGATCATCCAAGTATGCTTGCGAGCTAACTACTTGTCCCATCAAGTCCTTGTGCTTCAGATTGCCTAAAAATTTTCAGGACCATGACCAAATGATTAAACTATTGATGCTAGGCTAGCACACACAACAAGCTTAGTATAGTACCCATCCAGAACAAGCATCCACTTGGAGTTTTGCAAAGAAGGGCTTTGACGTGAAACAAAAATCGTTCCATAGCTCTCTTTGTCATAGGAATTTTGCCAGTTATAGCAGTTTGTTTTGATCCCTTCACGGAGATATAATTTTATGTTAAGGGTTCCTCGATAGTAAAGCTATTAGTTAGACAAAAGTCCCTGCAATCCTACAATAAGAGAATTTAAGGAAATAACCTTTGCTTCAGAGCATAGTGTTTGTATGGTTTTTGTTGCTTTCTGCAGCTCTGTAATCTGGAGAATGCCAAAAACTTGTTAGTGTAGACATTTTAAAACGGTTCTAATTAATAAGACTACTAAAAGTTTCTCACCAGGGAAAGTATGAGGTCCTTGTGCATCTGAAACTGAGCCTCTAAGAAGTCAAAAACTGGAGAGAGCTCGATTTAGGAATACAAGAAAACAAAGACAGCACAATTACAAAAACCTCCCTCTAGATGTTATTGAGGCAAACAAAATGTCCAGTATCACTTAGCAAGAACGAAATGGCATGTATGCTGGAACAAAATTTATTATCAAGAATTATAGTAAGTCTACATAAGTATTAAGTATTCATCAGTACAGTGTTCTGTTCCATTGGTCTGTAGTTTCTAGTGTAGAGATCACATCTAATGACAAATTATGCTTACCTTTCAGAAAGGTGTCAATGAACTTCCCTCCATACTTGACAGCCACTGCATGAATGCTCACCTAATTTATCAACGTATAATGTAAATATTCAATTGCTGAATAGTTCAAAAATATTACTCCTAAAAATATTTATGATACCACCTTATCATTATTCCTGCACATGTTAACCAGTGTTACAACCACATTAACAGACTGCAATATTTTGTTCAGAAGCTTCTGTATATCTTCCACTTTAGCACCACCTCTTGATTTCTCTGACTGAGAAATTTCCTTAACCTAAGCAGAAAACACATAAATTAACAATTTGTTTCTCATTCCATATTATAAAGGGTACCAAATTCATTCTTCACTGAGTAACACAGAACCACCAACTACTCACCAAATTGTTGAGTGCAGATATGTTCTCTTCATGCTGCAAGATAATGACATCAGCATCACAATTATTTGATATTTCTCAGCCACAAAAAAATAGGGAGCAGCTCACCATTACTCGGTACCAGACACTCATTGTCGCAGGGCAAAGGCTAGGAAATGTACTGCCATCCTCCATTGTGTTTGCAGAGGGCAAATCCTAATTCAATTGAGATCAAATTCATCTTAGGCTAATATAGTCATTTGGATTAATGGCATTCTATTTTCAATTCAAAGCTCATGAACTATATGGCAGAAGATTATAAAAACATTAACTGAAGCTTTCAGCAGATCCTAATAAATCAATATAAAGACTTGAACAGCAGGCTAGTAAAAAGTGTAGCACAATAGGAAATAGTAATGATTTGAATGTGTTGGATGTTCTAGGAGGAGAATGAAGCAAATATATACCATTCTCATTTACTTCAATAGAAACTTCATCACATGGTTCCAGTTGCTGCTATTGCATATCATTTCTCTAATCTAAGTCACTGGGGAACATGTATTCACAGTGTGTATACATCCATCAGAGTACTTTTGGCCAAAGAATTGGTCTATTATACTTTTTACAACATTCTGATGACATTGTTACTAAACTACACTAGATTGTAGTTTTTGGGAGTAAAGTAGTGATCATTTAATCTGTTTTTGAACCAGGGGAAATTCGCGAATAAGTATCTTAAAATGAACAAGGAATCCTCAAGTCAGAATAGAATTTTAACTCAGTACATTTTGCCATGCATAAACCAAACAACCAATTATAATAAGTTAAGCAAAATTAAAGCTTCTATAAATTCAGAAACCCTAAGACATTGAAACTCATCAATTGTCGATATATCAAAGCTGCTATTGCTGATAATGTAACCTTTTACAATCTAAACACCGTGCCTTTATTTTGTGTGTTTGCAATGTGGCATACAGTCACACAGTTATTTGAAACAAGAATGTATCAGTATTTAGGTTCTTATTTAGATTTATTTGAAAGAGAAAAATGCCATCTTGGACCATTTCAAAGTTGATAATAAATACTTCTGAATATTATTTAATTGAAGACCCTTAAAGCCTCGCAAGAGGATCAGTGCACCTGAGGAAAAATGGAGGAGGCAAGATCGTTTAGTGAATCAGAAGCTGACTGGCAGTTACCCAAATAAAGCCGTAGAATCTTTTGGATCATTTCCCCCTGCAATGACAAGTACAATTAGCATCACTATTTGGAGCTAGTGATTTAGTGAGGTTGCAGTAGTAACTAGTGAATACTCACTTTGGTTTTTAAACTACCGCCAACATCATCCCTATCACACTTGTGAGTCAAGAGCTTATGTGCATAACTCCCAAGTTTGTTGCGAAAAAAAGGAATGATTTCCTTGCTAAATCTTGTGTGAGGATCCATTCCATTTTCACTCAGACATCTAGTAAGGAATGTGTGGATGGATGTAACCATGGATTCTAAAGTCAACAAGACTTCTGAAGCCAGTGTAAATGAAAAGTTTATTGCTGCAAGAGAAATAGTTCAGCAAACAGATATCAATTTTTTTTTCTTTGTTTTGGTTTAAAATTGAAGAGACGAGTGAAACTAAAAACTTACCGACATCAAAGACACTTTCAAGAAAAAAATAAGCACCAGAATATAAATAGTCCATACTCCCAGGTGAAGGGATCAGTTGCATTCCTTGGAATAAACCCTCAGATATTTCTGTTGGCTGGAAGGCTTTAAGAAGATCTAGTAGGGTAGAATTCTCCTTCAGAAGATCTGGCAGATTAAGCATCTGCGTGTATTTATTAAAAAAAACAAGAGTGTCATCAATAGTTATTTGGAAATTGGAAAATAATGCAGCTCCGCCTTCAAAACTAATAGTACAACAAAATCAAAAGGCAAAACAATCTATATTCAAAGACTGTATCACCTTCCCAAAGCAGAGAAGCGTCTCTTTAAAAACTGAAACAGAAGTCAGAATAGGTGATACTGAAACACATGTATTTACTATCTCCGGATTTGCAGCCAAACTAGACTGGGTTATCCAGTGTTCTTGACATATTTCAGCACCTACAGCTTTATTGTGTCAGACATGAATCTCTAAAGTTGCCAACTAGCTAACAAATTTGTGTTGCTAACCTTCTCCAAGAATGTGTACCGCCCGATCAAAGTTTCTCCTAAGGTACAAAAACAAAGGTCGTATCCTGCTGAAGAATTCAGTCAATTTCATTCCCATAAACCCAGATGGAGCACTGAAGCTTCTTGCTAAAGTTTGTTTTCTTGTGGGACATAAGAGATCCAGCTTTTTATGAAGATCACACAGGAGATAGAGATGTAGTGGCAGCTAATATCATGCAACAGTCAAGTGACAGATATTAGAAACACATTTAGGAGTCATTAAGGTTAGAATCAGGATCTGAAGTTGCAAACTAAAATTACAATAACCCTTTATATGCTCAATTGATTAATTATAATACTATGATTTTGTATCTTTGAATGATTCTTTCAGGATAAGGCATTACAAAACACCATCTTCCAACTTTACCTGAATCTGGTGCTTCTTGAAATAAAAAGCAAGATCACAAGAGTAATACGTAGATCTGAACACATTCCAAATTCCAATATGAATAGTCCTCTTGTAACAATATAGTGGGGTTTTTCTAATGAAAAACCCTAGTTTGGTGGTCGATTAGCCTAACCCCGTCTTTACATCAATAATTCAAGAAAGGAAAACAGATAGTTTGCCCCAGTTGCCAATGCAAATAACAGTATCCTCTGATAAATCATTTACTTTAGAACTACTAGTGTATAGATGTTTTAACATCCTTAATATTCTTAAACATCCTTGTCCACTATAGTGTGCACTTGCTTATGCAAATGAAATTCATATGTGCCAAGATGATCCCATGATAGGTGTGCACCATGTGTATGTGTAGTTGTGTACTGCGTAGAGAAGAGAGATATACCTCAGCAGATGGGTCTGCACAGCATGAACTTTGATTATTCTACATAAAAGCAAGAACAAAAGGAGAAGAATAAGCATTAGAAGAAACACATATTCATTGAAGTCTACCTACCAGTGCCAACTGCCAAGGAACAAATAACTTGAGGACATGCAGCTAAAATATATCTGCTCTATTCCTTCAATATTATGGAAAACATGTGTAGGAACATTTTAATCTATTGTGAAAAAAAGACAATCCAGAAAGCAAAAAGTCAAGGATGGTGGAAATATAATAAAATTGTGACCTTATGATCTGGTCAATTGACACTAACAAACATGTAATGAATAAAACCAATTTCCCAGAAAACCTACAGGAATTGCATATTTATATCACATAATGGATATACACCCTCCAGTATGATAACCTGATAGCACCTTTAGAGATGACATTTTTAACATAGTGCATAGTTAACTAAAAGCTTCAAAAGAAATTTGAAAACTTCAACCTATGTTGGAAGATATAAGGACACAGTTTCTTTCATATGGATTAATGTGTGGTGAAACAAGTGTTAGAACTTAGAATAAATTAAAGAGGCGAGGGATAGAATGGGTCAGTTCAGATAGTATCAATGGCAAGTAATCTATCAAATATGTTTTGGAATTGCGGCAACTTTTAGGTATTCCGATCAAGGGCAATGAAATTTCAATTTCCTCAGAGAGCACCACATGTACAGATATTCGAAGTACCATGTGAGGGGAGGTTAAAGAAAGAAAATGGTTCTGCATCATTTTACCTTCATCTAAAATTACGGTAGTCACTTGCTTAGTTCGATAGGCAAAACAAGTTAGCTCTCGAATAGCATACAGATATCATGGGATGATTGCAATTCATATAATGCTGTTTTTTCTCGATGTATACCATGTTTAAGTGTATCATAAACAAGTGACATTTCAAAACAGGCATGAGAATTTCCATGGGGTGATAACTGTAATCAACATCATATTTGCTTGCATGCAGAATATAATATGCTGCTACTAAGAAAAAATGATACTATCCACAAAAAATCTATGTGAAATCTTATTTTTGAAACTCAGCTTCCTGATGAGGGAAGGACATAAGAAGTTGATAGCAAACAATCAATTATCAAAAGGTTAAAATCTTTCAATTACCTCCACAAACACTTCCTAACATACTCAGATGCAATCTAAAGCCGAAAATATATAAGACTTGAAAGTAGGCAAGACATAAACGAACCTCAGGACATGCAAGTATGGAAAGGCAATCAACTGGAAGTGGCCTGAATTTGTGCATTTGTGCATCTAAACACTTCAAAGGTGCAGATATTTCAATATTTAGAGGCATATTAGATTTTTCAGCATGACTTTCCTCAGATGCAGATTGTTTGGTCTTCAAGGACGCCACAGATGCATCCTCATCCGGAGTTCCTTGGCTCGGTATGCTCCCTGCTTTCCTCCATACATCAACTAATGTTGGCTGCTTGAGTTTTTCCTCAGCATTTGAACTGGCTGATGGAGTCAAGGACTTTCCTTTGTGTTTCTTTTGATTTCGGGACAAAATTTCACCCCCTTTGAGACGCTGGCTAATCTTTTCCAAGTCACCCACAGAGTCAAACTCAACAACAGGTGACAAATCCGAGTGAGGACAGAAATCAGGAAGAAGTATTGGGTGTTGTTTCAGAAAATTGTCCAATAAATATTCAATAAATCTGCACCATCAAAGCATAGTCAGACAGTCAATAATCATGTTGTAATTAGCAATATGACATCATTTGTAAGTAGCAACTCAAGGTTCATTCATAGAAGATGAATTTCATCTGCCATATAGATTGTTATGCTGTAACAGGGGGGAGGCCACTGCCCACCTCAGTCAAGCTCATATCCTAAAGCATTTTTAAGTTGTAGTATGAAAATTCTAGCTAGATGTTTATTGCAGGGTATGCCTTTGAAAAGGTTACGAGAACATACACTAGGTTTCTCAAGCGCTTTAATAGCTTAAGTACTATGTCTTCCTTCGTTGCTTGGCTTATTGTCTCACATCCGTTGCCAACTTGGGTGGAAAACACATTTAACTGCACCAAAATGAAATTGGTAGGAAATGCAGTTTAGCAGAAATAAATAATCAATTTAGAAACCAAATCTCACTGATGAATTGCTTATTTACCAGTTCCCTTATCCAGTTAGCAGCATAATAAAGAGAGAGAATACAAATCTGCTTTTGTTTCACTGTCAAAGGCTGCCATAAAATTTCAGATAACAGCTGCAACAGACAAGACCATATAACATCAGAATATAGTTTGCAGTAAAGTAGTGACCATATTAATCCTTAGCTCACAGCTTATGAAGATTGAAGGCAAGGTGATACAGGCATAGAAAATGGAAGGTCTATGAATTTTAGGATATACCAAATTTATGTAAGGTATGGAACTCATATAATATATACATTTTTGCATTTACATGTTATTAATGATGCAGAAGAAATTGAGAAGTGTGGTATTGTAATATGAGGAAACAAAAAGGTATTTCCTTTATGCATGATTGCAAAGCATAACTGCAGGAGATTTTCCAAATAGGTTAAAACCTTACAAAACCAAGAAAAATAGCATATTGACTTTGCAGTCATACGTTTTACATTAAATACTGCAGAGTGACACTAGGCCTAGACTAATGCCGTGGCCTCAAGAAGCCCCTAATATTGTTGACATAAATTATGGAATTAAAGTGACAAGAAGTTGACATGTATCATGTGATGCAGTAAAGGATAGAGACATACAGGAGAAAAGACTGTATTATTCACAGCAAAAGAGTCTAATATATATAGGGAGTAGAAAGCTAAGATTACTACTAGGTTAAATATATTCCTAAAATAAGAACAGATTAATAAGGAAAACCTAGAAACAAAAATATTCTACAACAAAATTAATTTCTGTTTATCAAAATAAAGTCCATTAGCATAAGATTACAGCCAACCTTTGTGGATGGAAGATTGAAGGGGCAACCAAGAAGAGCATCAATGCCTCCTAGAGATCCTTGGTTGGCGATTCTCTCAACCTGACAAATTTTTCCTGGAAACTATGACGTTTGTACCTTCAGTTTAACTGACTGTTTAGATGAGAAATTACACTTACCACAGAAAGTAAAACAAACTTTGTAGGGAGAATTTGTAAAGGTGAAGAGGATCTGGGACAAAAAAAAGTTACAGAATTCAGTGGCCAGTCTATATGTCATTGACAGGAACAGAGGAATATTATCTTATTTGAGTCAACTTTAATGGAAAGATACAGGATCAATGTTAGTGAAAAATCCCGCATAAGCTAAAACCAAAAATGAACATCATAGAAAGAAAGCATGTCATCTTTCTAACACACAACAGTCATGAACAGACTTTTTCCAAAAGAGCAGAAAACCAAGAAGGTGGAGGATCCATTATCAATTATAATCCTCAAAACCTCTAATAGAATATTAATCATTCCAATCCGAGTCTTTCTTTTTTTAGATACACTTGATGATGCAGGCTACTCATAATCATATCAAGCATCATGGCTTCAGCAATTTAGCAATTTCCATAATTGATTTCTTCTAGTAAGTAGCTGATAACTCAGTCTTGTTGTTAATGTTCGATTTATGTTGCTAAAGAAGTTCAATTTTACACATGTAAGCCAAAGATAGTTTCCTCTCACACCCCTATGGATAACATAATCACCCCCACAGTTGAATGATATCCCCGTTATAAATACTCTAGTATGCTGCCCAATGCACATCTACTTGGACTTGAGTTCTCTTAGAATTGATGGCCAAACACCTTTCCCACCAGTAAAGTCTCAATACATAGAATCATTGCTTGACTCTTAAGTTCCAAATGAGGAGGTATGTTCAAAATTTAATGCCATTAAGAAAGCTGGAAAGGAAAACCTCAACCAAAAAATCACAACTTACTAGTTACAAGAAAATGACTAATTACCTAAACAATGGAGAAACAAGTGGCACAATGTTTAAGCAAACGGGAGATATATCACCATCAAGGTTCATCCACAATTCTCCTGCACCAATAAAACAGGCTTCGGTAAATAACTTCCAACGTTAACCTAATTATACACAAAATTAGACCAGCTTAGCATTTTGAAGATGTAGCAAACAGAACTCTCTTACCTTCTAAACCATAAGGCATGTCTTGAACAATTAAGTTCCCACTATCAATATCAGATAGATAAATTGACTCAAATTCCAAAACTTGTTTGCCAACCCTAAAAGGAAAAATAGTCAAACTTATGGCTAAAAGAAATAATACAGCAGAGTAATAGCAAAGTAATTGTTCCGTTATACATTCTAACAGTAAGAGAAACTAAAATAAGTCATAATGAAAATCTAATCAAATTGGAAAAAAAATTTGGAACTAAAATAACAAGCAATGTATGGATGCATTTTTTTCATGCCTATGTTTTCCTATGCTTTCTACTCCGTGTGATTTTACTATTTACTTTTTATATCTGTTGTTAATCTTACTAGTGTAATTCATAACTTTATCTTGGAGCGAATGTCAGAAAGAAATGTTCTAGGTAAAGGTAGGTTCCTCCAATTGTTCTTTCAACATTGGATGGAATAATTATCATTTAAATGTGTTTATGTCAAGTGGTTAGAATACATATTTAAACTTAATGAATGATTTTGTTGAAGGCCAAATGCATGAGATTACTGTGGGCATGAGATGACAGAAACCCTAATCAGGTTGTTCTATAAATTAATAGCTAAGCGAGAAATTCTGAACATGAGGTGCACATAATGGAAGCATGATCAAATAACCTAAAATAGTTGGAATAAAGTATCAAATAAGTTGATATAAATTGTAATGCAAAAGAACAGCCTCTACAGTGCCACACACCATTCCATGACAGCTGGGTGAAGACTTCTGTTTTGCAACGTTGTAACCAGTTCTTCATAAAACAGAATCAATGGTAAGGGGAGCTGCTTGCAAGAGTCTAAAGACAATTTCAAGAGCTCCACTGCTTCCTCATAGTTTGACCTCTGCAAAGAACTTTTATTGATGAGTCCACCATACACAGTATCAAAAAAAATCTTTCAAGAGAACTGGCAGAAAGAATCATGACACAAGACCACAATAAGTAAAGAAAAAGATTGATGTATATGGATGAAAAAGAACTTTTGCTTTTAGGCTGTCCCCAAGTTAACAATTATAACAAAATCTTAGCATAACAACTTATTTTACCACACTTCTGAAGCACTTACTCATGAAATTCCGATATCAACAGAGCAAGCGATTGATATATTCTACTCCCTCCGTCCCAAGGAAGATGACCCCTTCCTTGGGCGGCACGGGTTTTTATGCATCTTTATTTTGTGTGTTAACTGGAGAGAGTAAAGTAAGAGAGAGAATAAAGTAGAGATAAAGGTGTTTCCATTTTTAGTAATGGGTCATCTTGGTTGAGACAAACCAAAAAGGAAAGTGGGTCATCTTTAGTGGGACAGAGGGAGTACCTTATTAGTTTAAGAAAAAGAAAAAAGTAGTGATATGATCATACATAGTTAACAGTTAAGCATCTTTATATACATATCACCGTTAGTGTTAGTGTTTCTTGTTAGATTATCAACACACTTGACAAGAACAGGATGACTGTAGTGACTACATCACACAGGTACGTCATAAGCTTAAAAATAAAATAAGTATGTCTGGGATTATAGAAACACATTACATGTGATAAAGGCGGAAGAGAGACGTTATTTGTATCTGCAATGTATGAGACTATCTTAAGTACTCCTATCAGGCCCATCTTCTTGTACAACAGATCTGAGTTATTGATCTGAAACATAAAAGGACTTCAGGATAGAACCCCATGAATATAAGTGAGTTGAGTACTAGCAAAATAAAGAAGATTAATTGACAATTAATATAAATGTTAGAATCTGGAAGGAGGATGCTAGATTGCCTGTTTCCTCAAAATCATTAGAATTTCATTTGCTATGGAGCATCCATAAGGTTGTGGGCAAGATTGAGCAGAAACTGCGAGACAAACAAAGATTTCATAAACCTGCAACATGAAAGTTATAAATTAAAAGTTTATAAAGATTAAAACAGCAAAGAAGGATTATCGTACGATTCGTACCAGCAGAAGTACAATGAACATACCTTGTGGAGGCTCTCAACATTGAAGACCTCCAAATAATCCAAGATGCCTGGATGAGAAATTAATTGCTTAGCAACATTCTTATAAGTTTTATTTCTACCAAAGAGAAGACATATGCATACCAGTTAAGTGAGATGAAAGCGAAGTTAACTCCTGGGACTTCCTGGAGGCCAACTTGACCAAGGTGTCTAAAGCAGCGCTTACCTCATGGCAAACGCCAGAGCCCACATGGGTTAGTAATGCTCCCAGAACCTACAAAATATCAATGAGTATGGCTATGACTCTGAGCATTAAGAAAGGAGCTATTTGTCTCAAGCTTCATGAGAAAAATAGCCAATCAAACTATTGAAAGTCAACTCACTTCTTGTCTAGAAAAAGCATCACTAGATTCTTCAAACAGAAGTATATAAATGTGGACGCCAACTTCCTGGGCTCGTTGTTCTTTGCAGGCCAGCAAGTATGCAGATAATGACAAAAATGTGGCAAGATAATCCTAGTGTATATCAAGAACAGCATCATCAAGTGAAAATATTGATGAGTAACATAATTAAGGGACCACCAAGATGCCCAATTTAGAATTGTTGTTCTAGTGCTCCAATACCTTCGGCAAATCCTTAACACTGAGAATGCACTGATCAAACATATGATCTTGAAGACAACCCTCAATAATTTTTTTCTTGAATAGTTTTTCAACACTCTTTCGCAAGGATTCACCATTCATGAATACAAGAGTAAGCAACCATATATCTACCACCTTGTGCTCTCGAGCTTCCTCCAAACTTTTCAGTTCTTTCAATAACTCCATGCACAGAATCTATAAAGAGCAGTCCATTTGATTAACAAACATACTTGCAGATTGTCCTGATGAAGAAAAAATATTACTACTTGACAAATGTAATATAAAAACCCACATTGTTAAAATGCAGACTAGATCTCAGGGCATCAAGAATCAACGCTTTTGAGTTATCTACAATATATTTTTCTTTAGATTTGCTGTGTTGTGATGTTGGTAAGTGAGGCGCTCCAACAAATTTCAGCTGTTCACGTATCTGTGAGATTATTCGCCTGGCATTTGATGCCTTTGCAGAAAGCAATACAAATCTCAGTAGGTATGGAATGTGCTCCGTATCAATTGTCCTTATGCAGGATAATGCTATCATGATCACCTTCAAAAGTTCAAAAATAAGAGACCAAAATACATAAGAAAAAGGGCAATAGGTAGAGAATTTGAACATGATAGTATGGAAAGAAACTAGCACGATCTAAAATTGTCAGCAGGTACAACTCACAGATTTACCTGTTCTTGCAACAGATCATCCAAATTGAGATTGGAAAATGAATCAAGAACAGGAACAATAATGGAAGAGTCCTCCTGGAGCATTTGTTGAAGTGAATTCACTAGGGTTTCGTTATTCTGGTCACCTACAATCTCAGGCAATGAACCTATGATCTCTTTCTTCAAATGATGGGGGCAAATAGTTAAAACTTGTAACAGTTTCTCAGCGAAAGCCTCAGAGTTTACAAGGAAATCAAGCCATCGCAACTGATTCAGTATCAACCTTGCTACATCCTCCTCAAGATGCAATGAGTATGAGCCACGAGCACTAACAAGAGGGTCCACGTCAAAGAATTCAGGAAGCTTCTCAAGCAACATGTCTAAAAGGTCTTGCTGGATCGATTTAACCAATAACAGCACTCGAACTAGGCTCTCACTTCTCGTTGATCCAAAGCCATCGCGCTGACAAGGTAACAACACCCTACATAACAAAAGGTTACACATGTTAAGTTACTTCCTCATAAAACTATAAGCAGAATATATACAACTGAATGTGATATCAAGAGAGAGAAAAAACTATATGTTTTTCAAAACTTAATATTAGCTATGAGTGTGGAAAGAAATAGCAGTTCAAAATATAGGAGATGCACAGCATCACACTCGTAATCAAACAAATTGAGTAGGTACTGTTTGTATAAGTTGATATCCACGACTTATATATGCAATTCCTCAAATCCTATATCAAATCACCGAGAAACTAGTCTGTGTAAGTCTCAATTCCAAAAGAGTTGAACGAATTTTGAAGGTTAGCAAACATTATGTGGTTTCAAGTGGTATACGACAACGTATAGTCCTAATTTTGCTTCGTCTTCTTCCAATCTAGTCAACCTAAAGCATGAATGGAAAAGGTAACGGTGACAAACCGTCGGAAATTAGAGGTGGAAGAAATGTAAACAGAGAAGCCCTGGAGAAAGAGGGAGCGGAGGGAGGAATCGGCGGAGAATGCTCCGTGGAGTCGTTGGCGGAAGGCGTAGAGATCGGAGGGGAGTAAAGGCGGGCCGGTGGGGTTGATGAGCGTGCAGTCGGAGTCGGCCAGCACGGACGCCATATTGTGAAAAAGAGTAGACTGCGTGGTTTGGGGTTGGGGTGAAGCAGGAGGTTCATCATCGGTGGGTTTGAGGAGTTTGGTAGGTTTGGGGGTGGTGAAGGGGGGAACGAAGGGTTTGGATGGCCGTTTGCGGGAGAGCATACTGTGTGTGTGTGTGTGTGTGTGTGTGTTTTGATGGCGCGAAACCTTTTCTAGTGTAAACCTCTTAATTTCGGAAGCCGCACTAATGTAGTCAATAATCCTTCGTTCATTTTTCAAGAAGACTAATGTTTCACCCGCAGAGCACATTATATATGATTTGTAATGATAATGGATATTTAATCATAAATTACTTTATATTGTTGATAATTATAATCATAAAGGAAAAAATAATAATTATTGGTCATAATTTTATACCTCTTGATATATCCAATATCCAATACTTGATGAAATGTCGCACATATATTCAGCATCAAAATTAGTTTTGTACCATGTCAATAGAACCGCAGGATGATGAAGTTACTGACAAGAAGATGCTTCCTCATATCCTTTCGAAAGAGCATTCCAACTAGTAACTATTTACAGTAAACTTAAATTTATTGAAAGCATTCCAACCATTTCCACGAAACTCAAATCCATTTTTGTGTAAAGGTCACATTAAATATGATTTTATTCCGACTATTTACACTAAACTCAAATTTAAAAGAATATTCTCTATATTATGCAACTTTTACTCATAAAATTTGAAAAAGTAGCACTAGGACTAGCCAAAAACATCATCAAGGCTTTCCCACAGCTTGCCACATCATCAGGACTTCCCACAGCCCAATAATAGGCTAGCACTAGGACTAGCCGACGCCCTAGTCATCCTGAGAAAAAAAACACCAAAAATAACAACAACGAAATGAATTAGAGAAAAAAATACATAGAAAAAATGAAATGGGAATATGATATTTTAGAAAAAATAAAAATAAATAAAAAATCAGCTAGCCGCTCTAGGGCGTTGGTTTTTCGTCCGTCGTTCTAGCCTAACGCCCTAGCCGCACGCCGGTGGCTACGTCGTCGGCTAGTCCGTTATGGTTGATGCTCTTATGGTTTTGGACCTTTTGGTTTAATGTAAATCTAAAAATAGGTATTTTTTTACTCAAAAAAATGAGATTGGTTTTGGAGTACTATTGAAGCTAATTACCTATCTCATTTTATGTCTTAGTATACCATTGAAGATGGTCTAAAAGACCAAAAAATAGGTATTTTTTACTCAAAAACCAATAATGGGATTGATTTTGGAGTACCGTTGGAGCTAATTACCTACTCATTTTAGGTTTTAGTGTACCATTGGAGATGATTTAAGCTCTACATCAGTTTTCTTTCGTGTTCATATACATTACTCCCTCCGTCCCTAAACATTTTTCACATATTTTCACTACCGCTTGCCCAACAAAATTTGCACATTTTACTTTTTAATATTTTAGTAGTGGGCTTCATACTCCACTAAATCATTACTATTTATATTTTATTATAAAACTAATATTTAAAGAAAAAGACTCACCTTTCACTAACTTTTTCAAAAGACTTTTTATTAAATTTCTTACTATCCGTGTCCTATCAAAATATGATAAAATTTAAGGGACGAGTTATATTTCTCTCAACTCTCATAACACTGCACGGATCATAAATTTCAAGTCGCGGTCCCTGTTAGTGTTACTACGGAGGCAAGGAAGTAGGTTAGCAACCAACCTATCTCCCGCGAAACTCGATTTGACATTTATGTCTAATTAATACTACGGAGGAGTACCGTAGTGGTAAATGATTTTCTCAATTAAATCAAATTTTGAGAAATTTCTGTTTTGTAGTACCAATCATATGGAATTTGGATGAACGTTGAAGTTTGCATTCGTTAATTTGTCATGATAATTGATACTCCCTCTATTCCGTCAGCAGTTTCATCGGCGATTGGCTTACAAAAAGGCTGATAAAACTGCCGATTACGTAGGACATATTTATCCTATTGCAAATAGCCTAATAACATTTTAATTTCTCTGACCAAATAGAAAAGGTCTTATCAATTGTATATTTTTCCATTCTACTTATGTACGAAGAGTGATAATAATTTAAATTTTATAATGATAAAGAAGTCAGTTTTGTCTAAATGATAAGATAAGATTCCAATTTACTTGAAGTTGTAGGTTTTGTAATAAAACATGCGAGTGACTGTGAATTATGCTTAACTAAGCATGTGAGTGGGTGTGAAATCCAATCTTAATTGTGCTTAGCTTAAGCATGTGGGCGGAAGTGAATTCCAATCTATATCAATTGATTGTTTATTCATTTTAATTTCGAGAAGGCTGTTAACCAAATACGAGTACTACTCTAGTAGACCGTTTATCACAAATTTGGATGTTGGATGTCACTTAAAAAGACATTCATACAAGCCATTTAATTGGAAATACATAAATTAGAAATGCAAGAGTTTTCGATTTAATTATTTGATGGTATTAGTAAGATTATTTTATCCTCCTTTTGGGTATTAATAGTAGACCAAAAAATTACATATAATGAATCAACTGAAATGCTAACAAATACTCCCTCCGTGCCCACAATAAAAGTCACATTTTGTCATTTCGATCCGTCTCATAATAACAATCACACTTCACTTTTTACCATAAATAGTAAGTAGGTCTCGCATTTCACTAACGCACTTGACTCACATTTTACTATAAAACCAATATAAAAAAATGGGTCTCATATTTCACTCACTAATTTTTTCAACTCACTATTCTTCACTTTTCTTAAAATCCGTGTCCTAACTCCTATTGGAATGGAGGGAGTATATACATGCATTCACATCAAGATGAATAAGTAACTCAAATATGGTAACTAGGGTATTATTTGTCCCATACCAAATTGGGTGCATGATTTTGGCATTAAGAATGTACGAATGGAGTAATTTCGTAATATGCTTAATGTACATATTGATACCTAAGTGAGAATAAATCGCTTTGGATATATTCTTCTTCGTATCATATTTTCGTATATATTATGAATGATTGAAGTTGGCCACACATTGTG
The DNA here is from genome assembly GCF_004379255.2 of Salvia splendens. Classification (NCBI taxonomy): domain Eukaryota; kingdom Viridiplantae; phylum Streptophyta; class Magnoliopsida; order Lamiales; family Lamiaceae; genus Salvia; species Salvia splendens. Next base: position 19,752,859 of record NC_056049.1, read on the forward strand.
ACATTAGTATGCTATAATTGCACTAGATTTTCAAAGAAACTATATTAGTCAAAGGAGATTAATTGATTGAATATCGTGTAGCCGCACATGGGATGGGAGGTGTGCGGACTTTCAAGATTTGCTCTTCTAATGATTTGGTTCTCAATCAAGACCTAATAAGGAGTTCTTCCACGTGTATTTATTAATTTAACCACAAATAATTGGAAAAATCACGAAATCTAATTAATTTTGTAATATAAAAAAAGTTAATTACATTACAATTTTAACCTTTTTTTATAAGTTGTCTCATTTTTTTGGTAGTTAGAGGAATTGTGTGTGATGTGGAGAGCAAAATCCAAGTAACTTTTACAAATTTGTATATCACTTATAAAATTATTAATTTTAGTAGTATAAAAATATATAATGAACTAATTAGGCTAAAATATTTTGGCTTTTAAATCATACGGCACTACTATATATTTTCCCCACAAATATGAATCAATTGCACAATTAAAAATAATCAGAATTATAATATAATTATGAGATCGACCATAAATTAACCAAACTTCATAATCTTTCTGGTAATCTGGCATATTTTAACATGGATGGAGTAAGTCATAAAAAATTATGAAGATTACCTTGGTCTCCACACAAGTATCTACATTCAAGAAGCTACGTGTGATTTCCAGTAATTTAATTTGTATTTATTATTATGTGTTTGATAAAATTTGTACTTTAGTGCAAATAAAACATGTTTAATCTTATTTGGTCAGCAAACTAAACCAACCATGGTTGGGATTAGGGTCTGGGGAGATTAATTAAATTCGGTAAAACTGCGTCAAAAGTGTATGACTTGTTAGTGCATGGAAGGTTAATTAAATTTAATATTGTCACAATAACACAAATCGTGATCCTTATACTTTGAGAGGAGATACGATTAAAAAAAGTCTTATACGCAACCGGCTATTATAAATTTATAATGGAGTACTGTAGAAAGAGAAAACTATTGAGTCCAAATAAGTTCGTTTCTTTTGCCCCAAATTAATATGGTCATATTTGTTGCCTCCACTATTTAGAAATGCTACTGTGTGTATTACTCCCTTCTCCGTCCTTTAAATTTTATCACATTTTAATCGGGTAAGGGTTTTAAAAAATATAATAGAAAGTGAATTGAAAAGATTAATAAAAAATATGTCCTATTTTTATATATTAGTTTTACAATAAAATATGAGTTGAAATGAATAAGTGAAATATGAGATCCACCACTAAAAGTGGTAAAATGTTAAATGTGACAAATTTTATGGGACCGATGTAAATGAAAAAATGTGACAAATTTTATGGGACCGCTTTACTCCGAGATTAATTTGTCACGAACAATTAGAGAAACGCAAGGAGGTATATATCTTCTTCTAATTATTTCCTAGTTAGGTAGTGGCATATGTTAAATCTCCATTGCCTGGCTACCAACTTCCAGTATCACGCGAAGTTGGATGAAAAACACAAAGCGTTGGAGAAAGAGAAGCTCGAAGTTGAAGCTAGAAAAAAGGTGCATAAACATACATGAATATACCCTCTCCTTCTTGTAGGGTTATGATCAATATAGCCTACCTACCAGATTTTTTTATCAATAAATACATTAAAAAATTTCACTATAATGCATGTAAAATATTAACAAAATTGTGTTAATACTCTTATGTACTTGTATTGAAATATTCATGTCATTTTGTTGATATAAAAAACCACAAAAATTATCATATAGTAATAACAAAATAGTGATCTTACCCCTTTATTGATATTTTGTATATTATTTATTGAAATTCGTGAGCTTTAATTGTAGGACATTATTTATCATCATATATTCAAGAAAAACATAATTGAATATAATTAAAGCAAGATCTTCGAACAATATGTATTTCACGTAAAACCATAAACATAATAGGATCGAAATGTACCTTGACGATCCATGGCGGAAGCGATTTGGGGAAGGAGGAGGCGATTTCCTTGAACTATCTTTGATGTAGAGGCGCAGCTCCAACTCCAAGGATTTGTTTATCTCTCTTTCTCTCGTTTATGTGTTCTCGTTTGTTTATCTCTATTTCCCTCGTTTATGTGTTCTCTGTAATGTGTGTGATTTGATGGGATCACCACACTTATATTTATAGGCAGAGAGAGGATAAACCCTAATTATCAAACATTAATGCACTTTCCATCAAAGTGGCTATTAAAATAATTAATATAGACGTTTCTTATTGACCAAGAATATAATCTTCCATCAATTGATAATACTAATCGATCACAATCAATTCTAATCAAATCGTAATAATATGTACGAAAGTTTATCTCCTTAATAGCCAAATAATGAAATATTTATTGCATAAAGACTATGCAATTAATCAATCTATCTATATATATATATATATATATATATATATATATATATATAAAGTAGGGGTGAGCAAAAAAACCGGAAACCGAATATCCGAACCGAACCAAACCGAAATTTTGAAATTCGGTTCGATTATTTCGGTTTTTCGGTTCGGTTCGGTTCTGAAAATAAAAAAATTTCGGTATTTCGGTTCGGGCGAAGAAAAAACCGAATAACTGAATTTATTTAATTATTTATTTTATTATATATATGTTACTATTATTTAATTATAGCTAAAAGTAAAAGCCCTAATTGGAAACTCACGTTTATGAAAAAAACCGAATAACCGAATAACCGAATTTAATTAATTATTTATTTTATTATATATATGTTACTATTATTTAATTGAAACTATTGAAGACATTTTGGTTGATGTTTTTTATTGTGGAATGTTGATTGCATATTTGTATTTGTTGGTTGATGCCTTTGATGGATTAGGGATATTATCATTTTTATCATGTTATGTTTTGTAGGTTGAAAATTTCTAAGTTTCTGTACTGTTTTCTTTCTCTCCAGATTTTCGGTTTTTTAATTCGGTTTTCGGTTTAAGGTTTTTCAATTTTTCGGTTTGTTATATAATTTCGGTTTTTTGGTTTAGTTCAGATTTTTAAGTTCGGTTTTCGGTTTCGGTTTGGTTTTAGTTTTAGGCGAAATTCGGTTTTTCGGGTTCGGTTCGGTTAGGGCGAAAAACCGAACTGAAACCCGAATGCACACCCCTAATATAAATCCAATTCATTCCTTATAATTGGAGAAATATAATATGATTATTTAATTAATTGATAGTCAATTAATTAGGGTAAAATATGTCTTATACAAAATAAATGTATTATACTAAAACCCAATTCTATTTAAGATTCTATCACATGTCACATATGTGAGACACAAAACTTACATTAATTTCATCCACTCATCTCAAAATCTACCTTCAAGCTCTCCGGCTTCAAGCACTCCACTTTCAAGCTCTCCACCTTCAAGCTCTCCACCTTCAAGCTCTCCGGCTTCAAATTCAATTGGTATTGTATCTCCTTCAGATGCTAGTGTGCCATTACATAAGGAAGAATTGATTTATGATATCGAAAAACTTCATCATGATCCTATTAGAAGAACCGATATAATGAAATATCCTCCAAATGAGCGAGATACAATTAGGAGGGCTCGTTTTGAAGAAATGAAGACTTGTCGAAAAATAAATAGATATAATGTAGTTTATTTTTGTATTTTGAAATGTATGACTCTAAAATTTGTATATTTCAAAATATATTGCTTTTAGTATTAGTTTTTATTTTTGATATGTGATATAATGATTTATCATATGACTCGCACCCCGAATATAAATTCCTGGATCCGCCACTGATTGTAGGAAGAAGCAGCAGCTATCAAGGGAGTTGAGGAAGGCCATGGTGTACAATGCAAAACCAGTTCCTATGGTCCTCAAAAAGGTTTTATAAATTTATTTAGCCAACCATATATATCTTCCGATGGCGCAAGCAAAGCTGCTGGTAGTTTAATTGGTTTTGGTGGAATGCAGCTGCCACTGACGCAGCCTAAAATAACGAGGAGCTGCGGTGATGCATGTGGGGAACGAATTGGCGGGCAAAAATCAAATGATAATAATCAACATTAAGATAAATAAACCCCTTTTAAAGTTGTACATTTTTCACTTTCAGCATGGGATTGAATTAAAATACATATGGTGTTTGTTGAATAAAAATCATACTGTATAGTATTGAATAAATAATTTATTTATTTAAAAAGATATGTGAGACAGTTAGAAATAAAGGGTTTAATATCCCGGAATCAAAGGACTTCCCCTCTCACCTCTTCTCTTCAAACTACTACTTCTGCTCCTCCTTTCCCCATCGCCTCCATCAAATTACTAAGAAGAATTTACTACTTCTTCTTCGCATAAACCACCACCTCTACGGCGGCCCCGAGGCGGTTCCCCACCCACCTCCCGGCCGCCGCCACCACCACCACTCTAGTACACCTGATCACCCAACAAGTGAAAACGAAATTGCGACATTGGGCACAAGCGGTAGCATGCTCAGTGATGCAATCCCCAATTAGAGGCGGTGGCATGGATTAGACTATTTATTCTAGCCAGGCATAGACAGAGAAACAATTCAATTCGAGAGAGAGATTACACGATCTACCTCCCCGGAATGGCAGGCTGAATCGGCCGCAGCCTCATGCTCCGCCGCTCGATCGATTGATCGCCATTAATGATTGAGATTCGAGATAGTAAGTATTTCCTTCAACGTGGATGTATTACTCCTACTAGAGAATCGATCTTGTTGCAGCTACTGCTGCAAACGTTACGTCAATGTTGTTCTTGAAAGTGAGAATTTGATCTCTTTTTTTTTTCAATTTTACAGATAGATGAGAATGTTCAATCGATTTGTTTCCAAATATCTCTTGATTCATATCTGAATATGATTTATTTCCAATGTTATTAGCTTTTTTTTATAATATATTGCAATGATTTTATATGTGCATGGACGACGGAGGGAGAGTGGACCCGGGCCCCAACAACTTTAAAAAATATATGGAGGTATTTTTAATTTTTTATAGTACTCCGTAATAATTTTATTACTACTACTCCGTCCGTTCACGCTTTCTTTTTTTAACTTCAAAACTTTCACTCTTTAATTAATTCACCCAACCATTTTTTCTCGATCTAATTAAATATTCAATTCTTTTTCTCTCTCTATTTAATACTTATACTCACATTTTATCTCTTCAATTAAACACGATAACCAACAACTTTTAAAATCACGTGCTGATTAAGAAATGTATCATCATAGCCGGGACGGAAAGAGTAGTATAATTTTAGTATGAGTTCTACAGTTATATGTATCTCCCTCACATGTCATGTCCACTGTCGGATCATGAGTAAAACCACATCTCACATTTAGACCATTTTTAACGCTATTGTAAAACATAAAATGTAGTAGAAAAATACATTCATGGTACTGCAAAACCAATCCTATTATAGATTTTGGTAGAAAATATACATATCTTTAAGTTTACATTAAAATTATATCAAAATTTATTACATTCAAGTTCAAATTATTTTATATTTATTAAAATAAGAAAATGGAAGTAAGAGGGAAGGAAGAGAAGTAAAAATATACAGAGATAGAAAACATATAAGAAGCGTAGGCGGATAGGAGAAGAACACATAAAAATAACCTAATTTAATTCTGTTAATATTTGGTTAGTAATTAATTAATGTGGTTGGCTCATATTAGTATAATACACGTTTCATTAATTAGTTAAAAATACTACACTTTTTTCTAAATTAAAAAATACGTAGTATAATATTAATTAGTTATGCCTATTAATATTGATTAGTTATGCTTTAATAAATTACTACACAATTTGGTAGCTTTTAATTTGCAAGGGAGTGTTAAGGATTGGTTTATTTTAGTTTAAAAGTTGATAAAATCTTTAATTTAAATTAATATTTTACCTAATGCCTAATATTAAACTAAATATGCTATCAAATATAATAAATAAGTTAAACATTAATAATTAAAACAGTACCTATTTTATATACTTGAGGTATCTTTAAATTGAATTTAATTTTGAATTTTAGTTATTTTATGTGTACGTTATAATATTTTTTTAGTATTTTTATTGTATTTAAATTTTCTAAATTTGTAAAAAATTTTATTTAATAGAATTCATATATAATTATATTAATTAATAAAAGTATTATATTACTTAATTTAAGTTAAGTTAAGTTATTGACAAAGTATCATGGAGTTAGTGTGTAATTTAGATAAAATATGTATGTATGATTGAAAAGTATAAAAAGTAAGAGAGTCGGGAATATTCTTTTGGATTTGAGTTTAGTGTAATGGTTGGAGATACTCTTATTAGTCATCGTTGTCGAATCATAAATTAAACTATGACTTTCGTTTTGTATTTCTTTTACCATTGGTCAAACTACTATATACCAATAAACTCTCTCTTCTTCTCTAAACCCTTAATCATACTCCATCCATCTCATGCTACTTGCAGTTTTCTTTTTGGGTATGTAACTTAAGGATCAAGTAATTAGTGAAATTAAATTAGGATTTCAAATGTAATAAGAGAACACTTAATTAACTCTAATATCTTAGTTAAATATAAATAGTGCAACTAGTTTGAGACGGATTATAAAAGAAAAGTCCGGGTAGTAATAATTTTGTGGTTATTAAAAATGTCAAATATTTATAAAGAATTACATATTTTAATTTGAAATTTAGGTATATTATTAAAATAAACATTTAATCAATGGATTTATTCCCAAAATTTCTAAACTTATTATTAGTTTCTTCTCTATATAAATCTGTCTTCGTAGTTCTTTTTACACAAATTGTTGTTTGAATTACAATTTTTTTTATAAAAAATTATTTACTTCAAAATTTTTAACGTTTTTGTTTGTAATGATGGTGATTTCTGCTATTAAACCGACAATATTGTCTAATGTCCATGATTTTTTTATCAAATATTTATGATCCTATATAGAGCAATGGTTAATTTTATCAAATATTTATGATCCTATATAGAGTAATGGTTAATTTTAGTCTTAAATATATGATCAAAATACGAATTTGATTCAAAATATTCACTTTTTGAAAAAACAGGTCCACGACAAATGAAATTGTCGCCGAAGTAGTCCTTTTTTAACGGTTACGTAAAAAAACTAACAGTCAATGCAAATTGCACAGTGACACGACCGTTAGTTTTTTGACGGAACCGTAAAAAATAACCGCTCCTACAAGGATTTCATTTGTTATTGACCTGTGTTTAGTCAACTATATACTAACAGTAATCAAACCGAATCTGACCCATAATAGGTTGTGTGGTCGTAGGCTATTCAATACTAAGTCATCTTACGCTACTATGCACCATGATATATATTTCATTCGCAACAAAAATTGACTTTTTACTCTACTATATACTAACAGTAATAAAACTTTCAAATTTTGTATAAGTTGCAACAGCATCACCCCAAATAAGTACACAGGGTCAGACATTTTGCATATTCACCACCACTCTTCATGTGCACATAGTCACACACCAAAACTCCCATTAAAATCATTTATAGCTAAGATAGATTAAGACATTAATATACATCGCATAAAATACACAACTTCTCATACATAATTTGTGACACACGATTTTCGACAATCTCTTTACAGAAGCTTGCAAACCCACATCTCAAGAGTTTGCAGAAGTTACATTTGACATAGCAAGTCTCTTATTTGTCAAGCTCAATGTTTCACTCATTCAGGCTGCACTGAGGCAGTTCTCCCATGTTCCGTATTTTGAGCTGAAGGTCCCACCGCCACTTTGCTGGGCGTATTCAGAAATAACAGCGCGAGCACAATTATCCCAAGTTCTGGCTATCTCCTCAAGTGACATTGGCTGTGCAAGACTGCGCAGAGAAATGCTAAATCTTGATTTGGCCTTTATGGAGAGATCTTCATATTCCTTACTGTGGATGAAGCGAGAGAAGGTTTTTAATGTGCCCATTTTCACAGTGAGAAGCCTAAACAAATAAGGTGGTCCAAGGCTGATGTGAAAAACCCAAAACCTTAAATAAATTTCTTGATGCAGTCATATCTTATTTTTGGTATTTCTCTTCAGTTCAATAACCATTTTACATTTCACTATAATCTAATTCTAACCCCCAGGGTTATTAAAAATAAGTTTTTTGCTTCATGAAGAAACATCTCCAATTTTGTACTGTACTAACTTTTATAGCTGAGAAAATTGGAATGAATCTGACCCATAGTAGGTTGTGGGGTCGTAGGCTATTCAATACTCAGTCATCTTACGCTACTATGCACCATGATATATATTTATCCTTATAAATTAGGCTGCATAGAAAATACACATAAGAAAAGAGTGTATATACTTCACAAAGGTAACCTTTTCCTTAGGAAGTCGAATAATAAGAATGAAAGCAATAGAACATACGCTTGTTATCTGACAAACAGAAAACACTCTGGGTTTACATGCATCACTCGAACTTTCAGGACCAATATAACTATATAAGTTTCCTTTAGTTGTTTCTCCTTAAGATCTAACTCACAAATTAATACAAATATAAAATAATTCTGACTTCCAAATCCAGTTACAGGTTCAAGGTGGCTTAAGAAACTGGAAAAAATGAACAAAATTGCAGGCATGGAATGTCAGAAACCAGCATAGTTAGGAGGATGTGGAGAGTTAAAGGACTACCATGACAAGTTTAAAAACAGAATTTCTCGATTATCATCCTTATATACCACTATTGGAATAATTTGAACAAAAACTCATAGTATTATGGTAATAAAGAAACAAGACAATGGCGGGCAGAAAAAAGAATGTTGAATCTGTGTAACTCACCTGATTTCAGCTGGAAACTTGTCCAGAAGTATAGGAGAGCAATTTGGATAATTGTTTGGAACCAGCAATCTTAGAGGTTGAATTGGAGACTGCACTTTGGTAAAATGCAAACAATAAGTGTGTAAAATTTGGAGAAAGGCGATGAGGCTAAAGTAGTCAAAATCTCACCATTTGGGCAGAAGCATATTGTGACTTCAGATTTGGGCTAAGAGCCACAGCGCTGAAAGAGCACTTCACAATAGTTCCTTCTCCACCCTCAGAAGCAGCAGCAACTGCTGTTGGATCAACATCATCTTCACTGATATAGACGACAGTGTCTATAAGTCTTTGATTTATGTCTCGCAACTCTTCTTCAAGTGCATGGTTAGCCTGCAATATTGAAAAATCATCTTGAAAGTTAATAATACAAAGGCAACCTGTTAAGTAATCAAGTATAAGTCCAACATAGTAGATTTGATTAAAAAATAATTTAAAGGAATGATATAAGCCTAGTGAAATTCTATTTCTAAATAAATCATGCTATAGGCGTAGTGAACAATCTATTTCTAAAGAAACCAAGGAACTTTCCTTTTTTTCTACATTTCTAATCCTTCGACATTCCCAAGAAACCATTTTTCATTTTCTGGAAACGGTGATACATATCCCACATCAGTTCCACATGAAAGCGTGACATATAAGTGGGAGCCAACCCTAAATTTGACAATGGTTTTGGGATTTATTAGGGCTCCCTAGCTTATGTGCTCATCACGTAGGTCCAGACGTCCTATGGGAAGGGGCTACCAAAAGGTGTGACCAAAGGGTTCCCCCAAAGATGTGGCCAAAGGGCTATCAAATGGATGGTGGGCTTTGTATTTGGGTTTCCATCTGGTGTGTGCCATCCATGGACGTCCGGTTTGAAAGGGGGATGGATACTGTTAAGAATATTAGTATTCTGTCCCACATCGGTGATATGACATAGCCTAGCTTAGTTTCTTCTACTATATATATGTGGCCTATGTTGATTAATAAAATACACCAAATACACTACTACTTTCTCTAATGTCTATTTACTTTTCCGCTTATATCTATATTTTAATGTTCTACATGGTATAAGAGCGGATTCGAATCCGTCTCTAGAAAATTAGGGTTTCCAAAAATTATGGTTCTGCTATACCACTCTTCCCGAAATTACGGCTCTGTTATGCTCTACTCCGCTACTCTGCCCAAACTAGGGTTTCTGACGTTGCTGCACTCTGCGCTATTATTTGCTTGCTGCTTATTTGCCTGATGTTCTACTCCTGCTCCGTTGCGCTGCGCTATTATCTGTCTGCGCTCTTGCTTGCTTTTTATCTACCTGCGCTCTTGTGCTGTTATTATTCTACTCCTCCTACAGTTGTCCTCTTGCTACAGTTGCTACTCTGCTACAACTGTCACTACTACGCTGCATCTACTACTGCTCTACAGTTGCTACTCTGCTACAACTGTCACTGCCCTGCATCTGCTACTTCTGCTACAGTTGCAACAACTGCCCTACAGCTTCTGCTACAGTTGCAACAACTGCCCTACAACTGCTACTCTGCAACAGCTGATACTAACTACCATGCATCTGCTACTCTGCTACAGTTGCTACTACTGCTCTGCATCTGCTACTTCTGCTACTAATGCCTTATAGTTGCTACTCTGCTACAGCTACTACTACTCTGCCTTGCAGCTCTACTTATGCAGCAGCTGCAACTACTACTACTATTGCCCTATAGTTTCGGCTACTACTATTGCTGCCGATGTTTGAGGAAAAATATTTTTGAGAACTTTGTACCAAGCTGGACACATAGATGTTCCAGCTTGAGGGGGAGTGTTAAGAATATTAGTACTATGTCCCACATCGGTGATATGACATAGCCTAGCTTAGTTTCTTCTACTATATATATGTGGCCTATGTTGAGTAATAAAATACACCAAATACACTACTATTTTCTCTACTATGTCTATTTACTTTTCCGCTTATATCTATATTTTACTGTTCTACAAATACGAATCCCACATCAGTAACACATGAAAGAGTGCAATGATATATAAGTGGGAGTCAACCCTTTACCTTTGCCCATGGTTTTGATTAAGTTAAGGCTCTCTAGCTTATATGCTTATCAAGGTGGCAGAAGAAGGAAGGTTAGAGACCAGTGCTGATTTACTACACTGCTTAATCATATTTTTGGCACCAGTCATATTGATGCTAAAACATTGGCCTCATAATTCATACTCCCTCCGTCCCATTAAATATGCAACATTTGGTTTCCGGCACGGCATTTTATGCAGTGTTGTTTTGTGAGTTAATGAAGAGAGAGTAAAGTAAGAGAGAAGAAAAAGTAGAGATAGTGTTGTTTCGATTTTAGGAAACGTTTCATTTTTATTGGGACAACCCGAAAATGAAAACGTTTCATTTCTAATGGGACAGAGGGAGTATTTGTTTTCCATGTACTAGGCCTACTGGCTAATTTGTTACATGGGTCAACATAATACTAAGTAAAACTTATGCGCAACAGTATGTCACTAACTTCAGTGAAGGAGCAGAGAAGAGAGTTAAGCGTGTAACATACCTCAATTTTAGGGCTTTTGGCTTTCGATGCTCCAGTGGATTCTCCATCAGATTCATTACCATTTAAATACCTGATGCTATCATTGACACTCCCACTAGATGAAACAACATTACATGGCATTGCACTAGTATAACGTCTCATTTTCTTGGTACCACTAGGTCCATCTTGAGTGAAGAAATTTCTGGCCTGCAAGCGGCATTTAGTCATAGCAACCAAATCTTCACCTACAGCAGCACGTGATCCATTACCCGGAGCAGATCCCGCAATTCTGTCGACCATACTGACTACAGAGCTAATGTCACTAACAGAGGCACTTAAAGCTTTCGGAGAGATGGACTTCACCTGTCAAAAAAGGTCAAAAAGAGTATAACCAGATAAGATGCAATAATGAGGTTTTAAAACCCTTAAAGAATGTGAGGTTTTGAATTGGTTTGCCATTTACCAGGACACAAGGTCCTACATACCACTTTTATTAGCCGTTCAACTGGCTGTTCAACTACATTAGAATTTCCAGAAACAATGGTTGGCACAACACCATGAGTCACATCAGGACTGTGGAATTCTGCAAGTAAAGGCGACGCTGATATCCCTGGAGTTCCGATAGCAAGGGACTGGTTTGGCATTGACACTGTAGTGGTTGGATGATGCATGCCATTTACAGCATTTGAGATTGATGACATACCAGAATTCATTTTCTCTGAGTCCCCTGGCATTGGTGATGGAGCCATGGAAGTTGAAGGAGATGGGGCAACAAATGGTGAGTTTGCAGATTGCAAGGGAGTTCCAGCCTTGTTATGTGAAGTCAGAATATTTTGCTGGTCAATTTGTGGAGAAGAATGATGACCAATCGGTGGGGATGCTGCCTGAAGAGCATTCTGTGAAGACATGGAGAAAGGCGTTCCAGACTTCATTTGTTGGTGATGAAATGAAGTTCGTTGGCCAGAAGAGTTAGGCTGTTGAAGAACTCCAGATTTTGCACCCATCTGGTGTCTCATCTTTATATCATTTGTGTCATTCATTTGATTAAGTTGCATCATTTGCTGTCCAGGCAGCTGTCCCGATTGCTGCTGAGAAGTTTGCTGCTGCTGCTGCTGGATTAATTGTTGTCTTTGCAAATATTGTTGCTGCATCTGCCTTTGCTGGTAATGCTTTAGTTGCTGGGTCGAAAATATTGGCTGCTCCTGTTTTATTTGCTGTGGTTGAAGAATATTTGAATTTGATTGCAAGGAAACATTTGACTGGAGCGATGTCAGCCCATTTTGTGAAGATATAGAGCTAGCCATCTGCTGAGAGCCACCCACCGAATTTTGTTGTATAGGGTTCATAGCTCCTTGCTGCTGCATTTGGTTAAGTGAATTTCCCTGCCCAGGATCAGTATTTGAACTAGGCTGCAGTCCATCCAGTATACTCTGACGAGAATTCGAAACACCGGAGCTGGAGGATAAGGTATTATGCTGCAAACTGGTAAAATTATTCTGCTGTGTGGGCATTACAGTACCCTGTATATTCATTGTTTGCATCTGAGAATTCATTTGACCATCATTCGAGAGCATTTGAGGCTGTTGTTGCTGCGGCTGTTGCAAGGCAGGCATGTGAGGCTGGGTGAGCTGCCCTTGCATTGCAGGAACATGCTTTCTAGGTCTATTTGAGTTGAGAATATTCACAATCTGCTTTTCAACTCCCACAATCTTCTCCTTGTGACTGGGCTGAATGTCATTCTTATTTGTCCGCAGAAACATAATTAGCCGTTCCAACATAAGCTTAAGAAATCTTAGTTTTTCAAGTTGCTCGTTCTTTGGCTGTTGAGGATGAGAATCATGCTGCAACAGAGTTAAGACATATCCATTGGAGAGAATCAAAAATCAAGAAAAGATGCTATTTGGGTAAGGATAACGAGAGTGGTGCAATTTTGAAATTTAGCTTTCATCACGGAAACCACATTACTGTTGTAAGAAAACTAAGTAACTTGACTGCCTTGCTTTTCACCATTCAGCTAAGTCCTATTTAAGGTAACTACCTGTTGCAGCTTGGCAGCCATTCGCTGGTACATCTCATTCAGTTCAGGGTAATACATCTCATGCATGGATTTAATCTGCAACAAAGAACAGCTTATAATGTAAACCAAATTTTTAACACATAAAATCACGTAGACCCATAAGGTAAAGCACAGCAGTTTATATAAGGAAATTAGTAGAGAATCCATGCAATTAACCACCTAAAAATTCTTCTCGACTGAGAAAGGAAAGATACATCGAACAATACCTTTTGATAAATTTCCTCTTGCCAATCCCCTCCAGTTGCATTCCCAGTCTGTGAGGAGGAATCTAAAGATGCTACAGTTATTGTGGGTTAGCTAGGTGAAAAGTACACCAACTCTTACAAATAGATCGAAGCAATAGCACATGCAACGGAATTTATGATGACAAGAGAAAGAACAATCTTATTATCCCAACAACAATATATAGCTCGCATTCAATGTTTGCCTTGCAGCATACACTGAATCCATATCAATTCCTAGGAATGAATGTATGCCTATAATGCAGAATTAATTTATTGCAGCAGCGGCAAGGAAGAGCTGCAAACGGTTTGATCATCTTTTCAAGTGAACAGCTATATTTTAAGCATATACCATACAATCTAAGGCTAAAACTTTTGTTTCTTAAAGATAATATTGTGATTTTTGCATATATGTTATACAATAGATATCTTTAAAAGATTGATAAACCATTAATCGAGTAACAGGTTGTTGAGAGATGGCCGGACACAGTCTGTCTAATAGTCAAGATGCTTTTAGAGACTTCACAAATGCTCACAAAGTTTAGATCAGACGTATAAGGTAAGAGTAGTCCATAACTCAATTACTTAACAAAGCTAGAATGAGAGATGACTTTGGAAATGTATAATTAAGAGCAACCACCATAGATATATTTCTATAAAAAAGATTTTCAGTAAAATACCATGATAGAATCAACGTATAAGTGAACATGGCATCATTACATACTTAGAATATAGGACCGAAGTGGAAAAGGGGAAAAACTGAAATATCTAGTGAAAACTTACTCAATGGCACCTCTGGCATAACTCTTGAAGATTGCAACAACTGTTTCTGCTGATCGATTGTGGTTTGCTGTTGAAGCATGGGACCAGATGATTGAATTCTTTGTTGCATGTCTCTTGGTAATGTATTTGACTGTTGTTGCAAACCCATTTGTTGTTGCAGCTGCCCTGGCTGTGATTGGATCTGTGACATCAACTGCTGCTGCATTGGCTGTGACTGGGATTGTTGAGTTTGGTTAGGCAACATGTTTGTCATATTCTGCTGCATTTGCTGCTGAACTGCAACCTTGGATTGCTGTAGCATATGAACAGATTGCTGATTTGATTGTAAGCTGGAATTACCATGTTGAATTCCACCCATTTGCTGCTGTTGGAAACCCGAAATATTTGTTTGACCACCTGTTTGTTGCTGATGCATATTTGGGAGGTTATTCTGCTGACCAGTTGACTGCTGTTGATGCATGTTTGGAAGGTTATTTTGTTGATTGATTGACTGATGCTGCTGCATGTTGGAGATGTTGTTCTGCTGAGCCATGATCCTTTGCTGCTGCTGTTGCTGATGTTGATGCTGTGTGTCGAGCATGTTATTCTGTTGGGCAATCATCTGATTTTGTTGTATGTTTGCAGTACTTGGCTGCTGCGCACTAAGCTGCGGCTGACTGGACACCATTGGGTGCTGAGACATAGAACTTTGCTGCTGATGCATGACGGCAGGTTGTTGTTGCTGCTGTTGCCTGGGGATTGGTTGTGGTTGCTGTTGAAGCATAGATTGAGTTGATTGCTGAAGAGTTGTCTGTTGATTTTGAAGTGTTGACGAAGCTGATGCTTGCCTCAAAGAAGATTGCATAACTGCCGGCTGAGAGGACATGAGCTGATTCGGCTGCAATTGGTTTTGGTTCTGCTGTTGCTGCTGTAGCTGCATCTGAGATTGAATCATAGACTGCTGCACACCTCCCTGCCCATATTTTTGCTTCAAAAATTGTTGTTGTAGCTGCTGATTGTAAAGATATTGCTGTGAATTCTGAGACTGCTGTTGAGCATCCTGAGAAACGACCTGCTGCTGCCTACCTGGAATTTGTCTCTGAGAGTTTGCATACATATTAGCAGGCACACCTTGCCCCATTGAATTCACTACCGCATTGGGAGTTACATTAGACATGTTTTGCATGTTAGGATTCTGGACAGAAACATTAGACATGTTTTGCATGTTAGGATTCTGAACAGAAACATTGGGCATGGTACCCTGGGACATGCCACCAACAGGGTGCATTGAGGGAGTCAAACCAGCAGAGTTCGACACTCCAGTTGATGGGATGTTATTCTGGATATTTTGGGATAAAATCTGTTGCCGAGATTGATTGGAGACCATTGGGATTGGTAATTGCTGAACCTGATTTTGCATTTGGGACTGCATGCTTTGCGCAACTGCCAAAGAGGACAAGCATATTAACTATTTAGAGCTAGGAATCAAGTCAAGTCAATGAATACAATGTTTGTTTATGGGAAAAAATCGTCAATCTCCAAGAAAGAAGCTATAGCAACTAGACCGAGTAAGTACAGAAAGCTATATCAAATGTAAATTCAGAGTATAGGCATCTACAAGAAGCAGATGTACCAGGACAGCTGAAAACGGCCATCTATAAACAGGAATGAACCTAAGACTACAGTGGGATGTAGCCTGAACCTAAGACTGCACGGGGATGTAGTTCATGATGGATGTCGGACAGTACTCAACTATCAAACAATATCAGCCTGGTTAAGTGCTTTAGTATTAAGATATAGTACTAGTTAAGCAATCTACACAATTCTAAATGCACCAATAATAGACCAAAATGAATGACTTTAACTTTTCCCACTAAATCTATGTCATCAGTTTGTTCATCATGCCTCTCTGAATGTGGACATTGTTTCAAATATATTGCATGCTTATACACACTATTCCTACTCATCTGTTAAGGTATAAGAAATTCTAAGGACTGATAACTGAAAAGAGGTATTTGGGTCAAGCACAATATAGAAAGAATGTAGGTGAGATGCCAAGCGAGTGTTTAAGACCTTTTAATACAATTACAATTTAAACCTCATTCTTTATTCCACTATTTGTACTAATTCGACATTCAAAGACGCTAATATTTGAAGAGACTAAGAGGGATAGGAAATTAGGAACTAATAAGTCTATAGAGCCAAGCCAGCTATGCATTGCTAATTTGAGCAAATTACATGTTTAACTCTAATATGGTCATAAGCTGGGTGAGTTTCAATCCACACAGTCACTGGCTTACTACACAATATACATTAGAGGGATAACATAAAACAGTCATAAAAAAGTAAATCAATTGGTGATACGATTAGCTCTCCCAGGGAAACGAAATACTTTGAGCAATGTCTGAAATATCTAAACATGCCTATATATTTTCTCGATACTTCCCATTTTTCAGGAAAATTTGATATCAATTGATTAACATTACAAATCAGGCAGAAACATGAAAAATATATTGGAAATTGAATATGCAACAGATGTTTCATTACCAGGATCTTGGGGATTTTTGCTATTACTTGCAGCATTAGGCTGAAGAGAATTCGCCATAGGATTCTGAGATTTCGTCTCCATTGTCAACATTTTCAGAGATATTTTTCTTAAATAATCTGACTGTAAACAAATGAAATAGGTCAAAGTTACTATAGATTTTTCAGTACGAGAAGACCAAGCAGTCAAGTACAACATTGGCTTTCAAATGGCTAAAGGGAAACCATGTGCCATGTATACCTGGCTAGTTGCCGCAGTATATATTTTTTCCTCAAATCTGACGGCTATTTTCTTGAGTTCCTGCAGTCCCTCTTGTCCAGAGAAAGGAAGATGCCTTTTCAATGTCTCCATTCTAGTAATTGAGCATCACAACGTTAGTCTGAAATTGATGACATGAGCTGGAAATGAAAGCTTTGTGTAGAAAATATTTTACTGATCTTTGGGTATAAAAAATATGATGTCGACTAAAGAAGGTAAACTTCACAATAATATTGGTCAGCATAAGTCCATATCAAATGGTATTTACTCAACTTTCAGATGTTCTCAAGCATAGGCTCCATGCATTACAACCAGATACGGGATGTTTTCTCTAGACTGATCTCATCAATCGATTCTCGAAATATAAAGCAAAAGCGCCTCGGGCTTGTTAATAGTTATCTATTTTATTTAGAAAAAACACACTCTACATAATTGCGATGCCGTACCAGAATTTTAAATAAGACATCTACTTCTTCATCTCATCTGCACTTGAACATTGCATCATACCCCGTTAATATAGATCCCACTTCAACTTGCATTTTATATATGCACAATCACCATTACATCCTCCCAAGAATGAAAGAAAAACTTCAAAACTACCTATCCTATATGACAAGTGGACTATGTCAAATCCTCTATACGCCCCCTCTCCTATCCCTCCCAATTTGGACGTTTGGCAGGGAAAATTGTTGGAATTTTAGTGTATTAGCACTCTTAGTGTGTTAGCACTTTAATTCTTGGGAATTAATTCGGTTGATTCAGTTGAATTTTTCTATTCTAATCTGATTTTGGTGGCAACAGTTTTGGCAGTTTGAGACAGTTAGTAACTGTTTTGGATCAGTTTGATTAGTTAACTGCTTTGGCGGTTTAGTGGTAACTGCTTTGGCTGTTGGTTTTTTGGTTAAATACATGACAGAAATGAGTAACAATTATCTAAGAACTTAGTATTATCCGATCATTGATTTTGATACACTCAAAATACTTGATCTGAAAGTGTTCTAAACGATTCTAAGTTATCCAAGTCATTCTAATAGGATTTCCTAATTCTATATTCCCCAACAAAAATTGCAAGAGAGCACACAACAGGGACCAGATGAAGAAATCCACCACACCAGACATTCTAGCTTCAGCTGCCTACTAACTCACATTCAGTACTCAATATTATCACCATATAAGATTACATAATCCCATGATACTTACATCCTTGCCTAGTGGTTCTAAACCACAAAATCAACTTGAAGGTTATAAAACATACAGTACTAGAAGAGCAGCAGGTCCTACACTCTATGAAGGCTATAAAACATTCAGATCTCTTAATATCCTTGAACATTCTTGCGACATCTTCACATTAACTTAGAAGCAGTTGTTACTGCAACAAAGTGGTTTTGAAAAAAAAACAAGAAATGACTGACCATTAACATGGGATTTACTTCTAACAACTAAATTAAAAGGCTCTGCAATATCTTCTTACAGAAAAGGTTTTGAAGTAGTATATTTTTCGGTGTGGAAACCAAGCTAGTATATGAATGGCTTCACAAAGCTGAGAAAAAATTAACTTTTGAACTTATTAACTACTCCCTACGTCCAACTGAAGATAACCCACTTTCCTTTTTGGTTTTTCCTAATCAAGATAACCCATTACTAAAAATAGAACCGCATTTATATCTACTTTATTCTCCCTCTTACTTTATTTTCTCCACTTAACACAAAAATAAGTTGCACAAAATCCCATGCCACCCAAGGAAGGGATCATCTTCCTTGGGACGGAGGGAGTACAATAAAGATACCTAATCTAATCCGTCCTTCGAAAGAACATAATGAGAAGGAAATCCTATATAGAAAATATACATGATAAACAGATACGTACAGTTGGCAAGAGGGAGGAATGATGAGTAACATTATGTTACTTGAAAGTGTTACGGGCATTGCAAGTGCAATACAAATACTAATCATGCTTGTCTTTTTTTCCATCTTGATAAGTGTCAAAATGAAATACTCCCTCCCTCTCTCTCTGTAGCTGAGTCGTATTCCTTTTTGGATTGTCCCACTGTAGCTGAGTCATTTCCTTTTTTGGTAAAAAGCATCCACCTTTCTTCTCTCTTACTTAACTCTCTTCGACTTTATTCTCTCTTCATCCCTCTACAGTTTTCCTTTCCTATTTTATTATCCATTTACTTAATTCACTTAACACAATCTTTCTTAAATCTCGTGCCGAAAAGAAACGTCTCTACTACAGAGGGACGGAGGGAGTACTAAGGCCCTTCTTGGTACGATGGAATGGAATGAAGATAGGAATAAAATGACAATTATTTTTTGCCTTTTCATTACCTAGCAAATGAATAGAATGGAAGTAGGAATCACATTCCGTTCCATCATACCAAGAAGGGCTAAATGTTGTTTTAAGTTGATATAGATTAATGTTGACCTACCGATGATCGGATTCAAACTAAAGCAGCAGCTAAGAGAGAAAGTAAAACGATGGAGACTTGGAGCTATCTTTCGTCAAGAAGCCTAATCAAAGGTTTCATCAACTAATAAACTAGCATACAAGCTCCTTATTAAGTCCAGAACAGGTTCACCCTCTTCCCTACCGCCCAAGCCCCAACCCATCCACTAAATCCAACGTACACAAAAAAAAACGAGGAATGAAACTCGGAAGCAGGTACAGAATCTAGATAAACCAACAAAATCGGCAAGCTCGAGAAAGCCCGGTCAACACCAAAATTAGTAATTCAAAGGAAAATGGAAAATTACATCTTGTTTACAATCCTCTGTCTGGAGTCCTGCTGCAGCTGAGTCCTCCAATCGCCGCCTTCCATACCGCCGGAGGTCACTGCTTCGACGCCGATTACCTGACCGGGCATCTGAACTTGCCCTTGCGCTGTCCGCCAATTGTTGCCGTCCATTTACAGCTACGGAGTGATTCAAACACCGCCGAGAGAAGACGATTGAAAGTAGGTATTGCAATTTTGACTGCAATTTTGACCTTTGAGGATTTAGAGAGAGTCCGGCGATGGAAATGGAGGAAATACAGTTGTGGCCAAATACAATAATTGTAGATCAAGTAATAATCAATGTGATTAGTGTAGGAATTATCATTTTGATAACAACTTAGTTATCAATTTGATCAAAGTTAGAAGCTTCTTCAAATTTAGAAGCTTCTTAAGGAGTTATCACCACTTAGTTATTAATTTAATAACTACCTCTTAAGTTGTAAAATAAAAAATGATCACATTTTGTGGAAGCAAAGTTCAAGATGATTATCACTTCATCCTTTCCTAAGTCTATATATATGTGTGGAGGTTGAAGGAGAAATTAAAATAACTTCAACATCACAACATTTCCATTTCCTCTCTAAACTAGTTCTCTCATTTAGCCATTTAGGAGCATAGTCTCCTCAATTCTCGAAACTCCGAAAGTTTGCCGGTGCCTAGTGAGTTTGAGGTGCTTCTACTCACTAGGACGAAGTCGTTTTATCTTTGGGGACACTACGTCAATCCGTGAGCACTAGTCGGGGCGTAATTTGTCTTGCGGAAAGAGGGCTTTCCTCGACTCGACTTATAGTTAGTACAGTAATTTTCTATTTTCGTTGTAATTTCCATTTTACTTGTATTTGTATTGCTCTTCGGTTGTAATAGTTAGAGTACTGCATGTAAACGGCTCGGGAATTTTCCCAATTTTTAACCAACAGTCGCAAGACAAATTAGTCGTACTCTAGGTGATGTCGACCGAAGTTACGATGGACGGAAACCATGGAGCTGGAGGAAACGAACACCAACAAAATGGATCTACTTTTTCTGCTGCCAAAACATCGGTGTTGACACCTGTTTCGACCTCGAGGGTGATGCCTCAGGCCGATAAGCCAGAGAAATTTAAGGGCTCCGAATTTAAACGTCGGCAACAAAAGATGTTGTTCTACCTAACTACGTTAGGTGTTGCCAACTTCCTCACGGAAGATGCGCCAGTCGTATCTGAGGAAGAGACGGACTTCCATGTCCGGAATGCCTATGATGCTTGGCATCAAGGCGATTTCTTGTGCAAGAATTACGTCCTGAACTGCTTAGAGGATAGTCTTTATTCTATCTTCGCAGGGACTAAGACCTCAAAAGAATTGTGGGAGGCTCTTGACAAGAAGTACCGCGTCGAGGACGTCGGTACAAAAAGTATGTAGTTGCAAAGATTTTGGACTACAAGATGGTGGACTCTCGTTCAGTGGTGGTGCAAGCCGAAGAGCTGCAAATCATAATCCATGATGTCCACGCTGAAGGAATGATCTTACCAGATCAGTTCATTGTTGCGGCAATGATTGAGAAACTTCCTCCGTGATGGACAGATTTTAAAAATTATCTGAAGCACAAACGAAAGGAGATGAAGCCTGAAGACCTGATTGTTCGTCTTCGTGTCGAAGAGGACAACATGCGCTATCATCAGAAGCTGGGAAGCTCGGAAGACTCAAAGGAAACTCTGATAGAGCGAAGAAGATCCTCAAAACGTCCCCGCTCGAATGAGAAATATAGAGGGAAGGGAAGGCAGTTGCCCGAAAGTTTGAAGGCAACTGCTATAACTGTGACAAATCGGGTCATATGGCGAAGGACTGCTGAAAACCCAAGAAAAAGAAAGCCAAGAAAGACTTGAACCTGGTCGAGAAGAACTTCGATGAGGATGACTTGGCGGTCGTGGTCTCTGAAGTGAACCATGTAGATAACCCAAAGTCTTGGTTTATCGACACTGGAGCGACTGTACATGTCTGCTCAGATCGAAATCAGTTTTCAACATACAAACAAGTCGAAGGGAAAAAGCTTCACATGGGCAACCAAAACTCATCTTAAGCTATCGGCTTGGGAGAAGTGAAGCTCAAGATGACGTCTGGTCATGAGCTGAAACTGAAGGATGTGTTACATGTCCCAGACATCCGGAAGAACCTAGTTTTGGGTAGCCTACTTGTTAGTCATGGTTTCAAGTTAGTTTTTATGTCTGACAAGTTTGTATTGACTAAGTTTGGTACTTTCCTTGGAAAAGGTTATCTTTCCAATGGTCTGTTCAAACTAAATGTAACGGTTGTGCGCCGCACTCCAAAATTATCAAGTAATGAAAATGATGCATCTTCTTCTTACTTGCTTGAGTGCTCCGATTTGTGGCATTGTAGATTGGGACATGTAAATATAAATGCTATAAAAAGATTAGTGAATCTCGATTTACAAAAGTCAACAAATTCAACTCACGTGAAAGATGTGAGGTATGTGTTGAAGCTAAAATGACTAAGCTGTCGTTTCACTCGGTAGAACGGAGCACGAAACCTCTAGAGTTGATCCATACTGATGTATGCAATTTGAAAGTTGTGCAAACTAGAGGTGGTAAAAAATATTTTATCACAATTATTGATGATTGCACAAGGTATTGTTACCTTTATCTGTTAAAGATATTGAGTGCATATCCAATAAAGATACAATCAACAGTTTTGGGGCCAATTGCAACTTGTTTTGGAAGAGGCACTTCCACCTTCGCTAAACATCCCCAGACTTTGAGGTATGAATACGATGGTTTCTTTCCTTTCCACAACTCGTAAGGAGTCACACCCCTACCTTTAAGTGGAATTTTATTCAAGATATAATTTGTTGTTAACACAGCATCCCCCCACATGTTCTGGGGCAACCCTGAATTAATCAAAAGAGCATTCATCATCTCTTTCAATGTTCGATTTTTGCGTTCAGCAACGCTATTTGACTGGGGAGAATAAGGAGCCGTAGTTTGGTGAATTATACCACTCGCATGACATAATTCTGCAAACGGGGCTACATATTCGCCACCTCTATCACTTCGAACACACTTAATTTGACAACTAAGTTGATTTTTCGGCTTCAACTTAGTTGTCAAATTAAGTGAGTTCGAAGTGATAGAGGTGGCGAATATGTAGCCCCGTTTGCAGAATTATGTCATGCGAGTGGTATAATTCACCAAACTACGGCTCCTTATTCTCCCCAGTCAAATAGCGTTGCTGAACGCAAAAATCGAACATTGAAAGAGATGATGAATGCTCTTTTGATTAATTCAGGGTTACCTCAGAACATGTGGGGGGATGCTGTGTTAACAGAAAATTATATCTTGAATAAAATTCCACTTAAAGGTAGGGATGTGACTCCTTACGAGTTGTGGAAATGAAAGAAACCATCGTATTTGTACCTCAAAGTCTGGGGATGTTTAGCGAAGGTGGAAGTGCCTCTTCCAAAACAAGTTGCAATTGGCCCCAAAACTGTCGATTGTATCTTTATTGGATATGCACTCAATAACTACGTCTATCGTTTCTTGGTCCATAAGTCAGTTGTGCCTGACATAGTTGAAGGAACGACCATGGAATCAAGGAATGCTATATTCTTTGAGAATGTTTATCCTTGTAAGAAGCAAGAGGACCGTTCTAGTGAAAGAATGGTGGATGAAGCTACTAGTTCTCATTCTCTGGAAATGACGAAGCCAAGTACTGAGAATGAAGAACCAAGACGTAGCAAAAGAGCCAGAGTTGCAAAGACCTTTGGCCACGACTTTATTACTTTCATGTTGGATGATGAACCAAAGTCACTAGCAGAAGCTCTGTCTGGCCATGATGCACCATTCTGGCTAGAAGCGATCAATAGTGAAATTGAATCAATCATGAGAAATAACACATGGGTGTTAGTGGACTTGCCAGAAGGTTGTAAGCCTTTAGGGTGCAAGTGGATCCTGAGAAGGAAATATAAAGCTGATGTTACTATTGATAAGTACAAAGCTCGCTTAGTCGTGAAAGGCTTTAAGCAGAAAGAATGATATGACTTCTTTGATACTTATTCGCCGGTTACGAGAATCACTTCTATTCGGATGCTTCTTGCGATTGCTTCATTGCACAATCTTGAGATTCATCAAATGGATGTGAAAACTGCATTTCTGAACGGTGAATTGGAAGAAGAGATATATATGGAGCAACCTGAAGGGTTTGTTGTACTTGGCCAAGAAATGAAGGTATGCAAACTAGTGAGGTCTCTATATGGATTAGAGCAAGCGCCATTGCAATGGCACTTGAAGTTTGACAAAGTGATGTGGTCAAATGGATTTACTATCAACGAGTGTGATAAGTGTGTTTACATTAAAAACACAGATAATGGGTTTGTTATTGTGTGTCTTTATGTAGACGATATGTTGATTATGAGAAGTAATAATCGCATTATCAATGAAATGAAAAATCTGTTGAAATGAAATTTCGACATGAAATATATGAGTCTAGCTGATGTGATTCTTGGAATCAAGATTGTAAGAGATCACGAGGCAATTACTTTGACACAATCTCACTACGTTGAGAAAGTGCTCAAGAAGTTCCGCTCATTTGATGGTGAGCCAGCTAAGACTCCATTGGACCCAAATGTGCATTTGAGCGTGCACACGGGTGAGCCTATTGTTCAAGAAGAATATGCAATGATCATAGGGAGTATGATGTTTATCACAAACTGCACCCGACCTGATCTTGCATGTCCAGTGAACAAGTTGAGCCGATTTACGAGCAATCCAAGTAACGAACATTGGAAAGCTCTTCGTAGAGTTTTGAGATACTTAAAGTATACTCTCAACTTTGGGCTGCATTACACCAGATATCCCCAAGTACTCGAAGGGTATTCGTGACGCAAATTGGATTTCTGATTCGAAAGACTCGTTTTCAACAAGTGGGTATGTGTTCACTGTGGGGGGTGGTGTTGTTTCGTGGATGTCAACGAAACAAACCTGTATAGCTCGATCCACCATGGAATCTGAATTTATCACTTTAGATAAAGCAGGGGAAGAAGCCGAGTGGCTTAGAAACTTCCTAGAAGACATCCCATATTGGAAGAAGCCAGTGCCCACAGTAGTGATACACTGTGATAGCCAAGCGGCTATAGGGAGAGCACATAATAGTTTGTATAACGGAAAGTCTCGATATATACATCGAAGGCACAATACCGTGAGGCAATTGATCACGAGTGGTGTTATCTCAATTGATTATGTAAAGTCAAAAGATAACTTAGCGGATCCATTAACCAAAGGGTTATGTCGTGATCAAATGCTTAAGCTGCTAGAAGGAATGGGGTTGAAAACCACATCTAAAAGATGACTATAGTGGTAACCCGACCATACGATTGGAGATCCCATGAGCTTGGTTCAATGGGAAAACGAAGCTATATGGATCTAGTCGTAACACTCAGAAGATCTTAGTCTTCGCCCATTCCTTAGAAAGCATTGAGTGTTGTAACCTGCACGTGGTAAGAGGTTAAGTCTTTGACTTTTAATGATTCTTGGAAACCTCTAGGAGGTAGAGTATAGCAGGATACTAGAAAAAGAATCACCTATGTAAGTGAGAAGTGAGGGCCGCTTCAAAATATGTAAAATCACTTATGAATCCAAAGTGGTGTTCCATGGCCAGAAAAGGACACAAACGTGAGAAGTGACGAGTTTGTAAATAATATTGTGTCAATACTATTGTCTCGGTATGCACCAAGGAGGAATGGTTCAAGGCATCACGTCCACCAGGCCGCCGGTATGCCCGATCGTATTGACTATGGAAGGTTCAAAGCCCCAAGCTACCATTTCAAATGCAATATTATTTCTTGAGAATTGAGGCTAGCATCTACATACATGCATATGCATTCTTCCGATGGAAGTGTGACTAAGATGTTGGTTTGAGCTTGTGAAGCTCTAACCAATGTGGGGGATTGTTGGAATTATCAATTGATAACCACTTAGTTATCAATTTGATTAAGTTAGAAGTGGAGTTATCAATTTGATAACCACTTAGTTATCAATTTGATAACAACCTCTTAAGTAGTCAAATAAAAAATGATCACCTTTTGTGGAAGCAAAGTTCAAGATGATTATCACTTCATCCTTTCCTAAGCCTATATATATGTGTGGAGGTTGAAGGAGAAATTATAACAACTTCAACATCACAACATCACCATTTCCTCTCTAAACTAGTTCTCTCATTTAGCCATTTAGGAGCATAGTCTCCTCAATTCTCGAAACTCCGAAAGTTCGCTGGTGCCTAGTGAGTTTGAGGTGCTTCTACTCACTAGGACGAAGTCGTTTTATCTTTGGGGACACTACGCCAATCTGTGAGCACTAGCCGGGGCGCAATTTATTTGCGGAAAGATGGTTTTCCTCGACTCGACTTATAGTTAGTACAGTAATTTTCTGACTGTTGGGTAAAAATTGGGAAAATTCCCGAGCCGTTTACAGGCAGTACTCTAACTATTACAATCGAAGAGCAATACAAATACAAGTGAAATGGAAATTACAACGAAAATAGAAAATTATTGTACTAACTATAAGTCGAGTCGAGGAAAGCCCTCTTTCCGCAAGACAAATTACGCCTCGGCTAGTGCTCACGGATTGTCGTAGTGTCCCCAAAGATAAAACGACTTCGTCGTAGTGAGTAGAAGCACCTCAAACTCACTAAGCACCGACAAACTTTCGGAGTTTCGAGAATTGAGGAGACTATGCTCCTAAATGGCTAAATGAGAGAACTAGTTTAGAGAGGAAATGGAGATGTTGTGATGTTGAAGTTATTATAATTTCTCCTTCAACCTCCACACATATATATAAGCTTATGAAAGGATGAAGTGATAGTCATCTTGAACTTTGCTTCCACAGAAGGTGATCATTTTTTATTTTACAACTTAAGAGGTAGTTATCAAATTGATAACTAAGTGGTTATCAAATTGATAACTCCTTAAGAAGCTTCTAACTTAATCAAATTGATAACTAAGTGGTTTTCAAATTGATAATTCCAACAATTAGTACAAAGCAATTATTTTAAATTTAAATTGTGAGTATGGACGTTGCTAATTATGTGCTTATTCATTGGCCATTTCACCTCATGATTATGGTTTGAGGAGTCTACTGTTCTTGTTGGGGCGTTATCAAAGCAGTGGTAATTGAAATTTTCACGTCATTGTCCAAGCTCCCTGTCACGATCACGTGCGTAAGCTCGAATCTCCTCGGAATTTGATGACTCAAGGTCTCGGGAGTTTGAACTCTCACTGAACAGCTTGCGTGGTAGTAGGGATGTCAATCGGGTCAACCCATTCAGGTTGTCGGGCCATTAAGGAAGGGCTAATCGGGTTATGATTTTTTTAGGTTATGAAAGTTCAACCCTAACCCTGACCCTAACCCTAACCCTAACCCTAACTCTAACCCTAACCCTTCAGGTTTCGGGCTTACCAATCAGGTTATTCGGGTCAATGCGTATTTTTGGTTTTTTTACTATTTTCAAAAAAATAATACATATTTTAAATTTTTTTAATTATATACATATTTTTAATTAGTATTGGAACACTGATATATGTATTTTTAATTTTCTTTAATATTTTTTAAAAAAATTAAGTTTTTCAAATTAAAATAACTTATTCATTACCTATTTACATAATTATTTACAAATATCTATCAACAGTATGTTTATGTTTATATATTTAAAACATAAATCAACACTTTATTTCAAAATTCAAACATAAATCAATTCTTAGAAAATAGCCCGGGTCAGCCTGCCTAACCCGACCGGGTCAACCCGAATAGCCCGATTTCAAATTCGGGCTGCGAAATTGCAACCCTAACCTTGTATTTTATCAGGTTGTTCGGGCCGGCCCGCGGGTTGCGGGTTACATTGACATCCCTACGTGGTAGTAGCTGGCTCTCATGCTTATGTCAACTTACATGCTCTTCACCTTGGCCCTCATCAACATCTGAATTGAGATCAATGGTGTTGTCCGAGAGCACAATAGTTTCTATATCGTTCTAATTCACCACTAAACAGCATCTGGAGCAGCTTGAACTTTGGTTCTCCATTGTTTGTATATGCTTCAACAAATGCATTTTTCTAATCACAAGAAGCTCCAAAATTTTATTATTACATAAAGCATATTATCAATACATCATAACAAAAAATCGAAATAAAAATAACCTTAAGGATGATCGTCCACATCTTTTCAGATGCAAAAATGTTGTTAGACGAGGGCTCGAATCGTGTATTCGGATGCTCGACTAATGATTCGAAGGTTTGGTAGCGACGCTCCAGGAATTGCAACTGGTTATAGACGTTGTCCCTATTAACACGAGTGCATGTCTCCTCCTCGATTGTGGCTTCAGCCTTATACAAGAATTCTGGTGGGTTGAACGTACCCTCGAACTTATGCAATTGTTTCTCCTCAGAATACTACTAAGAATCAAATTGTCTAGCTCATCCCTCCATATCCCATGATAAAGATATTGTTTCTTGAGATTTGGGCTTTCGAAGCCATTTTTTATTTACGGTTTGAAGCAATGATACTCATTTGTATAAAGCTACACAAGTGACTAGAAAATAATATTCAATCCGGAGATAATTGCAT
Source organism: Salvia splendens (assembly GCF_004379255.2). Taxonomy (NCBI): domain Eukaryota; kingdom Viridiplantae; phylum Streptophyta; class Magnoliopsida; order Lamiales; family Lamiaceae; genus Salvia; species Salvia splendens. The sequence continues at coordinate 19,781,440 of NC_056049.1, forward strand.
TATTTGATTATTACGTTTTTTTGGTCTTCAAGCAATCATGAAGTAATAACACATAATAAGCTCTTCTTTGAATAAAGCTGCATGCAGGCTTCAACACTCATCCTAGGTTCCCAAATGTCAGCTGCCATTTGATCCCGTCTATTATTCCAATCAATTGTTGGATCAATAAATTCTACATATTCATTATCATCTTTCTCTGCAAAAATTTCATTATCAACTAATTGTTCAATTGGATCAACTGTCATCTCCACTTTATGTAATTATGTAACGGAAAACAAACCATTATCAATATAATTTGTGTTTCAATTGGATAGTAAGATACTCTACGTAGAATACCGCAACGCATCTTAAGAAAAATGAAAGCCGGTCCAATTATGTTCCTTGCACTTGTATGTCACGTATTGAACATTTCACGAGGATTCTTAGGCCTCTCAGTGCCCGAATCCCATTCCTGCAGATGATATCGAACTCCTTTGTAGGGTTTCAAAAAACATTCACTATTTGCATACCCGTTGTCACACAAATAACAATTACCTACAGTGCATAATCCATTGTTGTTATGATTTACGCTGCACGAATTTATAGATAAACATTCTACAATAGACTATTAGCCTAGACGATAGGCACATGGATTACCTTTGGGGACTTTGATATCAAATGGACGAGAAACTGCATCTCGTAGGATACGTGCATCACCTACGGACCCCTCCCAACCCGGTAAAACATACGCAAAACGCATGTCCCATGTGCACACAACCAAGGTATTTGTGGCTATTTGCCCTTTCCAAGTTCGATATCTTGGCTTGTCAGCCAATGGAACTCGGACATTAATATATGTCCCATCTAACGCATAACCAACCCTATAAGTCTACACATTATATAATTATCAATGAACACTAGACAACAAGCGTCTACGAAAAATCTATAGTATCTGATTCATGTGAGTAAATCTTAGACATTTTACCTTCAACCACTTCCACCTCAACATTGATGTCAGGTACCGAAGTTGGCTTAGATTTAAACATTGTATCCACCAGTATGATGGCTCGGAGGACAACATGGACACAATATGAAATTGTCTGACTGGACCTCCAAAAATCAAAACTTACCACCCGATTCTTTTTGTGATGTGATAAAACACATAAGAAAATAGCCACTTGTTCATCTACTTTAACAAATGATCTATCTACTAACCCAACTCCTTCTCTAAGAAGAATAAGTCTCCCAAAATAATTTTGGTACATGCGCGTAGATAAATTATGCAGTCCCGATCAGTAACACCTATCAATCTAGTAAGATGATTGATATGGGTAGGTATGTGGGCCATACGTCGAAATAAACGTCGTGTTTGGTTCTTTTTAATCCGCTTAGAACCATTATTAAGTTTCAAGAATTCACAGATAAGGATCATGGTCCGTGTGTGATGCTTTTGTAGTATGTCTTCAATAAGCAAGAAGATTTCCTCGTCGGACAATGAACTTTCATTGATAATTATATTTGATGAGATTCCGCGAACAAATTACTATCAACTGTTACAATGCTGTAAACCATTGAAGTTAAAACCAAATTCTAATTACAAAATTTTAAATTTGCATGAATTACATGTTGGCTGTAATTATGAATATTTATTAATCAAGCAAAACATGTCCAAAGCATAAGAAAAATTAAAACTGAAAGTAAATTCTTTATTCAATTGTCGCATATGCAAATAAATACCATCTCCAAATTGAAAATGAACAAATTAGAATCCTATAAATAGAGAATGATGAGTGTATTTCTCCATAGGTTTAATCATGCGATAGAGTCACAGAAACATGATTAAGAAAGCAAAGTGACAGAAAAAATTTGTCTGCATAAGAAATGAATGTTGTGGTTCAGTTTCCCCTTCAATTATCCATCGACGGAGAACCAAGCAGGGGCATGTTTGAGAGGGCAACTAAATCATATTTATGTGTGTTGTTTCAAGGACAAGTATTCAAGTCTCATCATCAACACATAAGTTCAACAGAATCCATCACAATCACATAAACCAAGCTCGATAGAGCCCAACTCTAATTGGAGGGATAACATAAAGCAGTAATCAATAAGTATATCATGAGTGGTACAATTAGCACTCCAGATACTTAGGTCATGCTTGATGGCACGATGGAATGGAATAAAGAGATAATGGAATAGAGATGCTTGATAAGTGCAAGGAATACAAAGGGTTATTCCTTAACTGATTTCATTCATTTGCTTGGTAATTACAAATAACATGCGAATGGAATGAAAAAATTGTGCTTACACGCACAATACACATGTTGTACACAACAACTAAATACACACATTGCGCACACACACAATAAGCACACAAACACACATACATAACTCGTTATATATACACACATTGCATGTGCGTGTGTGTGTTTTGTTTGAAAAAAGAATTTAATTATTAAAAATTTAAGTTTTATTATAAAATTGAGATGATATAAATTAGTTATAAAAGATGTGTGCCTTGAAGTGTACTACCAGATATTGGGCTATGATGAGTGGTAGTTTTTAAAAAAACATTGTTCACTAATTAATTTTTGTATTTCACTTCTATTTTAGGGGGTCAGAATTCAAATCACATGTTCGTAAATTTGGTGGATCTAAATTCAAATCTTATTCTATACATAAAGTTCATGACTCCCCAATCCCATTACACAAACTTGCAAGCTAGTACATAGATTTCGTATTCAAAGAAAATATATATTGCTAATTTCAATAAACAAGACACAGAGAAATTCATTTGAGTAGTGTTGGTGATTTAGAGTCTGTTTGGAAGTAGGCGAGTGCAGTATCAGCATCACAGTTGCTCCGAGTGAAGCACCTGAAAAACTCCCCATAAGTGAACCCTCTATAGACTGCAGGGCTATCTCCGGCTGGCTCAATTACGATCTCGTTCGACGGAATCAGAAACGTCCCAATCGTCGTCCTCGCCTCCTCCTGATGCGTCATCACTCTATGAATCGGGCTCCGAAATCTCCCATTGCTCATCACCTTAATCAAACAACTAGTTAATAGCCATTTAAATCACAAAGTATGTTCAGATCCGGGTCTAAGGTTTTAAAAGTAAGATTAAATTTTAAATTTTGATTTATTTCAATCATGTCATACAAAATGATGTCATCTGACGGTGATGGTCTAACAACGTTGTTTCATGAAAATAAGATAAAGAAAAAAAATACTTATTTTAACGAAACAATGTCGATGATCTAATTTTGAAACCTTGAGTTGGAGGCCAGGGACGACGAGGAATGCGGTGGGGTCGGAGGGGACGTCCATCCACTGGTGGTGGCGGAAGACATGGAGGCCCGGGACGGAGCACTGCTGCAGGATGGTGATGAGGTTGGGATCGGTGTGTTGCGGCATCCCGAGCGTGAGGCTCGGATCAGGGCATGGAATGTGATGATTCACTGACAGCAGCTGTGTTTTGGTCATCTTCCCCTCCAAGTAATCAGGTTTCAGCCCAAGCCCTTCACATATGGCTTCCAAAATCCTCACCATCAACTTCCTCGTCTCAACTGCATATTCCCCAACAACTTGTCTGCAATTTGTAACGTTAGAAATGAACCACTCACCCCCTTTATATAAAGGGGATGCTTATCAACTTTAATATAGAGGAGCCAGAATCACCATTTTTATCGAGAAATATATGATATGACATGAGCTATATGATCACTTGCTAACTAGTACTCCCTCCGTCCCATAGAAATAAGCCAGTTAGGGTTGACACGAGTTTTAATGCATAATCGGTAAAGTAAGAGAGAATGTGAAAAAATAGTTGAACTGTGTAGTAGATGCTGGGGCCCATAAATAATAAAGTAAAAGAGAAGAGAAAAAAAGTTGTCATAAATGGATATGGACTATTTTCATGGGACGGACGAAAAAGAAAATATGGTCTATCAAGACATTTGTAGGTCAACAAAATTTAGTTGACATACAAATACATTATTGTTGACATCTTATAACATATGTTCAATAGCAGTTAGCAATTTAAGATAGTTAGCAACCTAATAGGATCTTGTGATATGATGCGATACCTATAAGTGGGAGGGTGGTGGGGCCAGAGATGGATGTGGTCATGGACAGGGTGGCAATGGTGGGTGAGATTATCTCTCCAGTAATGGAAATCCTCAGAGTCGTAGTTCAAGGTGCTTGAGTAGATCCTGCATTTCTTGGCGAGGTCGGTCGAGTACAGGCTCGCCTTGTGCTCGGCCGGCCCTGAGAAGAATCCCTTCATCACCGCCATCGTCTCCTCCATCAGGCTTGCCGGGATCCCGTGGTTGATGACCTGAAAGATGCCGAAGCGTTGGCATGCATCGATGATCCGGTCAATGATGTGTTGTGGATTGGGGTGTTGAAGATCGATGAGAGGGATGTCGTTCATGACTGGGAAAGGTTGGGAGCCAGGCCTTTGGTGGGCGGGGAATATGTATTTTTCAGGTGTTTTTTCCACAGGGTTGAGCCAGTTTGACATTAGTGTCTCCATAATTTTTTTCCTTTGAATAAAATGATTGGGATAGTATTAGTATGTGGCTGTGTGTAGTTGTTGAGTTATGTGATAGAGAGATTTATATAGCAATTCTCGATTTGTCTCATTTAAAAGAATGAGTGTTTTTTATTCATGATTAACGATTAACAAAATAATTATGAATCTCGGTGTTGGTGTTAACTTTGGGACCATGATGTTGAGTGTCAATGAGAATCTATAATTAAATTATAGATGTGTTTTGACGCTCTTCATTTAAAGTGACACAACTCATATTCAATCCGAACTTCAAAATTTGCCATGTACTATGACACTATCATACCCACTCCCACGATCCCAGCAAAAAAATTAAGAGGAAACATCTTTTTAGGTTCACAAACTTTGTCAAAGTATCATTTTAGGTCCGTGAACTTTGAAAATATCATTTTAGGTCCGTTAACTACAAGTTAATATCATTTGAGGTATTTTGAACTTTTTCCGGACAAAAATGCCCTTAAGGCCTTCAAAGGGCGATTTGGACAATTCTTTCGCCACTTATCTTGCGTCAAACACCTAGAGTCCAACAATTTTTTTACTACTATTTAATTCAATTACCATCCAAATTGAATTTAAATATAATTAAAATTTGCCGTAAAAAATAGTACTATTTGTTAAATTTTCAATTATTAGATGACCAATTATATAGGGATAGTGAATTGAGACTTGATACTTTATTTTATTTTTTCAATCTAAACTGCATTTTAAGAACTTACTATAGGTGATTTGTGAATTATATTTAGTTTATTTGTCTTGAAATTAGATAGCTATTAATTTGGATGGTTAGTCGAAGTATTATTTATATGAATTTCAGAATGGAGATCAATTACCATCCAAATTGAATTTAATTAAAAAATTTGCCATTAAAAATTGTTGGACTATAGGCTTCTGACGCAAGATGAGTGGCGAAAGAATTGTCCAAATTGCCATTTGAAGACCGTAAGGGCATTTTCATCCAGAAAAAGTTCAAAATACCTCAAATGATATTAACTTCTAATTGACGGATCTAAAATGATATTTTCAAAGTTCACGGACCTAAAATGATACCTTGACAAAGTCCGTAGACCTAAAAAAATGTTCCCTAAAAAATTAATATCGTTGAACATCTATGAATTAAGACATAAACATATTAATAGGACTTTTTAATTTTTTTGCACAAAAGTGGAGTACCTTTTATTTTTCTACTCGATCTCCTTTCACACACACTTGCATTAATTTTATGAAGCTTATAAAAATTTGTAGGGAAAGAAATTCTGATAGAAATTTTTTGATTAGGTGATAATATTACATTATATTTGTTTTTTAAATTTTAATAGTCAAATTTTAGTGTAATAATAGTAATAAATACAATTTTAATACATCATTTTTTCCTTGAAAATAAGGACTTTGGAAACTGCACATGTTTTAATACAAAATTGATAAAGTTCGAGAGAGAAAAAAAAAGTGATTGGAGTGTTGTTAGTAGAGAATGAAGAAAAACTTGTTCAAAATGGAATTAGACTAATTTTTTAGATGGAAGGAAGTAAACAAGAATAAAGGGTAAGAATATCTACACAAAGTAGTTTAAAGTACTACCAATTTCTTAATTATAAATATAAGAAAATTATACTTTCTCTATTCATTAAAAATAGTTTATTTGTTTTTTTGATGTCTTGTAAAAAATAATCTCATTCGAAAAAAATGATAAGTTTCCTCTTATACTTTACTCAACTATGAGCCTATTTTTCATGGATGAGGGAGTATGAAATCCCTTTACAAAAAAAAATATTCTCTCATTCTCTAAAAAATTGACTAGTTTTACGAGTCCAAAATTAGACTAAGTCTAAAAATGAAAAGTTATCAACAAATAATAATCACACACATCATTTTTTATGTGAACCTCACAATCCATTAACACTCACTCACTACCTTTTTTCTCCCTCTATCTCTTACTTTTGTCTTACTTCTCTCTTACTTTACCAATTGTAAATTAAAATATGTGTCTTTTATAAATTTTATTTTTAGGGACGGATAAAGTATATTACTATATCACTAAATCAGTATAATTTTTTTTACTAGTTTAACTATCTCTTGGTCTTCCATGATAAGAAACAGAACAAAACAAATAGTAGTAAAATGTTATATGGAATAACAATTATTCTTCAAATGAGATTATTATTATTGTGATGTCGCCGACTATATATCATACTAAAATAGTTCATTGGTCTACATCTATAAAAAACTCTCGACACTTTAATTAAATAACATATCGTCTTTGAATTCAAAATTTGATACTATACGATTGAGGATTTTTGAGATAAGACACATACTTTTGTAATTAAATTTAATTAGTCTGTGTCGTAGACAATAGCCATTCAATAATTAAACTCATACGAGCGTGACAGCATTGGTCAATTTGTAAGAAATTGCAACCGAACAAATAATTAATCAAGTTGTATTTTTACTTGATATTATTGCATGATCAACTTTAGGGACCATTGTACTACACCAATTAACATAGAGATCTCGATGTATTAAGTCCTAATCTATATATTGGCTAATGCATGAATAATATCATGAAAGAGGTACAATTATTCAGCTTAAAAAAATAACAATAGTAATTTTAAATTATTATTAATGATAACACGTCCGCATCTACTTTTTCAATATAGCTATGAATTTATTTATAAGGAATATCACATCATTATTCGTATTTGCTTCAATAAATAACACATCGACAACGAAATAATTATTTGAAAATATTTGCACCAATCAGTATATATGCAATCAACCCGTAATCAACTCTTATGGCCTTCTCCAGTTGGAGTTATGTAGATGCCTCTTCCTTAACAATATTAATATTGTTGTACTGGATTTTCTATATTATGAAATATTCTATTTTAATGGTCCCCAAGTATATTTTTAGAGATAATATAATACGGGTGTTGAACTTCTCAATAATAAATAGTATTCCCTCCGTCACGTATTAACTGTCACACTTGCATTTCTGCACCCGTTATAAAAATGATAATAAATAATTAAAGTGGAAAAATAGTAAAATAAGAGAGAGAATAATGTAAAGAAGTCTCTCTCTTATTTTACTATTTTTTCACTTTAACTATTTATTATTATTTTTACAAAATGAGTGCAGAAACGCAAGTGTGATAGTTAATACGAGACGGGGGGAGTAGTAAGTTATAATACTCATAAGGGGGTGTTTGGTTTACAAAATTGTGTCCCGGGATTAAATATGTAGTGTGTTTAGTTCATGAGATTCAATCCCATATCTCAATCCTAGATGGATAATCATGAGATAATTAGTCATATCTATCCTCGTATGACTAAAATAATCTCACAACTCAATCCTAGATTATATCTTGGTGTTATTTTATCTTGGAAACCTTTATTCCATCACTACTTTATTCTTATGTTATCTTTTCTATTTTATTTTTCTCTCATACTCCCCCCGTTCCTTGTTAATAGAGACATTTCTTTTCGGCACAGAGTTTAAGAATAGTGTGTTAAATGTATGATGGAAAAAGTAAGAGAGATGAAGAGAGAATAAAGTAAAAGTGAAAATTACTTTTTACCAAAAATAGAAATGACTCAATTAACTTGGAACTTCCCAAAATAGAAAAATGACTCTATTAACATAGAACGGTGGGAGTACTTTTCAACACAATTTATTAATCTATGTGCCCAAAAGTCTAGACTCAACTTAGTTGAGACGGGGGAGTACCTAGTATTTACTTATTAAGTAGTACTCCCTTCGTCCACCAATAAACGTCTCATTTTGCCATTTTCGTTCGTCTATCAATAAATATCTCATTTGTTTTTTTACTATTTTTGGTAATGAACCCTGCATTCTACTAACTTTATTTCACTAACATTTCACTATAAAATTACTCCCTTCGTCTCGGTTAAGACGACACATTTCGCAGTTAGCATGGATTTGTTAGTTAATGTAGTTAATTGGAGAGAGAAAGAATGAGGGAAGTATTAAATGGAAAAAAAAGTTACATATAATTTGGATATTCAACTTTAGAAAGATTACATGGCTCGACAAAAATCAACTGAAATTTTGGGGTAATTATACTCACTTGTAATTCCATATAAAATATTTTCAAAAATATTGATAATTTAGATATTTAGTTCGGAATATTTCGATTAATATGAAAATTTCCGTTTGACATGCCTAAACAGCCTAATACTGCAAAAACTTGAGACTGGAGCAAATGCATGTTTGAATTAAACATCAATCTTCATTTGATAATCTAGTATAGAAGCTAAAGATACAGATATCTGCAGCCCTCACATGAAAGAATACTTGCAAGACTATCAAATAGTAGAACACAATGTAAGTGAGATTCATTATAACAGATCTCTGCTCAAATGGTTGATTTCGTGCAGTTTTAATCACGTGAGGTGTTGCAAATACGAACCTATTGCTTATTCTTCGACTTCTTCACTGGAGGCTTTGCAGATGCCACATCATCATCATCATCCGAAGAGATTTCTTCCAGCTCATCAGGAACGTCGTTTGGAATATTGTTCTTCGTGATGAAGTCCTTGAGGATGCTCATGCTCTGCTCCTTCACTGAAACTAATTGCTCGGAAATAGGGCCATTGCTTGCCAGAGCTGAATGCGTCTCTGAGCCAAGGTGAAGGCTGACTTTAACGCGTGCTGTGGAAGCGTCTACGTTTAGAAGCTGAGGCTCCATCACCCGACTCCTGCAGCAAACAAAACCTTGCTCAGTTTACAGATATACAGTGAAGCATTTGCAACCAAGAAGCGATCAGTAAACATCGTGACTGGAAATGTTTTCACCAAGGCGCGATCAAAGGCTCACAAAATATGCTACCATGAGAGATTCAAGGCTCACAACTCACTGACTACAAAGACCTAAGCATACTCTTCTACTTATGCTACCATGATCGTCGGGATATTACTCATTACAACTATGAACAAAATAAGGACACTCCAAGGCTACGAATTATTCGAGGCCATCAAAACTAGCTTTGCTTACCAAATGATTTAGCACATATGACATATCAGTAGATGCAAGGAACAACTCACGCCTCGGATTCTATGCAGCAAATTAAACTCTTTGACTAATCATAATGGCTCAATTTGGAGATTAATGTATAGTGAGTAAACAAAATTCAAGCAACAAGTTCCACATTAGACTCAATTGCCCCTAACTTAAGAGAAAGGCTACTTCTTCTTCTTCATTCCTTCTTAGAATTTCAACAATATGAGGCAATTCTAAATGGCAAGTAACAATTTCCATGCGTTTCAGTTTTAACAAGAAAATGATAACAAGAGCAACAACAGCAACTGGCAATTGCTGAATTTAACAAAGGTGCAGAAGTAGTCACAATAAATTGATAACAGCAACAACAAAAATACTGATAACAGGTAAACAGAACAAAAAAGGAACAATATTACACTAAAGTTCATTGAAGCAGTCCCAAAATCAGTTATATTTTTGAAAATTCATAAAAATCGACGAAAGGAAATACAAAATTAGCATTGGTGGTGTATTACGTTTAATTTTCCACTTTCCAGAAATGTTCACAGCCGATTTCAATTGCAAGAGAAAAATCGAAAAATTAGAGATACTCGTAAACAAAACACAAAGCAAAACCGAAACGTTATTCGAAGTTACAGAATGAAAACTTACACGCTCTGAATGTGGCGGCGAGATCGAAGGATGAAGTGGCGGTTGCGGCGGCCTCCAAAAACCTTTGTATTGGATTCAAGTTCAATAGGGTTACATTAATTCAAGTTATTTTTATTTTTATTTTGGAGTTGACTTCAGTTGACTTGAATTGAATTATTAATTCGTTGATTACATTCTACCTCTCGTTTTGCTATTTTAGTTCCTCCGCTTCAAATTCGTGCCTGAAGACAATGAGACTCATATTCGCGGACGGAGAGAATACTACGCAAGTTGTATACTCCATATGGACAAAAAGTTTAAGGTGGTGCATATTGGAGTGATTTTAGTGAGAATTTTTTTAAAATAAAATTTTTAAAATTAATAATATTTATATGTTAATATTAGTTGCATCACAAAATTAGTTAATGGTATTAAGTATAAAAGTAATATCCCCTCTGTACCATTAAAAATGAAACGTTTTCATTTTTGGGTCATCTCATTAAAAAGAAACGTTTTCTAAAATAGAAATAATTTTATCTCTACTTTTCCTCTCTATTACTTTACTCTCTCTTCTTTAACTCACAAAATAACACTACATAAAATCTTATACCGAAAAACAATGTTTCATATTTATTGGAACGGTAGGAATATTAAATAAAAACTTACATATTTTTTGTGATGACAACTGATATTAGTGTATTTGTGAACAGGTACATAAGGGCATCCACAGTGGGGCGGACGCCGGACGATAGGCCGCTCGATGCCTCGGGCGCGCCATCGTCCGCCACTGTGGGTGCGCGGACGACAAACGATGCGTCGTCCGCGCCCTAAGCTTAGTCCGCGGACGATAGGGCATCGTCCGCGACATTGTCCGCCCACTGTGGGCGACACGGACGATGCAACACGTTTTTGTTTTTTTTCTTCGAAATTTGTCTATTTAAACCTCGATTGTCATTCTATTTTTCATACGAACATTTCTCGCATCTCTCATTTCTCTCATCTCTCACATTTCTCCATCTCTCACAAACCAAAATGAACCACGACGACGACCGGAGTTCCTCGGAGGATGGTAGTCCGACCTTGACTCGAGCATTAAATGCAGCCGTACAAGACGCAATGGCGGAATGCTTAGCCATAATTGATGCACTATTTATTAGCACTAAAAATACCTGCAAGTTTACAGGGTAGAATTAGTATAGCTAAAGGTTAGTACCAGGATATCGAACACAGGGAATAATATTGCAACTGACTATCATATACTAAGCGTCATATACTATCTAGAGACACGGAGTTTTTATAAACTAGACATAAATATAAACAAATATAAAAACAAAATAATACAAAGCAGGCTAAAGAAGGTAGAGTTTTAGGATCCAACTATTACGACCTAGTGATGATTAATCTCACAGAACCTTTACCTTTATGTGTCTCCGGGATTATTAGGAAAGTCGCGATTTTCAAATAAGCCCTCTCTCGAGTGCACTTATCCAGTAGATTAGACTCTAACTATCAAAGTCTCCTTCCAATAGATTAGATTCTAACTCCTTAAGTTTCTAAGACTCAAGCCCCTCACAAAGGGTCCCCTCTCTCGAGTGCAGATAAACCTATGTGTTGTACTCGTTCCTTTTACCACGTAAAACTAGCTATCTCTCGATTAATCTAGTTAGACGGACATAGTTCTAAAGTTGGCCAGACAAAAGAACAATAAAAGCACAAGAACAAGCAAAACAATCACAAGAGCTAGAAAAATGTTCAATTCAATAAATCTAAACATATTCATAATAGTTTTCACAAAAAAATCTAAAAATGATGTTTAACTACTCATAGACAAGTAGTAAAATCAATAATAAAAGTGCTAGACATGAAATAAATTGATAAAACCCAAGGTTGAATCTTTAATCTTCAGTCTTCTCTTGTCTGGATCTGCAGAGCTCCGCTCTAATGGAAGATGGATGAAATATGTATGGAATATGGAATGGAAGAAAGTGTAGAGAGGGAGTAGGATTGGAGGCTCTGAGATGAAGATTATAATTTAGGTTATGGGTATTTATAAGCTAGAAAAAGATTTAGAATGATAAAAAGTATCCTCCAATTAATTGAAAATATAATATTTTCGAATCTGCAATTAAAAGGATGGATTTGGGCAATAATTTCTTCATTCCTTGAATTTTCGCCTAATTTCCGCCAGCTTTGACTGTAATGCGCAATGTTCGTAGAATTGTCATAACTTTCTCCACAGAACTCCGATTGAGACATGCAAGATATTCACGCGAAGCTCTTTCGAAGACGAAGAGAATGGCATGTAGTAAGCACTGACCGGACTTCAAAATCGCTGGCAGAATGGGCTCGAATAGAGGCTGCTGCACTTTGGCCTTTTTTCACCTTTTTCTATCTTTTTCTATCATTTATCAACAAACACGTCAAAAATACCAAATGTATAACATATGCAATTTAAGAACATAATTTGCATGATTGACATTTAAAACAAGTCAAATCTAGTCCTTAAAAACATGCAAAATCCGTGTTTGTCAACTCCCCCAAACTTAATTATTTGTTTGTCCTCAAACAAAACAAGAGAAAAACTACTAAAGAAACACGGATGCTAAGAACTAGACTTCATAGTAGCCTCAAAAATTGTAACAAGAAATGAAGAGTTTGACAAGAATACAAATCAAATCAAGCAAAGCTTATTAGTGCATTTTCATTACTAGCTCGTTGATCACCTTGAAGTACATGCACTCACAAGTGTTTAGAAGTGTGTTTATCACTCACTCTCAAAGTGTATAAGGTAAAGAATATATGCTCTCAGATCATGCAACATGCAAAGTTTACCATAGGCTTGCTCGAAGTCTAATCCCTCCTCTACTTTATGTGATTAAAATAAAAAATCCGAAAGGTCTTTATTTTAGGTTATAATGTAGGCTCTTTGGTAAGGTGAGGAAATATGGCTAAAAAGTGACTAAACCCAAACATAGCAAAAGTGATCAATTTCTACTACATCAAACTTAGCACCCCACCAACAATTCAAATCTCAGTAAATTCTAGACTTTGTCTAAATTCTTTCTCACTTCCCAAATTCCTTCGATTTTTTTTTTCATTTTTTTTCTTTGGTACATCCTTTCTTCTTTTTTTTATGCACAACCAAATATCTCATTCAAACCGCAGGTGTCTATGCACTTTTCACAAGTAAGCACACTACTTTTCTTTCTACCTTATCTCTCCAACTCTTTTCACAAAATATAAACTAAAATTCACCAAAGAGCGTATGGATATTCCCCTTTATTTAGCTTCCAACGAAAAAGGCTTTAAAGGCTCAAAGTGGCTAGCTAGGGAAAAATATTTTGAATAAGGTCATAAATTTAGATATATAAAGTAGCTAAGAAGGATGGCCTAACGTCCTCTTTTATCATTTAAACACTATGTAAACTTAGGCAGACTAGGAGCAAGTTCTAGAAACAAATACATGAATACAGATAAATCACACAAGAAATAAATTTATGGCTCAAGTCTCACAAGGTATAAGCATGATTCAAGGCAAACAAACAATTCATTATTTATGCACATTTTCACTAAACCTTCAAATCAATGCATCAAGTCAACTCAACCAACACATAAACAAAATTTTTATTATAGGCAACTCAGTCTGATGTCCCTAAACATGAGTATTTCTAAGTTTTCTTTGTTATGTTAATGACAAGATTCACCTCGGGTTTATTAAAAAAAAACTAACAAAAATAAGCAAAAACAACTAAACTCACGGTCCACCACTTCATCCCCCCAAACTTATTCAAAACTAAGTTAAGAATAAGTTTGTAAAGTCGGTAGGGACGTGAGTAAACTAAGAAAACAAATCAAACTAAATAAAAAAAATACCAATGTTGGGTTGCCTCCCAACAAGCGCTTGGTTAACGTCATTAGCTTGACGTTCTTTGAGGCTCATAAAATATCCCCCATTCTCGGGATTTTCTTTGGGATGCACTATGTACCTACAATTTCGCAATGTGAGCATAGAATGAAGAAAATTGTAGTAGAGTACAATGCATAACATGTGGCAATCCCCTAAACTTTAATCATATCAAGGCATAAAATATGCAAATCAAATTATCTACCTTAACATGATCATTTTTCATCCTCCGTAATCTTCTCTATCCCCCAATTAATTGCAAAAATTTTCAACAATAGACCAAGATCACGCAAACCAATTTAAGCTCCTAAAAACACAATTCATGCAAGATAAAATAGCCTCGCAATGCTATGAACATGAACTATGTGTATCAACAATCAAGCCAAAGTGATATTCAATTTTCATCCACCAAAGATCAAACATACTCAAGCACACCCAACAACTATTTCTCGCAAATATCCAAAAACTCACAAATTCACCAAGAATAAATCCCAATTAAATAGTCACTCATCAAACTCCTATCCAAACTCCCAATATATATATCAACAACAAAGTCATTCAATGAAAGAATTCAAGATCAAAGCTCATAAATTAAAAGAGAACGTACCTTGTGTTGATTGACAGCTAAGCACATGAATAATTGGTAGAGGACAAAGAATTTGCTTAAGTGATGTGAATTTGAAGTGTGTGATAGATTTATGTGGAGAAAATAAAATAAAATAAAAATAGGGGGAAGGAGGCTCTAGTTTTTCTACTTTTTTTTAAAAAAGATTTTCTTGAAAAAAAACGAAGAATAAGAAGTTTTAAAAAAAGGAAAAAGAAAAAAAAAGGAAATATTCAAACGGAAAAGAAAAAAAAAAGTTTAAAGAAAAGAAATTTTTTTATTATTTTTTTTATTTAATTTAAGCTTTATGGAGAAAAACTTCAGCTCTAAGGAGGAGAAAACTAAAGGTAATAAAAAAAATAATAAAAACAAGAGAGCAAGCATATTTTATATCTCAGCCACACTCTACGGAGTGTATCAAATGTTGTAGCAGATAATTGCATCTTCCATAGGAGCGCAGAGTAATCCATTGTTGTGCTTCGTGCTCCTTGCAAAACAAATACAATAAAAACAATTAAAAAAATATACAAAATATTACACTCCAAATTAGTATTATCAACCGTTCTACAATATCAGCTTAAAGCAATAATATTCCCCGGCAACGGCGCCAAAAACTTGATGCACTATTTATTAGCACTAAAAATACCTGCAAGTTTACAGGGTAGAACTAGTATAGCTAAAGGTCAGTACCAGGATATCGAACACAGGGAATAAGATTGCAACTGGCTATCATATACTAAGCGTCATATACTATCTAGAGACACGGAGTTTTTATAAACTAGACATAAATATAAACAAATATAAAAACAAAATAATACAAAGCAGACTAAAGAAAGTAGAGTTTTAGGATCCAACTATTACGACCTAGTGATGATTAATCTCACATAACCTTTACCTTTATGTGTCTCCGAGATTATTAGGAAAGTCGCGATTTTCAAATAAGCCCTCTCTCGAGTGCACTTATCCAGTAGATTAGACTCTAACTATCAAAGTCTCCTTCCAATAGATTAGATTCTAACTCCTTAAGTTCCTAAGACTCAAGCCCCTCATAAAGGGTCCCCTCTCTCGAGTGCAGATAAACCTATGTGTTGTACTCGTTCCTTTTACCACGTAAAACTAGCTATCTCTCGATTAATTTAGTTAGACGGACATAGTTCTAAAGTTGGCCAGACAAAAGAACAATAAAAGCACAAGAACAAGCAAAACAATCACAAGAGCTAGAAAAATGTTCAATTCAATAAATCTAAACATATTCATAATAGTTTTCACAAAAAAATCTAAAAATGATGTTTAACTACTCATAGACAAGTAGTAAAATCAATAATAAAAGTGCTAGACATGAAATAAATTGATAAAACCCAAGGTTGAATCTTTAATCTTCAGTCTTCTCTTGCCTGGATCTGCAGAGCTCCGCTCTAATGGAAGATGGATGAAATATGTATGGAATATGGAATGGAAGAAAGTGTAGAGAGGGAGTAGGATTGGAGGCTCTGAGATGAAGATTATAATTTAGGTTATGGGTATTTATAAGCTAGAAAAAGATTTAGAATGATAAAAAGTATCCTCCAATTAATTGAAAATATAATATTTTCGAATCTGCAATTAAAAGGATGGATTTGGGCAATAATTTCTTCAATTCCTTGAATTTTCGCCTAATTTCCGCCAGCTTTGACTGCAATGCGCAATGTTCGTAGAATTGTCATAACTTTCTCCACAGAACTCCGATTGAGACATGCAAGATATTCACGCGAAGCTCTTTCGAAGTCGAAGAGAATGGCATGTAGTAAGCACTGACCGGACTTCAAAATCGCTGGCAGAATGGGCTCGAACAGAGGCTGCTGCACTTTGGCCTTTTTTTCACCTTTTTCTGTCTTTTTCTATCATTTATCAACAAACACGTCAAAAATACCAAATGTATAACATATGCAATTTAAGAACATAATTTGCATGATTGACATTTAAAACAAGTCAAATCTAGTCCTTAAAAACATGCAAAATCCGTGTTTGTCAATAATGCAACGCGAGGAGGAGGCGGCGGAGCAGATCCTCAGGCCTATTCGACGTCGGACGTTTGTCCTCCGCGAACACGCCGCAGCTCACGAATGTCTATTTACAGACTATTTTGCCGAGCAACCACGGTGGGCCCCGACTGTTTTCCTCCGCCAGTTTAGAATGTCTCGTTACCTTTTTCTCAGCATTGTCCAGACGTTAGAGTCACGTGATGAATACTTCCAGTATCGGGAAGATGGCATCGGCAGACCCGGACTTACGCCGTTGCAGAAGTGCACAGTTGCACTCCGTCAGTTGGCTTACGGCACTAGCGCTGACATGTTCGACGAGTACCTCCAAGTCGGGGATACAACAGGTCGCTAGTGCCTGAAGGGATTTTGTATGGGGAGTTGTGGAGGCCTACAGCGACACATATTTGCGAAAGCCGACTGCTATAGATTGTCAGGGCCTAATGAGAATGCACGAGACGGCGCACGACTTTCCTGGGATGCAAGGGAGCATCGACTGTACGCACTGGGAGTGGAAGAATTGTCTGACGGCGTGGAGAGATCAATTCACTAGTGGATACAAGAGCAGCCACCCTACGATGATCCTCGAAGTCGTCGCTGACCATCGGCTCTGGATCTGGCATGCTTACTTCGGTGTAGCCGGGTCGAACAACGACATCAACGTCCTCAACTCATCCACCATCTTCACCGAGCAATGATATGGCAACGGCCCGGCCATCGAATTCACAGCCAACAGGCGCCAATACCACATGGGGTACTACTTGGCCGATGGCATATACCCAAGGTGGCCTGTTTTTCTGAAGACGATCAACTGCCCAATTGGTGATAAGAGAGTTTTATTTGCGCAAAAGTAGGAGGCGGCGGGGAAGGATGTGGAGCGGGCATTTGGTGTGTTCCAATCACCGTGGGCAATAGTGAAAGGGCCGGGGCGTCTCTGGTTCAAGGAAGTCTTCACCGATGTCATGTATGCGTGCATAATCTTGCACAACATGATAGTCGAACATGAAGGTAGGAGCATCACCGATTGGACCGATGACGAAGGTGCATCTTGCTCCTCTAGCACGGCGACCCCGCCCCCCGCTCAAGGATTACCGACGGGTTTCAATGAGGTTCTATCTAGACATGCCTCAATGCGCAACCAACACAACCATGCGCAGCTCATGAACGACATGATTGAAGAAGTGTGGACCCGTAACCGTCGTCGCTGAGTTTGGGTATTTTTTTTTAATTCGTATTTGTATTAATTTTATAAATGAAATGAAGGTTTTTTCCAATTTTTATGGTTATTTAAATATTCAAATAGAAGAAAATGTTTACGGCGCATCTCAGGGCGCCCCATTACAGGTGAAATAGAAGGAAGATAAAATGCTCATAATAGTTTATAGATTCAGACTCATACTTTAAGAATATGATACGTACTTTATAAAGAATGCAATTTATTTGAAGGAAAAAAAAACACGATAGTTTCCAACAATTGTCATGTATGGATACATCATTTTATTGATTATATATATACTATTCTTCATTCTTTCTCTCAATTTTTGTATTAACAATAACTCTTCTCTGTATTCTACTTCAATTTATCTATAAGAGCATTAGCAGTGGGGCACCCTAAGGGACGCCCTAAAGCCCGCCCTATGCATCGCCATATCAGCATTTTATCCTCTTACCCTTCCACCTGCAGTGGGGTGCCCTATAAGCCGTCCTAAAGGCCGTCCTATAGGTTTCACTATTGTTTTGTTAATTAATTTAAATGTTTTCAAATATGTCAGTGCAAAATAATTTAAAAATACCACGATTAATTAAAAACGGCAAATCCTACATTGATTAAAAAAAAGTTTTACACGAGTTAGAAATGAAAAAAAAGTTGATTACTCTACAAAAGTCCCAGTTTGCGGCGCAGCTCATCGATCATCCCCCGGAGGTATTCGGCTTTGGCCGGGTCCTGACATTGCATGAGGGCGTTGTGCGTGTCCAACAGCGTCCTCCGGTTGGTGGCCGCTGCCAACTCCGCGTAGGCAAGTGCCGCCGGGGTCGGAGTCGGGATCGGCGATGGGGGGCGCCCGCGGCTTGCGAGGAGGATGTCGCCTTCACGGTCCCTTTGTTCTTCGCAGCCTCGACGCCAATGGGACGTCGGGAAGACACCGGTGTGCCGGAACTCTCCTCCTCCTCGTACATCGTCCGGTTGAGGTCCACCGGATATGCGCCGCTTTCGTTGCTTGTGTAAGCACCGGCTTCGGTGGTCCTCGTCCTCTTTGGCGCAGCCGATGGCAGAATCCCGCCCTGGAACTTCTGTTTGTCCTTCAAGAGCGCCCAGATGTTGAAATGCTTGAAGTCGTCGTACATTAACTGGTACGACAACAAGCGCTCTATCGCGCACATCGCTCAACCTCTCGCCGCTTCCCTGATCCCTCGAGCACTTCTCGCACTCCGCCGAGAACAGGTTGACTTGCTTCTTCACCTGATCACAGTGCTTGCGGAGCTGCTCCCTATGGCACTCGGCGATGCGCTCCCAGTACGCAAGCTGCTTTTGGTTGTTCGCGAATACCGGATCCTCCGAAATATCCACCCAACACCTCGCCAAGACTAGGGTTTCATCCGGTTTGTTGTTCGTCCTCCCAGGGGCGTACTCTTCATTCGTTTCCGGAGGTGGCAACTTGTACGCCCGGTGCCGGTTCCGCTTCTTTCTGGCGGGGCGGCGGGGCGAGTTGGAGACGGCTCCATGTCAGACAGACCGTACGAATCCGTACTGAATTCGGGATCGTACTGTGTGTTGAAGTCGAACGGCTGATATTCGTCAGGGTCTGTACCCGGCCAACGTGCACCACCCCCAAACATCAGACTGTTCGGACTTGGGTATTCACCTGGATCCATTTTATAGTGTAATTTGAGTGTGGAAAAGTGAATGGAAAGGTTACAAATGAAGGTGGGGTAGATGATATTTATATAAATAAATTTTTCGGAATTAAAAAAAATAAAAATAAAAACACGTGGCATCAGTCGGCCTATCGTCCGCCCCATTGTGGATGCTCTAAGCTGTGAAAGTTCTAACACAATTGCTCTTATATTGTGTGTGTTATTATTATTATTATTATTATTATTATTATTATTATTATTATTATTTTAAAAAAATTAACTCTTATAAGAAGGAGGAAATTACAATTGATGTCAAGAGGGCTCAAACTCGGCACCTCATACAATAATGTTTAAGCTCGTTGCCGCTAGGACAAAGACTCTGGACTACTGTGTGTGTTATTATTATTATTAATAAGAATGCAATTTTTTGAAGAAAAAAAAACACGATAGTTTCCAACAATTGTCATCTATGAATACATCATTTCATTGATTATATATATACTCCCTCCGTCCCGCACTACTTGCACTTATTTCCTTTTTGGGCGTCCCAAGTTACTTGCACTCTTTCCATTTTTAGTAAAAATTTTCACCTACCGCCGTCATTTTTTACTTTCCTATACACTCATTGATTATATATATACCCCCTCCGTCCACCACCACCACCACCACCACCACCACCACCACCACCACCACCCTATTACAAATATAAATATCCGATAGCTAAGTTGTTTCTTCTATATGATGTGGCGCGCCATAGGCGGCGCGCCTTAGGGCGCCCCACAGCTGATGTCCTCATAAATACAAGGACGAGTTGTCATTTGCAACGGTGAAGGTTTAGGCTCATGGCCTTGTGCAACACAAGATCATGAAAGTCAATCTATTCTTGTAGCTATAAATCGCAATCTTCTTCATTGTATATTTCCCTTCTAACATCCTTGGTAGAAGTGTGTGACTTTTAGGTACCAAGACATATGCATCGATAGGGGACGGTTGAGACTCATGTCATGCTAATTGCTAACACCATGGTTGTCTCCACTAATCCATGTGTCAACTCATCTTCATATCTACAAATTAGACTTTTGCATTAGGGTTCAGCCTAATTTCTTTGCACCAGAACTGAGATAGATATGAACATTCTTTGTGTTGAAATTCATAAGTGATGGAGAATGTTTGAAAATCACAGTACTTGCATTGTAAATAAAGCTCCAGTATGCTATACTTACCAGTTTCCACAACATAAATACAAGCTATACAATTTGGAATGCTCAAATGTCCCTACACAGGTTGGATCAATCACAACACATTCTACAACAAACTGAGTAAAGAGAGAGCAATCCAAATCGCAACGAAGATTGAAATAACCATATCTCAATTGGATAGATCTTAACAAAGTCGGAAAATTTGCAAATTAGTCTTATGGACAGTTATGCAGACATGAAAACAAAGGCCAAACAAATTCATCAGTTAAACGCTGAGGTGTGATAAATGTAACGACCACACGAGTTTTTCTTATAGCCAAGTGTGGGGTGAGAGTTTACAACAGGAGACAGCCTTTTCAACCAATTCCTCTTCCTCTGTTTAAACAAGTTCACTGAAAATACTTCCAGGCAATAAAGATGTCCATCATCTCTTACCCATTTCCCTGGCAGCTCAGTGATCCTCGATCTTCTTCAGACCTTTCATATCAGTTGTTTCAACCCTGCATAATCCAAGCAGAAATGAACTTTATGTCAAATAATTCTAGTGACATGCTAAATACACACATATAAGCTAGCTATCTTGGATTATTTAGGCGTTCACATAGTCATAGTTGGTAGATTCCCAATCTATTTTAGGGCTAACACATAATACAGATAAGCAGGCAAAATAGATTTTTTCTTCTTTGCATTCTTTAAATTCACAAAACTTCGAATAATCTAAAGTTAGGCCCAATGAACTGGCTCGTTTGAGCTCGAGTCAAACATGTTTGCAAGCCCACAAGCTGAACGAAGCAAAGCTCGAGCACAGATCAAATTTTTTATCAAGCTCGGTTCCAGTCCCAATCTTGGCTTGTTTGCAAAACATACAAATTTTTTACACAAGCTTTTTTCGAGCTGAGCTTAGAGTAGCTCACAAGCTTCATTACATCCGTACAAATCCCTGAAGTCAGTAGCATTGCCCTAATACTATGTCACACCCAAGAATAATAGATAGTACTCCCTCGGAAGGAATGGTTGGATCTATATCACAACCAATGGAACATAATTAACTAAGCATAAATATTTCAATTGTAGTTCAGATCTTTTAAGTGAGAAGAATTTCATTTTGAGAAATGTAATTTAGAGAGTTAAAGCTATTTTTTATATTTTGAATAATGAACAATCTTTGATACCTTCCACAGAATTTATAACACATGGAAATTTTAAAATGTACAATTACCAACATTTAAACATCATTAGTCATAGGTCGTGTGTTTTGTAACTATACACCACAATCCTATACCAAACAAGGGCGACACATAGTTTCCTATTGATAAGTGGTATTAAAACACTTAGCAGCTGAATCATCTACTTTGATTCTGCAATGAATTGATAGATGATTAGATGTCCAAAGGAGAAGTGCGATGAAAACTTACGTTGTTCCAAATAGAGAAATCTTTTGAACTTTTGAAATTTCAGAACCAGATTGATTATCCTCGATGAAGATTGTCAAGCTGATTAAGAACAATTAGTGAGAACAATCACAAAAAATTGGCAGTACAATGCCCCTGAGAGTAGAGCCATAGAAATGAAAACACACCTGCGGACATTCTGAAACTTGACGTACTTCAATATAACTGGTTTTCCCTACATAGGTTTAAGCACATCCCGCATTATATTTCAAACAAATTGCAAACACAAGCAGGTAAACAAAGCTTATTTCAAGAAACAAGATGGAAATGAGAAGCACTGAAGTTTACCTTTAGGTTATCCTCAGATAAAACAATGGTATCACTTGGGGGGAAATCAGTGACATTACTGTGGACTTATAATAATCAGGAATAGTTCAAAAACATAGAGGGGGAAGCTCATCAACATAAATGATTAATTCTCATAAATACCTAAATCCCATGTGCTCCCTGTTAGCAAAAAGTTTCACCAATTTTGGACCTGGAATTTCCAAAATAGCATTAGTAAGAGTAAATACTCCGCCAATGGATCTTTCATAGATCTATAGATCTAATAAGGGACTTAGAGTGTGTTTGCTTTGAGGTATAAGGAAAATAAGGGATAATAAAATTTTCTCTATTTAAATTCTCTTTTCTTTTCCATCTTTATAGTTCATATACTCCCTCCGTCCCAAGTTACTTGAGTCGTATTCCTTTTTGGGTTGTCCCAAGTTACTTGAGTCATTTCTCTTTTTGGCTAAAAACAAAACATCTAATCACACTTACTTTATTCTTTCTTTTACTTTACTTTCTCTCCTCTCTCTAACTTTATTCTCTCTTCTACTTTATTTTACTTTATCTAACTCATTAAGCACAACTTTCTTAAATCTCGTGCCGAAAAGAAACGCCTCAAGTAACGTGAGACGGAAGGAGTATAATTAAAGATTTCAACCTTTATCATTCATTCTTTTCACTCCGTGTAGGGATAATATTATCATGACGTATTGATGTGATGTGATAATATTGTCCCTCTTTATAAATAAGGAAGGGTAAAATCCTTTTTATATAGTATAAGGATAAAAAAAGAAGGGACGGATTTAAAAGGAGAGAATTTTCTTATCCTCATTTACTTTATATCTAAAAGCAAATGCACACTTATAACGTTACAAATGCCAAATGTTCAATATATTCAGCAATATCAAAGTGGGACCTACTTTTTGGGAGAATGAAAAGGGTAGAAATAACAATCAGGCAGATTATCATTGCAAGAGATTCAATGAAGGTCACTGAAGATGTGAACTCCATGAAATTTAAGGACATGATCTTTTTTTACTGTATCAAATATAAAATGAGATTTTAAGAGCTAGTTACCTTCCTCCTCTGGCCCTTTAATTACAACGGAATGAATTTTAACAACTTGATTAAAGGGAATGTAAATTAAGAGCTGCTCGTCTGCATCACTTTCCAAGTTCAAACCTTCATCTTCCCTGTACCCCTGATACAGTTTGAAACAACATCAGCATATATTTGGCTCCGCAGTGCCCCAACACAGTCTCTCAGAGACAAACTAGGTAACCATAAACCATGTAACTGCTTTGTGCTTTAATTCATAACAATATGAACGGAAAATCTAAGAAAAATAGAAAAATTGATGAGATACGCAAGAATTGCGACAAGACAAAGAGTTGTTGGATTCAAAAGAGATGGAGGGTGAGATTCACGGAAACAGTTAAACTTATGAAAAAACCATGAGATAGTGAGGAAATCAAAGGAGTACAAGAATCGGATGTTAAAGAAGATGCCACTAGGGAAAAATAGAAGCACATCAGACAGAGCCAACAAAAACAATAAGTAGATGGAGGGACCACAATAAGAGTTTGAGTAATCTCCAAAATGTCGAAATAATTGTTGAAGACATGTTTACAAAGGACACTCGACTGACGAACTGTCTCCGGATATGTTCAGCTGAGAACTCAATAATGCAAGATTTCACAAGCTAAAAGAGCAACAAAATATAAGAACAAGAAAATCAATGTCGAGGAGAAGTATTGAGAAATATTTTCTGCGACTTAAGGATCGTCTAGGGGGAATGAGAAATTTGCTTCATTAAGGTTCTGAGATTTGCAACCTGCAATGCTAAATCAAATGAAACTTTTGGAAGCATCTAAAGTCTAAATACTTCGAGAAAGCCTTTGACCAGCCGCATTATGAAACTTACCACTATTCCGATGCACTAATAAGCTAACACCGGCTACCAACTAGAATATTCTAGGTTTGAAGTGAAGCTTATATTAGAAAGAGATGATGATGAGAGTAGTTTTATACCAGAGAAATAAGTTATCTGAGTGGGTGTATTGTAGATAGCTTTGTATATATAAATATACATACTGAGATTTAAAGTTGTCATGTGTTGTGTACAAATTATCAACAAAAATCTAATTTAGCCTAAGAAAACATCGAACTCCATCAAAATAGTGAGAATCCAACTAAAACTTGTTTAATTCTAAGGAAAAGTCATAAATGCTCAAATCCATTAACTTGAGAAAAACAGTAAAGAATCATAGACAAACGCAAATCCCTGACAAATAATTTACCTGTTTGAGAGCGTTGGGAAGGGAGTGGCTGCTGTTTTGATTCAAACATTCAACACCAGACCAGTCGATAAACTCCAGTAAATCGACCTGATTATTAATCAAAGGTTTGATCAAACAAACGCATTTTTTGTTAGGAAAAAAAAACAGCATGAATAAAACTGAGAGAATCGCATGAGCAAGTGATAAAATTACTTGATTTCGTTGAAGAGAGGAGGCTGCTTCGGCGGACATGGCTGCTGATGCTAAAAAATTAGGATGAAATTAAAAAAGGGAGATTCCCTCTCTATATTCTGACACTTAAAAACCTATCGATCCTTTGAAGCTCAAGCCCATTAAAAAACGCTAGTAGGAGTATTAAAAACGTGAAGCGCGTTTACTTAGAGTGCTAAATTATTAAGGCAAGCGTTGCTAACAATTTTAAAATCTTGATATATTAAAATGATTACTGTTATATAACGACATTATTTTCTCCTCAATTAAATAGAGAACCGTTATTGATCATCTCCGAAAAAGAAAATCGTTATACTATGGCGGCCAAGAAATCGAAATAAAAAATACTTGGATCACCAAAGTTTGAAAATCATACTACTATTTATATTGCAAATTTTATGCATTGGGCCGGGCTAGGTCGAGGCCATCAACATTTTCTATCCTTTTGGGCGGGTCGCCCAAAGCTTGATGTACTAGTTAAGTCGGACTTCTTCTTATGCATGGAGCCTAAGACCACGTTTATCGCTATGTGGAGGTCGACCTCCACATAAGTAAATGCAATTAATAAAAAAAAAACAATTCTACCCATGGTCTCTCTCTCCTCGACCCATGTCCCTCTCTCTCCTAAAACAGACCCTGCGGTCTCTCTTATCATTTCACCCCTCAGCCAATGAGATTGTGCCAAATGGCACAATTTCATTGGCTGATATTATTATTTTTAATAATTAATATATCTTTAATATATTATATTAAAAAATTATAAATTTTATATCAAAATTCATAATTTTTCTTCCTCTATAAATAGAGACCACATTTGCTATAGTTTTGCACACAAAAAAATATCATCTTTTCTCCTCCTATAATCCTTATTGTTTAGTAGAAAAATAAAGCCCAGCTTCAAAACAGAGAAGCTCACAAAGCTCTGCTAAACGATTTGGTAGAGCATATATGGGCAAATTTCGGCAATTGCAATTGAATGTCTAGTTTTCATCTTATGTATGAGCACCAATGATGTATTTTTAATTTCGTATTTCCATGATTGTAATTTATATTTTTTATTTGTTTGTTTTTATAATTTTTAGTTTGTCTTTTATTACGTACAATAATAAGTATTTCATGTAATAATAATAGTAATAAAAATAATATAAAAATAAATATATAATAGTGTGGTTGGGTGGTCATTGATAAACCATGAAAATATGTGTGGTTGGGTTGGGTGAATATTAATGATGTGGAAGATGATGTGGAGGAGATAGAAATGAATTAAATATTGAAAAAGTGGATGGTTGGGTTGGGTTGAGGGGTTGCTGATAAACATGGTCTAACACACAAGAGTTTTGCTTCTTCGCGTGACTTAGATAAGATAAGATAAGATAAGCTTTCAACATGCACGCAACCTGTAATGAATTGGGTTTGGTGCTTGTAGTGGTGATGGGTCAAATGCGTAAACATTTAATGTCTTAATATTCTATTTTGTAGAGGAGTATATATACTACTCCCTCCGTTCCATAGTAGTGGAGTCATTTTGCCATTTTGGTACGTTCCATAGTAGTTGAGTCATTTCCCTTTTTAGTAAAAGTTAACACATTTCTTCTCTCTTACTTTATTATCTCTTACTTTATTCTCTCTTCATCTCTCTACTTTCTTAATCTCCGTGCCGAAAAGAAATGCCCCCACTACTATGGAACGGAGGGAGTACTATTTTGGTCCTAAACATTCACTTTTCGAAAATTGAATCCAAAACGTACAAAAATGCTATCGTTTACATCATTTTTTTTACGGTCTACCGTCAATTAGCCCAATTTTGACCAGATTAGACTTGATCTGAGATTATTAGTAGGTTAATATTTTGGTAAATAACAATTTTTAATATTTTGAATTTGAAAAATCAATCTTCCAAATATCACCTAAACTATCACTAAGTGTTCATTTGGAACAATGAACCGTCACTCTCTCTCTTTTCTATCTTCTCTCTCGTCACTCTCCTGAGAAGAAGAACCCTAGTTCCGATTTCGACTGATTATTGTTGGTTGCCATGAGTTGGAAATCGTCATACCCAAACGACCATTCCAGCGACGTCTCGTCGACGTGAAAAATGCATATGCGAGGAAGAGGAAGTCCACACATGGACATCCATCTGACACCGATGATGGTTCGTCGGCTACTAGTAGTTCAGAAAAGAACGATTCCTCGAAGCAAAACGAACAAGGCAACAAAATATTTTTTTTATGGTCTAAATGTTCAGGACCAATTCGAAGTAGAAAATGAATATGAAAGACCACTTTGTATTGTGTTTTGTTGTCCATTTATTGGTTCAATTTGATGTTAGTTTATTAACATAGATTATTGCCTCATTATCGACGAAGAAACAATCACATAATGTATGAAACGAACAACAACTACAATATTTTTTTTGTTGCAAGTCTGCAATGGGTGTGGTTGTATCAATTTGATTTCTGCCGCCTTGTCTAAGAAGAAGAAGAAGCATTCACTTGATAAATTTGGTAACTTTTTTCAGATTTAAAATTTAAATAGGAACAAAAAATTAGGGTTTTCAAACACTCCATCAAATTACTTGAACATACAAAAAGTGTTACAACAACAACAAGACAAAGACAAAAGCCCAAAACATTCACTAATTTCTGAATTTTATGCTTAATTTCTGATAAATTCAATGTTAACTCAAAATCGGCACCATCGAAGGAGGTTGAAGAAGAACAGACACGTGCTTCGACTTCATGATTTGGCTCGCACCACTTGAAGAAACTGAATTCTTTTCTCTCACATACAAAATAAAGCTTCCCCCTCTACGGTTTGCCTTGGACGGAGACAATACGGAGTGCCGCCATCTTCTTGCAATAGCAAAAAGCGTAGCTACATCGGAGGTCTCCGAAGTCATGACCGCCGTCGTTGTCGACGGAGTCCCGGCTGCACGTCGAATGCCCCATGTTTGAAGGTGTTTGGTTGTTGCAAAGATGGAGAAAAAAAATTAGGGTTCTTGGGGGCCGGGAAGAAAGAGGGGAAGAAATAAAGATGAAATGAAGTGTTGAAAGAGAGAAATCGATTAATATTACTCATTTTCAGTATTTCATTTAACATTTACATGTAATATCCGAAAATTAAAAAAAATAAAAATTAGCTACAATGATGAAAATCAGCTAATCAGGTCAAAATTTGGCTAATTGACGGTTGACCGTAAAAAATTGATGGAACCTTCAAAAAATGATGTAAACAATAACATTTTCGTATGTTTTGGATTCGATTTTCAAAAAGTGAATGTTGTGGACCAAAATCGTAAATCAGGCATATATTTATAACCAAAATAGTACTATACCTTTTCGTAGATAGTGCAGTTTGAAAATCATGGGGCACACCTAAAATATGTGATAAATTTAATGCCTTAATATTCCTTATTTGACATTTTGGTTGATATTTTAATACTATTAATTTTCATAACTGAATCGTACAAAAAGAAAATAAAATTAAGCCTTCAAATCATAATTTGTATAAATATGTGCTTAAATTTAATTAATAACATAATATAGTTATATATAAATGAATTAAAAATTTCAACTTCATGATAAAAAAAATATTCGTGATGCTGAAACTTGCTTTTAAATTTATCAAAGTATGTTTGTGTTTCATTTTAATTTTACAAATCTTAAATTAGAGATTTTAATACATTAGGACCGATCATGTCACATTTAAAATGCATTTAATTGTCTAATTAGTGTATGATATGTTGAATAAATGGCAAGTGCCCAGTGAGTTAAAGGCGGAAAAAAGGCGGAAAAAAAGTGTTTTATTATCATAAAAAATTAAGTGATAATAATATTTGCAACGCTATATCAATTTTAAATTACGTGGAATTTACTAATATAGCCCCCAACCTTTGAAATACTCCATCCGTTAGTGAAATGTTGTCCAGTTTTTTCATTTCGGTCTGTTCGTGAAATGTTTTCCATTTTGCTTTTATTCCATTTTTGGTAAATGGACCCACTCTCTACTAACACATTATCTCTCACATTTTATTATAAAACTAATATATAAATATAAAGTCTACATTTCATTAACTTTTTTCCACTCACTCTTCTTCACATTTCTTAAAACCCGTGTCGAGTTAAACATGGACAATATTTTGTAGACGGAGGGAGTATAGAAAAAGTCAAAGAATAGTTTTAGAATTTTCCACTATTATAGTGTGGCTTTAAATAACAAACCAAACATGTGATATTAAGGATTATAAATAACATACTATTACGAATAGAAATGGAAAACTAAGAAAAACATTTATACAAAATGATTGGTAACAGGGCTAGGTGGATTGGGCCTCGCCATGCCCGTCTAGGTTGTCCAATTCTGCTGGAACTACAATCTGGTGAGGCTGCAGGAGCTGTTAAGGGAGGAAGGCTGCGACGCCAAGTTCAGATTGGAAGGCGATGGGAAGCCTTACGTCACTGATAACTTAACTACATTGTGGATTTGTATTTCAAGACTCCGATCAGGGATTCCGCCGCAGCGGGAAGGGAGGTCGCCGCCTTGGATATGGCCACCGCCGTCATTATCGCCGGTGGAAGTGGGATCACAGTCAAGACGAAATGAAGATGATGATTAAGATTTTGCGAGAATTGGGGAGTTTCAGGCATTGGTTTTGACGCTGTAACTCAGGAGCTCAAATAAATGGAGAGAAAAAATTATTTGTACACTAATTGAAGGAATAATTAATTGCCATATTTATCGAATGTCTATCGTGGATTTTTGAGAAATTTTGAAATACGGGTTACAATTCGCCGATTTTTCAGCATTTGGGATTAAATTTTGCGAACATTTTAGAACGTGGGATTGAGGCATGCCAACTTTTAGAGCATCCACGGTTGTGCGGAATTCCCGGCGAAATTCCCCGCGTAATTCCCAAAAACACCTCATGCCACGTCATAAGGAATTCTCACTACATTGCCACGTCATAAGGAATTCCCACTGCACAGTGACGGAATTTCCTGCGGAATTCCCGAAGGAATTCCCACAATTAAAAAATTCACAAATTCACAAATTAAACAATTCCCGGAAGTAAGAAATTTACGGAATTAAATAGTCGACACAAATAGGGAAAAATATTCCATTAATAAAAAAAAGAAAAGTACATTTCACCGAATAAAAAAAATACATTTCAATAATGCTTCACCCCCACATCAACGATGACCCATCCGCTGCCATACTTCTTCAATAATATCGTTCTGGAGTTGAACATGAGCTTGTTTTTGGCGCATGTCGGCGAATACACGGACTCAATCGACATCGTCATGGGGTATCCCCATGCGGACATTGCCAGTGGCCACGCCGTGGCTTGGACCCGCATCATCAGCGTCCTCGTTGGTCCCCTCAGTCAGTACTGGACCTTCATCTTCGACAATCATGTTGTGCATGATAATACATGCGTACATGATGTCGGCGATGCTGTCAACATACCACAGCCGTGCGGGACCCTTCACTGCCGCCCATCGACCTTGTAGCACTCCGAATGCCCGCTCCACATCCTTGCGCGCTGCCTCCTGACGTTGCGCAAAGTATATCTTCTTTTCATCTGCTGGGCACCTGATCGTCTTCACAAAGACGGGCCACATCGGGTATATCCCATCCGCCAAATAATAGCCCATGTTGTGCTGGTTGCCGTTGGCGACGAAGTTGACGGCCGGACCGACGCCCATGCACTGGTCGTTGAAAAGGGGCGACGACTGGAGGACATTGATGTCGTTGTTCGACCCGGCTACTCCAAAATAGGCATGCCAAATCCACAACCGGTAGTCAGCTACCGCTTCAAGGATCATCATGGGATTCTTGGCCTTGAAACTAGTAGTGTACATCCCTTTCCAGGCAGCGGGGCAGTTCTTCCATTCCCAGTGCATACAATCTATGCTGCCTAACATCCCCGGAAACCCATTCTGATTCCCGTGCATATCCAGCAGAGCCTGACAATCTTCGGGGGTAGGCTTCCGAAGATACCTATCCCCGAAAATCTCTCTAACGCCCTGACAAAAATACTTCAGGCAGTCGCGCAGTCGTCTCGCTGATGTGGAGGTACTCGTCGAACATGTCGGCCGAACCTCCGTATGCCAACTGGTTTACCAGTTGCATCCTCCCGCACCCTAAAATACCCGCATCGACGCTCCAAAGCGCCCACGATACGCATAAAGAGTGGCCGATGCATCCTAAACCGTCGCCGGAATAGGTTCTCCCCAAACCGTGGCTCTGGCGCAAAGTAATCCTCGTACAACCGCCCGTGGGCAGCGAGGTGATCCCGGGAGACTATAGTGCGACGATGGATGGGTTGAGGCACCGCCGACGCCGCGGCCGCTTGTTCCTCCCTCTCAGCAGCCTCCCGCACACGTGCGTGTATCATCCGGATTATGTGTTCATAATGTCCACCACCACCACCACCACCACCACTACCACTACCACTACCGGCCATTACGAATATATAAAAGAAATTTAGAGAGAGAGAAACTTGTTAATACAAGTGGTGCGAATGAAATGAAGTTCAACAGGATGTATATATAGGAACCGAAAAAAAAACATTTAATGCATTAAACGGGAATTCCGCGAGCGTCAACGCAATGGCGGACGTCCGCGCAGAATTCCGCCGATGGCCGCGGAACTGCGAATTCCTTCGCGGAATTCCGTATCCGTGGAAGGGGCGCGTAATGGCGGATGTCTGTTACGGAATTTCCGCACGCCGATGGGAATTCCGTGTGGACTTCCGCAATTGCGGATGCTCTTAGGAACATGGAATTTTTGCCGTAATCTATTTTTTTTTATCTTCTTCTTAGTTAACTTTCTTCCTCTCTCTACCTGCGCCGTCTTTCTCTATCTCTCACACACACACACACACACACACACACTTGGAATTACTCTCTGCTTCTACCGCTGAACTCTCTCCTGTCTATCTCAAAAAATCAATTGTGATATCAAACATTACGAATTTTTATGGCGCGGTGGTGTTTATTTATGCAATTAAATTAATATGAGCTGAAGTAGTGTGTGGAGCTACTAGTTGATATGTTCATGAATTTACAGCCGCAGTCAAATTATGTATCCAATAACAACTCCTGCTACATTTTTATGTTAAAAACAAAAGTGCAAATTTGAGGTTTTTAAAATTTTAAATATGGTTTGCAAATATGGAATTTTTTAAATATATTTGAAAAGAACGATTGCAAAAAGAAATTTTATGTAGGTTAGTTGGGCTACTTATATATTTTTGTGAGTGAATAAAAAAAAAGAGAAAAAAATAAAAAAATCTTATTCTAAAAAATTCGCTTGTCTTGATCTCATATTTTTAAAAGTCAACAAATTAATTCAAGATCAGCGAATTGAGACCCATATTCTCTTCTATTGTTTGCTATAAATTTTGATAAGCATACAAGACAACAGAAATTTGGGCAAGAGAGTATTTCGAATTAACCAGCATGGTGGTTCATTTGAAGCAAATCATTTGGTCAGTCTCCTCCTGAACCTCCTAGCTTTCAGCGATGACTATGCTGACCGTTGGAATGAGATATAGTCATCTAGCTATAAAACCCTAGGAAACCACAAAAATTATAAACTCAAACTGATGATGGCGACACAAAAAAATATATTGATCAATTAGTCAAGCAGTAGAAAAGGTCGGAATTACCCCCAATCCTACGCAAGGCAGCTGCCATCCAACCATCTATGGATAGGATAATAAACACAAAAGAAACAAATCCGGAAGGATAGATAAGTGGCATATGGCAGCTAAAGCAGAAGTCATTGCAGGCGACTCAATCTCTACAAACTTAGTCAATCACAAATTACGTGTTTCTTATACTTATATACAGCTGCAACTTCTATTCCCTTTTCTCTAACTTAGCGAACTAACTCAACGGTTGAAGCAGCATGGGGAAGGCAAGCAAATGGATTAGAAATTTATTCATGGGTAAAAGGGGAGAAGACAAGGCCAAGGCTTCATTTCCACCTGAGACCACCTCCACATCAACGTCATTCGCCACCACCCCTAAAGTGAGAAGGAGATGGAGTTTCAAAAGACCGCCCTGCGCCAAACCCGTCACTCACAAACCCAGCAAATCATTCGACTCTATCTACGTGCCCAACCAACTACTGGACTGCGAGGCTCACCAGCCGTTAAATGCAAATGCAGCTGCCACCACAATACAAGCTGCCTATCGTTCTTATTTGGTACGCGAATATGCACTCAACTTTGCCATTCTACTCCCTAGACCTGTGTGTGTTCGCGTGTTTAAAGTATGCACTTACAGGCGAGGAGAGCACTGTGGGCGTTGAGAGGGCTGGTGAAGTTACAAGCCTTGGCAAGGGGTTACTTGGTCAGGAAACAAATGAATACCGTACTTAGGTCGATCCACGCTGTGATGGCGATTCAAGTTAGAGCCCGGATTCAACGGATCCAAATGGGGGAGGAACCTCCCGTCGTTGTGGGAAGGAGAAGGTCTTACACAGGACCATCATCAGCATCTGATAGACAGCTTGGAAAGGAAATTAGTGTGAGCCATTTCTTCAACTTCAAAAGAATTTAAGTTCACTATGCTAAGCAATTGAAACAGAAATAACTCAACATTTTGGACATTCATGAACCACATTAATCTCCTCAATGTAACAATTAATGCAGGGAAATACATGTGATGGGAACACTTTGGCAACAAGCAGAGGTTTAAGAAGCAGAAGTGGGCGTGTGTATCAAGTACCTGGTGAGAGAGTTGAGTATGGGTCGAGAATATATAGCTCTGGTCGCCATTCAGTCTCTCAAAGAGAACACCAGCTGAAAATGAGTCCCAGTCCATCAACACTGTCCTTCACAGATTCAAGCTCCACAACCTTTGATGGCCAACTAGAGGAATTTTCATTAAAAATGGCAAGAAGAAATTCAAGACGATACTCTTGTAGCTCAGAAAATAAGAATTCATTCATACCATCTTCACAGAGCCAAGATCATATGCCCTCTAACTCCACTTTGTTTCCAAACTACATGACCAATACAAAATCATCACAAGCCAAGGCGAGATCACATAGTGAACCGAGGCAGCGCCCTAAGCAGAAAGGCAGGAGGTCATCATCCATGGACGCGAAAAATGATAAACAAAATGAGTACCCTTGGCTTAGCAAGCTGTATCGTTCTGACAAATCCACTGATGAAGGAGACTGTGATTCCACTACAGATGCAATGGCTGCTCTCTCCAAACATATGATGTCGTTAGTCCAATTTGAAGGGGTACGTGCTCTGTCATTTTCTTTTATTGGACATCTTGCACTGTTTATAGACTTGATCTTCAGATTTAGCTTGGTCTCTGATTCAATTAATTAAAACTGCAGCCTCCCATGAATTTGTATTGATGCTTCAGTTTCATGGTCAAGAGCGGGATTTTAGAAATCAAAATGAGAGATTAGCAGAAATTCAGTCGCAAGCATAGATATCAAGAACTACGTCCGCAGACTCCAGATTGTTGCCCCTGCATATTCCATTATGCAGATCCTATGTTTTTTCAATTCTTTAGCTTCTTTTTGGGCTAGAAGTAGATGGTCTGATAATTTCCATTAGCAACGAAGACTACAAATAATTCATTTATGACATGATTATTGAAGTATAACAGAAGATAAACATATGTTCGGATTTGTACTTGGGGGCAGCCTGAACTTCCAGAGTAGTTCTCTTTATCAAGATTATCTGCATATAATTGTGTATGTCAGCTGACATCAATGAAAAGCTGTTCCAAAGAAAGAACTGCATACCTCAGTTTTTGTATGCAAAATTGGGACATGACGCCGTCATGAAGGCTTGAGCTCAACAGTGGACATGATGAGCGCCATACTACTGAAAATAAAAATCAGTACAAAAATAGCAGAAACTTCTCAAAGATTATAGCGGATCAATAATGTTCTCTGATATTAATAGTTGGCACCAAATCTGCAGAAAATGTCAGACAATGGGTTTCCTATCTAACCCAGTACTTGAAATTGGCCTAAACGAATTAGGAAACTATAACATGTTCTGCCTAAACAAATTACATGCCAATAATTTGGAACATTAAAAAGTCATTCCACAAATATATTCTATACATGCAGGCTGCTCCTATGGCAAAGATCTTCTGGCAGGAGGGTATTTTCTTTGAAGCTCTTGGACAACCAGATTGCAGTTTCTCTTGGAGACGCTTTTCCCGGACCAAATGGCCTTATCAAAACCCCAAGTTCCTCAATTTTCGCTTCTTGAAATAACCTTGCACTGAACTCGAGCAAGCCTTCCAGTGCTTCAGCTCGTTGTCGGTAAGAAGACATGTCAATTCTGCGGGGTCGTTGGTCCGAGGATGTTCGGCTTGAGGCACCAGCAGTGGCATTATGATCTGAAGACTCACTTCCATCTTGCTTATCATTGTGTAGTGTAGAACGAACTCCTTGCCAATTATTGAAGCTCAATCGACCTGATTTATCCAGGAACTCAATGGTATATCTATTTTTCATGATAGAACGGTCACCTTGTGGGTATCTGGAGGTGAACGAGCTTCTGCGGATACCTAAGGACCCCACATAGGACCCTAAAGGAAGTTCAAACATCTTATCGATTCGAGGGGAATTGACAGAAACATCTGGAGACTTGATGCTGCCAATGATTTCAAGAGGACCAAGACTGGGCACACGACGACAATGATCTGCACCTTTTCCTGGCAATGGAAGAGAGGCTCTACGAGTGGTTGAAACAGGTCTCTTAACCACGCTTTTTGATGCTTGAAGCTGAAAATAGCATTTCTTCAGTTTGTTTAGCACATAGAGAGAATTCATAGATCATCCTATACTAACTAATATTGTTCGGATATACTAGGGAGAGAGAAGAATGATTTTTTTACAAAAATAAATGAGTTCAAGCATATGAAAGTTAAGTAAATGTTTAAAGGTTTAGAGATAAATGGCATCATTTACTGGGATAAAAAGTAACATGGGGATGCTTACTTACAGTATTATGCAATAAAAACAGCTTCCACAATACATGCAAATTATATAAGAAAATTTGGAGAGCAATATATGGAAAGAACATACTTGCAGTTTGGGGCTGGTTTTGGTCTTTTTTGTTAGGAAATATGGCCAGGACCTGCTATTTCTAGGACATGAGTGAACTGTTCCTGAAAATCTCATATTTAAATCCATATGTATAGAAAGTTTCGACCATTTTTCTAACAGAGCTGTACACCTCTTAAGTATTACGCAAACAAATATAATTTTCTACAGTCATAGACCTTTGTTTCCAACAGTCAAACATATACCATGAGTGGAATTGAACAATAAAAAAAAAGGAATGTAAAACTATTATATATTGGGTTAAAAGCATAGAACCAGTGGTAATTCAAGGCAAGACTGCATGGCAAGATAAAGAGACTAGGAATGTGATGGTAAATATTTTTATATTTAGAAGAGAGTTGCTTCAAAACAAGCATCTGAACAAATTATCATGACAGAAGAAACAAGGACTGTATGCATACAAAAAAGTTTTGTATGATCTTACCAGTTCATTATTCTTTGAGAGCTTTGACTTTCTTTTTGAAACACTGGAAGCTTTTGTTTCTGTATCTTTCTGTTTTGTTGAGATTTTTGAGGTAACAGTTTTTGTAATGACAGTCCGTTCATGCGTGCTTCCAGAAAATAATTCTTTCGTTCTAGGATGCAGATTGGAAGGATTGGTTGTTTCAGTTATCCTAGTGAAAGAATCATAACTTGGCTCAGCTCCAGATACATTTGGATTTACAGTCCTGTCATTTCCACATGAGGATCGTCTCTTGCTATATGCTGGAGGTGGACCACGGGAAGACTCTGAAAATCTAATTGACCTAGTGTTATCCTTTTCTGTTTCAGCCCATTCGCTTGGAAAACTGGTGCGCCTGGGGGAATTGAGCTTAAGGTGAACATTGAGTACATAGGGTTGAAGGTGTTGGTGCCAGAGAAGTGCTGCAGCCTGCCATGATTACTTTCATGTATTAGTAATGTGAATAGAATAAAAATTATTTCCAAGATGATATGCAAGTGAGGGGCATGCATAATACATTCTTCATACATACATGGTCTACAAAACTAAAAAGATCAACGTAGAGCAGATCTTGCAATTGCGGTTGGAAACAATATTAATACTTTTTCCCCTCACTACCTTGTCTCCCTCGATAGGTCAAAATAGATAGAGAATTAGCTAGAATGTGGTTATTGGCGAATTGAAGTTTCAACTTGAATAGCAGCAAACAAAAATACAGGATATCAACCGACTTAAATAGCTACTACTTAAGTACTTGTGCAGTTAAGAGATATGTAATAAACGAGTGCAGAGCTTACACTAGGACGAAGTTCTGGATTCCTCCTCAGCATGCTTTTCACCAGACCTCGGCTGTAATACAAGTATCATAATCATAGTAAAGTCAATCAGCTAGTTAAGGCTAAAAAAGATTGTCAATTTTCTCATAATAAACCATTATAATAACAATCATATAGCGAGACGATGAAAACTTTTGAGCAGAGAGAGAGAGAGAGATTGACAGACATGCAGACACGGGAATACATTTAAGAAATAGGAGAGCAGAGAGGAACTCACAATGAACCAGAGTATTTGGCGGGCAGTGGAGCAACTATAGACTTGTTTATTTTGTTGATGAGAGCTTGCATATCCTGTCAAAAAAATGTGCAGAAAATAAAATACAACTTTAATTTTTAAGAACTTTACTGACCAGAAGTCAACACCAATCATACCATTCAGGGAAAACATAAATCACAACAAGCAAACAAGGTTAAGCTGAACCCAAAGTCCTGTTTCTAGAAACATTCCTACATGGTAGTCAGCTAATGAATAATGATTAACTAGTCTTAATGTTTATGGTCTAATAAATGTATGACATTCTCATAAATAAAAGCCGGTAGCAAGAATTCACACTTTAGCAGATAATCGGCTGATTTCTTGTGTGAGAAATAAGATTTCAGGCTGTAGACCCACAGGGTTAATCTACTTCAGTAGTAGAGTTCATGGTCAACCTCAGAATAGAGAACATAAATTCATGGAGTATCATTGAACTTCATGCAGAATAATTGACTATTACGGCCAGTCATTCTATTTCCACTACCAATGAGCAAAACTCAAATTAGTATGGTAAAGAAATTGTGTAGCAGGTATGTGAAAGTTTTGAAGTACTTAACTGCTAGCAACAACCAAAATCTTAGTCCAAAAATGTTAGGGCTAATGCAGAAAGGAAATTCAGTACAAAGTTGGCCAACAATCATGTTAAGTCGGCAGCAACTTACAAATGCCTTGAAAGCTGGTTTAAGGGATGTCATTTCATACATGCAGCATCCTGGAAGATATTAAATAGCAGGATACATCAATTTGACATGGACTAGTGCAAAATAGGCTTAACTTAATCCGGTGTATTATTATAATCTTTATAATGACACCATGTAGCAGTAAAATATTTCTCTTACCAAGTGACCATACATCTGATTTGGAACCATATGGTATATCTGCAAGTAGCTCAGGGCACATATAACTGGGAGTACCAACAATCTGAGGAAGAAACGAGGTATGAATAAGTCATATGATGATGGGACAATGATAGAACTGAAAAACGGCATATCGTAACCATAATGCTTACCGAGGAAGCCAGCTCATCTGAACTCAACATTTTGGCAAGTCCAAAGTCACCTGGAACAACCCCATGTAGTTTAGAAATTCATTCCAAATTCCAGGAAGAAAATACAAGATGATGGCTTACCAAGACGAATGTCGTGATCTTTCGTCAAAAATATATTTGAGCACTGCAGAAATTGAGTGAACATTAAACTGAAAAATCATGAATTTCATAATATGTATCATAACTATCAAGGAGGCAGTCTGACAAAACATACCTTGACATCACGATGAAGGATATGGTTCATGTGTAAGTACTCCAGTGCTATGAGTAGCTGAACAAGCCATATACAGAGCTTCTGCAGAAACATAAGAAATAAAGTTATTTAAACATGGAGTAATGAAGTGGCTGGCTGTGGGAGAAAAAAGAAGTATATGAAAAAAAACTGATCCACTAAAGAAACTACCTCTTCAGGAAGATGGACACCATTGGCCATTTTTATGGCTTCTGCCCTACAAATAAAAAATAGGTAGGCAAGGTTAAAGACGTGTCTTTGTTCCCTTTACAAAGATCATATTAAATGTGGAAAACTGCTTACATATCTCCACCTTCACAGTAACCTATGACAATGCAGACATAGCAGCCCTGAGATATAAGCAACATACGTTTTTAGTTCAATTGATTTTAGAAACTGGCAGAGAAAAACTGTTTGAATATACTGATATGTGACATTTCTAAATATGGGATTCCCATCAAAACTTGACTTCTTTGTGTTCCTTTTCTGGTGGAAGCCACCAATTCAGTTTCAATAACAGCAATCAGGGACCAACAGAAGATACCTTGCCAATCAGAATCAGTTGAAGGAAACTACTAGAGGCTTGCCCATAATAAAGATAGCAGAGGTTGTGTATTTAATCATACAGCATTCTGCTAGGTTGGCTGTCGATCAGCAGACTTAATGATTCTAGGTATATTTCAGTAGTTTGGTGTCCTAAATCATTTTAAGTTGCTTGAGACCATAATTGCTAAGTCTAAAGTTTCATCAGACTTATTTCATTTCTAGTTTGGCAAACTACAGTTTAGAAATTGATGGAGTAAAAACAGTAAGAAGCTATAGGTAGATTAAATTAGAAAAATTATTCTAATGGTCCAGCTTGAGAGCCATCCCCATAAAGATGCGACAGGCATAACTTTCTTACCTTCTCCACCTATGAATCTTTGTGCTCCACTATAAATGGATTTTGCA
This sequence comes from Salvia splendens, assembly GCF_004379255.2. Lineage (NCBI taxonomy): Eukaryota > Viridiplantae > Streptophyta > Magnoliopsida > Lamiales > Lamiaceae > Salvia > Salvia splendens. Next base: position 19,821,326 of record NC_056049.1, read on the forward strand.
TGTTCGAAATAAGTTCCATCTGCATAGTATCACAAAGCTACTTAGGTTAATACAGAGAGTATTTACTGAGAAATTACTTAAGAAAGAAGAACTGACCTCCTGATGTGCGGATCGCCGTGTCCTGTTGGTTTGGTGGGCAAGACGAATCTTTTTTAACACATACCTTAACATCCAAGCCAAGGAATTAAGTGAAAAATGATTAGTAAAAAACAAATTCACCATGATAATCTTGCAGTCATGATGCACACATGAAACCAATATAAATATGATGAAGGCATCTTTATTTAGCTCTCACTTCTTCTTTTCCTGCTTATGCCTCACAAGAAGCGCAGAACCGAAAGCACCCTTGCCAATCTGTTCCAGTATCTCGTACTTGTCCATTGGATGTGAAGTTACTTCGTTCTACCAGGCCACCAAGGCAAAAAAACTAGACTCCTGCCACAATGAATCAACAAAAATAAATATTGAGGGATATATATATATATATATATATATAGGCGTGTGATCAAATACTAACTTTTTATATTTTAAAAATATCAACACAAAGACATAAATTTATCAATCTTATTGTTTTGATAAACTTAGGTCTTTGTGTTGATATTTAAATTTACATGTTGTATTGATAGAATTATATCTCTGTTTTGATAATTTTAATACACAGAATTGAAAGTTATTAGTTATTACTGTAAATTAGTTAGCACACTGCCGCAACCCTATATATATATATATATATATATATAAATATATATATATATATAGGTGTGATCAAATACAAACTCTCTAAAATACAAACTATACAAACTATATCACCGGAGTGTACAAATTCTGTCACCGGAGTGTACAAATTATGTCAACGGACTGTACAAATTCTGTCACCGGGGGTCGATGTCAACGGAATGTACAAATTATGTCACCGGGGGATGTACGGAGTGTACAAATTCTGTTGACGGGGGTGTCCAAATTCTGATTTTTCGATGTCAAAATGTTGACATTAGAAAAATCTCTTATATTAACCGTTGATTAATTGTATTAAGTGAGTATGATTAAAGTTTGTATAGTTTGTATTTTAGAGAGTTTGTATTTTATCACACCCCTATATATATATATATATATTTAACCCTATATATATATATATTTTTTTTCAATTCGCGTAGTACTTGAACATAAATTACAGTTAGAGCTTATAATTCATTCAATACTGAGAGATGCGAACATCAAATCAGGAGGAATCTCGCAGCAAATTAAACTATCGGTTACTAAACATGAAATAAAGGCATTGATGTCATACATTCGAATTACAAATCAACACTTCAGTTTCAGTCCATCCAGTAAAATGCACCATAATCCAAGCCTTGATTCACGCAAAATTAAACCACCGCATTTAAGTTCTGTACGCAAAAATTCAGATGAAGATAAACACCAAAAACTAAAGAAGAAAAATCAAATTCGGTTCGCATTTGACTGTCAATTTCAACAGATTCATTCATAGATTTCAGCAGCCAAAAAAGCAAAAGGCGCGAAATAAAACAACAGTTAAGAGTGAAAAGTGCAAAACAGCGGAGAAGCTAAAGAGAGACACCTGAAATGCGTGCTTCTTCGAAGGTAGAGAAAGAGCAATGCAGGAAGGTAGGACTCCAACATCAGCTACAGTAAAAGCGACGGCGCTGTAATGGTGGCGATATACGCACAGGAATTAGAGCATGAATAACGCTACTGGACGGGCCGCAAATCGCGAGTCCCGGCCCGTCCCACGCGTTAGACGGACGAGCGGCACGGCCTGGGCCGGTCCCGGGGCCGCGTTCCCGGCCTGGGACAGGGTTACGCGGCTCGGACGTGACGCAACGCGGCCCGGCCCAGGGTTATTTGTGTTCGGGCCTGGCCGCAACCTTTTTTTTTTTAAATTTGAAATTTTTTTATAAATACTACTCCATTTTCAAGCTTGAACGCTACCAAGCTGCTATTCAAGCTTGAAACGAACAACAAACCCGGGTGCTACGTACCCGGATATATATTCACCAAGACCGTGAACAAGCTGCCTTGCGGCTTTTCACGGATTATTTCTCTAGAGATCCGCGATGGAGTGATCAGATGTTCCGTCGCCGGTTCCGGATGCGGAGACATTTGTTCCTACGCATCGTCAACGCAGTTGTAGCTCATGACATGTATTTCAGCCAAACTACCGATGCTGTGGACCGGCAAAGTATATCGACGTTGCAGAAATGCACGTCTGCCATTCGTCTACTCGCTTACGGAACTACATCAGATATGTTCGATGAATATCTCCATGTAAGCGAGCCTATTGGACGGGAGTGTCTCGCTAGATTCTGTCGGGCAGTCATCGAAGCATTCAAGGATACGTACTAGAGAAAGCCAACGACCGACGACGTTAGGAAGTTGGTCGACATGCACGAGCGGGCCCACGGCTTCCCGGGGATGCTTGGAAGCATCGACTGTATGCACTGGCAGTGGAAGAATTGTCCAACGGCTTGGAGAGGACAATACACTAGCGGGCACAAGGGCACACATCCCACGATTGTGTTGGAGGCCGTTGCCGATTGCAAATTGTGGATCTGGCATGCCTACTTTGGTGTCGCAGGGTCCAACAACGACCTCAATGTGTTGAACGAGTCTCCATTGTTCAACGACTTGTGTGCCGGGCGAGCACCGAACGTAGAGTTCACGGCCAACCACCGTCAGTATAGTATGGGGTATTATCTGGCAGACGGGATCTACCCTCGATGGCCCGTGTTCGTGAAGACTATCACAGCTCCGACAACCGATCGGAGGGCAATGTTTGTCCAAAGGCAAGAGGCGGCTCGGAAAGATGTCGAGCGTGCATTCGGAGTCCTCCAAGCACGGTTGGCTATCGTGAAGGGAGCGGCCCGTGGTTGGCAGCGGTCACACATCGCCGACATCATGTATGCATGTATCATAATGCATAACATGATCGTTGAGGACGAGCAAGATAACGTCTCTTTGTGGAGCGACGATCCGCTCGCCAGCACCGGGAGTGACTACGTTGTCACCGAGCCGCCCGTGCAGGGCCTTCCTCCCGACATCCGCAATGTCATGGCCCATTCAGCTGCGATGCGCCAAGAGGAACAACACACTCGCCTCCAAGCCGATCTAATCGAAAAAATTTGGACTCGCACCAACGTTTTCCAGCATTGACGATATTTTATTTTATTTTCAGTTTTAAAATTTCTATGTTGTAATTTTGCAGTATTCGGTGAAATTAAATTTTCCGTGTTATAAATTTTCGGCGTTTTTTATTTTACGTTTAAAATAGGTTGGAGCTTTGAATAATGTCATTTATTAGTTGCGGCCCGAGTTGTGACCTGCAGGGTTAGAGGGGTTGGGGTCTGGGCCGCAACTGTAGAGGAATGATGACGTGGAGGGGACTTGAGGCCAGAAATGGAGACGTGGTTATTAGGGGCCAGAAATGGGGACGTGGTTATTCATGCCCTTAGGAGCGGATATCCCTCTAGGCTCTACCTTCCTCCACATCATAGATTCAGAGTGCAGCAGCACACTCTCTTTACTGATTCCTGTTTCCTGTTTCCTGTTTCCTGTTTCCAAGTCCACCAACACACACATGGAGAGAGAATATAAGTACTATCAAAAGGCGACAATTTAATTGTGATTCAGAAGCAGACAAAATGTACAGATAAGAGAGATAAATTTGAGTCGTGTTTAGGAACCAACTATTTATTTATTGTATAATCAATCACATTCATACTCTCCCGTCCCCAAAAAAATATACATTTTACATTCGACACGAATTTTAATACAAAGTTGGTAAAATAAGAGAGAGGTAGAAGTGGAGAGAAAAAGTAATTAAAATATTGTTAGTGGAGAATGAGTCTCATCTTAATAGAGGGAAAAGTGTTTCTAAAATTAAAAAGTGCATATTCTTGTGGGATGGACTAAAAATGAAATAATGTATATTATTGTGGGATGGAGTATTTGCAGGCAACATGTGACTCCTTTCCACATCTCACGATCCTAGCAATATGTTGCAATCTCATTTTCTCTTAATACTCTCGTTCCGCGGCAGTGGATGTATTTCTTTTCGACACACAATTAAAAAAAATTGTGTTAAATGAATTAAATAAATGAAGAATAAAATAATAAATAAAAAAATAAATAGATAAAAAAAGAATAAAGTAAGGCATAGTAAACTGAGTAACAAAAAAGAAAATAACTCTACTACTAAGAAAAATACTAAAATACCTAGTAAATTGACTCAATTATTTTGGAACAAATAGAGTAGTAGTATCTGATTTCTCTTTTCTAGGTAAGGTAAAAAACACAAATATTTATGATAAGGCGTATATCTTTTTCTATATTTATTGATTATATATTAGATTAGAAATAATACTGCTTCTATTTATCACTAGTAAATATCGATGCATAAATTAAGAGGATCTTTTTCTCTAGATGCAATTAGGGCTGACAATTTTCGACACGACACGATAATCTGACACGAATCCGCACGAAATTATTGGGTTGGGGTCAAGTCTTATTGGATCCGTGTCCTTATCGGGTTGACCCATTAAGAACCCGATAATTTCGGATTGGGTTCGGGTCGGATGCGGGTTGGATACGGGTAACCCATTAAGAAATAATATTATTATTTTTATTATTATTTAAAAATATATATATATATATTACTTTAATTTTTTAATTTCTTAAAAATTAGGTTTAAATAGTATAAAATGAATTTTAATTGTGTAAATTAGGTTAAAAATTAAGGTTTAATCGTGTAATATCAAGTTCGGGTTGTTATCGTGTCGTGTCAACCCATATTATATCGTGTCGATAACGGGTTCGTGTCGGGTGCGGGTCGTGTTCGGATTTGAAGGTAGCAGGTCGGGTTCGTGTTCGGATTTACAGTTTCCTTAATAGGTCGGGTTCAAGTTATGCCTTATTGGGTTGAGTCATTATCAGGTTGACCCGATAACGACCCAATCCGCACGATTTGCCAGCCCTAGATGCAATGGCCTTTTTGCTTGAGAAGACATCATATTTAAATAAGTATCTTTACTACAAGTGAAAATTATTAGCACATCCATATCGTCCGTCACTGTGGCTCCGCGGACAAAGGACGATGCGTCGTCCGCGCCCGACGCTTAGTCCGCGGACGAAGCGCGGACGATAGGGCATCGTCCGCCCACTATGAGCGACGCGGACGATGGCGCGGACTATGCAAGGCGTTTTAGTTTTTTTTTATTCGAAAATTTTGTTATATATACACCTTAGCTTCACTTTTCATTTGTAACTTTTCGATTAACTTTTAAACTCTCAAATTACGCTATAAAATGGATTCCAGTGGATACTCAAGTCCTAGTAGCCCGATGTTTGGAGATGGCGCAACGACCTCGATGGCACGGACGTTGTTGGATAAGCACAACGCCCTTATGAAGTGTACGGATCCGGCCAGAGCCGAATTCCTCCAGAGGTTAATCGATGAGTTGAGCCGGAAGTTGGGGCTTTTGTAGGATAGTCAATTTTTTTTATTTCTAACCCATGTAACTTTTTTTTTATAATCAATGAATTTTTTGTCGTTCTTAGTTAATCGTTGTGTTTTTTCTAAGTTTGCATTTATGTATTTGAAAACATATAAATTAATTAACAAAGCAATAGTAAAATGCTTAGGGCGCCTTAGGGCGCCCCATTGCAGATGGAAGAGGAGGAGGATAAAATGCTGACGTGGCGGTGCATAGGGCGGGCTTTAGGGCGCCCCGTTGTGGATGCTCTAATATATTTCCTAAAGCTTTAGAGCATCCGCAACGGTGGTGGGGAAGAAGGCCGCCGTCCGTGCCAGCGGCGAGGACGAGGCTCGCCGCCGCTGCGCTCGCGCCGCTCGATGCATCGAGCAGCGCCGTGCCAGCGAGCAGTCAACGTGGCGGCACACGATTGGGCAACGGCATAGCCGTTGCCTTTGAATAATTTTTTTTTAAAAAATTCATTAATTAATTTTAAATAATGATAAAAAAAATGTTTTCCAAATCCTAAAAATATGGCCGTTTTTTTGCCCGTTTTTCTGATTTTTTATATTTTTTTCTCCAAAATCATCTATAAATACACACATTCATCATTCATTTATCACATCAAATCATCTCTCATTCATCTCTCATTCATAATTCTCATACAAACTATCAACCACATGTGGATGAAATTCGGCAACGAGTAGTGGTTTTTTAATTTTTAGTATTTTAATTATGTAATTTTTAATTTTTAGGGCTTTTAATTATGTCGTTTTTATTTTATTTGTCATTTGTAATTTTATTTAGGTTTTTTTAATGAATTTTATTATTATGGAAATGTTATTGTTTAATTGAATTTTAAATTAATTGTGCTCGTCCTTGCGGAAGAGCACTGCTGTGGATGTTGTGCTCTTGTTAGAGAGCAGGCAGAAAAAGTGGGGTCGGGTCCACAACCGTGCCGCTGGCAAGAGCACGATTGTGGATGCTTTTACAATGGCTCACATACCCATATTTTAGATTTTTTAATAAAACAAACCAGCTAACTTTTTCTTTTGATCGTAACTCAAATTTTCATTATTTTCACCTAGCTTTTTCTTTTTGGGAAATGTTGTCTTCTTTTCATTTTTCCGTAAAATGACAACTTTTCACTTTGTATCCCAAGAGCAAACGGAGTACAGAGTAACTACCTAAAATGCACTAGCACATCGTTCTTAGTAATCAAAACTAAGAAGTGCTAACAAAAAATACTCCCACGGTCCCTCATTAATTGGAACAGGTTGACTTGGTACGAGTTTGAAGAAATATAGTGAAAAATAGGTGGAAAAAATTAGTGGGATCTGAGTCATATTTTTATATACTATATCAATTTTATAATAAAATGTGAGTGAAATGAGTTAGTGGAATTTGATTGCATTACTAAAAATAGTAAAAAAGTAAGGATGTCAATTAATTGGGACGAACAAAAAAAAATTGGTGTCAATTAATGGGGACGAAGGGAGTAGTATGTCAATAGGCTAATACACTGACTTAAAAAAACTGCAGTGAGACCATGCTTATGGCTCGAATTAGCTCACTAGAGATATACTCCCCCTGTCCCATTAGAAATGAAACGTTTTCCTTTTTGGTTTGTCCCATTAAAAATGAAACGTTTCTAAAAATGGAAATAACACTTTCTTTACTTTTTCTCTTCTCTTATTTTACTCTCTCTTCAGTAACTCACAACATAATACTACATAAAACCCTGTGCCGAAAAACAATGTTGCATATTTAATGGGACGGAGGGAGTACGTTTTAGGCACAAGTGTGATGCTTTGGGAAGTGGGCTTTTAGCAGGACAGTGAGTTACGACCCTCCACTTTAGCGGGTCACTGAGTACCCTGATTGAACACCCCTCATAATATTGTCGGACTGGAATATGGGGGGCCATTGGGATATGAGGTTTCAACCTTTAATTTTGCAAGAATGAGCAAAAATTGCAATAAGTCAAAGCTCTAATTCAACCAGTCAAACCTATGACTTTTTAATTCGTTTTTCAAAATCGAAATTGTACTCTCTCTTTAGTGTAAGAAATCGGATACCATAGAACACACTTGACACTACCCTTACTTTAATCGACGTGTGGAAATCTTAATTCTCCGATAGTTAGTAAGCAACAACTAGGTTAATGCCAACTCTTAAGAGAAGTCTTAAGTTAAGTCTACACTAGAAAACCATGAAAAGTATGTGTCAAGTGACAATCAAGAGAAAAGAACACTGTGCATGCACACACAATAGGAAGTACTACTCCCTCCGTCCCGCTTTAGCAGTCCCGGTTACTTTTGCGCACTCATTTTATAAAAATTATAATAAATAGTTAAAGTGGAGAAATAGTAAAGTAAGAGAGAGAATAATGAAACGAGTGCAGAAAAGTAACTGAGACTGCTAAAGCAGGACATGGGAGTATTAAATTTCACAAAATCTAGCACGCAAGTACCCAACGCACCCAACATTGAGGAAAAGAATTAGGCGTAGAAAATCTTTAATGATAAAAAAATCCAAATAAAAAAACAAAATATATTAGAAGAAACTCAAAAAAAATTCGTTGGATTGCCTCTCAAACTATTGTCTTTCTTTAAAGTCTTTAGCTAGATATCTTTCAATTGAGCTACATAATAAATCAATCATAACCAACATCATCATTGAATTTCCTTGAGCCAACATCATCATTGAATTTCCTTGAGCATTGCTCACCCTTTTCTGATTTTCATTTCCCTTGTATAGACTCTTAGAGGCTTTAAGTCTAGATATATATATTTAGAGTTTCTCTATTCTTTTTTAACCAATGAGCCTATTTTCTTCTTTGGGTTGAGCCGAGTTGGGATCATTATTGGGAATGTCTCCTGGCCTTTCCCTTGTGTAGTGTCGCGGGAATGGAACGCTCGCAATGCATCCCCTAGTCCCGTTACTTTGGGACATAACGGATCATCCGTGTTGCGATCCGCCCTAGCGACAGTGTATCACATATGGTTTACAAATTACAAGCATTACAATATTTGTTTCTATATTATTTGAGGAATTAGAATCTTTGATTCTATATTATTTAAGATGAAACTGAAAATTTTGGTACCAAATTAACTACCATGTCATAAAGATTACAGTATTATTGTATAAAGTGCCAAAGATTGATGTACATCAGATTTATTGCATTGTATACTTATAATACTATACTGATGCTTGCAGCAGAAAAATCTCATACTAAGAATAAAATATGCGGTTTGTCCATAAATTAATCATTTTATTAATTTTGAAATTAATGAAGCATGTTATGGTTGGTATATCTAATAAATAATGGGTATGGAAAGTTCTTAGATCTGCCATAGCTCATAAGCATTAATTTATATGTTGCACTGGCATGCATGGCGTTTGGGAAATAAATGTACGATCATTGCAATTTTCATTTGTCAAATACATCGATATTTTATACTCCTATATGAAGTATATTACTATTATATGAATGAGCCTTCCTAAGAAAATTTGGCCTTAAATGCATTGCACACTCTTTGTTATAAATTCCATTTCCTCAAAAAATCAACCATCTTTGCAATTTTCCTCTGTCAAATACATATGATATTTTATTTATTAAATACTATGAATGACTGAATGAGCATCGCTAAGGCCATCCGTAATGGCGCCTAGCGCACCGCCTAGCCGAGCGCCGGCGCTAGGCGGTCCATTGCAACCGCCCAGCGGATTTCGGAATTAAAAACCGCCGAGCGCTCGGCGGTTTCGCGGCGCTAGGCGGTGCGCTGGTCGATCCGCTCGGCGCTATTGCAGCGCCCGGATCGCCTAGCGCACCGCCGAGCGGAATTTTTTATTTTTTTTATTTTCGAAACACTATATATACGCGGTTTGCACGTCATTTTCATTCGCACCACTTGTTTTAACGAGTACTCTCTCTATCTTAATTTCTATACAAGATCAACACCGAGAAATGAAGAACACCAACGAAGGTACTCCAGTGACGAGCGGGTCTCAAACTCCCCCGGTACCCGTGGGAGGTGGATGGGGTCCGATGCCAGGGTACTACAACATGTACCCGTGGCAGGGGATGATGCCCGGGATGGCAGCTGGGGGGAATATGCCCGGGATGGCAGCTGGGGGGAGTATGCCGGCGTGGCAGGGGGTATCGGGGATGCAACCCGGTATGCAGATGATGCCGGGGTGGGCGCCCGGGATGCAGATGATGCCGCGGGGGAGGGGGGGAAGGCGATGCAGCCCCCGACAGGGGGGTACCGGCGACGCAGGGGACGCCGGGGGAGGGGGACGTCTATCGCCCCAGTTTTGATTTTTCGACTGCTTCTTCGCACACATCGACCCCAACGGATGCGCAGTTCACACAATTTGATACTTTTTCCTTAGAGGAGTTGGAGTTTGATATTCTCGGAGTTCCGGATACTCCCGTTCAATCGGGGGGAGCAGTGCAGGGTCGTGGTGCCCCAAAGAAGAAAGGCAAGGGGAAGAAGGTCGGGGAGTCGTTGCAGCCGAGTGAGGACGACGGCTCGGTACGGAGAACGTTGCGCCGTCCAAGGCGTGGGTGAGTGTTTGCGACGATCCTCTCGTTTCTAACAACCAGAGGATCGTCAACTTGTGGGGCAAGATAGCAGCAGCCTACTAGAGATTTTGCCCGGAGGGGAGGCGACGCAACGGGGAGGATTGCCGGAAGGGGTGGGACCGAATCAGGGCTACCGTCTCCCGATTTTCTGGTTTGTACGCCAACGCCCTCCGCATGCAGAGCAGTGGCCAAACGGAGGAAGACTGTAGGAGGATAGCGGAGAAAGCCTTCCCCCAGCCCGGGTTGTGTAAGGACTTCACCTACTGGAACTGCTATCTTGTGCTGAACGACTCCGAGAAGTTCCGAGTAGGTGTCGACGCTGGCTGGCCGAAGAAGCAACGACTGAACTATACCGGTGATTTCAGCGGCAGCAGCGGTGGTTCCCACGACCTCCCTGAAACGGCCCAGGAGGTCCCGACCCCTCGTTCGTTCCCTCGCCGAACTCGCCCGGTTGGGCACAAGCTGGCTCAACGGGAGGCGAGGGGGGCAGCCGGGGGCCGAATGGCGGGCAACGGTGGACCCTGTGGAGAAGAGTTTGCTTCAAACATTGCTCCTGAGCATGAAAGAGGATTTGGAGCATGAAGGAGGATTTGGAGGCGGCACAGAGGGAGACCGGCGGGAGTAGAGGCGGCGGCGACGGTGGCGACGGAGGCGGAGGCGATGGTGGTGACAGCGACGGAGGAGTCGACGACGGAGACGAGGACTGAATTATTGTACTTTTTTTTTAATTATTGTAATTTTTTAAAATTATTGTACTTTTTTTAAATTATTGTACTTTTTAAAATTTTAATAGTATTGTTAATGTTTCCCGTATATGTCTCGTAAATTAAATTCCTTATATTGTGTGATTGTTAATTATTTCATTTTTATATAATTGTTATTAGTGATGTGGCTAGTGATGTGGCTAGGCTATGGCTGGGCTATGACTGGGCTATTTGCTTGTTTTGATGATGTGGTAAGGGGATTTTTAGTGTTGATGATGTGGCAGAAGGAGTTTGTGGCAAGGCTATGACTGAGCTATTGCTGGGCTATTCCTATTGGGGATGGCCTAAGCAAATCTGGCTTCACTCTTGATATAATTTCCCTTTCCTAAAAAACCAACCATCATTGCAATTTTCATCCGTCAAATACATTCCATATTTTATTTATTACTATGAATTAGCGAGGAAATTACCAATCATCATTGCAATTTTCATTTGTTAAATACATTCCATATTTTATTTATTACTATGAATGAGCCTAGCTATGCGAATTTGGCCTTTGATTGTCTACGAAAAATAAAGCACATTTAAAAAAGGAAAGTTTTTAACAACTTCTCTTTTACGTTTTTCCTTCTCTCTTACTAATAATATGGACCTCACATTCCACTAACACTACTTCTCTCTTATTTTTTCCCTTCTCTCTTATTTTTTCCCTTTTCTCTTACTAATAATATGACCCCACATTCCGCTAATACTACTCATCTCTTACTTTTTTTCCTTCTCTTTTACTTTACCAATTCCATATTAAAACCCGTGTCATTCACAATATGTCCTATTTTTCGTGGACGGAGGGAGTAGCAAATAAAAAAATGTGTAAGGATATTTTTTTAGTCAAAGGAAACAAATTTTTGTTTCTAAGTACATCACAAACGAAAGCGTCCAAAAAGCATAAGATTAAGGTCTAGTTAGATAATTGTGTTATCAATTTAAGAGTGTTTTTCTTTGCGCTATCAATTTTGACTATTTTTCAAAATTTTCTAATACAAATAATTATGTCTTTAATTTTGTGCCTTTATAAGATAAGTTTGTTATAGATATTATTATGGATTTATACCATGTGAATTTATTGGATTCTTTAGCCAAAATGATTCTATTATGTCAAGGGGGCTGGTAACACATTTTTTGCATTATATGGAATATTTGTGTTTTTTTATAATAAAAGAATTGATTCGTACCAACTAGGAGTAAATTTGTTTTTCTAGGTTTAAGAAAATATTTCGATCCCTTCCAACACGAAGAACCTCTAAAAATATGCAGTCCAAGAATTGTTTAATTATTAGGCCCAAGTATGTTGAATTTGTTAACGTATCTGAATTTTCGGCCTATTGCAGTGGACTTCATTTTGAGGGATGTGAATTGAAATTCTATTGGTAAATGCAAACAAGATTAAACCTAAATTTTAAATCCAATTTACACGATAAAAAACAGTTTTACATGAAACTAGAGAATAAAGCTAAAAAAATAATTTTTTTATAATAATTAAAATAATAATATTAATTTAATGAGTCACGCGAACCCATCCCAAAATTATGGAGCTTCGAACAGGTCAACCCTATAAAGGCACGAACTCAATAAAGTTTGACTAAAACCCATAATTTCGTGCGTGTTCATGTTGAATTTATGTATCGTGTCAAAAATTGACCTTCGGATCTTTAGTTTCCTCTAATGCAATAGATCTTTTTGTCTTTGCTCAATATTGAACACTAGAATGAATTTTGTGTTAAATTATGGATATATATGGTACATGACTCCATGAGGAATTTACATGATCCTAAGCCTATTATATTATATCTATTCCTACAGAAGAATGAATTATAGTAAGTATATTACAGATATATTGAATAAAAAATGATATTGAAATATAGATAGATTATGGCTTGGTGGCTGGGTGAGTTCCCTTAGCTTCAGGCTCTTCATACATCGCAAATGCTGCTTTGGTTGCTGCTGGATCGATCTGAGGTTGATTAACCATCACCTCTCCCGTTGGCTCAGAATGTGGCCCTTTAACATCATTATAATACACACACAATTAGTCACAATTAGCGATAAAATGCAAACTCTAAAGATCGTACAAACTCCAATCTATGATCAGGAATGTTAGAAAATGTCAACAGATAACAAAATAACAGCAACAAAAAATATCAATACGGTGTCAACATAATGCCAACACAACATCAATCGTTGACACTATGCTGAACATTTTTTGTTATTATTTTATCATCTGTTGATATTTTGTAATGGTCCAGATCATAATTTGGAGTTTGTACATTATTTTTGAGATTGCATTTGATGACACACAATGAGAGGTGTGATCCGTTGCTAACTCATCAACGCAGTGTATTAAAAATGTCAACACGATGATAATGAAATGTCAACATAAACTTAAGTTGATATTTTAATACATTGTGTTGACATAAATATTTAAATGTCAACACAATTTATTAAAATATCAACACAAATATGTGTTGACATTTTTAATACACTACGTTGATGAATTAGTAAGTTAGCAATTTAACAAAAATTAGCATTATAACGCAGCTCCATATATTTATATATATATGAGAGAGAGAAAGAGTGCATTTGGGTGCGTACATTTGCAGCCAAGAGCACAATTGAACGTGCACAAGCCTCCGCGGGCGTCGACACACTTGCTGATGCATCTGTTGAGGCAATCGGCCGGGGTTTCCGCGGCGGTGCTGCTCGGCAAAACAAACGCCGCTGCCAACGCCACCACAACAATAATCCTCGCTGCCACCATCTTGTTTCTTCTTATTCTTAACCCCAATTAACTGTATAGTTGATTATTTAAAAAAAAATAAAGATTCATTATACATATATATGAATTGGAATGCAGATGATGAAGATATTTGAGGGCCTCCTCTCGTATGCATGTGAAGCACAGAATTATCCAACTCCCTAATTTTTTCCCCAACACAAGTTAATGTTTGCTATATTTCCTCTAATGTGTCATGCAATTATTAGCCTCTCTCTCATTTAATATTTGGAAACTATGTGAATAATATCAAACGAGCCCTTTATAAAATTAGTTTTTGCAATATATGTGGATAAAGTTTTTTGCTATGAATTACCAAATAAGTAAAATTGTTGAAAAATCTTAGTTAAATGGAATAAGATCTCTGGTGTTGGATACTTAGTTTGATATTGTCCGTTTTGGGTTAAATCCGCACGAATTCGTTTTTGGGTCACTCCCAAAAAGTATCAAAAAGTATCTGTTTGAATTTTGTGTCTTAGACTTAAATTAAGGGCATGAATCAAGCTGTCTTATTATGTCCTTGCACTCTTCAAGACCCACATTGCCCTTCAAATGTGATCAGTTCATAATAGTCACTATTGGAGTCTTGCCTCAAGTCTTGCAATCCCCCTCAATGCTTGTGGGATGCGATTTGCGCACAAAGGTAAGTAGCCCTCATCAATTCGGTCAACTCGAACCGTGATCTCACTTCACCCCTACGTGTGGTTCACCTCCTCCTCAGGAGATCGGACCACCAAGTATTGCCCCACGCCACATATTTAACTTGCACTATTCATTGTTTTCCTTCTAAAATTGAAATATGAGAAAATATTTAACATGAAAGTACTTCATGTAGATAATAAAATAAAGTTACCACTACCAATACGAATTTTAAAGTTCACTAATTAATTCTTGAAATTTCAGTATCGTCACTAATTTCCGTCACTAATTCCCATTTTTTCGTAGTGTACAAATTCTAAAAATTACAAAATTAAAAATCCTAAAATTTGAAAACGACAAATACTAAGAAAAATCTACAATGCAGCCCGTTCGATTTTCTTAGAGAGTGCTTTTACCATTAGTTCGTGCATTCGGAGCTGCTCACGGACATCTCTGACTTATCCTTGGCTAGCGGGCGTTCCATATGTTACATGCTCAGTCTAATGCTCCGAATTTTTAGAGAGAGAGAATGATATTGATTGAAAGAAAAGAAATGAAGGAATGAGAAACAAGTTGAGATGAAGGTGCATTTATAGGATTTTCTAAATTAAATAAAAAAATTACAAAAACCCCATCCATCCCCCGAAAACCACCCCCAACCCTAGCGGCGCTGCAGCGCCAGTCGCAGTGGCTGCGTGCCTCTCCCGGCGCCACTTCTCCCCATGCCCAGCCAGCACCCCCAATGGGTGAGTCGCGCGATGCGACTCTTCTCCCCCTCTCCCCATCCTAAATGCTCTTAGGGTTAGGTGAAACTTTATAATTATTGTCTCAAATCAATCCTTATTTAAGTGCTAAAAATCACCATACACAATATATTTCACTATAAGCATAATATACATCAATAAAAATATCACTGTAAATACAAAACCAAAAAATAAGTTTGCACTTGTTCACTGTAAATCAGTTTAAGTTTAGAGATGTCCAGTGGCGGATCTAGGGGGGGCAGGAGGGGGCGGTCGCCCCCTCCGTGCGACTATTTTTCCCTTATCGGGATGTAAATTTACCATGTCCGCCCCCTCCGTTTGCCTCCGGCGTCGCCCCGAACAACAAAAAAAATAGCCATGTCCGTACTAAACCAAGCTAATACTATATATTCCGCCCCCTCCATTTTCGGATCCTGGATCCGCCACTGGAGATGTCGGCACAACAATATTACCTCACACAAATTCCATGAATTGCGGCATTTGTGCACCACTTTCTTCTTCACCAATGTAAATCATGTTCTGGCAATAAAATTCCGCACCTCCTGCTTCATTTTCCCTCAGTCGTTGGAGCAGTTGAGCGATGCGATCATCGCCTTGTTCTCCTCTATCGCTCTATGCTTTCCCAGTTTGAAGCCATTGGCCGGAGGAAATAGTGGAAGGAATGAAGAAAACACGACGGGGAACGTAGGACCTGGCGCCAGAAATTGATGAAGGAAAGCATGGCGATGAACCCTAACTGTGCGACAACAAGGAAACATGACGAAGAATGGAGGAAACATGACGAAGAATTGAGGTCACAGTAGCGGGACTCTATGTATTCGACGGAGAGAGAATGAGATTTAGAGAAGATGTGAGTGTAAATGGACCATATCAGATTATTTATGGGTTGGGCCGATCTTTTATTCAGGCCCAATGCCTATTTAGTCTGAGCCCAAGGCTCTGGCCCGTTTAGCCGGTGACCCTTGAGCTGAGCCACTGAATGGCTGCCACGTCGCCGCTCCACGCGGATCCCGCCTTTGCACTGTTGGATTTTATTTGTGTTAGTTGTGTGAGTAACTAAGTTGGGGATTCTTCACTTACACACTTTCATTCGAGATATTTCTCTCTCTCTCTGGCGATTCTAGGGTTTCCTCCTTCTTCGTCTTCGACCTTCTCTTCCGTTCACTTCTCTGGTATTCTGAGAGTGTTTGATCGATGAAATCACTAGCAGAGGTAACTGCTTCGGTTTCCTTGCGAAGTCCAGCACTAGATCTAACGATTCAGTTGGATCTGTTAAGCTGGATGCGGTTTCATCGTGTTCTTGTGAGGATCTATGAGTTCTGGTGTTCTTGAGAGGTTCCTACGGTGTGAAATTGTGGTGCGTGTTAAGATGGTAGCGTTAGTAGTAATCAGTGAGATCTCTGATTTAGACGGTCTCACGGTGCTCCTTTGGACAAATCATGGTGATAGAGGAGGTCCTTGGCCCGGAGCACAGTCACATTGTGACCTGAGCTATCGACGCTGTCATCTGACTTTACACTGTGTTTTCTTTGTTCTTTCATTTTAGATCCATCGGGATCTTGTCATGGTGTTTCTGACTTGGTTTCTAAGTGTGCAGGTTATTCCAATCGAAGTAAGCTTGGAGTCCAGAGCTGGTCAAGTGTTTGGTTTAGCTTCGATTGTAACTTGAACATTAGATAGGTAGATTGTACTTAGGTTTTTTATCCTGTAATCAATCTTTTGTATTTCGCCTTGTAACTTTGAGACTAGCCATCTCAGTAGCGGTGTAACCGAAAAGAGGTCCCGGTAAATAGTGAATCCTGAATGATCTGATCCCTACACTGGTATCAGAGCCACGAGGGGATCATTTGGGCATGCCGGGTCACAAATCAAAATGAGGTGGGCTCGTTAGAGTAAAGCTCAGCCTCCGGTATAGGCTCTGAGGTACGTCGGGTTCTCCTAATCAAGGGTCCTGCTCTGGTATATTGGCTTGATCCCTAAAACTTTTACAGCTTTCTAGTTCTATGGGTGGGCAATTGTTGCTGGTAGATGCCACTGGCCATGGCTTAGGTTTTCTGTGCTCTTGTCTTCTGCATATTTTTTGGTGCTTACAGCTTTCTTGCTTCTGTTTGCTGCTTTCTATGTACTTTATTATCTCAAAGTGTGTATTCAAGAGTGGTGACTCTGTGCCTTGAGCGAATTAGCTATCCACCCTGTGCCTAAACCGTCTTGAGTGACACCCTGCGCCCCCATACATTGGGTGATTGCGAACTGGGAAATCCTCCTGCCGGGGTACACGTGACAGATGGGGAGGAACTCAATCTTGACTTGACTCCTAAGTCTGGAATCACTTTGAGGTTGTTTCTGTGTGTGTGCCTTGTTGTTTTTTGCATCTGTGAGCTACTTGCATGAAAAATCTCTGCATATCTGTTTTGAGTGGATTACTTGACTGTTCTGTGTTCAAATCCACCTTATGTGATAGCAAAGTTAAATGTTGTGTCTTGTGTTTGTTGGGTTCTTTTGTGCGTGTAAAAATTTCCTGCAAAATGTCTCAACCAGTTGGAATTGTTCCTTTCGATGGTAAAAATGATTTTGTTGTCTGGAAACAGAAAAGGAAGTGTATTTTGATACATCAAAAAGTTTTTAAATCAGTAGAGGGGACCATCCCTGATACTGAATCTGAAGATAAGATTGCATAAATGAATGAATTGGCTAGGTCTACTATAATTCTCAACCTCTTTGATTCTGTGATCAGGAAGGTTGGGACCATTGAGTCTGCTTCAGAATTATGGGCAAAACTAGATACTCTGTATACTAAGACTTCTATGTCCTCAAGGATGTACTTGTTGGAAAACTTTTCAAATTTAAACTGGATCTTTCAAATGATATAGATGATAATATTGATGTGTTTAAGAAGCTTGTGCAAGACATTAAAAGGTCTGGTGACAAGACCATTGATGAGTATACTAGTATTGCTCTAATGAATTCTATCCCTGATACTTATAGTGATGTTAAGACTGCTATTAAGTATGGCAGGGATAGTGCTCCTCTTAACTTGATCATTAGTTCTTTAAAGTCTAAAGAAATTGAAATTAAGGAAAATCAGGCTTTAAAAAATGCTCAATCAAAGGCCTTAAATGTTAGGGGCAGATCTAAGTCAATAGGTGAAACTAAAGATAGTAACTCTAATGGCAATGGTAAAAAGAAGGGCAAGAGTAGGTCCAGGTCTAAGAGCAAGAATCTTAAGGCTAACAGAAAATGTTTTAACTGTGGTGAGGTTGGTCACTATAAAAAGGAGTGCCCTAATCCTAAAAAGCAGAAAAACAGTAATAATCAACTGGATTCAATTGCAAACCTGGCTAAGAATACTGATTCAGAAGGTGTCTACTTCATGACTCATGATATTCTGTCAGTAAACTCCTCTCTTGGTTGTTCTTTTACCATGTATGTCACGACCGCCCCTAGGGTTAATAAAAGCGGGCGATCGCGACTTAAAGGGGGTTTTAAAGGACATTCAAAGAAGGCTAGGGTTTTCAATAAAAGTGTGACCAAAATTTAGGTTTAATAAATAAAACGACCAAGAGTAATTACGTTTAATAAATAAAGGACTAAGGGTTTAGCATTTATTCAAAAGTAACGAGTTTTCAAATATCCCGAATGAAACAGTTTTTGAATTTAAATAAAAAGTATGTAAAGCAAACATCACAGCGGAAGCATCCAAGAGAAGAGTGACGTCATGTGTGAAGACACGACGACACTCGGAGTTTCAAAACGACCATAGTTTATTATTAATTCCTGCTCAACACCACCAACCGCTCGTCGCTGCTCAACCTGCACATAGAGAAAACATATGCAGGGCTGAGTACTTTTGAAAATACTCAGTGGCTCATGCCCGAAAACATTTTGATAAGAGTACATATTATCATGCCATACGTAGGTAACCATCGGGGTTTGAGCTTTTATAAAGGCCCGATGCACCAAAATATTTTCCATTGTTCAAAATAGCGACTGCGCAGTCATTTTTCCCCATCGTCATCAACCATATCTGCCAATACATGACAAGGAATGCGGCCGCAAATCAGGTCACTAGACCGGCCAGCCCGTACGCTAGCACACAGTCTACCATAGGTGTACACTAATCCAAGTAGGGTTTGCGGCCCTACGAGGACCCGAATTCGATTTATATAACAGTGGCAACAACCACATCAGATAGGCATGTTAAAACAAATCACGGCATGATAATCGCTTTAAACCACCCTTATAACACCACGTAATATTTTCGAAAAAATAAAGAGGTTTGAAAAGAAGCCCACCTCGATCCTTTAGATTTCAAGTTTCGCTTTTCCTTTGATATCACGCTTTACGCACGAATTTTCACCTTTGGATAAGGTATTCCCAATTAGTCACTAACATGGACTTAGTATTATGCATGTCCTTAATTTTTCCCTTTTCCCAACAACAAATGGAAATCACATCATAGCATAACATCTTCGCATATCACATCATCTCGTCACATATATAATTCATGTATGCCATTCAAAACATAGTTATTTTGCAAAGGTGGAAATCTGGCAGCACTGCGCAACCATTTTATAAAAATCATTTAAAAATTATCCGACTTCCGTTGGGGCTAAAAATTTACGAAAAAGCAGTACACTCATCAAATAACTTTCAGTTTAAATTTCATGTCAAAATAACCTTTTTAGGTCGGTCAAATAGAAAACGTAACCTACTGGTCGAGAAAACAGTTTCTGCCAGAAATGCGCAATCAACTTTAAAAATTCACCAAATATCCATCTTTTATCCAAATGGGTTGAAATTTACACACAACATAGAAGACATCAGGAAGTTTACTCAGGAAAAAGAATAGGTCAAATCGAAGTTCATTTGGTCGGTCAAAAATGAGTCGGAACTTACTGTTCGGAATCACAGTTTCTCATGCTTTTAGGAATTTGAATTAGGGTTTACCCCCACTTATTCAACATCAACCTTTTCATGGTTTTAACATACAAGCATGCTCAAAAGGGTCCTTAGACACATATTTTCATGAAATCACATATCATTCACCGAGGATTCATTAAATCATCAACCAATTGAAATCAAAATGCATTCACACATACGATTAACATTCCCACCGATTAAACCCTTAGATCTGCATTCCCTACACTCTCTACACGCATGACGGAGTCAAAGAAGGTTTAGGTGGAGAGGAGTGAAGAATATAGGTTTGAATTTACCTTTCTTGGACGAAACAATCGGTAGAAAGCGAATAAAACCTTGGTTCTTCAATAATCTCTTGGGAAATTGAGGGGATCTTGAGTAGAATGGATGAACAAGTGTGGGAGAGTGGAGAAGAGGGAATGAGCGTGTACTTCAAGGGAGGGGGCGATTTTTTTGGTGGGGGCTAGGGTTAGGTTTTGTTTTATTTATAGAGTTAAGATGAAATCTCCAATTAATTGCATGAAGATATGGAGAATAAATCAAATAAAGATTTGAGAGATTTGGGGAGGGATGATTGGCGTGTAAATATGAGGGAGAATAAGGAGGATATTCGAAAATCATGGTTATTTAATTAGCCATGATTTAATTTGGTATTTTCACGGAGCAGAATAAATAAATAAAAATCCTCCCATGAACTAGGAATAGGCGTGTGAAATTATTTCTTCCACAAGGAATAATTTCCAAATCTTTAATAAAATAGATAAGGCAAGATTTGCTAGGATATTCCAATTAAAACATGGAAAGAAATAATTAAGGGATCAAAATAAATAATGAATAATTTCCTTCTCCCACAAGCTAGGAGATTTCGAAATCTCCCTTAGGAAAAATAATAGGGCCGATTTTTATCATGAAGAAATAAGATAATTAGGCTTTAGGATTTAATTTGGATAACTATCCCAAAACAAATAATTAAATCCAAGAAAAATAATTCCTCTCCAAATAATAATAATGGTCGAAAATTTTCTCCACAAAAGGGCAAGTTAATTACTTATGATCCTAATTAAATCTCACTCCTCTTAAAATATAAGTTACCGCAATATATTTCATTCCACATCAATTAATTTAAGCCACGTCATAAAATCAACGAAATTGACTAGGTCAAAACAAAATTAGGTCATCGAATAAATCACATAACGATTCGCCATTTAATTGCGACAATCAAAGCAATAAATACAACGTCTTAGGGTTCCAAAATTAGGGTTCGAAAAGTGGGGCGTTACAATGTATGACTGGCTAATTGATTCTGGATGCACCTATCACATCTCTCCCTTCAAATCTGTGTTTTCTGAGTTCAAACCTGTTGAAAATACTTTTGTGTCTATGGCTAATGACAAGAAGTGTCAGATTCTTGGCATTGGAACTGTTTGTTTGAAATTCAGTAATGACTATGTGCTTAACTTGAAGGATGTGAGATATGTGCTTGATCTATGTTACAACCTGCTTTCTTGTACCTGTTTAGAGCATGAATGGCTTGAGGGTAGATGGGGGCAGGGTGTCATGAAAATCTGTAAAGGTGCTATATTTTAGTTCAAAGCTGTGAAAAAATCCAATCTCTATGTGTGTACTGCTTAGTTTGTGGCCCGTGTGAATAATGTTGCAAATGTGGTAAGGGTTGATAAAACCATGTATTGGCACAATAGACTAGGTCATATGAGTGAGAAGGGTCTAAATATTTTGAAGAAAAATGAGCTTTTACCTGAAAATGATTTTCAAAGTGGTCTCCCCTTCTGTGACACTTGTGTTTTGAGCAAACAATATAGAGTTTCTTTCCCTACACATGTGACTGAAAATATCAACCACAGTGTGATTGAATACCTACACATGGATGTGTGGGGTCCAGCCTCTGTTTCTACTCATTCAGGGTCTGTGTATTTTCTGTTTGTTATTGATGATTTCTCCAAAAAAGTTTGGTGTTTTTTGATGAAAAATAAGTCTGAAGTCTTTGAAAAAATTTTGACATGGAAAAATCTTGTTGAAAATCAAACTGGAAAAACTATTAAGGTAATAAGAACAGATAATGGTCTTGAGTTTTGTAATTCTCAAATGGATACTTTGTGTTCTCAGTTTGGAATTAAAAGACACAAGACTACCTCTTATACCCCTCAGCAAAATGGAGTCGCTGAAAGGATGAACAGAACCCTTTTGGAAAAAGTTAGGTGTCTTTTGTCTAAAATTGGTTTATCTAAAAAATTTTGGGGTAAAGCCTTATTGACTTCAGCCTACGTTGTCAATAGGTCTCCCTCTATTCCCCTCAAGGGGAAGTGTCCTAAGTCTATTTTCACTGGTAGGAAAATTTATGTATCCCATTTGAGAGTCTTTGGCTATAGTGCCTTCATTTATACCAAAACTGATAAGTTAGACCCCAGATCCAAGAAAAGGGTATTTCTTGGATATCCTGAGGGTATAAAGGGTTATTGGATTTGGAATAGGAGTGAGCCTAGGTTTAGGGTCACTATAAGTAGAGATGTTATCTTCAATGAAGATGAATTTCCTTGTCTTAAGCCTGCCCCTATCCCTCTCCAACAAGTATTGACTGTGAGCCTCTTACTGAGGTGGAGTCCACTGACACTCTACCTGAGGTGGAGTCATCTGAGGATACTCCAAGTGAGGCGGAGCACTTCTGAAATTCAAATCCCATTAACCCTGGGCCTGAACGTGAACCTAAGCCTAATCCTATACCTGTTGACAATCAAAATGGCCATCATCATGATGACCAAGTTGTTGAGCCTGAACATGTTGTTAACTCTGGTCCAGATTTGTAAAATTATCTCATGTCTAGAGATAGAGTCAGGAGAAACATTAATGTGCCTGATAGATATATTGGTTTGGTCAACCTGATTACTTTAGCTTTTAATGTGCATGAATCTGATGGGATGAGCCTCAGTCTTATAAACAGGCTGTTAAATCTAAGTTTTGGAGTCAATGATAAAAAGCCATTGAAGATGAAATGCTCTCTCTGAAAATTAATTGTACTTGGTTGTTAGTTCCTCTACCTGCTGGTACTTATGTATTGACTGCAGATGGCTCATTAAAATAAAAAATGAGGTTGATGGCCTAGATACATAGCCAGACATGTGGCAAAGAGTTTTACTCAACAAGAGGGGGTAGATTATACAAAAATATTTGCTCCTGTTGTGAAATTTACTACTGCTAGACTAATGCTTGCTCTATGTGCTCACTTTGACTGGGAGTTGAAACAAATGGATGTGAAAACTGCCTTCTAGCATGGTGATTTAGATAAACCTATCTATATGAAACATCATGAGGGTTTTGTGGATCCTAAATACCCAATCATGTGTGTTTGCTGAAAAAGTCCTTGGACCTGTGTCTGCTTGAGTAGATACATGTCTAACCCTGGACCTGTGCACTGGGAGGCCCTAAAATGGCTCCTGAGATATCTGAAACATACTTCTAAGTATGGTCTGTGTTTTTCTAAGTGTGATGATGGTGTGAACTTATGTGGTTTTGTGGATTCCAATTTTGCTAATGATAGGGACAGGAGAAAGTCCACTACTTCTTATGTGTTTACAGTGTGTAGATCATGTATAAGCTGGAAATCACAACTGCAACACATAGTAGCCCTCTCCACTACTGAATCAGAATATATAGCCATCAAAGAGGCTATGAAGAAAGCAATCTAGTTAAAGGGAGTTCTTTATGAACTCAAATACTTGAAATATGTTCCTACTGTTTATTCTGATAGTCAGTCAGCTATACAATTATGCAAAAATCATGTGTTTCATGATAGAACTAAGCATATAGATGTTAGGTTCCATTTCATTAGAGATGTGGTTGAAAAACAAGAAATTTTATTGCATAAAGTGCATACTGATAAAAAACCTTGCTGATATGGGTACTAAATGTTTGCCTGTTGATAAATTGCTTACTTGCATTAGGAGTTTGCATTTTGATTGTGGTTAGCATATGCATGTCCCGAGGGTTAAGACCTTGCTGATTCTGAAAGCCATGGCTCTTTGAAGTCACAAGGTAAATAAAGTCCTACAAGACTAATTGGCTTGCCATCTGATGTCTTGTTAGGCAGCCTGGTTATTCTCTTAACTAATGAGTTTATTCTCTTTGGTGCCTTGAGATAACCTTGTAGGCTGTGATAAAGCAATGTGATGGACCATGCTCTTCTCTGTCTAGCTGATAAGGTCCAAGGTGGAGCATGTGAGTGTAAATGGACCATATCAGATTATTTATGGGTTGGGCCGATCTTTTATTTAGGCCCAATGCCTATTTAGTCCGAGCCCAAGGCTCTGGCCCGTTTAGCCGGTGACCCTTGAGCTGAGCCACTGGATGGCTGCCACGTCGCCACTCCATGCAGATCCCGCTTTTGCACCGTTGGATTTTATTTGTGTTAGTTGGGTGAGTAACTAAGTTGGGGATTCTTCAATTACACACATTCATTCGAGATATTTCTCTCTCTCTCTCTCTCTCATCCTCATCTTCTCTCTCTGGCTTTCTTCCTTCTTCGTCTTTGATCTTCTCTTCCGTTCACTTCTCTAGTATTTTGAGAGTGTTTGATCGGTGAAATCACTAGCAGAGGTAATCGCTTCAGTTTCCTTGCAAAGTCCAGCGCTAGATCTAACGATTCAGTTGGATCTGCTAAGCTGAAGGCGGTTTCATCGTGTTCTTGTGAGGATCTGTGAGTTCAGGTGTTCTTGAGAGGTTCCTACGGTGTGAAAGTGTGGTGCATGTTGAGACGGTAGCGTTGGTAGTAATCGGTGAGATCTTTGATTCAGACGGTCTCACGGTGCTCATTTGGACAATCATGGTGATAGAGGAGGTCCTTGGCCTAGAGCACAGTCACATTGTGACCTGAGACATCGACGTTGTCATCTGACTTTACACTGTGTTTTCTTTGATCTTTCATTTCAGATCCACCGAGATCTTGTCGTGGTGTTTCTGACGTAGTTTCTAAGTGTGCAGGTTATTCCAATCGATGTAAGCTTGGAGTCCAGATCTGGTCAAGTGTGTGGTTTAGCTAGGGTTTTTCGAGTGTAACTTGAACATTAGATAGGTAGATTGTACTTAGGTTTTTTTATCCTATAATCAATCTTTTGTATTTCGGTTTGTAACTCTGAGACTAGCCATCTTAGTAGCGGTGTAACTGAAAAGAGGTCCCGGTAATTAGTGAATCCCGAATGATCTGATCCCTACAGAAGAGATAACGGAAGTGAAATTTTCAAATGAGGGGAAGAGAAGACCCACCTAATGTTAATTCAACGAAATGACCTATATACCCCCCGAGTGAACTAAATTATTCATATAGGGGCTGTTCGGTTTGCATAATTGTATCTCGTGATCAAATATGTATTGTGTTTGGTTCATAAGATTGAATTCACACAACTCAATCTTAGATAAATAATCATGTGATAATTAGTCATAGCCAACCCCTTCCAACTAAAATAATCTCACAACTCAATCCTAGATTATATCTTCTTGTTATTTTATCTAGAAATCTGAACAACATAATAGTGAACCAAAACCTCTTGAATCCTAAAGTTAATCTTAGCCCTTGATTTCTTAATATTATGGCTGAAATTTGTTCTATAGTTATACACTTAAAGGTCAGTTGTCCCATATCACTACTCCAATAAAACTATATGAATATTAACATACAAAGAAAAAGAAAAGTACATATATTAACAAAGAAAGGGTTACTTGAAAGAGTTGTCCATATTTTTAAACTTATATACACATTAAGTGCTTACACATATACTGATATACACTATCTCCTAGTGGTGTCTCATGAACAATTATTCAAATTTCAAACCATCACAAGCTTTCTCCATTTCGACATTACATCTCCTAATTAGTGTTGTACTGTTGTTTACTTATACCTAAGGTGGGCCGTAATATATCACTAAAATCAAGTGGACAAATAGAGATTTTTATGATTTTATTTGTTTATTGGAAAATGATAGCCCCATTTAAATAAGAAAATGCGGTATTATTCGGTGGCATTATATTTCAAATATGGATTATAAAAGTGCGTGGGCTGATATTACACTACGTATAATAAACTTCATCAATTTTCTTGCCCTAAATGGAGGTTTTCTTAACGCGTAATATTGATTAGGCATCGGCCCTACACGTGGATAATATTGTTGCCATTTTTTCTAACTTTAATGTATGATTAACTAAAGTCCAAGTCACCGGCGACTACTTCAAGTCTTGAACTAAGTTTAACTTCAAAACAATCAATATGATCGATTAATGCGTGAACGTATATTTCAATTACTCCCCGTTCACGATTAAATGACTTGTTTTGTATTTTGGGATGTTCACAAGTAGATGACTTATTTTTTCTATCTATAGTATTAGTAAGTGAATCCTATACTTCACAAACATTTACTCACGCATTACTCCTCCCGTTCCGCCTTAATAGGGATGTTTCATTTTCTGCACTTATTTTAGAAAAATAATATAAATAGTTAGAGTGGAGAAAGATTTAAGTAAGAGAAAGAATAATGCAACGAAGAGTCTTCTCAATCTGTCCCATAAAATTACTATGAACTACTTCCATTTCAGTCAATCTCTTAAAATTATGCACTTTCTCTTTAAGAAACTATTTCTCTATAATAAGGTTCAGCTCATTATTCACTAATAATACTTAATCACTTTTTCATTCTATCTCGTTCTTATTTTTTTTATCAATTGTGCACTAAAACTCGTGTCTCTTCAAAAGTCCATACATGCGTCTCATATTCTTCTAATTTTTCTAATTCAATTCCTTTAAAGAGTCAAATAATTTCTTAATACTTCATCCATCCCAAAGTAGTTGAGATATTTCTTTTGAACATGAGATTTAAGAAATTGATTTGTTAAAGGTTAAAGTATAAATAGTAAAGTAAGAAAGTAAATAAAGTAAGAGAAAATAAAATTTTTACCAATAAAATGAAATGACTCAAGTACTTGGAATAAACAAAAAAAGAATACTATTCAAGTTCCTTATGTCATATATCATGGCGAGTCAAAATAGATCATCTAATAGTAGACTGAGAAAGTAGTATATATAGTGGTAAGTAACAAGAGTCACCATAATCATAATTGGTCGACCAATCTCACCACTACATCTTCCGTCATTAGTCCAGTCGTCCAAATCCTGGACACTGGGAATCTCGTCTTGTAGGAAGAGGCCTCGGAAGACAAGTTGTGGGAGTCTTTCTCACATCCTACGGGTGTTCAGGTGCCCGGAATGCCATTAAGCCAGAACGTAAGGAAAGGGAAGCAGGTGCTGGTGACGGCATGGAAAAGCGCCACAGCTTGTCACGTGGGACGAGGGGCGGGCACTGGAACGGCCTGATATATTTATCGGGATAAAAGAAATGTTCTACGCCTACTTAGATATGTACTTTCAAGTGAACAATGATAGTGCTGGCAATTTCTTCTACACAAGGCCGCGGAATGATGCGCTATTAACAATCACCATGATTGATTCTTCAGGAATTGCGATTCGGAAGGTGTGGAATGGCGTGGAGAAGAGATGGGACACCGGGGGGCGTATCCTGAAAACGAGTGTGATTTTTTATGGAAAGTGTGGGGTGTTTGGTAGCTACAATGCTCCGGATTTGCCTATTTGTAGTTGTTTCAGAGGGTTTGAGCCGGTAAATGAGGAAGAATGGGGGAGAGGGAATTGGACTAATGGATGCAGGAGGAGGAACCAGTTGCAATGTGGAGAAGATGGATTTGAGAGGTTGAGGCATATGAAGGTTCCTGACTTTCTCCTAAGCCCTCGTATTCTAGGGTTCAAGATGAATGCCGAACTAGATGTCTCGGGAACTGCTCCTGCATAGCTTATGCTTATGATGGTAACATTGGTTGTATGTTTTGGAGTGACACCTTGATTGACACTCAGGAGTTTGACGGCGTTGGTGTTGACCTCTACGTTCGTCTGAATTCGGTAATTTCCTTCACAGTTTGTACTAGTTAATGATATAGTATCAAGGTTGAATGAATTGAAATGATCTGTTTATGTATGCAGATAGCCACAAGGAGAGAAAGATGAACATCATAACTGGAGTTGCTGTGGGTTTTGTTTGCATATCTATTATGATGTTTATTGCTTGGTGGTTAGTAGTGAAGAGGAAAGGTGATTGACCTGCTATTACTTTTGACAAAGTGAGTATATATTGCTGCATCTCACTCTTGAAATAATCATATGCTCTTTGTCAAACCAGGGAGCAAAGCGCAAGATTCAAGTATTCTGGAAGCAGGACAGATTCAACTGCAATCGAAGGAAGTTAATATTGGCGATTTGCCAAAGTTCACCTTCGAGATGCTTGCTAATGCAACACACCAGTTCCATGTACATAATCTTCTCGGGAGGGTCCTGTTTACAAGGTAACAAATCTTTTACAGTTCATTGTACTCAATTCTGCATCAACAGAACGACAAGATCATAAGTTCAATGTTTTGATGTGTGATTTCGCAGCGAGTTTTGGCAAATGAGAAAGTAATTGCTGTGGAAAGACTATCAGCAGAATCTGGACAAGGAATGCAAGAATTCATGAATGAAGTGATTGTCATTTCCAAACTCCAACACAAGGATCTTGTCAAATTGTTGGGAGGTTGTGTTGAGAAAGAAGAGAAGATTCTGATATATGAATACATGCCAAACAAAAGCTTAGACGCTTGTCTCTTTGGTTAGTTCAACTCATCACATTCCTCCTATGCATTTAAAAAACTATTCAGCAGCAAAGTTTTCATAATGTGTATGTTTTGGACAGGTCATAAGAATCTCCCAAAGAAGTAATATGCGTTCCAGCATTATCGAGGGCATCGGGCGAGGCATCCTGTACCTTCATAAAGACTCAAGACTAAGGATCATTCACAGAGACCTTAAGCCAAGTAATGTTCTGCTAGATCAAGACTGGAATCCAAAAATCTCTGATTTTGGGATGGCAAGAATATTCGGAGGGAATGAAGACCATGGCAGTATTGCAAACATAGTAAGTGAATATTCATCAGTTATATATCATCCTAAGGATAAATGCACAAGTTTTATTAACATTATATGAAAATTATACAGCGGATACATGGCACCAGAATACGGAATGGAATGCAAATTTTCTGAAAAGTCGAGATTATAAAAGGAAAAAAAAACACACACACACACTATTTCAATGATGAATTGTCCTTGAGCCTTATAGGATGTGTAAGCACTTGTTAACTTGCTCATAATCTTTTGAAACTAATCCTGATCATTAAATAATTTATGTTGGAATTTCAGGCGTGGAAAATGTGGAGTGAGGGTAACGGTTTGAGTTTCGTGGAGGAAGGCATCGCAAGTAGGGAGACGGAGGAAGAGATAGTTCGAAGCATTCAGATAGGGCTGCTTTGTGTCCAAAAATATCCCAAGGATAGACCTTCCGTTGAAGTCGTGCTGTCGATGCTGAGTCGTGATATTATGGAGCTGCCAGTGCCCAAGCAGCCCGTGTTTGCGGAAAATGGTTCGACACCAGGCCCCAATGGATCTACTCCAGTAACGAGCTCACTGTTAGTGTGCTTGATAGACGATGAATTTATTTCCTACTCTATCATTATGTTATCCCTTCTTGCTTTATTAAGTCTATAGTTATTTTTGTACTATTTTTTTCACTTTCATATAATAATAGTACTAAATCAATATTTTGTTGGTATATTTTTTTGCAACGCCAATAATTTTCTATCACTTGCGTAACTATTTATTGGTCCCACTTTTCAA
Organism: Salvia splendens; assembly: GCF_004379255.2. NCBI lineage: Eukaryota > Viridiplantae > Streptophyta > Magnoliopsida > Lamiales > Lamiaceae > Salvia > Salvia splendens. The sequence goes on from NC_056049.1 coordinate 19,851,035, forward strand.
TTTTTTTTATTTATTTCTTATGGAATTTGTTCTGTACATAAACCATGAAAAAATGACTAAAAATGAAAGAATTCATGTTAAATCACAAAGTTTGGTGAAATTCTGGTCTATCCCACAAAATTTAAAATTTATCATAAAGTTTTAATTTTTCTCAATTATCCCATCTATATGCAAAATTTCATCTTTAAATGATATTTGAAATGACATGTTTTATGAAAATAAGTATATTTTTTCTTTTAATTATGTTTCTTTATCTTCCCTTTTCTTATTTTAATGAAAAAATTAATTTTTGAATATCATCAAAAGATAACATTTTGTATATGGATGGGATAATAGAGAAAAATTAAAACTTTATAATTTATTATTCCAATTTAAAACTTCCGTGGGATAAATCACAATTTGACCAAACTTCATGATTTAATTGACTATTAACCCTATCTAAAATATGGCACTATTAAGTAGGTATACACGTGAAATAATAAAAACTTTATGTATTTCAAAATTCAACTTCTTATCTCGTGATTTGCTCTACGAATGAGGTCACACATTCAGTCAAAATTATCAGCCTATCTTGAATTTTATAAGCAAAAGTTAACCATAAAATCTGCTGTCGTTGAACTACTACTCGCTATATGAGCGACCATATTATAACGTGAATAACATTTGATTCTTCACTTGGTTTGCCACCATTGCACACAGCCTTTAAGAATCAATTGTTTCCCTGACCCATTACTCCACCAGAATCCGATTTCTCATCGCCGATGGAGGAAGCTAAAGGTCAGCCCTTAAACACCTTATGCTCCCTCTGCTTTGAATGCAAATTTTGATCTGGATTTCGATCAACTGTTTAGTGTAACTGGCGTTTCTGTTTTTTGCCGTTTCGGATTTCCTTTTACTGGTTTGATTGGATTTGGGGGTATGGGTGATAACAATGTCATCAATTGCGTTTTGATCGCTGAGCATAATCTGAAATCGTTGGCCAATCTATTTGTTCCGAAATGATCTAGCTTTCGTGAAATTAGTTTTGTTTACTTTATAGTGCAATCGTGCAAAAGCACTTTAAGAATTAATAATGTTCGTGATTGCGATTATATTTGATTTAGTTGGCGTTGGATGGATAGTGATGTATCATGTATGCTTCAGAAGCTATCTGTTTCGTTTGATCAATCCACAGACAATATCTTCACCTTTTGAAATTCCGAATCACCAATGTCCTAGATCATACGGCTATGTTTACTTTGGTGGATAAGAGTGGATCACTTAATATATTCATTTGTGTCCAGTGCTTGTTTTGGTTCGAGTGACTGGATGGATTATATGTATCCAACTTCATAAGATGTGATTTTTTCTTCCCTTTCTTCTTGTGCATTACATTATACATATGGTATGTTTATTATCTTTAGTGTTAATTGCTGAAACATTTAGTCAAATTTGCAATTTTTACAAGACAACTAAAACTTTGCAATTGCAATATCCCTATTTTGTTGGTTTAAGTTGTCGACTGTGTAATACTAAAACGTTGGCATTTCACTAATGGGCAATACAGTAGTACTGCTGTAACAATGGAAGATGTTATAATAGCAAAAGAATAAGGCGATGTAGTAATTGCAATACTTTAGAAGTCGAAATTACAAAATCGGCTAAAAGTTTTGTTATTGCTGCAATTAACTGTAAATTTTATCATAACATTTATGTATTAAAGTAAACAAGACCTAAATGTTAGCAGCTGAATTATGTATTATTTGCTCTTTTCAAGCACACTAGAGTGTAAATGTAATTTTCTACTCCATAATCCATACCGTGGGCAATTTATTGACTGTGTTCCATCCATTTATTAGTTGTTGGCATTAAAGATGGAACTATGGCTGCATTCACTGCTCATCAAGAAGGTATTTCAGCATTTTTTATGATTTTAGTGCATTAATATGGCCATTATAGTTATGTGCCTTTCGTTTTTCTCACCTGGAGTGAAGTTTGATCAAATCTCTTCAATATAAGTTAACTCTAGTAATAGCTGAAAATTCATGCTACGCAAAATGTATCATATGGATTCTGTCCCTGCAATTTCTAACTGCAGAGAATACATGCTTCAAAGAATGCATCTGTTGTAATCTCTTGGTCACTTTGGAAGCTAAATATGACTTGATTAGGTGGTTTCTTTTGGGTGCCTGATTTAGCTGTGATGGGATGATTATAAATGCAGCTATATTATAAAGTGGGGGGATAAGATATATAGTTATTCACCTGTCATTGGCTGACCCTTCTGTTTTATTAGTTATCGAAGCTAAAGATGGAGATATTGCTGTTCCTACTGCATTTGCTGGTCATCAAGAAGGCAAGCTTGCTTCAGTATATTTACTCTTGAGTCTATGATTTAATTATTTTTGTTTGGTTGATATTTCAATGATTTTTTTGTTCTTATTTTATCAAGTCATGTATGTTACAACTTATTACATCTGGCCTAACATGCAAGATAACCTTGCAAGTAGAAAATATTGGAGAAGAGGCCTAACTTAAGAATGAAATAGCATATTGCAATCGTGAAGGAATGAAAGACTGATTGAATAGTTGAAGAATACTTAGTAACGTTCTTTTACTAGGCAGGCTGATGGTAGATGGAGTAGGTGGATGCGATTTACCGGAAAAAGATTTAGCCAGATGGTTTATGCGATTCACTGTAGTCATGTCATGTCATATTTATGGAGTTTAATGGAATATTAATGTTAAGTTAACTTTATGCAACACTATTCGGTATCATTACCACTAAAAAAACTTCAAAGACCCTTCTATATTAAAGTATTACAGTGATTCTTGATAAGTACTACTTGATAGATGAAAATATGATTTACTTTCAGATTCTACAGCATTCTCTTTAGTGCGTGGCTTGGTGCTCAAATTAATTTTGTATATATTATTCTTATTTTTGTAGAATATATCAATAAATTCACAAATCCAATTAACAAATTAGTTCTTGCTTATGTCGACCTAGTACAATGATATTTGCATTTTACCTGCCTACATTTTGCTGATTGTCTTCCTCTTTTATTAGTTGTTGAAGCCAAAGACGGAACTATCTCAGTGGCATCTGCATTTGCTGGTCATCAAGAAGGTAATCTCAGCTCCTCAATTTCTTTTTCTGATCCCTTTCTGCTGTACAAAATGATTGACACTAACTTTTAGCACATTGATTTAAATGAGGTGGAGTTCTTGCACAATTTATTAGGTTCTTCGTAAACTGCCTTTTTCAGTTATGTGAAGTTTGTGCGCACGCACACACATATATAAATCCTGTTTGCTGAAGCAAATATCTTCTAGTTGATAGAATTTTGACTAACGCAGCATTAGGTTCTTCGTAAACTGCCTTTTTCAGTTATGTGAAGTCTGTGCACACTCACACACACATATAGATCCTGTTCGCTGAAGTGAATATCTTCTAGTTGATAGAATTTTGACTAACGCAGGGATACTTCCAGTAACTCGGCTACATTTGTATAACCAGATATAATATGTTATACGTTGATACTTGATAGTATAGGGGGAAATTAAAGGATCTTCAGAGATGGGACAAACGAAGCATATAGCTGTTACTGATAAAATAGTGCTCAAGCTTTAATTGATTGGGGTTGCTCAGTTGCACAAGTTTTCACAAGATTTAATTGATTGAGGTTGCTTAGTCCCTTGCATATATTGGTTTATTTCTCTTATATTTATCATTTGCTACTAAAATATTGTGGACTATTTTCGCAAAGAACTGAGAAGTGAGAAGTTCTCATTATAAATGATGAAAAAGGATGAATCTTGTGAGAACTATTGCCAATGTTATGATCTGTCACAAACTGTCGTATGTCAAGTTTTACCTGTCCGTATGTTCTTAGTTAGAGGAATGATTTCCCCACGCCTCTATAATTGCTTATCTTAATCAACCAATGTTACTTGGCTGAGATAGATTGTGATACCAAGATCATATAACAATAGAATATGCAGTAGTAACATTTTATTTTTGTAATGGCTGCAGCTGTTCAGGATAGAGATCACAAATTTTTGACAAAAGCAGTTGAAGAGGCGTACAAAGGCGTAGATAGTGGAGATGGAGGTCCTTTTGGTGCTGTTGTAGTACACAATGACGAAGTGGTCGTAGGGTGTCATAACATAGTCCTCAAGCACACGGACCCCACTGCGCATGCAGAGGTTACAGCAATAAGAGAGGTTGGAATTCTGAACTCAAATAGTAAATTTATCTGAAAAGGTTTTTATTTTGTTTAGTTTCTTACAGTTTATCCTCATGCTTACCATGCATTTTTCAGGCTTGTAAGAAGCTCAACAGGATTGAGCTCTCAGACTGTGAGATATATGCATCATGTGAGCCATGTCCCATGTGTTTTGGCGCGATCCATCTCTCTAGAATCAAGGTTTGACTTCTGAATGTTCTTCTCTCCTTGCCTTTGAACTCGCATATTCATATCCGTAATCTCATTTCTGTATCTCAGAGATTGGTGTACGGAGCCAAAGCTGAAGCTGCCATTGCCATCGGGTTTGATGACTTCATAGCAGATGCATTGAGAGGAACTGGGTTTTACCAAAAGGCTAATCTTGAAATCAAAAGAGCGGATGGGAACGAGGCGATGATTGCAGAGCAGGTATTTGAGAAAACAAAGGAGAAATTCAGACTCTACTGAAAAGAATATTTGTTGATGAAATTATTCCCAAACACTTGCTCACTCTATTAACTCAACAAATGCCCTGTTGTGACTCTTTTATTCCCTAACACTTTGCTGATGCATTCAACGCTTAAGATAATGATTTGTCAGTATATATTCTCTGTATGATTATGACCTTCTTCACTTCACAATTCACAGGCTGACAAAAATTGTAAAATGCATATTATGAAATGGATAGTTCTAGCACAACTCCCCCCTTTTATTGATTTTTGTAAAAGAAATACAATAATGGTTTTACATTTAGTCCACATTGATTCAAACTCGTGATTTATTGGATGAATGGGAAGCATATTTTTATCAACTAAACTGCCCTTTGCCCGATATGGTATGCTCGACCCGCAAGTGGTTGTCTCATCCCCTCGGGACGAGACTTACCTTAACCATTGTTGATGCTCTTATTTAGTGTATTTCTATTCTTTGTGATGTGGTAATATACTTAAATACGTATTTGATTACCCATACTTCCTCCTTCCTATATTATCTTTGTCGTATTTCGTTTCGGATTATAATAAGTTACTCGTGTCATTTCTCAATTATGATAAAAACACAATACACTTAATTTCACTTATATCTTATAGTTTACTCTCTTTTCACTATCCTATTTTTTTATCTATAATATTTTATTCTATCTTCATTTAATTTATTAAACACAATTCTCTTTTTAAATATTATGCTCAAAATTAAATTTTTAAGTAACATGGGACAGAGGTAATAAAATATAACTCTATATGTCCTAGCCTCCTAGGTTAACTGAGATGGTTCTTTTGAGTATAAGAATAAAGAGAATATTGTTTAATGAATTAAATTGGAAGATGTTAAAGTATAAAATAAAATAAAATAAAATAGGAGAATGAGGAGAGAATAAAATTGCATAAAAAAGATGTAGTTAATTTTTGACAAGTGAATCAATTAATATAAGATGTCTAAAAAAATGTGAATAAATTAACTTGAGTGCATTTTTTATGTATAGAATAAATAAAAATTTTACATAGGAGTATATAGTTATCGGACATAAATTTATTTTTATTCTCTTTTATTGTCATAATTCTATAATTAATGTTGCATTGTATGACATAAAAATAATTTTAACCCCTTACGAATGTCTCCAGCCGTGATGAATGAGTACCTACTTTATGTGAGCTTTTTATGAATACCACTTTCGTTTAAGACACATTTAGTGTTGTTTGTTTTGATTTATATATTTAGTTTGATTCTAATACATTAAAAAGTTATTGAAATGTTAAATTTCACAAAATTCATAAAAATCAAAACTTAATTAGTTAAGTACTTTAGTAATTTATTTGAAATTATAGAGAAAATGAGCAAATCAACCTTTGATTTTTATGAATTTTGTGAAATTTAACATTTCAATAACATTTTTAATGTATTAGGATCAAACTAAGTACATAAATCGAAACGAACCACACTACATGTGCATCAAACGAGAGTAATGCTCACATAAGGAGCAAATAAGGTATGTAGTATATCATTCATTCTCCAACTGTATTTGAAACATAGTCAAAACAAAATACAAATAACCATATTACTATAAATAAATAAAATCAAAAGCTATTAATACTCCATAAATCTAATACACATCCGTTCTATAGCAGTTGAGTCATTTTGTTATTTTCGTATGTTCCATAGTAGTGAAGTCATTTTTCATTTTTGTAAAAGTCAACACATAATCTTCACACTTAGAGCGCCCACAATGGCGGCAAGCGGACCAGCTAGCCGATTCCCGGCGCTGGCCGGTCCGCTTGCCGAACCATTGCAGCCTGCGAGCGCACGCCGATTTTCGGGCGCTGGCCGATGCGCTCGCCGATCGACTGACCGCCATTGCAGGCTCCCGATCGGCCAGCCGATTTTTTATTTTTTTTATTTAATTTTAAAAACACTATATATACGCGATTTGCACGTCATTTTCATTCGCATCACTTGTTTTAACGACTTTTCTCTCTATCTTAATTTCTGTACAAGAGCAACAACGCGAAATGGAGCACAACAACGAGTCTACTCCAGTGACGAGCGGGTCTCAAACTCCCACGGTACCCGTGGGAAGTGGATGGGGTCTAATGGCCGGGTACTATAACATGTACCCTTGGCAGCAGATGATGCCCGAGATGGCATCCGGGGGTAGTATGCCGAGATGGCAGGGGATACAGGGCGGGCCGGCGATGCCGGGCGGGCAGGGGGTACCGGGGATGCAACCCGGGATACAGATGATGCCGGGGTTGGCACCCGGGATGCAGATGATGCCGGGGTGGCAGCAGGGGATGCATGGGACGCCGGGGGGGACAACATCTATCGTCCCAGTTTTGATTTTTCGACTGCTTTTTCGCACACATCGACCCCATCGGAGACGCAGTTCACTGGGTGTGATACTTTCTCCTTAGAGGAGTTGGGGATAGATCTCGGGGATGCGGACACTCCCGTTCAAATGAGGGGAGTAGGGCGGGGTCGGGGCGCGCCAAAGAAGAAAAAGGGCAAGGGGAAGGGGAAGGGCAAGAGGGTGGTCGGCGAGTTGTCGCAGCCGGCTGATGACGACAGCCCGACACGGAGGAAGTGGACGGATGCGGAGAACGTCGCGCTGTCCAAGGCGTGGGTGAGTGTTTGCGATGATCCCCTCGATTCGAACAATCAGAGGATCGTCAACTTGTGGGCTAAAATATCAGCAGCCTACAAGGCATTTTGCCCGGAGGGGAGGCCACCCAGCGGGGAGGAGTGCCGGAAGGGGTGGGACCGAATCAGGGCTGCGGTCTCCCAATTTTCGGGCTTGTACACCAATGCCCTCCGCATGCAGACCAGTGGCCAAACTGACGAGGACTGCAGGAGGATAGGAGAAAGCCTTCCCCGTGCTCGGGCTTTATAAGGAGTTCACCTACTGGAACTGCTATGAGGTGCTGATAGACTCCGAGAAGTTTCGGGCAGGTGTCGATGCTGGCTGACCGAAGAAGCAGCGACTGAACTATACCGCTGATTACAGCGGCAGGAGCGGCGACCTCCCCGAGGATGTTCAGGAGTTCCCGTCCCCTCCCGCTTTTAATCGCCGCACTCGCCTGGTTGGTCATAGGCGGGCGCAACGAGCTCGCCAGGGGTCCCAGGAGGTCCAGTCGGCATCCCCATGTTGGCAAGTCGACAGCCGAGCTCGCCTTCTTCGCGCGTCAACAAACGCGGGCTCAGATGTACAAGATCTTAGCTGACTAGAAGACGACAACTGACCCGTGGAGAAGAGGTTTCTTCACTCAATGCTCGAGAGTATGCGGGTCGATTTGGATGCCGCCGCGGCACAGTTGGGGGGCTCAGACGCGGGCGGCGACGACGGTGACAAAGGCGGCGACGACGGCGACGGCGACGGCCACGACGTGTGAGGCGGAGGCGGGGACTCGTGCGTGGAAGAGGGGGTTTTTTTAAAAAAATTAATGTAATTTTTTTTAATTAATGTACTTTTTTTTAAATTTAAATGTTATTATTGAATTTTCCCGTATCTGTGTCGTAAATTTAATTCTGTATTTTGTGTGATTGGTAATTATTTATTTTTTTATAATTTTGTTTATTATGACTAGCCTATTGCTTGTTCAATTGCTTGTCCTGATGATGTGACATGAAGAGTTTTTAAGTGTTGATGATGTAGTAGGAGGAGTTGTGGCTAGCCTATGGCTTATCCAGAACCATTGGAGATGCTCTTACTTTACTTAACCCATTTAACACAATATTTTCTTAATTTCAGTGTTAAAAAAATCTCAATTATCATAGAATGGAGAGAATAGTATCTTAGATTAATTTTATCATTCTGAGTTTCAATCGAAATTAGACCAATGAAACTCTAAATATGAAATATTGTTTCTAAATTTTTGATGCAATTTATGTGTTACTGCCAATATGCCATCATCAATCGGAGAGGCTTCTTCCGAAGCGCATAATCCTCGTCCACCACGGCGAGAGAGCCGGAAACATCGCCGAGCCTTTTCCAGGAGCAGAATCATCGGCAATGTCACAGGATTTCGGCAATTTTCAGGTGATCAAGGAGATAAGGTAGAGGTTTGTGAGGTTCTTCTATCGCTTTCCCGAGGGCGAGTCCGCCGTCGATGTTTTCGATAGCGATTCGAGTATGTTTCCACTCAACTTTAATATTTTAACTCATATTTTGCTCTTGGAATTTTTTTCTTCCGTTTTGTTGTTTTTTTGCGCATTTGATTTGATTAAAGTTGTTGCCTCTGCAATTATTAAACAGTGATTACATTTTTTTCACTTTTTGTCCTCTTCGTGGAAAGTTACATTCTCTATTCGTTATGAAGATTGGGAGTATTTCAACCATAATCTAAGCTTTCGATTATTATGACAAGTTGATGCCGTTCTTTGTTTTATTAGAAATATCTCCCGATTCTCATGCTAGGCTTAGACAAGGAGATAGAATTGCCTGATGAACTTATTTTAACCAGTCATTGTTCTTCCATGGATTGTATACAGTAGACAGAAAACTGGTGCTGCATTTGGAAGTTCGATAGAAGTCATGCTGGTAACCCTAAACTGCAGTGATTGCTGTGTTAAATTGAATTTGGCATATCCACACAGATTCTCTTCAGTAATGTTAAAGGTTTACTTTCTCAGTTGTTTGGCATGTCCCTTACTCTGGCATGACAAAAAAATTAAGGCAAGAAAAACTGGGTTGGAAAATGTGAAAAACGGAGTCCTTGATTCTACAAAATAAAATTCCTATGAGAATCCATATTGACATATTTCATCTAACTCCACATCTATATTGGTTTGCTTTTGGTGTTGACAAACTTATCGTTGAGTTATTAGGTATGTATTATTAGGGTAGTCTTTCTCTCGAAATGATTTCTTGTTATGATCTGTTAATTGTGTACAAGTTCATTCTCCACATGTTCTCTCATATATGTGTGAGAGTGGTGTGCTTCATTGCATTATGTGTACTTTTTGTTGTTAATGGGGAGAATGAAAAGTTGGGGAAGAAAAGATAAGAAAGGAAGAAGAGGGTTCACTGTTGAGTGGGTGGGTAGGCTGCAGTTATTGGCTGCAGAGGGGATAAAAAGGAATGTGGAGGACCAGGGAGAGGCTTTGTTGGGCAGTGACCAGTGGGTACTGACAGCTTGAAGCAAAAAGATGACAAAGAAGGATAATTAAAAAGAAAGAGAACAGAAACGCAAAAAAAAGTATAAACATATTATAATCATGATCACTTGATTTTTATGTGTTGTTTCATTTCCCCTCTGCTACTTGAATCATCTATCTAGCCACCCCAGAAAACAAGAGCGGACCGTGACTCAATATTTATGATTTTAAGGTGATTGTGCAGACTGCAGAGGATTCCGTTGTTGTCTTTTGAGTTGCACCAGTAAAATAGTGCCATTATTTTGTATATTCTCAGAAGACGCCAGCGGTTTGCAAAAATGATACTGATTATCTTGTTTCTTTTGCACCTGTGATACATGAAATTAAAGAATCTCTCACAATGTGCATGTTTTCTTGAATCCTATGGAGGGACATAAATATGAACAGGCTCCATTGCAACCAACTGACGACTCTAACCTTGTTATCATATCACACGGACTTGCAATTCATGTGTTTCTTATGAAGTTGTTTAAATTGACAGTCAAGCAATTTGAGCTCTTGAATAACCTTCGGGATTGCGAGTTCCAAGTAATGCAGCTAGGAGATGGCGGAGAATACAGTCTCGCGGTCCAACACAGTGATAAACAAATCCGAGAGTGGGGATTATCCCCTGATATGATTGCAGACCAGCAGTGGCAATCTGAAGCTAACAAGGGTGGGTGACTGGAACGACAGGCATCTCGACAGGTAATTTAATATTCGATTTGTGTGTAAAAGATATTTGTTTGAAGGTGTTGTAGGGAAGAATAAAAATTTTGTCATGGACTGCCAGTTGTTAATATCTTGAAACTGTTATCCTGTCTGGTTCTCGTTTCCCCCAAAAGGAATCTGAAAATCTGATGTGATAACATTTATGTGGGAGAGGGATCAATAGGAATCAATTATTAGTAACCAACAGACAAAAATGCAAGGCTATCCCACTGGTGTGAGACAGAGACTTGACCTTGCATGATACAAAAGAGGAGACAAATTCAAGTACATTCACCTTTTCATTACTCACGAGATATGTTATCCAAACAAAGAATCGACTCTACTCATTGTGTGTGTTTGTGGCCTTCACTGCCATTAAACATTCTGCACATAATTAATAACTCTACTCAAATCTCTCATGATGGACTCGCCCCAATCCCACGGGCAACACCATGAGATAATCCCGTCGTCGTCCCTCCTCATTATAGTTGTTCCCGTCATCATTGTAGTCCTCCTCGTCGCTATACTACTCCTGGCTGCGATGCTCCGCCGCCTCCACTCCTCCAGAGCCAACAGCAGCAGCAGCGCCGCCTCGAGTAAGAGGGTGGTCCACAACAGCAATTGCATGTTCATTGGTCACAGCACCATCAACTTAGATCCCTCTTCAGGTACACATAAAACAATGCACATTAGCACTTATTTAATGCGTAATCGCTGCAATTAATATCATTAAAACTGAGCCTAAATTGCATACCCAAGTTTTTGTCAATCACATAATACTATGTGTGAATGGCGGCAGATGTCAGCTGCATATACGGAAACAGGCCGCAGATGCGAGGGTACCAGGTGCAGGTATTCACTCTCAAGGAGGCCGAGAAGGCCACCAACAACTTCTGCGACGCCAACATGATATGGACGGACGTGTACAGAGGGGTGCTCCGCGACGGCACCCCTGCGGCCATCAAGATCCTCCGCGGCACTGGTAGGTCCGCAGAGCGAGCTTTCCGTTCCCACGTAGAGCTGTTGTGCCGTGTGCGGTGTTCGTACATAAGGGAGCTGTTGGGGTACTGTGCTGATGAGGAGAAGAGGTTGTTGGTGCTGGAGTACATGGCTAATGGGTCTCTAGCAGATCATCTTCGGCGTGGGACGTTGAAATGGGGCACTCGGTTAAAGATTGCTCTCGATTGTGGTCGAGCTTTGGAGTATCTCCATGAGCACATGAGCCCTTCCATCATCCACCGCAATATCAGATCCACCACCATTCTCTTGGATCACACCTTCACTGCTAAACTTTCGGGTTTCGGTCTAGCCAAGATTGGGTCCGACAAACTCAATGGCCTTGTTTCTACGCGAGTTCTGGGGACCACCGTATATTTGGCCCCAGAGTATGTTCTTTCTCTCTAGTTTACGCATCTCTAATTAACCATATCATATATGCATACTAATTATGTTTGCAAGTTGTCATGTGTATATGTAGGTATGCATCTACAGGGAAGCTCACCACTAAATCAGATGTGTATAGTTATGGTGTCATTCTCTTGGAGCTGTTAACGGGACGCCTGCCTATCGACACCACCCGCCCTCCTGGGGAACATCTCCTCGTTTCATGGGTATGTATATATTATATTTACGGATTATAGTCATTGAAATCATAAATTATGATCAGTTTCATAAAATAAGTTTCAAAATTTCACAATTGTCTCATCCGTAAATAGACTATGTCCTTCGATGATGCTCAAAACGACATTGTTTATCTGAGATAAGTATAGTGTCTTTTCTTTTCCTCTCTTTCTTTTCTTATTTTAAAAAAACAACATCATCACCAAAAGATGTCGTTTTATGCACACAAATGAGACAATTGCGAAGAATGAAACTTTGTGATTTAATATTACGTTCTCACACTCAAATTTAATGTCAGGCGCTTCCGCGTTTGACCAATAGAGAGAAAGTGATGGAAATGATCGACCCAGCCCTACAAGGCCACTACTCCAAGAAAGATCTTGTTCAAGTAAATATTACTTACTATTATTGTTAGTATATCATTAATAGAAAGTATTGATGAGCATACATATATTGATGATATATGTGGTGGTGGCAGGTGGCTGCAATAGCAGCTATGTGTGTGCAGACAGAGGCCGATTATAGGCCTCTGATCACGGACGTGGTCCAGTCGTTGATGCCCCTAGTGAAGAACCACTCGGTGCCCAGCTCCTCCGGATTCGCGCACACTCCAAGCCCCAAATTTTGAAACTACGAGTTCACCAACTATTTTTACCACTACACACCAATGTTATGTTATGTTGTGATGCATAGTTGGATAGATACAAATTGGATTCTTGCATATATAAATATATATATACCGTAATAACAAGGCACCAAGGTTCCCACTTGGATGCCTCACTTGCTAACCTTATGTTTGTGTTTTCACTACAAATATGTTCCATTTGTTGGTCATCTATGAGATGATGAACTCTTTATTGATGGACATTTCATCTACAAATTTGATTATTCAATAAAGTATATGATTATTCCAGTGATTTGGTCTGTTTTCAACAACTGATTTTGATTTTGTGGATTTGAGTATAAATTACACCTATCGATGCGGTAGCTGTAAGTCAACACGAGCTTAATGAAGGTGCTATTAATATTTTATATTGTAGGATTAATGAATATGAATAATGTAAGTTCATATTATATCATATAGATTCTGATAGATTAATTTAAATTTTGATCTTATCTTATCATCTTATATTTTTAATATTCTATTAGCATATTTGTTAATCTATTTCAACTCAACGCTTAATCAAACGCTCTCATTTTTATTTGGATATATGGGGGGATTGGATCCTAATTTCAATCCTAAACATGAGTAATAGTTTCCTCACTGGAGTTTTTGCCTTCAAATTTTATTGTAGGTACATCCTAAACAAGCAATCAATAAATGGTACTTATTATATGAGAGAAAATTATCATTTTCCCCTCAAAACTTTATCTAGAACAGTAGGACCTAGAAGATAAGTTCCCACAGAACTATTTCTGGATATTATCAACGTATAAATATTAGAAGAATATTTGTAATTAATCTAGACAATAATTATAGTTCGAAATTAAATTATTGGACTCGTGTTCAGATGACTTTCCTTACAACATTAAAGACGCTTACCACAATATTTCACTGTACACAAATTTGATTTTTTTGTTCACCAATTTCCTTTTTTTTTCTCGTTTCCTCATCCCCAATTCCTATGTTTCTTTATCTTATTCTGTTTTTTAATCCACAAAAGCCGTCGCTTCTTGAAAGTCACGACAATGATATGTGTTCTAGAAATACTAATATTATTGAGAAGTTGCTAACTCTACAATATTTAAAAGTCGTCAAATATGAACGCAGCCTTAACTTGGAAAAATGCCAAATGGAATTTGAACTAGCAACATAATTCAGATAAGAAATAATAGCAATAAAATGAGTTGGCTGACCAGATCAAATTGGATCAAAATAATTTCAACTCATGCCCACGCACTAATTAAATATAAAAACAATAAATTTCAAGTATTTAATGACCCTAATCACTTTAAATTAAATAAGAACACTCTTTCTTGCAAAAGTTGAATCCCCAATCCTAAGGTCCCCTCGTCCCAGCTCAAAAGTGGCTCTCGCTTAGGGGAGAGTTGTTAACCCTGTCAAATATGAACGCAGCCTTAACTTGGAAAAATGCCAAATGGAATTTGAACTAGCAACATAATTCAGATAAGAAATAATAGCAATAAAATGAGTTGGCTGACCAGATCAAATTGGATCAAAATAATTTCAACTCATGCCCACGCACTAATTAAATATAAAAACAATAAATTTCAAGTATTTAATGACCCTAATCACTTTAAATTAAATAAGAACACTCTTTCTTGCAAAAGTTGAATCCCCAATCCTAAGGTCCCCTCGTCCCAGCTCAAAAGTGGCTCTCGCTTAGGGGAGAGTTGTTAACCCTGTCCTACTGGAAGCCCACCTCACAAGGATTCACATTTATTTACTTGGACAGAATGTGGTTGTTAAACAAGGATTGGTTTTTTAGAAAAGTAGGGAATATATCGTCAAATATTCAATATGATTCCATAAGATCCAGTTTCGTTTGTACCTGAGAAATGTTGCAACTACATTGTAATAGTAGAAATCGATCCTTATCCGTTCTTTTAACTATGCCCCTCTAAAACCAACTTTATTGTCCCCGCGGGCATAAAAGCACTCTTATTGATATACATATGTTGGTTGTACACTCTCCAAACATTTAAGTGATACTCTATTTTTCAAGAATTAATTGCAAAATGAATCAATGAACTAGAATTCAAGAAGCTTCTTAATTTAAGCGAACGAAAGGTTATTTAATATGGATTTAATAATTAAGCTTCTTTTAAATATAAATAAATCCTCCTTTTCCACACTCACATATTCTGTCCATTCTGTTACTAACAAATTCAGGCAGATTATTTTTCTAATTAAAGATTATCAAAATAACATAGAAAGTTCTATTGAGAGGCTCAAAGTCAGATTCCACAAGTCAAGTTCATTTAGCTTGAATATCACGACATCTCACAAACATCATTTCTCTCTCTCTCACACACCTCTTTAATACACATGACTCACCCATCATAAGTAACTTCATAACAAACCCCACCTCACAAAATTCGTGCCATGAATTCCCTCCTCCTCCTCCTCCTCCTCCTCACCTCCGCCGCCGCTCAGCCTTCCCGCGACCCCACCAATGAAAACCAGTACAACTACGCCAACTTCAGCCCCTCCATGGCCATCATCATCGTCGTCCTCATCGCCGCCCTCTTCTTCATGGGCTTCTTCTCCATCTACATCCGCCACTGCACCGACTCCTCCTCCTCCGCCGGCGCCGGCGCCCGCCGCGTCCTCTCCCTCCGCGGCCGCCGCGCTGCCACCGCCCGCGGCCTCGACCCCGACGTCCTCTCCACCTTCCCCACCTTCACCTACGCCGAGGTCAAGGACCACAAGCTCGGCAAGAGCGCCCTCGAGTGCGCCGTCTGCCTCAACGAGTTCGAGGACCACGAAACGCTCCGTTTGATCCCCAAGTGCGACCACGTCTTCCACCCCGACTGCGTCGACGTCTGGCTCGAATCCCACGTCACCTGCCCCGTCTGCCGCGCCAATCTCGTCCCCCAACCCGGGGACGGCGATCTAGAACCAGTTCAGGTTCCGGTTCTGGAGATGAGTGTCTCCAGAACTAGTGAAATCGCGGTTCAAATAGAAGAAAACCAGCACCAGGAAACCGGGTTGGACAGAAATGGCACTAACCGGAGTCCGGGTTTCGATCTCCCAAACCGGCCGCCAAGGTCATGGTCGGTTCGGACCGCAAAAGCGGTCGGTTTGGATAAGTTCAGATCCCACTCGACCGGGCATTCTCTGGTTCAACCGGGGGAGAATCTTGACCGGTTCACTTTAAGGCTGCCCAACATGGTTAGAAAGGAGATGATGGACCGGGCAGTGTTGAACCGGACCGGGAGCCTCGCGGCTACCACATTGCCTAGGGAGAGGAGTTCGCGGAGGGGATTCAGAGCCGGCGAGGGGAGCAGCCGGTGGGGATTTTTCGCGAGAGGGTTGTCGATGAAGTCGACGAAGGTGGTGGCGGAGGCCGGGGAGAGTAGCGGGAGCAGCGGGCCGCCGTTGAGGATGCCGTCTTTCACGTGTTTGGAGCCGAAGACAGATGACGAAACCGGTCTGATTTCGGCGGACCGGAATAAGTCTCCGGTTTAATTGGGCTGCACATGTCTATGTTTTCTTGTACAATATTTTTGGTGGAAAAGTGGACTTTAAGCAGAGGCGAAAGGAGATGACTAGGAAAGGGGAGCCAATGAAGGTTGAAAATTTTGAGGTGGATTAACAATGTTAGTCATCGATTTTTTTAATTCTTTATTTAATCTATTTTTGTCTCTGAATTCTTGATCTTTCTTTAGTGATAGTATTATTGTGAAATCTTGGAAAGATCACATATTAAAAAAAAAAAAAAAGAGAGAAAATAGAATTTTGTTTTGTAATTAGAAATAAGACTTGGTCGTAAGCGAGACTTCGATCCAGCAGCCCATTGTACATACTAATAATTAATATTCTTGGGAAATTTTTTTTTGTGTTATCTATTGGACCTAAATTTTAAAATGCTTCAAGAATATTTCAATTTGCGATTTTAAAAATGACGGAGAAATCGAAATATACAGTTAACTTCAAATGTGACGTGTTTAAATAATAATCACTATCCTAACAAAACTGAGTTAATAAATTGATTTTATGGAATTCAATGAATGATAGATAAGATGAGGCTACACAATGTGAGTATGTTGGTATAAATTAAATGTGCTTCGAAATTACTCTAGAAATGATTAATGTGATATTTTTGGTATAAAGACAACACGTTATTCGATGGATATATGACCAATCTAACAAATAGCTAATTTCAGCACATTTGGTACATAATTGTAGCAATTAAGAGAGTTGGGAAGCTTGAGGCTCTCAAACTCTACATGTGTTGCAACGGATGCTTAGCGATTCCAGCTTGCTTAAGCGGCCAACGTTATGCAGATGGAAACACCAACCTCGTTCAGTTTCCTCTTCTCTTCCAACCTGTATTCGATATCCTATTCTCTTGAGCGTCTGTAAGCTGTGTGTAAAACAAAGAAGTCGCCTTGAGGAGGCTTCATTTCTGAAATCTGGATATGCCTAAGCTGCAGCATCTTCCAAAACAGTAGTGATGAGGTCGAATGGAGACGAATGCCTAAGCTGAAAAAGGAATTGCCGGTGTAGATAGAGGAGAATGATAGGATATATTGCGCAAGTTAACTTGTTGAAAAGAATCATGTAGGGTGCTCTCATGATCATCAACAATATATATAGACTTCAATGGTGTGTCTCTTTGCCCACTCAATATTAGCTCTCTTTGGACATGATAAAACTTTTCTTTTGTATGCAGAAACATCATGAAGGCAACATATTCGAATTCGGAGATTCCTATGAATAAGGTCGGTTATGTTACTCCTTGCAACCAGTTCCAAACTTGGGTTTTCAGTTCGTTTATTTGATAATCTCCAGGGTATAACCCCAAGTAAAGAAAACATGATTTCAAATGAACTGGCAAATACTTGCAACTCATATATAGTATGTCAAATCCAAGCATGGTAGTCTTCTTAGGTGAAGATGATGGTGATGCATGGAACTGATGGATCCGGTTTCCTCTTTATACTTGACAGCTTTTTCCTTGATGGAGCTCATCTCTTTCTTGCATTGTTTTCTCAAGGAAATCAACAACTTCATGAAGAGATTGAAACTGGTAATGGTTGAAACAAGTGGAGAGGTGAGGTGAGGATGAATCTTGATCTGATCCATAGTATTCAACAACCACACTAGACATGCATAAGCCGTCGCTGACATTTCTATTCTCTAATTATCTCTTTTTAAGACGATGATGAACCTGGATTGGATTGGATCCGATTCGCTTTTGCTTTTGTTGTTTGTTTTGGAAGAGTCAAAGGAAATAATAATAAAAAAATGAGTAGAAAGATTGATAGATAAGATAAGAAAGGTTGAGCATACTAATTTATTACTAAAGCTGTTTTGAACGATGCCATGTGTGCTCTTAATTTCACATTAAAAAGAACGAACAATGGAAAATAAAATGTAACCTCGTCAATGCTAATCCACTCTATTCTCCTCGTATAAACCACCTTCATTATACTGTATTTAGAGGTGGGGGAAAATACCAAATTACCGAGAATACCGGTTTGCTTCGTTAGCGTCTGCTTGGCTAGTTTGCACTCTCTAACTGATCCAGTGCCTATCCTGCACGCTTAACTCACAATTTGTGCATTATCTCCTAAAAGTATGTAAAAACACCTAAAAGCTAATGCATGGAATGAGTCTTTATCATTATGTAATTTTACTAGTAAATATTCAAAATCTTGCCCAAAATTCATAAATAATCAAAATAATGACAAAAACTCACTTTTAACTTTTATATAATGTTGATAGATAAATCTTGGGCTATCTATCTCGTGTATAGATTCTTATCATTTGCTTTATTAACAAATCATATGGCTTCATATTCTTTACAACTGGATTTGGGCCATATGCTGAGTGACGATTGTGAACACTCTAATCTGAAATAATTGACCCATGCATTTTGTGCTCCTGATTCTTAAAAGTAATCCAATTATATGGGGAGAAACCCAGAAAAAAAGATCTTCTATGCCAGTGCCATTGGATTCAAGACATTTGAATTATTTTTCAAAATAGTAAACTATCTCAAAAGTCCCTAACTTTTCGGTTTGTGACACTACAGGTCTCTAACAAAAAAAAAATAGCGCCAGATCCAGATTACCCTAACGTTAAATATAATCACGAATCATATTTTTTGGATCAAATTACCCTCAGACCCTAAAAGAGCATTTTTGTCACTCCATTATATTTTTGACATGTGATTTCTGCCACATTTTTGTCAGCAACTTATGTAATTTTCTAATAAATTATAGTACTTCTGACATAATTAAAATTTTATCATTATTTACACTTTCTATTTTTTAATAATATACATATTTATCATTTTATGCATTAATTAATATGAAAATAATAAAATGAGACCCTTTCTTCCTTATAAAACTCATTTCAGGTATTTTTCAATGTTTTCTATTTCCTCTAATTTTTTTTTGTTTTTTTACCTTGATGTATCGATCGATTTTATTTATTATGATAGTATCCCATGTTTGCAGTATCAATTTATAAATTTACATTGTCTTAATTTCAGATACTATTATTAAAAAAAATCTACAAGAATTAAATATCTAATGTCACATGCTTGAATATTTTCAAAATATTACTCATGTTTCAATTTTATCATGAATGACAAGAAACTATGCAAATTTATATATAAAGATTGAATATTCATATGATGTTAAAAATTTCAGTTTGAGCTAAATTAAAATTTTTAATAAAATATTAATAAATATAAAATCGTCTTAAAGTTAGGCTTACATTAACAAATTAGTTCGATGATATATAATGGAAAAATATTTTAAATGTCAGTGTTTCAAGAAAATAATATTGTATCATTTAATTAAATATGAAATATTTTTTATTCTGTGTATTATTGATTCAGATTTAATTTCATAAATAACTTCACTTTTCTATATTTTTGTTGTTAATCAATGAATTTCCTATATGATATATAACTAGTATATTGTTACCACTAACTAGAAATAGAGGAATATAAGAAGTTTTTTTTTGTGTACAAATATTGACAAAACTTTAATCACGTATGAAGTATGAGAACTTATTAGGATATCACATAAGAAGTTGTTGATATAAATGTGACAAAATTCATATGTCAGCGAATTTAGGGATTGTCAAAAATGCCCTTCAAGCCATTTGGACATTTTCATCCGAAAAGTGGCTAAAAAACATGATTCGTAATTATGTTTAACGTTAGGGTCATCTGACGATATTTTTTTTTGTTAGGGACCTGCAGTGTCATAAACCGAAAAGTTAGGGACTTTTAAGGGTTCACTCTTTAAAAAAAAATCATCTATTAACGTTTAATTCATGATCAATGTAGTTACAATCATCTACTGGCAATAATAAAGGTAAACTCCATCAAACATTAGATTGGTGATTAAGGCAAACTCAAAGTCTCAAATGCTAGCCACAAATATCATGGAAAACAACATTAATTAGTTTGAAAGCAAGAAAATTCGAACCATTAAACTCTCATCAAATTTTCTATAAGTTAATAATTGGGAAAAAAGTATCAAAGTATTAAAATTCTGAATATATCACACCCAAATATGTACCTCCAATACATTAAAGTTTCATATGTTCCCGAAATTATATTGAACACTGGCTCGATAAATAATACTAGTAGCTTATTAGGTTTTATAATTAATTCCACAAAAAGGTAAATTTAACAGGAGATGGAAATAGAAAAAGTGAAAGCTTTTGTTGGGAAGGATCGGATTCTGAATCTCTTTTCAATTCAATCTTCGTCACGATTTACTTTACGGTCGAAAGCAGATTTTTGAGAGCGTCGAAAATGGTAGGACGATCTCACAAAAATTATGAATTATGGTAGAAAATTTAGTGAAAAAAAATATTCAGCTTCATCTTACATTAACATCTAACCAAATTCTTTCGATTTCGGTTTAGATATTTTTGCGCTAATGAAAAGCTGCCTGCTGTTTATTGGTTTAACGAAAGAGTGATGCTAAATGGTCATAATGTGGCCAGCCATAAAAATAAAATATTAATAAAAATCTGTACATTTAATGCTAGTTTTACTTGAAACTTGTTCATCTTAAAAGTATCAATTTTTTAAGACTAATTTACCCTTGTGCATAAATAGGGAGTAGAGTAACAAGAATTTTATTTTAATGTACATAAACACTATATATAATTACTCCCATACGTAAGATTATTGGTTGTCACGTTATGTATCAAACTTGTCTTTTGTCTGTACTTCAATTATAAATTTTGATCTAATAATAAAGGAAACTCGTGAAACGAGCTAAAGAGTCGCCATTCGTCTGTCATTTATTTATTTCTATATTATAGTCGTGTATTTTATATAGCTTTAAGAATAGTCATATAGTACAGATGAATTATATCGATTTACACTAAGTTAATTATCTCATATTTAGTTTAAGTAGCAAAGTTGAGGCATATTGGTACTTTTCTTTTGTTTTGTTGTTGGGTGTGTTGTAATAATTGAAAATAAACTTAATTTTTAGTAATATAATCCAAATGTTGGTAAAAATATCTACATATTAACTCATAATATTACATGACTCCATGTGCTAATAATATATTAGCAACAATATATTAATATGAAGCTGTATTTATAATTTTTAATATTTGATATTATTATTGGTATTGTCAATATAACCTATAGTATATTCTTGTAACAAAATTTTAAATGGTATCATAATATAGTTTGAAGTAAAAAATTGAGAAAAGGGTAATTAAGTAAAATTATCTTAGCACTAACTATTACTATTAATTTATTGCATTGACTTTTATAATTATTTACAAAAATGCCATTGTGTGACTAGCCACATTATGGCCACATAGCATTACTCTTAACGAAATTATTGTGCTGATATTCAATGATTAAGGTATCTCACCCAAAAATCATAACGAAATGTTTTATTTTTAAAAATAGAATTAAAATTTGTGAATATTCTAAAATAGTAAAATATGACTAATTTTTGTTACGGATGAAGTATAAAAAACGATTCAGAGGTAATTCAAAAATAAATACAACTAAAATTAATTAAAACGGAGTGAATATTATATTTATAGAAACAAAATTCTAGGCCAACCTAAAAATGAATACAACTAAATTTATTAAAACGGAGCGAATATTATATTTACTCACGAGTTTAGTCATTGCATTATCAAATAATAATTGCAGCATCTTATATTCTTATCTTACCATATTAAGTTGATTTATGGTGTATTTAGTCAAATCAATAAATTATTAAGCAAGTTAGATTTGTCGTTATGCGGACTTTGGATGATGTGGTTTTCAATTCGCTAGTGGATGTTTCGGACACTAGCTATTAGTATAATTATGTATAGCAAAATCATCATCATGTCGACATAATAAATTAGATAAAATAATTAAAACAAATTAAAAAGGTCGATTTTAACTATTAGAGATGTCAATTGGTGAGCCAATCACAAATTAGGCTCGGCCTAAACTCAGTGAACCAATCACAAATTAGTGAAAATCTACATGCATGTGATCTTTTCAAATAGAATTAGTGAAAAACTACTCCATCAATCTCATTAAAAATAAACATTTTTCTTTTTAGTTGTTCCTTTAAATATGAAATATTTTTTTAAAAAAAATCATCTTTATTTTTCGTCTCTCTTACTTTATTTTCTCCTATTAATTCAAAAAAATATTATATAAAATTCCATTTGAAAAACAAATATTTTATTTTAATGGGACGGAGGGAGTACTGTGTAACAATTTTTACAAATGAAAACCGATTTTATCCACTATTGAGATACACCTATTTTTTTTATAACATAATCTACAATCATTCACTTTAGAATAATGGCAATACAATCCACAATCGTAATATTGACCACCGTGGCTTTTGCTAACTAGCTGGACAACAATCAATATTGTGGATTGCAAACAACAAGAAATGACATATTTGGGGCACACAGTAATAATATATTGATTTTTAAGAAGAATTTATCGTGTAGAATATTTGCTAGGTAGAAATAATTATTTTCACTAATTCACACTATATTTATGAGGATAAAACACGATTAACATGACATACATACATTTTCTTTAAAAAAAATTGATGTAGACAGGGACCAAATGGTTGCAAGTATGTTTAACTTTTGTGTTTATAACTAGTATTAGTTTTATGCCTATATATAACCATGATAAATAGGCGAATGTATCAATGGATCCTGCGTTACACAATTTTATACGAGCATCAATAAATGATACAGCATGGTCAATTGTGTAGTGTCACATCTTATCCTTAACTTGGGTCAATAGTTTGGGTCCACATTAATTTATCGATGGATCTTATTCATATTAATCATGAGGATGCATTTTCTATATATGGCCCATTAATCATTATTTGGAATTTCTCCACTTTTCACCTCTTTCTTTCAGAGGATCATTATTTTTGTGATAAAAGGTGGAAAAAGTGTGAATACAAATTTCGCTTATAATTTTCTTTATAATGAGGTAGTCGTCATATTGTGCTATGAAATGGCCCAAAACGGAAAGAGAATATAAGTCTCACAAATTATTTAGATACGTAGGGTGTGTTATATTGCTAACTATTTAAGTTGTTAACTCTACTAACTCACTAATGCAGTGTAATGCCAACACAATATATTGAAGTTCAATAAAATTATATGTTGACATTTTAATGTCATCATGTTGACATTTTTAATACACTGCGTTGATGAGTTAGCAACTTAAATAGTTAGCGATTGATCATATACCCTACATACGTATACGTAAACATTATTGACTTTTTAATTAATATTGATCGGATACTATCCACTAATATCAAGTTCATCTCAATAGCAAGTGGAAAGACTCATTGTTCTCATCCTCGATCGGTAACAACAACAAACACAATCCATTTCTCTGTTTTCTTGCCCGACCACAATTAAGATCGCAAATAATGCTCGATAATCCCATCAATGCGATGTATTCTCGAATCCAAGAACGGTAAGAAATTCTTATATTCATCTAATGAGCGCAACGGAAATAGCATACAAGAATAAAAGATCAAGATTCATAATTATATTACAAGTTGGGCATGTAAAACATAACAGAATTAAACCTTACTTGTTGTGTTGTTTTCTTCGATTGATTGAATCTTGCAAGTTGAATCCACTACTATCGAGATCCACTTGCAATCCAATCCGATGCAGAAA
The DNA here is from genome assembly GCF_004379255.2 of Salvia splendens. NCBI lineage: Eukaryota > Viridiplantae > Streptophyta > Magnoliopsida > Lamiales > Lamiaceae > Salvia > Salvia splendens. The sequence continues at coordinate 19,875,056 of NC_056049.1, forward strand.
CTATCCCGGTACAATTGCCATGTAGAAGAAAGCTAAGAATTCTCTCTACAAAGCTTTACGAATTTTTTATCTTGTGTTGCTTCTGTTCCCTCCACTTTAACCTTTTATTCATTCTCCACAATGAAGATTAGTAGGTGAAGAGTCATGCAATTGAAAGGTCATTTGGGCCTATGATTATTGGGGCTGATGAATTAATATATTTGTAACCCAAAAATAATTACTTAATCCGTATTAATCTAAATCTAGCCTATTTCCTTTCAATAACACAATTCAAATATATTGTTACTTTTGTTTGTGTCTTTATCCTTGTCCAAACGCATCTTCTTCCTCTATTGCGTCTATCTTGGACAAGATTGCAGTGTTGAAACACTTAAATATGGTTTAACATTATTGTCTGAAGATTGTACATGCATATGGCTATCTATCAAACCAAATTTCAGCTACTTTTTTGGTGAATTTGGAAGAATTTTTAGTTTTTGGTAGATGTTTTAGATTTTGGGAATTGATAATTGGACGTCGGAAGTTGGTGCCACAAAATCGTTGAAAGCCATCTTTAATCATAAAAGGTGCTATTACAAAATATTACTACTAATGATTGAAGTAACATCGTGTAAGCGGTATGCAAGGGCGGATGCAGGAATTTTTGTTAGTAGTGACTTCACTATATACTCTCATTATCTACAAAAAATAGTTTTATGGACGAAACAGGTTTTAATGCTTATTGATATCGTAAAAAAATAAACAGAAGCAATTATAAAGTACAATGAGAGGGGAGAAAAATTGGTGGAATCTTTCTATAAATAGAAACGATATTAATTTTGGTGAATATACCAAAAAAAGAGTATTTTTGTAAATGGGCTTATAGTATTTTTTTATGATAAAAAATATAGTAAAAATACAAGAAGTTTTTGCATAATTAGGTTGAAAAATAAAATTCTAAAATTTAATTTATGGATTAAAGTCCCTAAGAAAATAAAAATTGAGTTTACATCGATTATTTGGAAAGAAAATTAAAATAATACTTTGTAAATTATGATTCTAGAAAAAAGTTATAAAGGAGACGAAAAATTAGAATTCACTGATTGAAAACTAAGTAATTAAATTGAAATTTAGTTTACTTTCCCAAGTCCAAATAAAGTTTAACCAAACACATATTTACATAAATCCAAATATTTCCATCAATATTAATAGACTTTTAAGAGTTGTTGTACTTTTAATTTAATTTATTAGCCAATAAAAGAATCGCAATTTTTAGAAAAGCACATCACCTTGACACATTTTACTAGAAAGTTTATAATATTAATTGTAATCAAGTATTCAAGTCATCTTCTACCTCAAATTCATCTAAGTAAATCATTGCTCTTCATTTTATTCTCTGTAATGTTTATCTTCTTGATTCATTTCAGCCCCTCTTAATATTCAATTGTTGATGATTTAGTCTTCATTATCATTAATTTGGTGAGGGCTAGAGATAAATTTTTTTTAAAATAATCATTTTTAAAATAGAAAAAATCCCAAAAATTATTTTGGGGATGGCGCCAGTGGCGGTATGTGATATGAACGATTAGCTAATTAGGCCATCCACAACGCTGTCACTATACCGTCCCTTAAATTACTATTTTGCGGGCCCCATTGTACTTTTTTACTCCTTCCCTTAACTAAGGGACAGAACTTGCAACCTTCCGTCCCTTAAATTACTATTCACTCAACCTCATGCGAGGCAAACTCTTGTGGCCCGCTGCGCGAACCGTCACCAGACGAGTATTGACCACTCGCCGTGTGCTTCGTGCGCTTCAACGTCGAGCCCGTGCTGGACCGCACACCACCGGCCCACCTTTCCTCGTCCTTGACGACCTCCCAAACATCGACATATTTGAATTGTTTACCGATGTCGTCGAAGTAGACCCGCAAAGCCGACCTCAGAATGTCGGCTCCCGTGGCTCCGCTTTGGTAATGAGCCGCTTCATTCATGTGGATGGCGCAGAATCGTTTGACCTCTCTGTCGACTCGGTCAAAGTAAGCGCGTAGCATCTTATATGTGCGGCGGCGGGTCTTTTTCGGCTTAATCTCGTGGTAGGCCTCGGTGACCTTTTCCCAAAAGCACTTCCGGGGTTGTTGATTCCCGACGATGGGATCGTACAAGACGCTGATCCTGGCGTTGTACACCACCAGCGTTTCTTTGGGGCCGTACGGATGCCTGTTTAGATCCTCCTCCTCCTCCTCGTCCGCCTCGGCCTCCTCCCCCAACTCGGCCTTCTTCCGGAGTAGGTTGAACCGGATAATCCTCCCGAATCTGGGATAATCCCTGCGAATACCGCGGGGCGGAGGGACGGGCATATGCATCAACATCAAAATTGGGTGGTTGGTACCCCCGGCGTCGACGAACCCTGGGTGCCCGGCGTCGACGAACCGAAACCACCCAATGTGTTGTACATGCTCCCCCAGTCGCCACCACCGGAGTTTCTGTCGCCGGACATTTTGTGATGAGATGTTAGATGAAAGTTGGAGAGGAAATGAAGATGATTGGGGAAGAATAGATGTATAGTTGTGTGTGAAATGAGGATGAATTAGGAGTATTTATAGAGTAAAATAAAAAAGGAAAACGACTACTAATGGAATATTACCGTTTCACATTTTTTATTTTTATTTAATTCGATTTTTTTTAAAAAAATGAATTATTGCGTTAGCCTGACGAGCCCACTCACGGGACTGCGAGTGGGCGTCACGCATGGCCTGGGAGCGCGCCACGTCGCCTCAGCCATGGGCGGATCCAGCTTGCAAGGTGCTGGGGCAATTGCCCCTCCTCACCCCTACCTCACTCTTATACATTTACATATAAATTTCCAATTATATACTCTAATTATACTAATTGCCCCTTCTTAAATACATAAATTTTTCCTATAAAATTTTGCCCCTTCTCAGATGAAATCCTAGCTACGCCCCTGGCCTCAGCGCATGGCGAGCCGTCTCTTGTTTTGTCACTGCGGAACGGGATGGGTGACGGGATGGGGACAAGACGGGATACGGCAACGCGTCATGCCGCCGTCCCGTCCCTGAGTGACGGGATACGGGCCACCCGCGTGACGCAATGCGGGTGGCCTTATACTATACTCCAATATATTATTACGGGAGTAACTCGCTGGCATTATCTGATCTACGTGTTTCATTAAATTAATGAAATACTTTTTTTGCAATTTATAGTGGGCAAGTATGATCTGAATCTCTTATTATATGTTATATCTCTCCAAATCATTTGTATGTCGCCATGTGTCTGTGCACAAAAGTGAAACAGACCCCCTTGAATGAAAAGAAAATATCCCAATTCCCAAATGTGTTAAAATTAAAAAAAAAATGTTAAACCACCCCACGACAGATAAACATGCATTTATACTTGAGGAAACCGAAATAGGTATATAATTCTCGTCCATTTAAATGTTATACATTATTCTTAAAAACCAGTCTTACTTTTATGTCATAATAATAAAATTTTATTTTTAATATATAAATATATACTTCGTTCGCCGCACAAGAATATACACTCTTTCATTTTAGTCCGTCCCATGAGAATATGCACTTTCTAATTTTAGAAACTCTTTTCTCTCAAATAAGGTGTGACCCATTCTCTACTAACAATATTTTAATTACATTTTCTCTCTACCTCTCTTACTTTATCAATCTTGTACTACCTCCATCCCACATTAAGTGTCCACGTTTGACTTGGCACAGATTTTAAGAAATATAAAGGAAAGTGAGTTGAAAAAGTCAGTGGAGTAAGAGTCACACTTTATATATTAGTTTTAAAATAAAATATGTGTGGAATAAATTAGTGGAATGTGAGATCTACTTACTATTTACAGTAAAAGTGAAAGTTGACTCTTATTGTGGGACTTACTAAAATGACAAAAATGGACTCTTATTATGGGACGACGGTAGTATTAAAACTCGTACCGAATTCAAAGTGCATATTTTTTGGGACGGATAAAATAGTATACTAAAATATTGTACTAACTTGTTTCTATAGTTCAAAGTAAATATTTTATCATGTATACACTTTTCTTTTTAATTTATCCCAAATAAGATGATACATTTATATTTTGGAAACTTTTTTTTTGCATCCAGCCATTTTTTCTATCCTCAATTATATATTCAAATCTCTTTTTCTCTATATTTAATATTACTTACAATAACTTTTTCTCTTTCTAATTAAATATACTCTCTTCGTTCTATATTAGTGGAGTCATTTTGTCATTTTGGTACGTTACATATTAGTGCAGTCATTTCTCTTTTTAGTAAAAATCAAAATATTTCTTCTACGTACTTTACTCTCTCTTACTTTACTATTTCTTCATCTCTCTACTTTTTTCATTTCCTACTTTATTCTTCTTTTCCTTAACATATTTAACATAACAACTCCTAAAGTTTCATATCGATTAAGAAATGTGGCAATTTAGCTAGAGGGAGTGATCAGATATCATCTTTAACACTCTCTCCGGCCTACTTAAGATGACACACTTTTCTTTTTAGTTTGTCCCAAATAAGATGACAAATTTCTTTTTTTGGCAATCTTTTCTTTCCAATTAATACACTCAACCACGTTTTCTCTTCCCAATTAAATATTCTACTCTCTATTTAATACTTACACCCATGTTTTCTCTCTTCAATTAAACACATTATCAACAATTCTTAAAATCCCGTGCTGATTTTTAAATGTATCATCGTAACCCGGACGGAGGGAGTAGTACTAAGTGGTAGTACTACTTATTAATAATCTAAAATATAAATATGAAAATGAATGATAAAAACAGGATTGTACCTTCTGCTGCTTCTGCTACTTCGTTTTATAAATGCATACACAATATACAAACCGCCTTCTCTCTCTGTGTTGCTTGTATATCTCTTCCACTGGATTGTATCTCAATCATTCTCTTGCTTGAAGAGTGAGTCGCCATACAAATTTCTCTTTCAAGATAAGATTTCTTCTCTGGTCACCATGAATAAACAGGATTTGCTGAAGGTTCAGGTACACAGTTTGTTTTCAATTCTTCTTCAATTTTAATCTCATTCTTAACTTAAACCTAGAAATTGGAGCTGTTTAATCTGTATTTGATGCTGGTAAATGCAGACATGTGTTTTGAGAGTGAACATTCACTGCGAGGGTTGTATGCACAAGGTGAAGAAGAAGCTGCAGAAGGTCGAAGGTAAGTTCAGTCTAGTTTTGATTAATTGAGTTACCGAATTTGGGCGAAATGAAAAATAGTTTGAAAATTGCAGGAGTGTATAAGGTGAGTATAGATTCGGAGCAGGGGAAGGTGACGGTATCGGGAAATGCAGATCCGCCGAGCCTAATCGAGAAGCTTGAGAAGGCGGGGAAGCACGCCGAGCTCTGGGGCCCGCAGAAGGGCGCTGGAACGACGCCGTTTCCGATCTCGCACGACCAGCTTAAGAAATTCCAGATTGAGAACTTCAATAAGAATAATAATCAGAAGAATGGATCCGTTCAGCAGCTTCCTTTTAAGAAAGGTGTTGAGAAGGCTCCGGCGAAGGACCACAAATCGGTGAGATTTGAGTTGCCGGAGGACGATGATGAAGAGGATTACGATGATGTTTTTGATGAGTTTGATGAGGATGAGGATTTTGAGGATGAGTTTGGGGAAGTTCATGGTAAGGTGCCTGTGAAAGGGGCGGTTGGTGGCGGCGGTGGGGAGAAGCTGAGTAAGGGCGAAAAAGGCGGTGGTAAAGAGGGGGGGAAGGCGAAGAAGAAGGGCGGGGGCGGGGGTGGGGGTGGGGGCGGTGGGATTGATATGTTCATCAAGGGAATGTTGAACAAGGCTAGTGGGAAGAAGAAGAGGAAATCAGAGAAGAGTAGCAAGAAGAAAGAGGGATTTGAGTTGGGAGATGGTAAAAAGGGGAAGAATGATGATAATGGAACAAATGGACGGAGCAAGAAAACAGGGGATAATTTACATGGAGGCAAACAGCAGCATCATAATCAGCAGCAGCAGGCTTTCAATGAGATGAAAGGGAATCATAAAGGAGGTGGTGGTGGAGGCAGGAATATGGAGATGATGGGGCTTGCGGCGATGAACAATGATGGGGGGTTCCCGGGGGCGGGACAGGGGAATCCATACAGCCAGCAGCAGCAGCAATACATGGCTCAGATGATGATGATGAATCAGATGAATCAGCATGGCCATGAAGGGGCCTATCATCATCCCATGGTTTACGCAAGGCCGCCGCCGCCTGCGCACATGGGCTACGGTGGTCCGGCTCCCCAGATGGGCTACGGTTACGGTCCTTACGGAGCACCACCGGCGGCCTCAGGGGGGTATGCTCATGTTTTCAGTGATGAGAACACTGATAGTTGTAGTATTATGTAAAAAATTATGGGGGGTTTAATCTTTATTTAGGGTTGTGTTTTGCCACAATTAGTGTTATCATCGATTGTATTTTATCATGTGTCTTGATGTTATGAAGCGGTTGAGGGTTTATCAATTCTTGTTTGTGAGTTTTGAGCATGGAGGAGTGGGATATTCATATTTGACTGAATGATGTATCTAGGTGTGTGGTAATTGTAGGACATGGTCAAGCATTGCCCGTGACAGCTTTGAATAATATGTACGGACGCCTAGAAACAACAAAATATTTTTTATTGATTGTCGCCATACCCATAAATTGATTAAATAGCAACAAAAAAAAAATCAATTTTTTTTAAATTGTCGGTTTAATGCTACTTGATTTTATTTTTATATCCCTTTCATTATTCGTTGCTCAATATGTTACTGCTGATCTTTTGTAGTTTTTGCTCAAATTTATTAATACTGTCATTTCTTGATTATTGCTCAACGTATACAGTAATTCGTAATATTAATGTGTTTTACATAATGGAATTCAAAGATAAGTACCAATTCACAAGTTCATTCACACGCATATAAAGTTATATCAGTAATTCTAATTTTTTTATATATGTAAATAGTCTAAATTAACTCTTTATGGCCGATCATATTTAACATCACTCTATTTCTTTTTCAACTTTATTTTGGATGAATTGTTTAATTTTGAAAGAGATAGTGTTTATTTTGGATGAATTGTTTAATTTTGAAAGAGATAGTGTGAGTGATGAAACGCTCCCATTTCTATGGTTTTGTTCACATGCTGGATTTGGTGTGAGTGTCAGTTTGTATAAAAATAAAAATAAAAATAAAAATAAAAATAAAATTTGTGTTTTGTCTATAAAATTTTGGAGTCGATTCTGTAGGTAGTAAGATGGATTATGGCATAAACAAAGATTTTATTCCAGGGGAATCGATCGTAGTATTGATACCTTTAATTAATTTTTAAGTAGATATGCTAGACTTTTAAAATACTTAGATAAAACAAAAGATTCGATCTTTAAAGTTTTAAACGGATACAAGTAGTAAGAATATCCACTATGGGATAGCCGCAGCTATAGCCCCCGCCGGGGCGGTCTCGGGGCTATTATAGTGGGGGCGACTTCCGCCCTGAGCCGGACGAAAAATTTGGGGCGGACGGTCATGCGGCGTCTTCAGGGCGAGGACGCGCCGGTCCGGGGCGGACGCGGCGATTAGGCGGGGCTATCCATAATGGGGCGGCGGTCGGCGCGCCGGCCGCCCCCCTAGAATTTTTTTTTTATAATTTTCAACATTTTTTGAGAGAGGAAGTGAGAAGGAAGAAGGAAGAAGGAAGAAGGAATTTTTTTTAATACACGTTTTTTTTGTTATAATTGGTTATAAAATTTCGGGACTATTGGAAGTGTCCGCCTATAGTGGCGGAAACCTTTTTTTTTTGGCACGGACAAAAAAACTGGGGCTGTGAACAAAAAAGTGGGCGGGACTATTGAGGACGTCCGCCTTATAGTGGATACCCTAAGTTCTGTGTGAAAAAAATCCAACATTTGAATAATGAGACAACACGCTAAAGACGTGTTCACTTTGCTCTATTTCATTTCTAGAGAAATGGGCCCGTAAAGATTTGGATAGGAATGGCCCACATAATTGAAACCAGCTAATCCCTCCATCCGTAAAATATTATCCAAGTTTAACTCAGCACGGATTTTAAGAAATGTGTAAAAAAATGATAATAAATAGTTAGAGTGGAGAAATGGTAAAGTAAGAGAGAGAATAATGTAAAGAAGAGTCATTCTCTACATTATTCTCTCTATTACTTTACCATTTCTCCACTTTAACTATTTATTATCATTTTTATAAAACGAGTGCTCAAAAGTGATTGGGACTGCTAAAGCGGGACATAGGGAGTATTTAAGTGCATCTTGTGTTGTTTGCTTATATGGAGTAATAATTGCTATTTTATTAATAAAATTTTAATTTTTATCACGACAATTAGTTAATTTTGTTATTATTTCAATTACCGGATTGAATTTAATTAATCAATAGATAAGTTAGTCTATTCTACTACTTTATCTTACTGACATTTTATCAAACACATAATGTGCTTATGTCAATATAAATCTATTCTACTTTATCTTACAATGAATCTAACCAAAAATATTAACCAAAATTTACAGAAAATAAAAAATATATCAACACTGGAGTCTTTCCCATCGCCGCTGCATCGATTGTGAATTTCAGTCAAAACATCAACTTTCTCGACAACTTCTCCACCGATTCAAATTTTGTCTAAAAAATGCAAATCGTGTTTTTTGCTACTAAACTTATTCAAAAATTTTCCAAAAAAAATGTAAATGGGTGACTGAGAATTGATGCACATTCCTTTTCCAGTCTCAGTGTCACCGATTTGCAAATTGGGGTCTTTTTTCATATTTTTGTGGAGATGGATGAGGGTTCCAGATACGGGAAAGAGAGAAACTATAAATGGGTGAGGTTTACAGATATTTTCAATCTCAAAGTCTCGCTCGCTGCTTCATCATTTTTTTTAATTTTTTTTATATTTTTGTGGAGATGAGAGAGAAACTAAGAGCATCCGTAATGGCGACCGGCCGACCGGCGTGCCGGAAGTCCACGCGGGACGTCCGCCATTAGGCAACAGGGAGGCGGACGGGGACGTGAGTTGCAGACACCGGAGTTCTGCGGCACTCTGGGGACGTCCGTCGTGACGTCCGCCATTGCAGTGCCACGACGGACGTCCCGATTTTTAATTTTGTTTTTTTTAAAAAAAACTCTATATATACGGCTCGTTGAACTTCATTTCATTCGCACCACTTGTTTTAACGAGTTTCTCTCTCTCTCTCTGCGTTTCTTTTATATATCCAAAATGGCTAGTGGTAGTGGTAGTGGTGCGGGTGGTAGTGGTGGAGGTGCTGATGACCTACGCCGGTGAATTAAAGAATAGTTGCGGGCCGTTATGCTCAGGGAGATAAATCGAGCGATACAAGCAGCCTTACAGTAGCAGCAGCAGCCGGCGGTACCTCGACCCATCCATCATCGAACTATAGTACCCCGGGATCACATCGCTGCACACCGTCGGTTGTATGAGGACTACTTCGCTCCGGAGCCGCTGTTTGGGGAGAACATGTTCCGGCGACTTTTTAGGATGCATCGTCCGCTATTTCTGCCTATCGTGGGCGCTTTAGAGCGTCGATACGAGTATTTCAGGATGAGAGAGGATGCGGTTGGTAAACCCGGCCACACGCCCATACAGAAGTGCACTGTCGCAATCAGGCAGCTGGCATACGGAGGTGCGGCCGACATGTTCAACGAGTACCTCCAAATCGGCGAGATGACTGCCCGCGAATGTCTGAAGTATTTTTGTGAGGGCGTTAGAAGATATTCGGGGATAGGTATATTCGGAAACCTACACCTGAAGATTGCCAGGCTCTGATGGATATGCACGGGAGTCAGCACGGCTTTTCGGGAATGTTGGGCAACATAGATTGTATGCATTGGGAGTGGACGAACTGCCCCGCCGGCTGGAAAGGGGTGTTTCACTACCGGTTTCAAGGGCAAGAATCCCACGATGATCCTTGAAGCCGTAGCTGACTACCAGCTGTGGATTTGGCATGCGTATTTTGGAGTAGCTGGGTCGAACAACGAGATCAACGTCCTCTAGTTGTCCGACCAGTGAATGGGCGTTGGTCCGGCCGTCAGTTTCGTCGCCAATAGCAACTAGCACAATATGAGCTATTATTTGGCGGATGGGATATGCCCTATGTGGCCTGTCTTTGTGAAGACGATCAGATGCGCAACAGACGAACAGAAGATCTATTTTGTGGGTCGTCAGGAGGCAGTGCGTAAGGATGTGGAGCGGACATTTGGTGTGCTCCAGGCTCGATGGGTGGCAGTGAAGGGTCCATCACGGTTGTGGTATATTGACATCATCGCTGATATCATGTACGCATGTATTATCATGCACAACATGATTGTCGAAGATGAAGGTCCAGCACTGACTGATTGGGCCAATGATGATGTTGATGCTGCCGGTCCAAGCCACGGCGTGGCCACCGCCAATGTAGTATGGGGATACCGCATGAAGAGACCGATCGAGTCCGTGCATTTGCCGACATGCGCCAACGACAAGCCCATATTCGACTCCAGAATGATATAATTGAAGAGTTATGGACGCGAAGGGGTCGTCGTTGATATTTACAATGTAATTTGTTTAGACTTTTTTTGTTGAAATGTACTTTTTTTATTTATTTTTATTTAATGAAATTATCATTGCACTTTCTCCGTCCGTATTCGTGTTGAAATTTTAATTCCGTAAATTGTTTAATTTGGTGAATTTGTGAATTTTTATTATTGTGGATGTCCGTCGGGATGTCCTTGGGGATGTCCGTCATTATGCAGTGGGATGTCCTTATGACGTGGCAGTGCAGTGGGAGGTCCTTATGACGTGGCATGAGGTGTTTTTGGGAAGTCCGTCGGGATGTCCGCCGGGACATCCGTCCCACTGTGAATGCTCTAAACATGGCTCCAGATATGGGAGAGAGAAACTAATACTGGCCGAATATGAAAAGAAGAAGATCAAAGAGCGCCAATTTTACCTCCAAATATGAGAAGGATATAAAAGTAAAATCAAGGGATAACTGCCTTAAAAGTCACCAACTTTGCCCGAATTTTGGTTTTTCCCACGACCTTTAAAATTGGCGTATAAAGTCACCAACTTTGCATTTAGTCGCCGATTTCCCATGATGGTTTTTCCGGCGAAAGAGCAAGCTGACATGTCGTTTTTAATTGATGTGGCATCTCGTGGCGGCTGACATGGTCAAGCATTAATTACTGTGCAATAAAATAAAAAAATAAATTTTCAAAATAAATTTAACAATAAAAATTACAAAAACAAAAAAACCCCACCCCACCCCCAATTCGCCCCCAAATTGGCTTAACCTAATCGACCAGCCTAATGGACGAGCGAGCGACGACGACGACCTAATCGACGAGCGAGCGAGGAAGACAGCCTAATCGACGACGACGAGGAGTCCATAGGCTTACTTACCTGCAACGGCGACGGACGGGCGACGAGCTGTGCGTAAGGCTTCCTCAATGATAAGGCCTATTTCATGCATCGGTTTAGGGGTAAAATGTACGCTACTTGATTAGTTTATCGCGCAAAGCGAGTGTTAATTGTGTAGGAATGCCGCTTGACCAAGGGCAACAAGGCCAAGCTGATCAAGATGGTACAACAAGCGAAAAAGTCCAAAAATCGGGGGAATGATCAAGGGGGGTGATCAAGCAGTTAGGCGGGGACCACGATGTTCTAGAGGAGAAGCACGTGAGGATGATGCGCTGGATGGTGATCATCAAGCTGTTATTAAGGACGACATTCTAGAAGGGGACACGTGCTGATACGTAAGACGCGAAGACGAAGCTGACTCATCATTCTGTTATGGAGGAACGGCGAAATTCTAGAAGAAGGGCGCGTATCAATTGATGAAACGCTCGATCCCAGCAAGGACGATTATTCGCTGCTGATGACCTTATCCTGGCTGGAGGTCGTTGCGGCGAGCTTATAAATAGAGGACGTGCCACCATTAGAAAGGTGTTCGGAAAAAAGCTCAGAAAATAATCTTCATTTTTATCTTCTTTTCTAGTTTAGTTTCCAGTTCCGAAGATAGCTTAGTTAGAGAAATGGTCAGTTAGAGAGAGAGCGACCGAAGGGAGCGCGACAGAATACTACATATTTATTCGACGCCGTCCCAAGTTTCCGACTGAGAGCTTCTCGGCTTTACTCGCTTTCTTATTTCTTGAAGTTGTTAGCTTAGTTTAAATTTTGTGTTGTTCCGTAGTTAAAGAATTGATCTTTTTGTATTCCGCATGTTCACAGCACTGTTTTGAAGCATTGAGTATAAAAATTGAAGTTACTTTGTTTTCTTCATCGTATTTACAGTTCCGGTTTTAGTTTCGCTTTTAAGTCTCTGATCTAGTATTTCATTATGTTGAATGTTAAGGTGTTTTCGCAGTTTCGTAGTGTGATTAGGTAGTTAGTCTTTACTCCAACCTGTCGTTCACTTAGTCCAATTTCTGTTTCTTCCAGCATTATGAGTGCCTTGATCAAGTAGATAGTATATTTTCTGCCTAGCGTAATCCAGTAGCTTAAAAACTCCCAACTTAAAGCGTGGCAGTAGCCGACCCCCGTTCACTACTCACACACTCGATACACCGGTTTCTCTGTGGGACCGAATCCATACTTGCCGCTTTACTGGTAAAGTAGTGCGAGTTTGGGAGTTATAAATATATTTGCGGTGGGGACGAGAGAGAACGCCTTGATCAAGTGGCAACGACATTTGCTAACTGATCAACTCGGTTCAGTTATCTTCCATATAGCTTGATCCACTCGCGTCAACTCAAATCGCCGCTCACCAAAATGGCGCCGTTGCCGGGGAAACATGGTGTTATTTCATGGATGTGCTTAGTGAATAGGTGTAAATAGTTTTGTTTATTTCTTTTCTAATTGGTTATCTTTCTGTTCATGAGAAGGTACCACCGCGGAGGACACTGGAATCATCCTCTCATCGACAGAGATACAAACGCTCATTGGCGAGTCCAAGAAGCCGTTGTTGTTACCACTCGATACAGAGCCTCGTTAGCAGCGCTGATCAACTGACCAGCGAGGAAGAAGGAGAACAGAACGCGCCACCAAAGCCACCACCACTTGAGCAAGCAAAAGCAAAGATGGCCCTCGTCGACAACGACTCAGGAATCGGCTCCCTACATGCCCACGACGAGAAGGAGCCCACCCATGCCATCGCTATCACTCTAGGAATGCGCACAATCGCAATCAAATCAGGAGTGCTAGCCGTTTTGTCCAATTTCTATGGCCGCTCGAAGGAGTGTCCTTACGCTTTTCTTGAGGAATTTTGCAGATACTGTGATATTCAACCCATGCCGGCTGGATCCACTTCGGAGGATTATAGGCTCAAGGCTGTACCCTTCGTCTTGAAGGGCGACGCAGGAGTCTGGCTGTCGAGGTTACCAGAGGGATCGATCAGGACATGGGCTGAGTTCTGCATGATATTCTTAGACCGCTTCTTCCCAGCGTCGAAGATGAGTGCCCTGAAACGAGACATTACGGAAGCCAGGTAGGAGTATGATGAGCCCCTGGGATAGTACTGGGACAGATTTCAAGGGCTGCTTCAAGCATGCCCCAACCACAAGATGGGAGATCGGGAGGTCTATCAACATTCTATGGCGGACTTACGGTGGATAGCAAGAACGATCTCAACCTAGCAGCCCAAGGGGATTTCTCAAAGACCCCATTCAGTCAGGCGAAAAGCATTCTAGAGAAGCTAATTGAAGCCAAGCGATCGTATGAGACCTCCCGTGGCCAGTACAGAAGAGGTGCCGTGCACGCAGCGGAGACAAGAAGTGATGAGAAGCTGGAGGATCGATTCGAGCAGATGGAGAAGAAGCTGTTGGAGGCAGTAGAAAAGTCCAGAGCGCCTCCACCGCCTGCACCCAAGGAGAAGCCATATGTGCCGCCACCTCTAGAGGAGCACCATTACTATTATTGTGAGTTCCCTCCTGAAGCGGAGCCACAACCGCAGGTGAATGCCATCGGCCATTGGAACGCAAATGGCAACTGGATCCAGAGAAAGCAGAGGGATGCTCCGTAGCGAGACCATCCAAACTTCAGGTCGAGTGAACAAAACCCAAGCCAACAGCCCCAAGCATCGACGCAACAGATACAACCCTCTGAAGGGCAACCCATTTCCCGCTCGGAACCAAGAGAGATCAAACAACGGGGGGAACAGAATGCAGGGTGGTCAGGAAAATTGGTCAAGCGGACGTCAAGGGAACTGGTCTAGTGGAGGAAAACCTAATTGGTCAAGCAGACAACAGGAAGGAAATTGGGGCTACAGAAATCAGGGCCACTAGTCAAGCAACCAGGGGAGACAACTGAACAATTAGGTGGTGAGTTATGTCCCGCCACATCAAAGAGGCAACCAACATCATCCAGGTAACCAACAGCACAACCAGCCACAGTACCAGCCAGACCACTATGGGCAGTCCGACTACGCTCAGCCGAACCACGGTGGGGGGCCATCGAATCAAAGATACAACCGGCACCCCAACAAAGGTCAAGGACAAATGATAGTCCCGCACCATCCTAATGATGCGATGCGAGAAATTCAGGAGGCTCAGAAGGAGCAGCGGGCGGCGCTGGACATGCTTACAAAGCAGTTATCTCAAGTTGCCATGTCACTGGGAGAGCTGAGAGGAAACGAAGGCAAAATTCCTGCCACGGTACAACAGCCTTGTCGTGAGAACATTAACGAAGTCTCCCTGAGGTCAGGGAAGGTGTACCAGAGCCCCAGCCCACCTGCAGTGTCCCCAGCGTCTATACCTGGACCAAGCCATCAAGATGGGCGGTGAGACCATAGGAGAGAATCGACAAGAAGAAGCCGAGAAGGTCAATCCATATCTATACCGTGGAATGGTGACCAGGAAGAGAGACGCCACAATCGATGTGTCCAGCATGTTCAAGGATTTGGAAGTCAAAGTGCCACTCTTGACAGCATTGAAGATGCCCCAATCAGCAAGTTTATAAAAGACTATCTAGCGGGGAAGGTCAATGAGGACGGGAGAATGATTGCAGAGGAGAACTTCTCTGCCGTGATCCAGAGGAGCGACCTCCCATCGAAAAAGACCGACCCAGGGATGTTCACGCTCCCGATTTCGATTGGAGATATTCAAGTGGAGCACGCCATGTGCAATTTGGGAGCATCTATCAACGTTCTGCCATATGCTATCTATAAGAAGCTGGGGGAGGCCAAGCTAGTCGATACTGATATCATGATACAGCTGGCCGACAGATCGTGCATTCACCCAGAGGGAATTACGGAAGACGTAATCGTGAAGGTGAATAACTTTCTGTACCTAGCCGACTTCTTCATCATCAAAATGACAGAGCCAGCGGCGAAGGAGTCCAGTGGAGTCCTGTTGGGAAGACCGTTCTTTTCGACGGCCAGTACTATTATCGACGTCCGTAATGGGATGATCAGCTTGGATTTCAACATAGAACATTTTACGTTCAACATCGATGAAGCGATGAAGCGACCGTCAGACTGTGAAAATGTGTATTCGGTGGACGTGACGGAGCCACTGGTGCAGGAGTACCTGGAGGAGGAATTTTTGCAAAGACAGTTCACAGACTCCACCATGGATGCAGAAGTCGAGAGAGAAGTCACCGAATGGTATGTAGCCATTATCGTCGATGAAATGGATGATCAAGCCATCACGAAAGCGATGATGGATTTTCGCGAGCGACCGCGACCAGCTGGGTCAAGCGGGAAGGCTCAAGTGTCTAGCCTCGAAAAGTTGCCTGATCAAGGCAAGTCACTGAAAAGAGAAGCAGAAGAAAACCCGTTGCCTACTGAAGTGACGAAACCCGCGAAGGAATTGAAGCCCCTTCCACAACATTTAAAGTACGCCTACCTGGGGGAAGACGAAACAATGCCAGTTATCATCAACAGCCAGTTGACCCAGGGGCAGGAAGACAAATTGCTGGAAGTACTGAGGAAAAATCAGAAGGCTATTGAATGGAAGCTGACGGATCTGGTGGGCATCAACCCAGATTTATGCATGCACCACATCAGATTGGAGGAAGGAGCCAAACCGCACCGAGGCCAGCAACGCAAACTCAACCCCAACATTAGGGAAGATGTGCTCAAGGAGATAGTCAAGCTAGTCTCCATAGGAATCATATACTCAATCCCTGATAGTAACTGGGCCAGCCCAGTGCATATGGTGCCGAAGAAAGGAGGAATCCAGGTCGTAAAAAACGGGAAAAATGAGTTGATCCCAACACGGCCAGTCACTGGGTGAAGGATGTGCATCGACTACAGGAAGCTGAATGCGGCCACGAAGAAGGATCACTTCCCTCTGCTATTCATTGACCAGATGCTTTAGAAATTGGCGGGGAAGCAATATTTCAGTTTCCTTGATGGGTACAGTGGGTACTTCCAGATCGCGTTGAATCCAGAGGACCAAGAGAAGACTACTTTCACCTGCCCTTTCGGCACCTATGCCTACAGAAGGATGCCGTTTGGCCACTACAATGCCCCAGGCACTTTCCAAAGATGCATGATGAGCATCTTCTCTGATTTGTTGGAGGACTGCATAGAGATCTTCATGGACGATTTTACTGTCGATGGAGACATATTCGATCAAGGGCTGCATAGCCTGGACAGAGTATTAGAAAGGTGCCGGCAGAAGGACTTAGTTCTGAATTTTGAAAAATGCCATTTCATGGTTACTGAAGGAATAGTCCTAGGCCACGTAGTGTCAAACAGAGGGATAGAAGTGGATCAAGTGAAGGTGGCAGTTATAGAGAAACTCCCGTATCCGACGAATCAAAAGGAGATCAGAGCCTTCATGGGTCATGCGGGCTTTTATAGAAGATTTATCAAAGATTTTGCGAAGATAGCCCAGCCCTTGACAAGGCTGCTCCAGAATGAGATGGAGTTCGAGTTCTCTGATGATTGTAAAGCCGCGTTCCAGCTATTAAAGGACAGACTGATCAGCTCTCCGATTATCCGCACCCCCGACTGGAGTCACCCATTTGAGGTGATGTGCGATGCAAGCGACTATGCAGTGGGGGCGGTCTTGGGTCAGAAGATCGATGGTAAGAGTTATGTTATCTTCTACGCGTCAAAAACTCTGAATCAAGCGCAGAATAATTATGATACCACCGAGAAAGAGATGCTGTCAGTGGTCTATGACTTTGAGAAGTTCAGGCCCTACCTACTGGGTGTGAGGGTACCGACCACGCGGCGATCAAATACCTCCTGGCTAAGAAGGAGTCCAAACTGCGTCTGATCAGATGGTTCCTCCTATTACAAGAGTTCGACTGGGACGAGGTCGACAAGAAGGGAAACAAGAACAGAGTGGGTGATCACTTAAGCCGGATTTTGCAAGAAGATAATGGGTAAGCCATCTCTGACGCTTTCCCTGAGGAGCATTTATATCTGATCAGGTCAACATCTGAACTTCCGTGGATCAACCGAGCTGTAGGGGTTGATCAAGCCGACCGAGGAAGAGAGAGACAACACAGGCAACAGGAGCCATGGTTTTCGGACATGGCCAACTATTTGGTAACGGGCAAGCTGCCCAAAAATGATGAAGTTACAAGGGAACAGAAGCAGAAGCTCAAGAGCGACTCCCGATACTTCTATTGGGATGATCCGTACTTGTGGGGGCAGATCAAGTCATCCGACACTGTATACCAGATTGGGAACAAGAGGACATATTGGTCCACTGCCACACACTAGCTTGTGGTGGTCACTTCGGGAAAAAGAAGACAGCGAAGAAAGTACTTGATAGCTGATTTTACTGGCCCTCCATCCATAAAGACGCCTACGAATTCTGCAAGAGATGCCCGAGATGCCAGCTTACTCGAGGAATCTCTGCAAGAGATGAGATGCCACAAGTCCCCATTATAGTATGCGAGATATTCGATATGTGGGGAATGGATTTCATGGGACCCTTCCCATCTTCTGAAGGCAATCTCTACATTCTGGTGGCAGTGGACTATGTGTCCAAATGGATAGAGGCGAAGGCGACGAGGACATGTGAGTCCGGTGAGGTGGCCAAGTTTTAAAAATCAAACATCTTTACCCGGTACGGGGTGCCGCGAGCCATCATCTCTAATAAAAGGACTCATTTCGTCAACAGAACCATCGAAGCTTTGATGAGGAAGTATGGCGTCCACCACCGCCTGTCCACACCTTACCACCCGCAGTCAAATGGCCAGGCTGAAGTGTCGAACAGAGAGATCAAGGCGATCTTAGAAAAGACGGTCAACCCCACGAGGAAAGATTGGAGCCGTCGTCTGGAGGACGCGCTCTGGGCTTACAGGACCGCTTTCAAAACACCGATCAGAATGTCCCCCTACCGGCTGGTATTTGGGAAGATGTGCCATCTGCCTGTGGGAGTCGAACATCAGGCTTTCTGGGCAATCATAGAAATGAATGTGAATGTCAAGTCTGGTATTGAAGAGAGGAGATTGCAGCTGCAAGAGCTTGAGGAGCTCCGCCTTGATGCTTATGATTCTACCATGTGGTATAAGGAAAAGACAAAGATGTGGCACGACAAGAACCTTCGCAAGAAGGGGCTCAAGGTGGGCCAGAAAGTGCTACTCTTCCAGTCAAGACTCAAGCTGATGCCTGGGAAGTTGTGGTCAAGATGGATCGGGCCCTATACCATCATCGCCATCAGAGCAAATGGAGCAATCGAACTCCAAGGAAGCGATCCCGATTCTCCTTCTTTTCTGGTGAATGGGCATAGGGTGAAGCCATATAGAGATGGAATGGAGGTGTGTGTGGTGGACGACATTCCACTACTCTTACCTAACTCTCGCCAGTAAAGCAGGTAAAAGGAGTGACTAGGTACTCTTGGGTAGTCTGCTTGATCAAGCAACTAATTTCTTAACCTATAAAATTGATCAAGTGACGTCTTAAGGGCACTCAGTCAAGTCCTAGGTAGTTAGTGTAAATATTTTTTTTGTGTTATTAGTTTTAACTCTTAGGAAATTAAAAGTTGAAAAGTGAGGAAGAAACTGATCAAGTGATAATATTTGAGTATTCATCTGGAATTAATTGTCAACTTGATCAGTTGAAATTTGAATTTAATTGGTGGGTTACAGTGGTTGAATTGATCAGGGCAGGGTGATGAAAGGACGCATGCACTCACTAAAAAGGTTTCGGAGAACACTAACTGCTGCATTGAAAAGTGGCACTGGAGAGAGGAAGCGTATCTGGGAAGCTAAGCCAGTTGTCGCTCTGAAAAAGCGCTCATGTACTCGAAGCATCACAGGGATCTCAACAGTCGGGATCTCGGTATAAAAGGCAGCTTTCTGATCCGTATTTCACTTTTATCCAACCGGCTACAGTCCTTCGTATTTGCTCTCATCTATACCGCTCAAGATTCAAAACCATTTCCCAAGTTATCATCTTCTCCACAGAAACCACCCACAGCCATCACAAGGAAAAATGAAAATCACTCAAATCAGCACTTCCTCCTTATCCTCAAGGGCCGGCACCAACAGTGGTGACCGAAGACCCTCGTCCCCAGCCCAAACAGTACCAGAAACCACCATAGTCCCTCCACCACAACCTAGCGCCGCCGCTCTACTTCCTACAGTGGACCGGGCCGCCATGAGGCGTTTAGAGAATCCTCCGTAGCATACCCACCGAAACAGATCCGGCAGCGTGTTACGCCACCCTAAAAGCCCAGCTCGAAATTTTCCGGTCTAGGGACCCCGCTCCGACTCCCGTACCCATCCCCTCCCCCCAAAGCACAGTCTCCCCCTCACGCTCCTAAACCTACCCCCGTTTTCCCACTGGTACAATACAGCGGAGACGACTCCGATGAAGAGGAAGGGGAGGAGGCTCAAGAACAGCCTATCACCGCTCCAGTTGAGGAAACGGAGTCCGTACCGCCACCACCAGCAGAGGTCACGCCTGTCCAAAACATCCCGTCACTAGTGAGTGGCGGAGGTTCTACTTCTGCCCATGGGCCACAATCGATAGAAGTCGTCGAAATCGACGATGATGATATGGAAAATTTTCCACCACCTCCCAGCGACATTCTACTTCAGCAGAGGGAGGTTGACTGGAATATTCTCCGCACTGTGGAGGACGAACCCTAGAGAGAGGAGCAGCCGCTGCGCCGCAGAACGCGCAGAATGACAATGGACCAGCTGTTGGAGGAGGCAGAGGCCTTGAGGTCCAATCGACCCGGGGTGGAGGATGAGACGATAGAATAGAGACCCTGCGTAGTGCGGCGACTGGTGGACGAGGAGGAGCCAGTGAACCATGTGGCCGGTGAGGCCGTTGATGAATGTGAGGCTGTTGAGGACAGCCGTGTGAGAGCTGAAAGAGAGACAAAGAGGAAGGGGAAGGAGATAGCTCACCCTCCTCCTAAGAAGATACGCCCTGCCAATGTGGGGATTGTGATCACCGACGCCTACCAACCTGCCTCCCCTCAAGAAGGAGATGAGGGCAGTGATACCAAGGGCCGGGAGCTCCGATGGACATGGACGTCTCAGAGGCAACAAGGAAGGCCTGCAACACCCCCTACCGTCGACTACTCCAAACCGACTGTGGCATTGACCGCAGACCTCCTCCAGCAGATGTTGGAATTCGACAACCCTAAGTGGCAGGAGGAGGTCCACCAAAGAGTGACGGGCCAGAAGCGGCTGAAGGCCGGGAAGAGACTCTACCAACCATCCCTGGAGACGATCCGGGTCTAGGAGAAGTTTGCCGAGTATATTACCGACATTGGATTTCAGTGGTTGTTGGAGGTTGATGAGACTCCCATGCCGGAGGTTCTTGGCAAGGAGTTTTTCACGTATTTCCAGTTTACCGGCAGTACAGACTTGGAGGCCAGGAGTGTCTCCTTCCGGGTGTTTGGCCGCGGCCAGAGGATGAGCTTAAACGAGTTCTCCGTTAGGATGGGACTCTACACTAAGGCCCAGGTAGCCAACGGAGAATGGTTCGGGCGTGATATCGGCCTCCCTCAAAGGAAGCCTAACTTTGATCAGCAGGCCGTCTGACAAGCCTTATGCAATTGATAAGGCTCATTTCATGCATTGGTTTAGGGGGAAAATGTACGCTACTTGATCGGTTTATCGCGCAAAGCAAGTGTTAAATGTGCAGGAATGCCGCTTGAACAAGGCAACAAGGACAAACTGATCAAGCAAGTACAATAGGCGAAAAAAGGCCAGAAATCGGGGGAGTTGATCAAAGGGAGTAACCAAGCAAGGAAGGAGGGGACCACAGGCTTCCAAAAGAAGGACACGCGAGGCAATGAACTGGATGGTGCGCATCATTCTGTTAGCAAGGACAACGTTCTAGATGGGGACACGAGCTGATATATGAGACGCAAGGACGAAGCTGAGTCATGAATCTGTTACTGAAAAGCGTCGTCATTCTAGAAGGAGAGCACGTAACAATCGATGAGTCGCTCACACTCAGCGTGAGCGAATATTCCCTGCCAAGATCGTTATCCACCTGGAGGTCGTGCCGAGCCTATAAATAGAGGATGTGCCACCACATAGAAGGGGAGCGATCCTTTACTTTCCGTCTTTAGTTTAGTTTAGCTTAGCTCTCTAGTTTAGTTCAGTTCTCTAGATAGCTTAGATAAAGCAATGCTTAGTTAGAAAGGGTGATCGAAGGAGCGCTGCAAAATACTTGATATCTGTCGGCATATACTTCCCGCCGAGGATCTCCTCGGTTTTACTCGCTTTCATATTTTTTGAAGTGTTAGCTTAGTTTAAATTCCACGCTGTACTGTTCTGAGTTTAGTTTTAATCAAAGTTGTTTTCGTTTTCATCGTGGTGTTTACTGTTTCACGTAGTTAATTTTTCATTCCAGTCTGAAAGTCACTTGACCCAGTAGTTAAAATTTCCTTGATCAAGTTAGTAAGTTAATTTCTATCTAGAGTAAAATCAGTAGGTAAACACTCCCAAAGTTAAAGCGTGGCAGCAGCCAACCCCCTGTTCACTAATCATACACTTGATACACTATCTTCTAAGTGGGGATCGACCCCGAACTTGCCGCTTTACTATTAAAGTAGTGCAAGATTGGGAGTTTATAAATTACTTTGGTAGGAAACGAGTGAGAGCGATATTGTATTGATCAAGTGGCAACGACATTTGCTAACTGATCCAACCGGTTCGATTATCTTCCATATAACTTGATCCATACTCTATTTGCACCCATTCTCGAGGCCCTTCCAAAATGGAGCCGTTGCCGGGGAAGCATGGTGTTATTTTATGTTTGTGTGTAGCGCATAGGTGTATATAACTTTGTTTCTTTCTTTTCTCATTTGTTTTTTCTTCTGTTGATGAGAAGGTACCACCGCGGCATCCACTGGAATCACCCTCTTATATACGGAGGCACTAACGCTCATTGGAGAGTCCAGGAAGCCGGCGTTATTACCACTCGTTACAGAGCTGCACTAGCAGCAGCAGCAGCCGTTGACCAACTGACCAGCGAAGAAAAAGGAGAGCAGAGATGGCCCTCGTCGCCGACGACTCAGGAATTGGCTCTCTGCACGCTCATGATGAGAAGGAGCCCACACATGCCATTGCCGTTACTCCTGGGATGCGGACCATCGTGATCAAGTCTGGAGTACTGGCCGTTTTGTCCCATTTTTACGGCCTTTCAAAAGAGTGTCCGTACGCCTTACTGGAGGAATTTTGCCGATACTGTGATATCCAGCCTGTACCGGCTGGATCTACGTCTGAGGACTATAGGCTGAGAGCTATCCCCTTCGTCCTGAAGGGTGATGCTGGAGTACGGCTGTCGAGACGGCCAGAAGGGTCCATCAAAACATGGGGCCGAGTTCCGAATGATCTTCCTAGATCGTTTCTTCCTAGCGTCAAAGACAAGTGCCCTCAAGAGGGAGATTACAGAAGCCAGATAGGAGTACGATGAGCCCCTCGGCCAGTATTGGGATAGATTCCAAGGGCTGCTTCAAGCATGCCCCAACCACAAGCTGGGGGAGCGGGAGATCTATTCGATCTTCTATAGTGGACTGACAGTCGATAGCAAGAATGATCTAAACCTCGCAGCCTAAGGGGATTTGTCAAAGACCCCATTCAGCCAAGCCAAAAACATCCTAGAAAGGCTTATCGAGGCTAAGCGCTCGTATGAGACGTCCCGAGGGCAGTATAGAAGAGGGACAGTGCACGCAGCCGAGGCGCGCAATAATGAAAAATTGGAGGCTCGATTTGAGCAGATGGAGAAGAAGCTGCTTGAGGCAGTAGAAAAATCCAAACCACCTCCACCCCCTGCACCAACAGAGACGCAGTATGCGCCGCCACCGCCTCCGCCAGAAGAGCATCACTACTACTATTGCGAATTCCCCCTGAGGTGGAGCCGTAAGCCTAAGTGATTGCCGTTGGCCACTGGAACGCAAATGACAACTGGATCCAGGGAAAGCAGAGAGTCGTTCCATGGAGAGACCACCCCAATTTTAGGTGGACTGATCATCGTCAAAGCCAACTACCTCAACCCTCAACACAGCAGATGCAACCCTCTGAAGGGCAGCCTAACTGGCCTGCTCGGATCCAGGATATACTAAACACTGGAGGGAACAGAATACAAAGCGGAACTCAAGGGAACTGGTCTAATGGAGGACAACCCAACTGGTCAAGCAGACAATCGGGGAGAAACTGGGATACAGACTTCAGGGCCCACAGTCAAGCAACTAGGGAAGACAGCCAAACAACCAGATGGTCAGCTACGTTCCACCACACCAACGGGGAAATCTGTACCCTGGAAATCAACAGCACAATCAGCCGCAATACCAGCAAGAGCATTATGGGCAATATGACTACCCGCAACCCAACTACAGTGGGGGACCGCCGAATCAAAGATACAACCGACACCCCAATGATAGTCAGGGATATATGATAGTACTGCACCATCTTAACAATGCAATGCGGGAAATCCAAGAGGCTCAGAAAGAGCAGCGGACGGCGTTGGAGATGCTGACAAAGCAACTTTCTCAAGTTGCGATGTCACTGGGCGAGCTGAAGGGAAATGAAGGAAGGATTCCAGCCACTGTGCAGCCACCTGGTCGAGAAAACATTAGCGAAGTAACCCTAAGATCAGGAAAAGCCTACCAGGGCCCTACTCCACCTACGGAATCTCCAGCATCTATGTCTGGGCCGAGCCATGAAGGAGAAAGAGAATCCAGTAGAGCAGAGCAAGCAAAAGGGAGTGAAAAGGGCAAGGCAAAAGTGGGAGGTGAATCCTCAGAGGAAAGTCAGAGAGAGGAAACTGAGAAAGTTAAGCCATATATGTACCGTGGAATGGTGACAAGAAAGAGGGATGCCACAATCGATGTGGCAAGTATGTTCAAGGACGTGGAGATGAAGGTACCACTCTTGACAGCGTTAAAGATGCCCCCAATCAGAAAATTTATTAAAGACTACCTGGCAGGGAAGGTTGAAACGGTTTTTGTAGTTGGCTCAGGGCGCTTAGGTGTTGTTCAAGCAAGGATATATCCTACTGGTCAGGATAGAGATCCTAACTAAGCCTAGACCCTGGTTTCAAAAATTACTCAACCCACTCCTACTGATCAGTATAGTGGTGGTAAGGGTCGAATCCCACAGAGATGGTGCGTTAAAACTATTGTGGTGATATTCTGGATGGTTTGGTTAGCTACCACGCTCTGGTTGAGTCTCTACCTAGGCAAGAACTTAAAGGTAATTTCCTACTGACTAGAATGGGGAAAGTAGTGTAGAGGTGCAGCTGTGTACGTGGAAATGGGGAGACATTTTTGTAACAGAAAATATTTGGAAAGTACGAGATTCTATTTTGGGCTAGACAGAATATTCAGAGGGTAGTGGTAGTCATGGTGACTAGGCTGACAGATCTGCAGGTTATAACTAAAAAGTAAAGGACAAAAAGCAAAAAGCATCTAAAAAGCAAAGTGGTCCCCAACATTAGACTTGGACATCATCTTCTTCAACAACACAAACCAAAATCAGAAAATAATTCCAGATTCAACACGGAAACACAGTTTATCAAATCGCGAACACAAATCCACAAATAAGAACACCAAATCTGAAATAAAAAACACAGGAACTGCAACTCCGCGTACTGGTCAACAGGAAGTGAAACGCACTCAAACTAAACTTCACATGCAGCGATTCACTCACGATCGAACAGTTCCACGTTTAACTAAGGAAATTGCGACGGAAACAAGGAAAGAAAAGATTAAGCACTTAAAACACCAAGGAACCTTAGATCTAAACTAACTAGGCGGAATAGGAAGGAAAATAAATCAACACAATAACCGAAACGGAAATCAACTTCATAGCATAAACACGTTCAGATCTTCAACAAATACTTCAAAAGCAGAAAATATCCAAAAGCAACAAAGATCCAACATAAAGAAAGCAAGTAAATTAAACTACGAAAGCGAATAAAAGTGTTTTGCCACTCCGGGCGATGGAATCTCTAAGCTACGGTCTTGCTGGCTGGAACGGACGATTTGGAACTCCGGGAACATCTAGATCTTCAAGTGACCATGGCAGTGGCGAGGAACGAGATTCTGGACTGGGCTGAAAGACTAAACTCCGAGAGAACTCTCCTAAAAGTGATGATGATGAAAAATCCCCCTCTTCTCTCTCCAAGTGGCTTCCTTTTATAGGGAGGCTTACCCTTGATTTTTAGGGTAAGACC
The DNA here is from genome assembly GCF_004379255.2 of Salvia splendens. NCBI lineage: Eukaryota > Viridiplantae > Streptophyta > Magnoliopsida > Lamiales > Lamiaceae > Salvia > Salvia splendens. The sequence continues at coordinate 19,900,689 of NC_056049.1, forward strand.
TTGCGGTGAAATGACTTCTTTGCCCTTAATTGTGATTGAGCAGTCCCAGCTATCCTCCTTCTCCATCTCGAGCCATTTTTGCATGTATACTGGTCAGTACGTAATCGTCCTGACGCCCTTTTCACTTGAAGTGTCTGAAACTCTGCCTACTGGTTAGAACGCTTACCCTGCACGCTTAAGCAACTAGTTTTGCAGATATAATTCAATTATGCACATCATACTGACCCGTAACCTAGGCCTAGAATATGATTTATCAAACTGCTCACACTTACCACATGCTTGTCCTCAAGCGTGAAGAACAAACAAAAAAGGAATAAGTCGAATTTTAGCCTGGTTACTCCCCTGACCGACTCTACCTAAACTAGACTCTATACTACAACGACGCAAAGAAAAACACTTGGTCAAACACAGAAAAAACACACAAACACAAATAAAACTAAAACACAAAGATTGGGCTATATTTTCAAACATCCCTTACCTCGGGATCTGGTGCAATCCGGCCTTAGACAGCCTTGAACTTCTGCCACCCCCCATTCCTTCCTGGTCAGTATATCCGCTTGTCAAGATCGCCCAAACTCTCGGCCAAACACTAGATTCACTCGGTCTCTCATACCTCACCAGGAATGTTGGGACCGCATTCTCTCAATATGCTCAACCACACTTGCTTCGGACTTGGATCTCACGTGCAGCTACTGAAGGGCTTAAAGGTTTGTAATGGGGCTATTGGGTTGTAGTGTTTTGGGGTAGATGTTCCTAAGGCTCTAAGTTTCAACATTTCTATTTTATTGATGTGGGGGGGGGGAGGGAACTGTGTGCATTAGGCTTCTGATCAGTTGCTTCTTAGCTGGCGCTTCTGGCTTGGGTTTCCAACTGGTTAGTATCATCTTGTGGCTTTGCCATCCTTATTCCTTCTCTTTTTTTTTGTGTGGTCAAGTTTCTGACCATTTTTCTCCACATTCTTCTCTCTCTCTTCTTTTTTTTTCTTTTTCCTTTGTGGCTTCGCCACCCTTATACCTTCTTCTCTCCCCCTTTTTTTTTTGTGGACCCGGGATAACTCCCTGGTCGATTTTCTTCCGAACTTTCTTACCCAGCTGGAGTCTGCTCTCTTTCACATCTTTCTGGCCAGTAAGCTTCATTCGCCTCATGCCTTGCACACACACAGCCCCAACGGCTAGGGGTATTTATCTGGGTAAAAGAGTTAGAAAAAAGGTTCTAAAGGTGGTTTTTTTTAAACGAGGGGGTTTCCTACTGCCTTCAGTGTTTGCTACCCGTGGTCACTTCATCCTAGGCGAATTGTGGCAGCCTCTCCTTCTTTTCAATATTTCTGGAAAGTGGTTCCACTTTAAGCTTATAACTCACATTTGAAGAGGGCTTTCGCGTTTGGCTCTAAGTATGGGCTTTTCTCTCATACTCACATCATCTATCCTGACTAGGAGGTACTAGGGAGGGTGGTTTCGGTTTTCCAGCATGTCTTATTTCCCTCAGTTCCCTTCACCGTCAGCTCAAGAAGGTTGAGTTTTAAGCCCAATCTACACACAAATTAAAAAAAACTAAACTTAACAGGACACTAACACAAGCACGAACACAAAAACTACACATATACACATATACACATACTCATCATACTGGTCATTGCGTCCCCCCTCCCACTTCACAAGTGTCTGCCCTCAGATAAGGCTGTGAAGTGGAAAAGGTAATGACCAGTATGATGGACACATAGACAAACATACAGAAACAACAAATTAAAACTAAAACTTCTCACACTTAGACTATGGAATAGGCTAAGTGGGAGAGTTTGAAAACCTAAACAGACCAACAAAACACACATATATATAAAACTCCTCACACTTCGGCCGTGCAACGGACTAAGTGTGAGTTAACATGCGTACGAAACAAGAAAAAAGAAAAAAAAAACACAAACATGCTAACACCAACAAAAACTTAAAAACAAACAAAAAGCTAAAAAAAACTAACTTGTCAGGGTGGGGGGTGGTCTAGCGAAGTCTCCTGCTCCTCCGTGGGGCAGGTGGTGTAGGCTGATTTTCCAGGGTTTCCTCTTCCGTTCCAGTGTGATCCTCATTTTCCTTCGCCGGTTCCTCGGCCTTTGCCGGCACCTCGGCGTTCTCTTCCTCGGGCTCTTCTATCATTGTTTCTGGTGGGTGGGTCTCATCATCACGGCCTCCATGGCCGCTTGTTCCTGTAGCTGGTTCCTTCTTCCGGCTGGTCACTTACTTCAACAACTCATCTATCACGGATGCCATTCGGCCCGTCTCCGTGATCAATCGATGGTTCTCCTCTCCTAAAATAGTCACTAACGTCTCCATAGCATCTTGCCTCTTAGCCAATGTCCTCTGCTCCGCAGACCCTTCCAACATCCGTTCCACTACTCCCGCTAGCTTGACCATTTCTGCCTTCAACTGCTTATTCTCCTCTCTAACTTCGTCCATTGCCTTCTCCATTCTGGCTTGACGCTGTTCCTGGTCTGATGCCAATCCGATCATTTCTGACCTTATCTGTCTGCTTTCCTCCGCTATTTCCTCCACAGCTTTTTCCATCCCCTCTTGCCTTTGGTCGTGTGCCGGTGCTTCATGAGCTACTGCTAACCGAGCAGTGGGTACAGCTTCCTCTCCCATCGCATAGAAGTGTGGCACGCCTTGCCTCATGTACACCGCATTCGTCCAGACGAACAGAGAGATATCAAACAATCCTGGGGTGTCCACCATCGTCAAGGGGGTTAAGTCTTCGTCCTCCGAAACGGTGATGTTGTCTCTCACAAAGATTCCCAATATATGGCAGAGGAAAATATTCCGTGCTGGGTGGGTAGCGATGAGGTGACATGTGTATGCAGTCCAGAACCCTAAGTGCAACTTTCTGCCTTTCTTGGCACACCACATAAGATACAGCTCTGTCATCGATGTCCGGACTGCCGAATTGGACTGTCCTAAAAGGTTGTAATCCAAGAAGAGTTGAACCAGGCGTAGATTAGGATCGTTGAGATGGATAGATCGGGAGATAGTGGACTGAAATTGTCCTGCCCCGGGGTGAGTAAGTTCTTCCCAAGCTACCTGGGGCTCGAATTCCACATGCCTGCGGGGAATCCCCCGCTCCCTATCTCTCCACTCGGGCCCTATGGCCTCCTCCAAACTGCATATTCCTAGCCGAACAGTCCATTCAATCAAATTCATCCTAATCTCACCTCCAAATACTCTGAAACTGATACACTCTACATCCAAATCCGTCGTGACCTTGAATCGAAAGGTCGTGAAAAATTCTTTGGCCAAATCGACCGGAACATTCAAATTCTCATTTCTTAACAGCCATTCAAAACCCAACTCTTGCATAAGGGCGAGAAACGATTCCCGAACCTTCAGTTCATCTAATGAGGGGAGATGAATTACCTTTCCACACTTAACCTTCTTGCCTTTTGCGTTCTTGGTGCGATAGATGGATTGGAGCTCCTTGGAGTAAAAAAATTTCATCTCCTCCACCACGTCATCTGTGAGCTCCACCGTCCAACGCTTATATCGGAGTGGTTCTGCAGGTGGATGCAATAATTCCCGATGATCGTTAGGGAGTTGCTGCTCCTTGTACTCCTCATCTTCCATTGTCGTATCGCTATCGGATTCAGATTCTTCACTGATCTCATATTCACTGTCACTCTGTGTTTGCCGGTTTGATGGGGTCCTCGGGTCAGCCTCCGTGATCACTATGCCTGTGTTCACGGTGCGCGGTTTTTTTGTACTCGGCTTGTTCTTCACAACGGCTTTTCCTTTCCTTTTTCTTTCCATCTGGTACCTGGCTTCCTCCTCAGCTTGGAGTAAGGCCTCGTCCTTCTCAGATCCAGCAGACCTTCCTGACTCTGATGTGAGGTTTGGTCCCCCAGCCATTCCTTCCGTTGTCGTGCCCGGTTCGTTCTGTACTGGAGACACCCCTGTGTCTTCCTTATCAGTAGCTTGAACAAGTTCACCTTCAGCCTCTTTCGGAGTGGCTCGCTCTTCCTCGCTTGCGATCTCTATGGGGTCCTCCGCCGTGTTCGGTTTGGCCCTGCTGGAGGCCCACTTACCTAAACAACGTTGCGATACCCTCTGCGGCTTGGGCGAGTCTGCCTTGGGGTCTGCCTTCACCACCAGTTTTCGCCTGACCAGAATCGGCTTTACCACCTGAGGTGCCACTGGGGTGGGTGCCTCTACTTCCGGCTCTGCTGTCTCTGTTCCTGCATCCTTGGCTTCCGTAGACGCAGTACCTTCCTCTTCTACTTGTACTTTATCATCCCCGGCTTTCACTTGGGGGTTTACTGGTTCTTTTTCTTTACTCGGTACCTCTCCTTCCCCTCCTACCAACTGGAAAGGTTGGCCTTCCGGTATGGTTCCTGATGTGGCTTTCTCCCAGTTTCCTACTGCCCCCAATGCGAGGTCTAGAACCTCAGCCATTGGTGCAGTGTCCTATTCTCTCCGGTTGACCCTGTTCAGAATCGAGTCAAATTCTTCGTCTGTCATGAGGCCTTGTTTTCTGGCCGATTCATTCAAATCTATTTCCGGCCTTCTCACTTCTTGAAATACCGGCTCCTCCTCGGGCATCCTCTTTGTACCTTCGCACCCCTCCGGAGTCGTCTTGCCTTGGCTCGACTTTTTCTTACGCTCCTCAGAGTCGGAGTCGTAATGTGCGGCGATAGCGTCGAGTTCTGCCGATTCCGGTACTGAATCTGCTGCATGACTTACCGGCGCAGGCAGAGCTTCGATGGATGTGGTTCCGACGCCCCCCGTTTGACCAAAACCAGTCAATGCCGCCATCCAGTCCCGAGTTGGGTCCTGTTGGCGAAGAAATGCCATCATGGCATCCAAGGAAACCATGGGCGATGGCTGAGCGACGGGTGCTGGTGGGGTTGGCTGTGGTCGTGCCTCCGAGGTTTCTCGGCGGCTGGGTTTGTTTTTCTTGGCGAATGCCTTCTTACCCATGAGCGGAAATTACGATCTGGAAATTAGGGTTGGGAGTCGGCGGAGATGAAAAGGGAATTTTTCGAGAGAGAGTGTAATTGCAAAATGAGGGTTTGTGAGGGGAAAAAGTAAAGCGGTATGGTTATGTGGGAGAGAGAATGCAGTTCCAGGTGGTTGTAACCGGTTATCAGGGGTAGCCGGTCGCGACGTTTCAGACGGGAAGGGCGGTTGAGGTTTCTGGCCTCTGATTGGTCCGCGCATCTTTTCCCTATGCTCACGCGCCATTTTTTCTGCTGCCACCCTGCAAAAGCTGCACAAGCTTTAATTCAAATTTTCGTCCTCTCCATAACTTCTCCCATACTTACCTAAAAAAAGAAACTAATTCAAATGGGCACTCAAATAAAATTTTGAAATAGCACCAGATAAGTAATCCCTTGGTCAATGTGCACTTCAAATTAAAATTAAGGGCCCGAAAATATTTTTGGATTTTTAGGAATTATCTAGCGTGCAAAGATTAATTACGTATTTACAATATTCACAACTTCCTTAGGCAATTTGGAATTCAACTTGGCCAGTTTATGCAAACTATTTTCAAAGGGAAACTGGCCGCGCGGAACTCCAAATTCATATCTTACTGATCAGTATGAAACCGATGGAAGTGGCTGTAGTGGAATTTCATCCACCACATCCACCTCGCTATTATCCCTGAATATTTTCAACCTATGCCCATTTACTATGAAAGGTTCAGAGTTAGAGAAACTCCCTGAAATTTCTACTGCCCCATTAGATCGGAGTGCAGTTATGATGTAAGGTCCTGTCCACTTGGACTTGAGTTTCCCTGGCATAAGCTTCAATCTTGACTGGAAGAGTAGTACTTTCTGGCCAACATGGAGCTCCTTAGTTCTCAGATTTCGATCATGCCATAATTTAGTTCGTTCTTTGTACCACATGGCGGAGTCGAATGACTCCAATCTAAGTTCCTCAAGCTCCTGCAGTTGCAGCTTCCTTTCCTCTTCACAGGCTGTAGCATCCATATTCACTTTCTGTACTGCCCAGTATGCTTGATGCTCGATTCCAACTGGTAAATGGCACATCTTTCCAAAAGTAAGAGGACATGCCTATGGGGGTCTTGTAGGCTGTTCGATACGCCCAGAGAGCATCCTCTAACCTTACACTCCAATCCTTCCTAGAAGTGTTCACCGTCTTCTCCAAAATTTTCTTTATCTCGCGGTTAGAGATTTCTGCTTGACCATTTGCTTGCGGATGGTAAGGGCTGGATAGTCTATGGTGCACACCGTATTTCTTCATCAAGGCTTCAATTGTGCAATTACAGAAATGTGTACCTTGATCGGATATGATCGCCCTGGGTACACCGAATCGGCTGAAGATATGACTCTTTAAGAACTTGGCCACTTCCTTGGCTTCACACGTGACTGTGGCCTTGGCTTCTACCCATTTGGAGACGTAGTCTACAACAACTAGGATATACAGATTCCCATAGGATGAAGGAAAAGGCCCCATGAAATCCATTCCCCATATGTCGAATAGCTCGCAAACTATTACGGGTACCTGCGGCATTTCATCCCGGGCAGATATTCCACCGGTCCGTTGGCAACGCTCACAACTCCTGCAAAACTCGTACGCATCTTTGTTGAGGGTTGGCCAATAAAAGCCGCTATCCAAAATCTTCATTGTCGTCTTCTTGGACCTGAAATGTCCTCCGCATGCTAATGAATGGCAGTGGGTTAAAACATCCCGCTGCTCCCAGTCAGGAATGCACCTCCTTATCACTTGATCGGACCCTACCCTCCACAAATAGGGGTCGTCCCAAAAGTAGTATTTCGCTTCACTCTTGATCTTCATTCTTTGGGCCTTGGTAACACTCGGCACTTCTGGAAGCTCTCCAGTCACTAGGTAGTTGGCCAGGTCCGCATACCATGGTTCCTGCCGTACCTTCTCTTTTCCTTTTGCTGAATCATTCTGACCAGTAAGCTTGAACACTTCTTCCCAATCAATTCTTCTGGGCGCAAAAATCACCTCACACAAATGTTCCTCTGGAAATTTATCGTGCACTTCGTCACCGTTTCCATCTTGCACTATTCTGCTCAAATGGTCTGCCACCTTGTTTTCGACTCCTCGCTTATCTTCTACCTCCCAGTCGAATTCTTGTAACAAGAGTACCCATCGGATCAAGCGTGGTTTGGATTCCTTCTTGGCAATCAGATACTTAATCGCCGCATGGTCAGTATACACTATGACTTTGGATCCCAACAAATATGGCCTGAACTTCTCGAAAGAATACACCACTGCCAGCATCTCCTTTTCAGTGGTATCGTAATTCCGCTGGGCTTGATTTAAAGTCTTGGACGCATAAAAAATTACGTACCTCTTCCCGTCGATCTTCTGACCCAGCACAGCTCCTACCGCAAAATCACTGGCGTCGCACATTACTTCGAAAGGATGGTTCCAGTCAGGAGCCCTTATGATAGGTGCGGATGTCAACTTTTCCTTGAGAAGGTTGAAAGCAGCCTTGCATTGCTCATCAAAGATGAATTCCACGTCATTCTGAAGTAATCTAGTAAGGGGATGGGCGATCTTGGAGAAATCCTTGATAAATCTTCGATAAAATCCGGCGTGCCCCAGAAAACCCCTTATTCCCTTCTGATCAGTAGGGTATGGCAATTTGGATATAACATCTACCTTGGCTCGATCCACTTGGATATCTCTTTCTGAGACCACGTGTCCTAAAACTATCCCTTCGGTGACCATAAAATGGCACTTTTCAAAGTTCAAAACCAAACTCTTTGCTTGACATCTTTCCAAAACTATATCCAAATGGTGAAGGCAAGAGTCGAACGAGTCTCCGTAAACCGTGAAATCGTCCATGAATATCTCTATGCAATCCTCAATCAAATCGGAAAATATGCTCATCATACATCGTTGAAACGTACCTGGAGCGTTGCACAGGCCGAAAGGCATGCGACGGTTTGCATAGGTTCCAAACGGGCAAGTGAAAGTGGTCTTGTCCTGGTCCTCAGGATCTACGTAAATTTGGAAATACCCGCTGTACCCATCTAGAAAGCAGAAAAACTTCTTCCCAGCTAATCTCTCCAACATTTGGTCGATGAACGGCAGGGGAAAATGGTCCTTCCTGGTCGCATTGTTCAGCTTACGGTAATCGATGCACATTCGCCAACCCGTGACTAGCCTCGTTGGGATCAATTCATTCCTCTCATTCTGAACTACTTAGATGCCCGACTTCTTTGGGACCATGTGGATCGGGCTGACCTACTCACTATCCGGTACTGAATAGATAATCCCTAGCGACAACAACTTCAAGATCTCCTTCAATATCTCTTCTCGCATGTTAGGGTTTACCTTCCTTTGAGCATCTCGATGTGCCTTCGCTCCTTCCTCCAACCTAATGTGGTGCATGCAGACATCGGGGCTAATTCCCACTAAATCTGTAAGACTCCAACCAATCGCCTTCTTGTTCTTGCTCAGCACGGTCAGTAGCCTAGCCTCTTGTTCCTTCGTAAGGCTGCTACTGATGATCACTGGATATGAGTTCTCCTCTCCGAGGAAGGCATACTTCAAATTTGGTGGTAACTTCTTCAGCTCAACTTGAGGTGAAAGTGTGTCTTCGGGTAGAGGGTTTTTCTTAATCTCTCATTCTTTTTCTAAATCTCCCTCCGATGGTTCTTCTATACTGGCTGGTAGCTGAAACCCTGCGGCTCCAATGAACTCCGATTTCTGACAGAATTCCTTGATTGCTGCTTCTATTTCCTCATCAGTTAACCCTTGGCTACTGATCAGATCGCACCATGCAGCAGCTTCGATGTCAGCCTGCTCATAAACATCTAACGCTTGGAGTTTCTCCTGCAATAGTTCGGTCTCAAGAAAATCTTGGACAAGGGGGTCAATCACATCAACATAACACAAATTTTCAGAATCTATCGGTTTCTTCATGGCTTCATTGATATCAAAAGTGAATTTCTCTCCATGAAAATCAATGCAAATTGTCCCCTCGGCCATGTCCACTATTGTCTTAGCCGTTCTCAAAAATGGCCTTCCTAACAACACTCCACTAGATTCCCTAGCTTCATGCTCACTCATTTTGATCACATAAAAATCAGCAGAATAGGTAAAATCATGCACTCTTACTAACACGTTTTCTAAAACTCCTTCAGGACTTATGCACGACCTATCAGCCAGTTGGATCAACACCCTAGTATTCGACAATCTAACTCCCTTCAATTGGTTATAGATAAACAACGGCATGACATTTATGGATGCCCCCAAATCACACATTGCATGTTTGACCTTCACATCTCCTATAGCTATAGGCAGAGTGAACATACCTGGATCGACTCTCTTGGGTGGCAACTTCTCTTGCACTATTGTTGACGCTATCCCTTTCACCATAATCTTGCCATCCTTCTGGGCTCTCCCGGCTATGAAGTCCTTTATGAATTTCCCAAGAGGGGGTAGCTTCACGGCTTGGAGGAATGGTATGGTGACATCCAACTTCCCAAAAATCGACAAGTAGTCAACCGGGTTCTCTTTCTTCCTCTTTGTAACAAATCGGAATGGGAATGGTTTCTCCCCTTTTTTCTCCTCTACTAGTTCCTCAGCAACCTTCTTGGAGTTTTTCTTGGGTAGTTCCTGGGTCTGAGCCTCCATTCTGGGCTCTACCTCTTGAGGAGGTTCCTTCCTGGTCAGTAGGGTGTCGGGTTCACCTCGTACACTTGGTGTATCATCCAAGAAGAATGGATCTTTCATCCGAGGCATAGTTCTCCCTAATTATTCCGCGAAAATGGTATCACCTCCTATCTTCGTTCCATTGGATCCTCCACCAGGTTGTTTCGGTTGAGGCGCGTCATAAGTGGTTCCTGACCTCAACGTAACCTTACTCACATTTGCCTTTTCGGGCATTTGGACTGTAGATGGGAGTTTCCCTGCATTTCCCTTCAAATCACCCACCGAACTGGCCAGTTGAGCTAACTGCCTATTCATCATATCCATGTTCGCCTTATGTTCCTTCTGGGCGTTTTGCATCCCCTGCACGACCTCATTATGGGATTGCAATTCTCCTTTGATGCTCTGTTGTGACGCTAGCTTTTCACCCATCATGTCCTCAACGGATCTCCTTGACCTGTTCGAGTTTTGGAAATGACTCGGCCCTTGGTGTTGATAGTTCTGGGAGTTTTGCTGGCCTTGATTAGGCGGGTATTGGTTATACTGGGCAGGAGGGGTGTACTGATCTTGAGGATATTGATTCTGGTGCTGGCCTTGGAATTGATTTTGGTTCTGATGGTTTTGGGGTCCTGGGTTTGGCTGATTTTGGAAGTTTTGGAAGTTTCTCTGGTGGGGTGGCACATAGACAGGGTTCGGGTTCTGGTTTTGTGGGTTTTGGTTTTGGGAATGTTGGTTTCTTCCTGACCAGTTGGTCTGGTAGTCTGGGTTTGCTGGTCCACGGGTAGGGTTTTGGTTCGGATGAGGGTTATACTGATTCTGACCTTGGTTCTGATTTTGGCTCCCGTCACCCCATCGGAAGTTTGGATGATCCCTCCATGGTGCATCCCGTTGCCTACCTTGAATCCAATGCCCACTAGAATTGAAGTACCCCGCAGAATTAACTTGCTCCATATTCCCGAAGTCAGTAGGCTGATCATAGTTTGGTCCTTGATTTCCCTGCTCTGCACCCTTGTAATTCCCAGCTGGGGAAGGTGGTGGAGTGCTCTTCTCGATCGCACTCAGAAGTGACTTCTTCAGCTCATCCATTTTCAAATCCATTTTCTGCTCCAGTGTATTTTCCTGATCAGTAACCGAGGCAACGACAGCCCGCCCTCGGTTGTATCCTTCCCTTGAATGGTCATACTCTTTCTTTGCATTCAGCAGCTTCCTTAGGACTCTCTTTGCTTCGCTAACCCGTAATTGCATGAAGCTTCCTCCTGACGATGAATTTGCCAGGTCCTTGGTTACCGCGTTCATGCCTTCGTAGAAAGTATGATGTACTTCAATGTCCGCCATGCGATGGTTGGGACATGATTCCAAAAGACCCATGTATCTTGCCCAATAATCACTCAAGGGCTCATCATACCCTTGCTTCACATTAGTTATTTCCCTCTTCAGCGCGCTTGTCTTGGATGACGGAAAAAACTCACCCAGGAATGCTGACTTGAAATCGACCCAAGTCTCAATAGAGTTGGGGGGCAGGCGCATGAACCGGGTGTTAGCTTCCCCCTTGAGCACAAATGGCAAAGCCTTCAGCCTATAATCATCCTCAGTTGCTCCTACTGGTCTCCTCTGCGCCCTACAAATTTTGCAAAACTCATGAAGAAACTCATACGGCCCTTCGTAGCTCTTCCCGCAGTACAAAGGCAGGATCGCGATCACATGAGGCTTCACATCGCAGGCGGTTTGCCCTGGAGTAACGACTATGGCTTGCGGGGGTTCTCCTTCAGTGTGCGCGTTCAGCGTCCCGATCTCCGGGTCCTCATCTCCCTGGTTGGACATTTCCCTTGGGTTGCCTTCCAACCGTGGTATCTCTTCTGGTATCGGTCCCTCTATGGTGCCCTTCTCTTCGTCACTACTCGTGCCTAGGTCAGACAAGGTGGTCGACAAGCCAGAACGAGTGGTTACGAGTATAGATCCTCGCTGAAGTATCTTCGGTCTCCCCTGGTCAGGAGCCGAACTGCTTCTCATAAACTGAATTGAAAAGAAAAGAAAAAGAAGATTATGCACAATATATACGCCAAAGTATCACACACAAAAGTAACTAGTAACGCCATCCATCCCCGGCAACGGCGCCATTTGAAACGGTTTTTGTAGTTGGCTCAGGGCGCTTAGGTGTCGTTCAAGCAATGATATATCCTACTGGTCAGGATAGAGATCCTAACTAAGCCTAGACCCTGGTTTCAAAAATTCCTCAACCCACTCCTACTGATCAGTATAGTGGTGGTAAGGGTCGAATCCCACAGAGATGGTGCGTTAAAACTATTGTGGTGATATTCTGGATGGTTTGGTTAGCTACCACACTCGGTTTGAGTCTCTACCTAGGCAAGAACTTAAAGGTAATTTCCTACTGACTAGAATGGGGAAAGTAGTGTAGAGGTGCATCTGTGTACGTGGAAATGGGGAGACATTTTTGTAACAGAAAATATTTGGAAAGTACGGGATTCTATTTTGGGCTAGACAGAATATTCAGAGGGTAGTGGTAGTCATGGTGACTAGGCTGACAGATCTGCAGGTTATAACTAAAAAGTAAAGGACAAAAAGCAAAAAGCATCTATAAAGCAAAGTGGTCCCCAACATTAGACTTGGACATCATCTTCTTCAACAACACAAACCAAAATCAGAAAATAAATCCAGATTCAACACGGAAACACAGTTTATCAAATCGCGAACACAAATCCACAAATAAGAACACCAAATCTGAAATAAAAAACACAGGAACTGCAACTCCGCGTACTGGTCAACAGGAAGCGAAACGCACTCAAACTAAACTTCACATGCAGCGATTCACTCACGATTGAACAGTTCCACGTTTAACTAAGGAAATTGCGACGGAAACAAGGAAAGAAAAGATTCAGCACTTAAAACACCAAGGAACCTTAGATCTAAACTAACTAGGCGGAATAGGAAGGAAAATAAATCAACACAATAACCGAAACGGATATCAAACTTCATAGCATAAACACGTTCAGATCTTCAACAAATATTTCAAAAGCAGAAAATATCCAAAAGCAACAAAGATCCAACGTAAAGAAAGCAAGTAAATTAAACTACGAAAGCGAATAAAAGTGTTTTGCCACTCCGGGCGATGGAATCTCTAAGCTACGGTCTTGCTGGCTGGAACGGACGATTTGGAACTCCGGGAACATCTAGATCTTCAAGTGACCATGGCAGTGGCGAGGAACGAGATTCTGGACTGGGCTGAAAGACTAAACTCCGAGAGAACTCTCCTAAAAGTGATGATGATGAAAAATCCCCCTCTTCTCTCTCCAAGTGGCTTCCTTTTATAGGGAGGCTTACCCTTGATTTTTAGGGTAAGACCTTGCGGTGAAATGACTTCTTTGCCCTTAATTGTGATTGAGCAGTCCCAGCTATCCTCCTTCTCCATCTCGAGCCATTTTTGCATGTATATTGGTCAGTACGTAATCGTCCTGACGCCCTTTTCACTTGAAGTGTCTGAAACTCTGCCTACTGGTTAGAACGCTTACCCTGCACGCTTAAGCAACTAGTTTTGCAGATATAATTCAATTATGCACATCATACTGACCCGTAACCTAGGCCTAGAATACGACTTATCAAAGGTCAATGAGGAAGGTAGAATGATTGCAGATGAGAATATCTCTGCCGTGATCCAGCAGAGTGATCTTCCTTCAAAAAAGACCGTCCCAGGGATGTTCACTCTCCCGATTTCAATCGGAGATATTCAAGTAGAGCACGCGATGTGCGATCTTGAGGCATCCATCAATGTGCTGCCATATACTATCTATGAGAAGCTGGGAGCGGCCATGCTCATTGACACTGACATAATGATCCAGTTGGCCGACAGATCGTGTATTCACCCTGAAGGAATTCTGGAAGACGTTATTGTGAAGGTGAATAACTTTCTGTACCCAGCCATTTTTTTCGTAATCAAGATGACGGAGCCAGCATCAAGGGAGTCGAGTGGAGTCCTACTGGGACGGCCGTTCCTGTCTACGACCAGCACCATTATAGACGTCTGTAATGGGACGATAAGCTTGGACTTCAATGGAGAACAGTTCACGTTCAATATAGATGAAGCCGTGAAGAGGTCGGCCGACAACGAGAACATATACTCGGTAGATGTGACGGAACCCTTAGTACAGGAATTTTTGGAGGAAGAATTCCTAAAGAGGCAGTTCACTGACTCCACTGTAGACGAGGAGGTCGAGAAAGAAGTAGAAGAGTGGTATGATACTGTTAGGGTTTTGTATACTAGAAATCACCTTTCGAGTCTAATTGTTATTTTCCAATAAATGCAACAGATTATTTTTTGTCATAATGTTGTTATGTTTTACATTTAATGGTTGTTTATTGCATATTTAAATGTATAAGCAAACGTAACAAAGTCTAAGTCTTTGTTTTAGTAGACCGGTTGTGGCCGTCGTCCAATTTAAGGTAACACGGTCAGTTCTAAACAAAGAAAAATAAGAATTTCACAACCTAGATAGCCCTAGACTAACTATCGCGAAAGGTTTCAATGTCAGTCCGATTATTTCTAAGCCTTATTGAAATAAGATGACGTTAGTGTGGTATATAGCACTGAATAGATCTAACAGCAAGACGAGTCTTTATGCTATCTACTGAAAGACGAGGTTTTGATAATTAATTTCTTAATCAGTGTACGTTAGAATTGAGCATACGATATTGAGTACTACTACTTTGACTTACCAAAGGTGCGGGTTTTTCATCACCCAACGATCTAGGTATATTGGGTAGTGGTAATCATTATCTAGTAATGCTAGGATTGCTATTACGTTGAATCGTGCGCGAGGAGAGTCTCATTTGATAACATCCACAAGAGGAGCTCGAAACAAGGTTTTATTATTCGGAACCTAGCTAGTTAGAGTTTAATTACTCTATGAATAATAAATAAGAGTTTCTTGCTAAGTCCACTCTTGGAGATTAAAATATGTTAATTAATTAAGTCCATAGCAGACAATAATTAATTAATTAATGTTTCTATCTTAAGCGCGGGAAATAAATTAAATGCAATTAAAGGAAACCCGAAATACTTGTAATTTCGGATTTGGAAGCCAGTCTAATATTACTTCTGTAGTGGCTGCTTGTAATATTCCAATATAAGCTTATATTAAATTGTGGGTTCAATTTAATTAGTAAAAAGCTAATTGGGTGAGGCCTGATCCAAATTCTTCCATAGATCCCTGACTAGGCCCAATATGTGACTTATATAAATATGAGAATAAAGGAGACAGAAAATACACTTTTTTCTATCAAAATTTTCGTCCCCCTCTAGAGAGAGAGAGTTCGAAATTTGTGCTTCCTCCGTGAGCAGTTTCTATCTTCGTTATTCAAGTCCTAGTACGTTGGTGAGATTTGCCCACACAAATATCAGCGTATAGTCCGGGACACCAGTCAGAAGGTCCGAGGTCGAATACTGAAGATCTTCACGTGGAGAAGACGCAAGCTATCTTCGATTCTTGATCAAATCAACGAGGTAATTTAGCTAACTCCGTAGTATGCATGTTTTAGGGATTTTATATTCTAAAGCATGATTTTAATTCAAGTTATGAGCATGATACATGTGATAATTACGTGAATAGAATTTGTCTAAATAATCTGCTAAATAGATCAAATTTATGTGATCGGTAATTTATGCAGCTTCCGTTGCCAACCCCTTCAGATACGATGAAGGTCGGAGAGATGGACGACCAGGCCATTGCGAAAGCAATAATGGATTTCTGCGAGCACCCAAAGCCAGCTGGGTCAAGTGGGACAACTCAAGTATCTAGCCTAACGAAGCGGCTTGATCAAGGCAAGCCACTGGAAAAAGAAGTGGCAGAAAATCCTCTGCCTACTGAAGAGCCAAAGCCCGCGAAGGAGCTGAAACCCTTTCCAGCACATCTTAAGTACGCGTACCTAGGGGAGGAAGAAACAATGCCCGTTATCATCAACAGTCAGTTGACCCAGGGGCAGGAAGACAGATTGCCGGAAGTGTTGAGAAAGAATCAGAAGGCTATCGGCTGGAAGCTGACAGATTTGGTGGGCATCAGCCCAGACTTGTGTATGCACCACATCCGACTGGAAGAAGGAGCCAAGCCACACCGCGACCAACAACGGAAACTCAACCCCAACATGGGGGAAGAAGTGCGCAAGGAAATTGTCAAGTTGTTATCGATCGAAATTATCTACTCCATTCCAGATAGTAACTGAGTCAGCCCAGTACACATGGTGCTCAAGAAAGGAGGAATCCAAGTCGTGAAAAATGAAAAAAATGAGTTAATTCCGACTAGACCGGTCACGGGGTGGAGGATGTGCATAAATTACATGAAGCTGAACCAAGCTACAAAGAAGGATCATTTCCCTCTGCCATTCATTGATCAAATGTTGGAGAAATTGGCAGGGAAGCAGTACTTCAGCTTTTTGGATGGTTATAGTGGCTACTTCCTGATCGCTGTAAATCCAGATGACCAAGAGAAGATGTCATTTGGCCTCTGCAATGCCCCGGGCACTTTCCAAAGATGCATGATGAGTATCTTCTCTGACCTGTTGGAAGACTGCATTGAGATCTTCATGGACGACTTTACTGTCTACGGGGACGACTTCGATCAAGGGCTGCGTAGCCTGAACATGGTATTAGAAAGATGCTGGCAGAAGGACTTGGTACTAAATTTCAAGAAATGCCATTTTATGGCTACTGAAGGAATATTCCTGGGCCATGTAGTGTCGAGCAGGGGGATAGAGGTCGACCCAGCAAAGGTAGCGGTCATTGCAAAGCTACCGTATCCTACCAATCAGAAGGAGATCAGAGCCTTTTTAGGCCACACTGGGTTCTATAGAAGGTTTATCAAGGATTTTACAAAGATAGCCCAGCCTCTGACGAAGCTTCTCCAGAACGATGTGAAGTTTGAATTCTCTGATGCCTGCAAGGCCGCGTTCCAATTTCTTAAGGACAGACTGATAAGTTCTCCGATAATACGCGCCCCCGACTGGAATCACCCCTTTGAGGTGATGTGCGATGCTAGCGACTATGCGGTGGGGGCAGTATTAAGTCAGAAAATCAAAGGAAAGAGTTATGTCATCTTCTACTCGTCAAAAACGTTGAATCAGGCACAGAAGAATTATGACGAGACCGAAAATGAGATGCTATCAGTGGTTTTCGCATTTGAAAAATTCAGGCCGTACCTGCTAGGGTCCAAAGTGATAGTCTATACTGACCATGCTGCAATCAAGTACTTGTTGGCTAAGAAAGAATCAAAGCCAAGACTGATCAGATGGGTCCTCCTCTTGCAAGAATTCGACTGGGAGGCAGTCGACAAGAAGGGATGCGAGAACAAAGTGGCGGATCACTTAAGCAGAATTTTAGAAGAAGATAACGATGAAGCTATCCCAGACGCATTCCCTGAGGAGCACCTCTACCTGATCAAGTCAACATCTGACCGACCATGGGTCAACCAAGTGGAAGATGTTGATCAAGCCGAGCAAGGAAGCTAGGGACATCACACGCGGAAAGAGCCATGGTTTGCAGACATGGCCAATTACTTGGTGACAGGTGAGCTGCCTGGAAGTGATGAAGCTACAAGGGCACAGAAGCTAAAGCTTAAAAGCGATTCCCGATACTTCTATTGGGATGATCCTTACCTATGGAAAATGGGAGCAGATCAAGTGATCCGACGCTGTATACCTGACTGGGAGCAAGAAGATGAGATGGTCCACTGCCACGCATTGGCTTGTGGTGGTCACTTCGGACCAAAGAAAACAACAAGGAAAGTACTGTACAGCGGATTCTACTGGCCTTCCATCCATAGAGATGCTTATGAGTTCTGCAAGAGGTGCCATCGATGCCAGCTTACTTAAGGGATATCTACAAGAGATGAGATGCCTCAGGTCCCCATTATTGTCTGTGAAATATTTGATATATGGGGAATGGATTTTATGGGACCTTTCCCATCTTCTGTAGGCAATCTCTATATCTTAGTAGCGGTGGACTATGTGTCCAAGTGGATCGAGGCAAAGGCAACAAGGACATGTGAGTCCAGAGTAGTGGCGAAGTTCTTAAAGTCGAACATCTTTACCCGCTATGGGGTGCCACGGGCTATTATCTCAGATCAGGGAACTCACTTTGTCAACAGAACCATCGAAGCCTTGATGAGAAAATATGGAGTCCACCACCGCCTCTCCACACCCTATCACCCGCACTCCAATGGCCAAGCCAAAGTATCAAACAGAGAAATCAAGGCTATTTTAGAAAAGACGGTCAATCCCACGAGGAAAGACTGGAGCCATCGTCTGGAGGACGCACTCTAGGCCTACAGGACAACATTCAAAACACCTATCGGAATGTCCCGATACCGGCTGGTATTTGGGAAGATGTGCCATCTGCCGGTGGGAGTGGAGCATCAAGCTTACTGGGCAGTCAAGGAAATGAATATGAATACCGGGGCTAGAGCTGCAGAGAGAAGAATGCAGCTACAAGAGCTTGAAGAGCTCCGTCTGGATGCCTATGACTCTACCATGTGGTACAAGGAAGAGACTAAGATGTGGCACGATAAGAACCTTCGCAAGAAGGAACTTAAGGTGGGCCAGAGGGTACTGCTGTTCCAATCCAGACTGAAATTGATGCTAGGGAAGCTTAGGTCAAGGTGAATAGGCTCTTATACCATTATCGCTATCCGAACGAATGGAGCAATCGAACTCCAGGGGAGCGATCCAAATTCGCCTTCCTTCATGGTGAATGGTCACAGGGTGAAGCCGTACAGAGAAGGAATGGAGGCATTTGTGGTGGACGACATTCCACTACTCATGCCTAACTCTCGACAGTAAACAGGTAAAAGGAGTGATCGGGTACTCATGGGTAATCTGCTTGATCAAGCAATAAATTCTTAATCTATTAAAACTGATCAAGTGACATCCCAGGGGAACCCGGTCAAGTCCTTGTTAGTGTAAATAATTTTTAGTATATTGTTTTTTTTAGAAAATTAAAAGTCGGAAGTGGAGGAAAGAAACTGATCAAGTGAAATTATGTGAGTTTTCATCTGGATTTAATTGTCCACTTGATCAATGCAATTTGAATTTAATTGGTGGTATAGTGATTGAGTTGAAAAGGGCAGGTGATAGAACGTGTGCAGTCATTAGAGAGGTGTCAGGTGGCGCCAACTGTCGCAATGAAAGGACGTCTTAGAGAGAAAAAGGAAGCGTATCGGAGAAGCTTTGCCACCTGGCATTCTGAAAAGGCGCGCCTGTATGTGAAGAGTCGCAGAGATCTCAACAGGCAGGGATCTCAACAGTCGGGATTTCAGTATAAAAGGGGTCTCTCTGATCCCACTTTTCATCAACTGCCTTCAGAACATTCGTGCTATCCTCATCTAATTCTCTCTAAGTTCAAATCCCCTCTAAGGAATCACCCACAATCATCACCAGAAAAAAAAATGCAGAGCACTCAACACAATACTTCCTCTTCTTCTTCAGGAGCCGGTATCAACAGTGGTAATCGGAGACCCTTGTCACCAGCCAACCCAGATAACCCTAACCTTTCCCCACCGACCACCAGAACCCCATTATCGTCTTCCAGATTCATCGGTCCACTTCAATATGTAGACCCGGCTTACATCAGGCGCCTGGACTCCGTCTCCCCAGTGGTAAATATTGAGAGGAAAGATTCTCTGCCTCTCCCCAGTGATCTCCTACTACGACGAAGGGAGGCAGAATGGAACCTCTTTTCGACTATGGAGGATGGCTTTGTCTCAGGAAGGACGCGCCGCCGAACGACGGATCAACTGCTAAAGGAAGCTGAGGTTTTGAGGCGGCAGGTGGATGAGAAGAGACAAGCGACGCAACGGACCTGGGCAGCTGTAGAAGCAAGCAAGGCTGTGGAGGACAGCCGGATGAGAGCAGAGGAAGAAGGCAAGAGGAAGGGGGGAGAGAGTATCTTTCCTCATCCCAAGAAGGGCCACCATACCATTTCAAGGTATAGGGCTTACTGACGTTGCCCAGTATGCTCTTCCACGCGTAGGAGATAAGGGAAAAGATACCAAGGAGAAGGAGCTCTGATGAACGTAAACGCCTTGCATGCAATAAGGAAGGCCTGTGAAATGGAGGCAATAAGGAAGGCTTGCAACATCCCATGTTCAACCATCTCAAAGGCAGTAGTATCACCTTTAACTAAGTTTATTTGTATAAATTGTTATTTTTCTTTTCTGTTCTCACACTTAGTCCTGTGCATGGACTAAGTGTGAGAAGTTTGTGTAGGTTGCAATCCATTTTTGCCTATGTGTTTTGTTTGTTGTTTTTCTGTTTTGATAGGCATGTTTGATTGTTGGCACTGTGTCACACTTAGCCCAGTGTCTGGTCTGTGAGAAGTTTTCCTTGGTTTCTGTTGTGCCATTGCCTGTACCTAACCCTTTTTTCACTGCATCCAGTCCCTCGAGGACGAGTTCATATGCAGTGTGAGGGGGGAGGGTTAGTTCCAGAACATAAAAATCATACATGTCAAAATTTTTGAAAATACAAAATATCAGATAGTAATAAATAGACAATATGCATGAAATCGGATAAGTGGAAGATTTGCTTACTTTAGGAAGAGTTAAAGAAAAAAATCAGTATGTTACATGTAGAAACTTGATTGCAAAAACTTGATCAGTTTGAACGACATAAGTATAATGGAAATGCTCAACTTTTAAACTTACTGTGAATCCCCTCTATATGAGAGTTATAAGCCAAAGTAGAACACTTTCTACTACTTTTACAAAAGAAAAATATTTTTACGAGAGACTGAATTTCAATATTTAGATGAAAATTGCACAAGTAGTAAGGCATTAGGACTTAACCCTTTGAACCTTTTCTTCTTTCACTCCACGAACCCGCCTCGTCAAGCAAGGCACCCCTTAGTTAACCAAATTGAGCCCATACACTTTGACCCTTTCTTTTGAAACCAGAACCCACATCCATACACTTTTTCTTTTTCAAACACGTGAGGAAAAGAGGTCAAGAGATGAGTCATTTCAAAGTAAGGGGTAGTACGATAGAAAGTAAAAATAAAAGGGTAGCCGGGTTGAGCGAGTTAGTCAATCAGGTTGATCAAGTCAGATATCAAGTAAAAAAGTATAAAAAAATGCGTGTTGTTATCGAGAAAAGTTTGAGAAAAAGAGGGCAGGAAAAGTTGTAACCTGACCCGATAAGTCGAAAGTTAGAAAAATAAGCCAAAAATTCAAGACTAGAAGTCGCCACTTGACCAAGTGAGGTATCTAGTGGCAAAATAAAAAGTTCAAATCTTTGGTCTCTTGACTCATGTGTTTTTCTATTTACAGTTTATATTTTTAAACTTAGATCCCCTAGGACCCTACCTTGATACACCACTACCCTTAAGCCTCATTACACCCGAAACAAAGACCTTAAGGAACTATCTTGTGCAATCCGATTCGAGATATTAAATTTGTGGCAATACCGAGTGAACAGTCCTAACATCTCTGGTAAGAAATGAGTGACTGAGTGAATCCAACAGTGGTTTTTAAATTGAGCAATCTTGACGAACTGATACCTTGATCAAGTAAAAGCAAAAAGGAAGAAACATGAGCTGCTGGCAAATGAATTGACCTCGACCTCGGGTATGATTGTTGGAAATTTATTCGATCTAATGCATCTATGTGAACATGTGTTTTTATTTCGAGTCTTGTTTTCTTTTTCGCTTTCTTTTAATTTCTTGAAATGAGTAAACCGTGCCTAAAATTTGCCTTATCTTTTTCTTTTCTTTTTCTTTATACTTGGGGACAAGTATGTTTTAAGTGTGAGCAGTTTGATAAGGCTCATTTCATGCATCGATTTTAAATGTACAGGAATGCCGCTTAACCAAGGCAACAAGGCCAAACTGATCAAGCAAGTACAATAGGCGAAAGAGGCCAGAAATCGGTGGAGTTGATCAAAGGGAGTAACCAAGCAGGCAAGGAGGGGACCACAAGCTTCCAGAAGAAGGACACGCGAGGCAATGAGCTGGATGGTGCTCATCATTCTGTTAGCAAGGACAACGTTCTAGAAGGGGACACGTGCTGATATATGAGACTCAAGGACGGAGCTGAGTCATGAATCTGTTACTGAAAAGCGTCGTCATTCTAGAAGGAGAGCACGTAGCAATCGATGAGTCGCTCACACTCAGCGTGTGCGAATATTCCCTGCCTAGATCGTTATCCAGCTGGAGGTCGTGCCGAGCCTATAAATAGAGGATGTGCCACCACATTAGAGAGATCGGATCCTTTACCTTCTGTCTTAAGTTTAGTTTAGCTTAGCTCTCTAGTTTAGTTCAGTTCTCTAGATAGCTTAGATAAAGTAATGCTTAGTTAGAAAGGGCGATCGAAGGAGCGCTGCAGAATACTTGATATCTGTCGGCGTATTCTTAAGTTTCTCACCTAGGATCTCCTCAGTTTTACTTGCTTTCGTATTTTCCGAAGTGTTAGCTTAGTTTAAATTTCACTCTGTACTATTCTGAGTTTTAGTTTTAATCAAAGTTGCTTTCATTTTCATCGTGGTGTTTACTGTTTCACATTGTTAATTTTTATTCTAGTCTGAAATTCACTTGACCCAGTAGTTAAAATTTCCTTGATCAAGTTAGTAAGTTAAATTCTTTCTAGAGTAAAATCAGTAGTTAAAAACTCCCAAAGTTAAAGCGTGGCAGCAGCCAACCCCCTATTCACTACTCACACACTTGATACACTGGCTTCTCTGTGGGATCGACCTCGAACTTGCCGCTTTACTGTTAAAGTAGTGCAAAATTGAGAGTTTATAAATTACTTTGGTAGGAAACGAGTGAGAGCGAGATTGCATTGATCAAGTGGCAACGACAATTGCTAACCGGTTCGGTTATCTTCCATATAACTTGATCCATACTCTATTCGCGCCCATTCTCGAGGCCCTTCCAGCAATGGACGTGCCCCAGCTTTTAAAGCCTCTGAATCCAGAGGAAATCACATTGCTGATCCAGCCCTCCGCCTAGCCTAGGTCTACCCCGGCTGCAACCTCCTTGGTTAAGCCAACACGATGGCGATCATAACCCTGGCCGAGCTCTACTTTATGTGGAGCATGAGGGAGCAAAGGAAGGTCCATCTTGGCTTCTGGTTGGCTTAATCGATCAACCAAATTGCCACCCGGCCTGCCCGCCACCTGAATGTCTGCCACCTTCTTGGAGCCGACCTGAGGCGGAATTGGACCCTGGAGTTCCAAGAGAATGTAGAGTGCCCCAGCCGTTGCCCTAAACCGGAATTATTTGACTTGGATTTCTTTGTTAGAATACAGGTACTTGAGAGGACACGAGCAGGGAAGCTGCGCTTCTACACTATAGGCCAGAAGGAGCAGCAAAAGGGTAGGCAGGAGGAGAGGAGGAGGACTGTTGATCGCCCAGCGAGCCCTGCTAGGCAACAGAGGCCACGACTGGATTTGGTGCCCACTCCGGGAACTGAGCAAGAGGAGGCTGCTCAAGCTGTGGAAGCTCCGCATGGAGCAAATGATGCAGCAGCTGTTGGAAAATTCCCACGCTCAACTGGTCATGCTGACCACGGTGCTGGAGGCAGTCCGCAATCATGCCACTGCCAAGCAACCACCACTTCCCTCTCCAAGCTCTCCTCCAGTCCGACGCACCTCTTCCAGGCATCCTTCCACTTCCCCCGGTCAGCCCTCTCGGATTAATTAGTATACCCCCCCGACTCAGCTCATTTCAAAACAATTTCCATTTTTATTTTGATGTTGGTCTGTAATAACTGATATTTTGTTCCATTTTCACACTTAGACCTTTGTCGGGTCTAAGTGTGAGAAGTTTATGCATGTTTTGCTTGTTTTTTACTGCCTATGTGTTTTTGGTTATTGTTTTTTCTATTTTTCGACATGCTTTGATTTTTGGCACTATCTCCCACTTAGCCCAGTGTCTGGTCTAACTGTGAGAAGTTTTCCTTGATTTGTCTGTCTGTGCCGTTGCCTAACCCTTTTTCCACTGCATCAAGTCCCTCGAGGACGAATTCATATGCAGTGGGAGGGGGGAGGGTTAGCCCAATTGAATCATTCGTGTCAACTTATAAAAAATGCTAAAATATCACGACTCCCCTTAAGCTGCCCGGGAGGCCCGTCACGAGATCTATGAGACAAAAGCTTCGGGAGGGCGTTTCTAGCTTCATCGGGAGAGCAATGGAGGAGGCAGACGGAACGCCCGGTCGGGCGAATCCACCCCTCCAAAATTCCCGATCGGGCGTTTGTGAGCTGAGTGTCGTCCACATTCTAGAGAGTTCGCCCGGTCGGGTGAACTCACCCTCCCAAAACGCCCGACCGGGCGTTTGACAAAGCCGCGGCGAGTCCAGAGAATTCGCCCGACCAGGCGATTTCACATGTTCAAAACGCCCGACCGGGCGATTCAACTTTTGTAGCCGAATTTCTTATGTTTTAACCCTTTGTCTGAAGGGGTTGGCAGCGGAAGCGTGCGTTCTAACGGATCACATAATACGGATCTATTTAGCAGATTATTTAGACAAAATCTATTCGCGTAATTATCACATGTATCATGCTCATAACTTGAATTACATACATGCTTTAGAACAAATAAATCCTAAAACATGCATACTACGGAGTTAGCCAATTTACCTCGTTGATTCTCTAAAGAATCGTCGATTGCTTGCGCCTTCTCCACGATGATCTTCAATACTAGACCACAGATCTTCTGACTGGTGTCCCGAACTGTATTCCGACATCAGGGTGGGCTGATCTTATCGAAACACTAGGACTCGAATAAAGAAGACAGAATTTTCTCACGGA
Organism: Salvia splendens; assembly: GCF_004379255.2. Lineage (NCBI taxonomy): Eukaryota > Viridiplantae > Streptophyta > Magnoliopsida > Lamiales > Lamiaceae > Salvia > Salvia splendens. The sequence goes on from NC_056049.1 coordinate 19,925,123, forward strand.
GAAGGAGCTGAAGAACTCACGGAGGAGAAATCCTTGAAAAATCGTCCTCTTCATCATAATAGAAGTGGACAAAATTTTCATGGTGAAAATTAATTAATTTATGTCTCATTTATTCTCCTATTTATAATAGTTCATATTGGGCCCAGTCAGGGATCTATGGAAGGCTTTGGATATGAGCTTCCCCAATTAGCTTTTTACTAATTAAATCGAACCCACAAGTTAATACAAGCTTATATTGGAATATTACGAGCAGCCACTACAGACGTAATATTGAACTCCCCATCCAAATCTGAAATTACAAGTAATTCGGGTTTCCACTTTGTTTATTATTCATTTCCCGCGCTTAAGATATAAATGCTCATTAATTAATTAAAGTCTGCTATGGACTTAATTAATTAACATCTTATTAACTTCAAGAGTAGACTTAACAAGAAACACTTATTTATTATTCATAGAGTAATAAAACTCCAACTGGCCAGTTTCCGAATAATAAAACCTTGTTCAAGCTCCTCTTGAGGACATTATCAAACGAGACTCACCTCGTGCGCGATTCAACATAATAGCAATCCTAGCACCGCTAGATAATGATCACCACTACCCAATATACCTGGATCGTTGGGTGACGAAAAACCCGCACCTTTGGTAAGTCAAAGTAGTAGATACTCAATATCGTATGCTCAATGCTAACGTACATCGATTAAGAAATAGATATTTATCAAGACCTCGTCTTTCTGTAGATAGCATAAAGACACGTCTTGCTGTTAGATCCATTCAGTGCTATACCACACCAACGTCATCTTATTTCAATAAGGCTTAGAAATAATCGGACTGACATTGTAACCTTTCACGATAGGTAGCCAAAGCCTATCTAGGTTGTGAAATTCTTCATTTTCTTTTGCAAAGCATTGCATAGAACCGACTGTAGTTACCTTAAAGTGGACGACGCCCACAACCAGTCTACTAAGCAAAAGACTTAGGCTTTGTTTACTTCTTATGCATTTAAATGTTTATAAAACATCTTATAAACGCAAACGTAAACACAATGTAATAATATACTGATTCTATTCGTGCAAACTGCTCGAATAATACTGAATCGGGTTAAAAGTGGATTGTAGAGTTTTTCCGTATACAAGCAAGATTCCTATTCGTGCGAATTTGCTCGAAACATGCTTTTCAGTATACTAAACCTAACAATCTCCCACTTATACTCAAAACATGCTTTCGAGTATACCCACTGCCAAAAACTCTCCCACTTATACACAAAGCAGGTATTGGAGCTAGATATATCGAACTACCATTCATTTCACATCATGTTTGAAACATGTTGCCACAAAGGCATTTTGCTGTGAAAAATCTGCTTGGTTGTTCTCTGATAATATCTTTTGCGTCACTATGTCTTTGCTTCGTACTTGATCTTTAATTAATTTCATCTCTCTATGTGATTGTTTAGCTTATGATCTCGTGTTCCTCTTGAGTTAGCCTTTGCTAGAGTAAAAATACTCATAGGTATACTCAAATTTACGATCAAAGCTACTAGGAGTATACTCCTAATGTAAACACATACACTGAGGATGACTTACTCGATCACTGATTAGTCATAAGACTTAGTCAATGTAACCCCAAGGATATATACTATGGTATATATAGTATATATCAAGTACTATGGTATATTCATTACCTCAATCAAAGTCATTTGCCATGGTTAATATGATATATACTTGCTATGCAAAAGCACAACTAATATCAAACTTAGTACACATCATAGCATACATGAGACATCTATCTGCAGAACTAATCTCATAATTCTTGTTCTCACTAAGCGTCAAACGACACTTGATTAGAGACAAGACAATTCCATCTTGAAAGGTAGAAACCTTTGCATGGAAATTCTAATGCTAAAATGTTCCAAGCTATGTGTAGATATAGTATTCCTAAGAGAATCTCAACATTCTTTCTAGCAATCTTAAAGACTTTAGATGCTTAGAATGTAATTGGTTTCTCTATAATCCTTTATCTTAAACTGGGTAGACAACCAGTTTCCTACGCTAGATGCCAATCTTAGTTGTTTGCAACTTTTATAGATTTCATCATCGTAGAGTACCAATGATACCATATTTAATGCACTTTCAACTTCGTTGTGCTTACAATACGCTTAAGGGCACATGTCAAATTCCAAACATTTGACAATCTCGCTAAAACACCTACCTTGATTTAGATGCATGCCTAAGACCACAAAGGTCTTCATAAGCTTCCAATCATGTGATTCTTGCCCTCTATTACATGCCTATTAGGATGTTCCATGTAGATGATTTCTTCAAGACTTCTATTAATAGAAAGTTGTCTTGACAATCATGATACAATCATTCTAATTATGTAAGTGCTGATAGACAGAAGGATCGAACAAATCTTGGCACAACGACAGCGAGAAGATGACATTTCTCAATGGGCATAGCCCATTGTCATTGTCTAGCCATTTGAGATCCACGTTTACACTTGCAGATGTACTAGCTCCCACTGACTGACACAGCCTGTAGGTAGTATTGCAAGTCTTGTAAAACATGTTATCTATCTAAGATTGTAGTTTGGAATCTATCATCTTTCCAAGGATGAATATCCAAATGAACCAATTCTACATTGTAGTTAAAGGGATTATGTTCAAGTTAATCTAAGACCGAGTCTTTCGACACTCTTAGACCCATGAACTTGTCATGTTCCTAGGAACGCTCCCACTATGGCATGGTTCTAACAATCTTATCTGTTGAAGTTGATTTTATTAGTGCAAAAGTTTCTAATGGTATGAGTCCTTGGTAATGTGGAAAATTCGATAACCCTCTCTGTCCTGAGAGTTATCACGATGTTAAGCTTTTAGTTCTTCTCTTGATCTTCATACAAGAATTCTATCTTTGAAGATTACAGAACTAATAATCTTACATCATTTGGGACAACCTTAAAACATACCTCAGTACTCAACTCCAATTACTTGGATACCTTTCCAACTTGCGTTGGAACAACATTACACTTTGAGATGTGCTAGACTAGAGTCGCTCTAGTCCACAACTCGTGTTTTGTAGAAGGTACTGATGATGGTAGTTTCTTTAAGGTGTATCTCGTTGTATCTAACGCTTATCCCATCAATGATAAGATTTTCATGAGTACAACTCATCACTTGATCAAACTTGTCTTAGAAAGACTTCGATTCCTTCTTACATAACTATCCCATTCTTTGAAAGAATGCTTGGATTCGTTAATGGAGATTAGACTCCCACTACTGATCATAACGCCTTGCTCGTCTCCTTATTGGTGTAAACCATTGAGACTTGCTAGTATTTCTACGTTGCACTTCTATAATTATTCTGAATCAAATTATTCTAACTCATAGTGCATCGAATAGACATTCTCGACTTTCAAGCTATTTAACAAACAAATTGTTAAAATCTTGACAGTCTAGATCAGTTTGAACAATAGCTAAGTATTTTCTTGGCCTTAATACTAAGAGCCATAAATACTTTATTATTCATTGTTTAAGAAGTAGATGTGTTATTTCATACTCAATCTTGTTGCACTTATATTGTTTCAATACTATGATGCCTTAATCATCAACCATAAAACAATAATTGAGCTTTATAAGCTCCCACTGCAACAAAAGCCTAACTGGATCAAGATCTCTTACTTAGAAGTTGCATTGTCATGTAAGTCATTATCCTTCTTTAAAAGAGGTCAATCTAACTTACAAAGCATCTTCACTTGCTTTAAACAAACTTTGATGAATAATCAGACTCTCCCATTTCCATATCTAGTCTTTTATTCAAATGAACTAGGACTTAGGAAAAATGAGGCCTTCATGAATTCGTCATCTATCATGTTACTTTCCTCTAACAGTAATATAACGGCTAATATTCTGAAGGTTTTTTACTTTTCGGTTAAACCTTCTTTTAGTCATTTCTTATTACTCAAGGCGATGACTTGAGTCAGAAACTATTTGAGTGATCAAAAGATTCCTCAAAATATTTTGTTCATTTAGGATATTCCAATCGAATCATCTTGACAGATTCTATTGATATCCATCTTTCATCGTCACTAACCAAGACTTGTCATGCTACTTAAAAGAAAATAGCTTGACCTTATTCCTCAAAGAACTTGTCAAGTACATGCAAAAAGCATTCTCGAACAATCTTCGTAGAATTATGTTGAGGAAATGGAGGACATGAATTATTGAGTATAAACTCCCAGTTTTAGCGATGAGAATCTTATCCATTTACATTTCCAGTCCACATAATTTTGGCATTCGAGTTTATTCCATTAAGATCGCAGACAAAATATGAATGACATAATGAAGATTTGGCAAATAAACTTATTATCACATACTTATGCTCAATACATAATCGCAAATAACCACAAAACAATTATGTATCTTGCAACTGTAAAATTAAAATTTTGTACCCTCCAGAGGAAGTCAATACGCATTAAAATCTTACAATTTTACTGGTCACAACACCAACGAATAGTCCAGAGACCACAGAGTGGCATGGCCGCCTAATGTTGCCTAAGCAAAACCACCGAATTTAGCATTACAGAGTCTCATTTCTACAACACACTCCCATAACAATGCTCATGTGCTGCTAACAAGATCAAGCTCTCTCATAAATTCTGTGTGAACTTCTGAATCTCGCAGTTTCTTAGGATTATTGTCCCCACAGAGCAGGTGGCGATAATATTGAAAACCACATTCTAGGTCATACTATTTATTTTTGAGAAGTCCGCCCTCATGAACTCGCTATTTCTTAGGATTATTGTCCCCACAGAGCAGGTGACGATAATATTAGAAAAAAGCTTCATAAATTGCAGACCAATTGATGGAGACCATATACAACGCACTTGTTGTAATTATCGCTTAGATATTTTATATGGTTTTTGCATAATTATCACATAAGCAGATAAGACAGATAATCCACTTAAAATAGATAAACACCAAATAAACAGATAATTCCATTTAATGCATGGCATTTAAACACACTGGATAATTAACGACATTATTTAATCTATTCAAGGGAGATTCAATTAGGATTTATCAAGATAGTGTTGACTATCTAAATCCACTTAGGATTATTCTAGATTTTATTTCGATAAAATCTAATCCTTCAACTCAAGATTATGTTGATCTAGGATTATCTTTATTTAAATCGTTCTAGGATATTACTAGATAGAAACGATTCCATCATAATCCATACGATGAATAAAATCCAATCAACCTAGATTTATACAAATCTTTAATTCTATTTAGAATAGATGTCTAGAATATATCAAACATTACTTAGGATTTCTTAGATAAATAAGTTTATCTAAATCCAATTAAATAAGGATTTTCTCATATATTATCTTTATCCCAATCTATCTAGGATATAATCCATAAGATAAGGATAACTTGGATTAATATTTATTTTAATCCATCTAAGATTTGTTTTTATAGAATTAAATCTATTCAAATCTATAGGATAAAATAAATTAATATAAATATTAATCCTAATCCATCTATGATTTATTCTTGGAGTTAATCCATATAAATCCAAAGAATTAGATAATATTATATTATAATTATTCATATCTATCTTAGATTTATGTAGGAACAAATCCATACAAATCTATAAGATAAGAATAAAATATTATATTATCACTATCCAAATCCAACTAGAATTTATCTATGAGTAAATTCATATAAATTCACATGATAAGAATAAAATAATATTATCATTATCTAAATCCATCTAGGAAATATCTAGGAATAAATCCATATTAATCCATAGGATAAAGATAAATGATTAGATTATTATCTTCCAAATATAACTAGGATTTTATCCAGGAATAAAATCCATATAAATCCAATAAATAAGGAAAGAATCTAATTAATCCATGATTTGATATTAAATCAAATCTCATATAATATATATAATTCACAAAAGATATATTCAAATCTTATCACCATATTTATCTTGAATCTAGATGAATATTAGGAAACTATTAAATTATTCTCATCCATATCATCTAGGAATAAAATAATATTATTTATTTCCATAGACATAGATAGTAATATAAATATTCCTAAAATCTAGGCAAATCTTCCAAAAAGATTTTATTTCCCTTAAATAATAATATTTTAATGATATCTTTTAATAAAACAATTAAATAATCATTAAAATAACCCTCCATCGTTATCTCATCGTACGAGGTTCGCACGAACGATGAACGACGAAAGTCCGACGAGTTCGTCGTCGGATCACGACGCACCCAGCGTCTCGGCACCAACGCGCAGGGGGCGCGCCAGCGTCTCGGTCAGGTGACGCGTCGGGTGGCTCGGTTCCTCGGCCAGCCCGTCGCCTCCGTCTGCGGCCAGCGTCGCGCACAAGGCGCAGATGCTCTCGGCCGTCTCGACCATCGGGTGCCGACGTATCTAGCCAGGCGTCTCGACGGATGGCGCTGGCTCTCAGCCAACGCCTCGCTACCCGTCTCGGCCTATCTGGCTCGTCGGGCGACGCGTGCTCTCGGCCAGGAGCTGGCGCGGTGGCGCAGCTTTTCTCGGCCATCAGCTTGTCGCCGTCTCGGCTCTCCCGAGCCACGATGCTCCCACTCATGCGGCACACGTCACGCCAGTTGGCGCACACGTCTCGACCAGTGGCTTGGAGCTTCGTCTCGGTCCTTCCGCCTAGGGTTTGGGCTCTCGACGCCTCGGTGTCTCGACCAGTTCTCGGTCGAACCGCCGCACCGTGCCAGCCTCCGTGTCGATCTCGACGCGGGTTCGTCTGGGGCGTGCGGTCTCGGCCGGCGGCGCGCACGAGCCCTCACTCGTCTGCGCGTCGTCCCGTGATCGTAGCTCCCCCGATCCCACTGTCTCGACATCCCTATTTCAATCGCGCGTGGCGCGATCCACCTCGGCGCGAACGCCGACGGATCGCACGTCTCGTACGATCGAAAAATTCAAGTTCCTTGATTCGATAGTTCTTGAGTTTATCATGCATAAAACATAAACAAAACACCAAGAACATGCTTCGCAATCAATTAACGCATGCATACATGAATTTCACGAAATTTAAATCCAAATAATCAGAGCCAAAGACTGGCTCTGATATCAATTGAAGGGGTTGGCAACGGAAGCGTGCGTTCTAACGGATCACATAATACGGATCTATTTAGCAGATTATTTAGACAAAATCTATTCGCGTAATTATCACATGTATCATGCTCATAACTTGAATTACATACATGCTTTAGAACAAATAAATCCTAAAACATGCATACTACGGAGTTAGCCAATTTACCTCGTTGATTCTCTAAAGAATCGTCGATTGCTTGCGCCTTCTCCACGATGATCTTCAATACTAAACCACAGATCTTCTGACTGGTGTCCCGAACTGTATTCCGACATCAGGGTGGGCTGATCTTATCGAAACACTAGGACTCGAATAAAGAAGACAGAACTTTCTCACGGAGAAGGAGCTGAAGAACTCACGGAGGAGAAATCCTTGAAAAAATCATCCTCTTCATCATAATAGAAGCGGATGAAATTTTCATGGTGAAAATTAATTAATTTCTGTCTCATTTATTCTCCTATTTATAATAGTTCATATTGGGCCCAGTTAGGGATCTATGGAAGGCTTTGGATATGGGCTTCCCCAATTAGCTTTTTACTAATTAAATTGAACCCATAATTTAATACAAGCTTATATTGGAATATTACGAGCAGCCACTAAAGACGTAATATTGAACTCCCCATCCAAATCCGAAATTACAAGTAATTCGGGTTTCCACTTTGTTTATTATTCATTTCCCGCGCTTAAGATATAAATGCCCTTTAATTAATTAAAGTCTGCTATGGACTTAATTAATTAACATCTTATTAACTCCAAGAGTAGACTTAGCAAGAAACACTTATTTATTATTCATAGAGTAATAAAACTCCAACTGGCCAGTTTCCGAATAATAAAACCTTGTTCAAGCTCCTCTTGAGGACATTATCAAACGAGACTCACCTCGTGCGCGATTCAACATAATAGCAATCCTAGCACCGCTAGATAATGATCACCACTACCCAATATACCTGGATCGTTGGGTGACGAAAAACCCACACCTTTGGTAAGTCAAAGTAGTAGATACTCAATATCGTATGCTCAATGCTAACGTACATCGATTAAGAAATAGATATTTATCAAGACCTCATCTTTCTGTAGATAGCATAAAGACACGTCTTGCTGTTAGATCCATTCAGTGCTATACCACACCATCGTCATCTTATTTCAATAAGGCTTAGAAATAATCGGACTGACATTGCAACCTTTCATGATAGGTAGCCAAAGCCTATCTAGGTTGTGAAATTCTTCTTTTTCTTTTGCAAAGCATTGCATAGAACCGACTGTAGTTACCTTAAAGTGGACGACGCCCACAACCAGTCTACTAAGAAAAAGACTTAGGCTTTGTTTACTTCTTATGCATTTAAATGTTTATAAAACATCTTATAAACGCAAAAGTAAACAAAATGTAATAATATACTGATTCTATTCGTGCAAACTGCTCGAATAATACTGAATCGGGTTAAAAGTGGATTGTAGAGTTTTTCCGTATACAAACAAGATTCCTATTCGTGCGAATTTGCTCAAAACATGTTTTACAGTATACTAAACCTAACATTGTCTTGGGATTCCAACCCTAGGTATAAATACCATTTTGTAAGACTTTAGTTAGCAGACTTTGATGAATGTTATTATGAAGACTCCTTTGAGAGCATCTCCCATGTGAGATTTCTATCCAAATTCCTACATTGTGGGTTGCTTGGTTTATGTTCATTAGGCTAAATCAAGTATAGGTATGCATTTATGGTTGTGTAGTCATGAATGTGGAGCCAATGGAGTATCTGCTTTGGGTGAAAGTAGCCTAGGGTTGCCCACATCTTCTTGTGGGAGGTCATAGGTCCTCAAAGAGGATTCCTCCTTCATTACACTTTTGGGTCCCTTTTCTCTCCATCCAAATCCATTTTGGGTCTAGTTTTTGAGGCTAGGCTCCTTATCTTTATTTTTATCTTTAAAAACACTAAAAATTGAAATCAAACACCACTTTGGGTATTTCTTGGGCACATGGAAGGATTCCCTCATAAGGAACCTTATCATTTGGTATCAGAGCCTAGGTGCCTACCAAGTGTTTGATTTTAAACCTCTATGAAATTTCATTTTCCTTGTTTTTCCTTATTTCTTTTGTTTTAGCCTTTGCTTGTTTATTGGTCAATTATTGTAGGTTTGAGCTGATTTTTGGTGTGCATGAACCTTGAGATATGAACTATTTTCCTGAAAAATCTCAGCCAAAAATTCCATCATTTGATAGGTCAAATGAATGTGTGAAGTTGCTGCCCTGTTTTGTGCCCTAGTTTGACAGATTTGGGGAAAACGTAAAATCGAGGGTCTTCTCGAAAACCTGCTATATTGGGGATATTTTTCCCTCATTCTAAAACCTTTAATCTTGTTATCTACTAAGTTTCATCAATTTTGGGGTTGGATAGCCATATCAAAAAAAATCCTAAAGATCAGCCAAGAGTTAAATAAATTTTCAGCTCAACTAAGTTTGTTTGGCATTGAACCTTACTTTCACATGCTTGATTGGCTTTACTTGCTTGGTTATATTGCCTATGTGTATACCTTGATTGATTTGTCTTAGCACTTGCATTTAAGAAGTTGGATATTGAGAGTGAGTGAACATAGCCCTCACTATATTCTAAGCCTTGTTCCGAGTGACATTAGTGAGTGAATTGGGGGTGGGATTACCCATTGGGAAGTGAGTTCTTACTAAAATCTCCCCTTCTTGTGTGTGTGAGTGTGGATTTTACTAACCCCTAGGACTAGATCCTAGTTTATTTTTATTTCTTATTGTAGGTACCATTGTGAATGCCACCTCGTACTAGATCCACCACGATGGGGGATCCGCAACCGGGTGCGAGCACGAGTCTTAGTGTGGCGTGGGGATGAGTTGAAAAGCTTGATGGAAAAAATTTGACGGATTTGAGGGATCTAAAAGAAGGCCAAACAACAATGCAAGTCACTCAAGATGCTATGTTCGGGGATTTGAAGGAACTCAAGGAGAACCAAGCATCCATCCATGAAAACCAAACTTTTCTCCACGACGAGCTCAACGCTTTGAAGGCCTTGCGACTATCAAGGTCAAACACCCCTAGGAGCAATCACACACATCATGATGCCTCCGAGGGGAGTAATGGGGAGGAAGAACCCTATGGTTGGTACGATCATGGGGGGCGTGGAGGACAAGGAGGAGGACGGAATGGGAATAGGAATGGTAGGTTTGGAACATGATGGGCGGACGAGGGAATGGAAACATGGGGCACCATGGGTGGGATGGTAGGTATAGAAGGAATAGAAACTATGAGGAGGCGGAGATGGAGCCGAGGTATGATGATCCTACCAAATCTATCAAGCACACATTTCCTGAGTTCCACGGCAAGTTTGATCCCGAAGCCTACTTGGAATGGGAGTCCCAAATGGGCAAAATTTTCTCACTCCACAACTTTTCGGAAGGTGATAAGGTGAAGGTGGCTATAGCCGAGTTTCGTGGCAATGCGGATACATAGTGGAATGATACGATGAGGAGGAGAAGGATGGTTAGGGTAGGAGAAGTGAGATCGTGGGCGGAGTTGTGTGAGCTCATGAGGACTACCTTTGTACCAAAGTCCTATTTCCATCCGACTTCGAGTGGAGTTTCAAGATTTGAAGCAAGGGACGAAGAGCGTAATGGAGTACTACTATGAACTCCTATCATTGATGAGCAAAGTAGGGGTGGAGGAGCGAGAAGAGGCGACTCAAGATCGATTTATCCATGGTCTTAACATCAAGTTGAAGCACAAGGTAAAAGTGGAAGCATTGAGGGGAATTTCCTTGGATGAGGTGATTGAGTTTGCCGACACTTTTGAGAGGCAAAATAAGGAGTTGGTTTCTAGCCGGGCTAAATGGGCGTCTAGCCAAACCGGAGGGACGGGAACTAACAAGTGGAGCGCTCCTGGAAAGAAGATGGAAAACACGGCTAATCCAAATACCCAAGTGAGACCGACCGTGAAGGCTTTACCGGGTACTCAACCTATTAAAGCTATAGCCCCTATGGAAGACAAGAAGGTTCAATGTTTCAAGTGCAAGGGCTATGGCCATTATGCACGTGAGTGCCCAAACCAACGGGTAATGGTTATCGGGCAAGATGGTAGCGTGTATAGTGAGGAAGATGAAGAAGAAGGGGAGGGTGTGGTCACTAAAGAAGTGAGCCCGGACACCGACATAGCTTTTTCTAGTGGCGATGATGAAGATACACCCTTAAGGGCTATGGTGGTACTCCGAATGCTCAATGTACAACCCAACCTTGAGGAGCATAAGGAGCAAAGGTGCAACATCTTTCATATGAAGTATAAGGTGAAGTCCAAGACGTGCTTGGTCATCATAGATGGAGGGAGTTGTACAAATGTGGTGTGTGACCGATTGGTGGCCAAGTTGGGGTTGAAGGTACTTAAACACCCAAACCCCTACAAATTGCAATGGTTAGGTGATTCCGGGGAGTTGGAGGTGAAGGCTCGATGCAAATTTCCATTGAAGATTGGGGAAGTTAAAGAATAAATCCTATGTGATATCATTCCTATGACGGCATGTCATATTTTGCTAGGGAGGCCATGGGAGTTTGATAGAAGGGCCTACAAAAATGGCTTTACGAATGAGTATTTCTACATGCTCAACGGGGTGAAGGTTCGTTTGAAGCCATTGATACCTAGTGCCGTGTTTGAGGCTAGCCAACATCTGCAAAAGGAAAGAGAGAGAGATAAGGAAAAAAGGCTTGTAAAAGAATGTGAGCTAAAAAAGCCAAGTGAGAGTGGGGGTGGGGAGAGAAAAATAAAAACGTCCAAAGGAGAGCACCCACAAACAAGAGAGGGAAATGTATGTTTGTTAGCTAGTAAAACCGACCTTGGGTGGGCACTAAACAATCACCTCTCCATTCTACTCATGGTCCGTAAGGATTTGTGCTTAGCTACTAACCTTGACCCGTGTCCTTTGATTGTCCAAAGTGTGTTGCAGGAATTTGAAGATGTATTCCCGGAGGAACTCCCGAGTGAACTCCCTCCCATGAGGGGGATCGAGCATCAAATTGACTTTTTATCGGGATCATCACTCCCAAACCGGGCCGCATACAAGGCGAATCCCAAGGAGACACAAGAGCTACAAAGGCAAGTCGAGGAACTCCTTGCCAAAGGTCTAATTCGTGAATCTCTATCTCCTTGTGCCGTACCCATCATTCTTGTACCTAAGAAAGACGGTAGTTGGAGGATGTGTGTCGATTGTAGGGCAATTAACAAAATCACCATCAAATATAGACACCCTATACCTAGGTTAGACGACATGTTAGAGGACCTTTGTGGCTCTATATGTTTCTCTAAAATTGATTTGGCTAGTGGATATCACCAAATTCGCATGAAAGAAGGAGATGAATGGAAAACTGCTTTTAAAACCAAATTTGGCTTGTATGAATGGCTTGTGATGCCTTTTGGTTTAACTAATGCCCCTTCTACATTTATGCGTTTGATGAATCATGTGCTTCGTCCTTTTATTGGGAAATTTGTGGTGGTATATTTTGATGATATCTTGATTTATAGTCGTAGTGTTGAAGAGCATGCTAGTCATCTTCGGAATGTGCTTGAAGTGTCGAGAATGCATGTTTTATATGCCAAGTTGCCTAAATGCACTTTTTGTGTTGAGGAAGTTGTGTTTCTTGGTTTTGTTGTGGGAAAGGACGGAGTGCGGGTAGATGAAGAAAAGGTGAAAGCCATTAGGGAATGGCCGACACCTAGGAATGTGAGTGAGGTTAGGTCTTTTCATGGCCTTGCTAGTTTCTACAGTAGGTTTGTTAGGGATTTTTCCACAAAAGCTTCACCCTTGAACCACCTTGTCAAAAAAAATGTTGAGTTTAAGTGGGGGGAGGAGCAAGAGAGAGCGTTTAATACCTTGAAAAATGACCTCACACATGCTTCCTTACCAGCACTCCCTAATTTTGATAAAACTTTTGAACTTGAGTGTGATGCAAGTGGTGTGGGGATTGGGGGAGTTCTCATGCAAGAGGGTAAGCCCATAGCTTATTTCTCGGAAAAACTAAATCAAGCCCAATTGAACTACCCCACGTACGACAAGGAGTTGTATGCTATAGTTCGTTGCCTTGAGAATTGGCAACACTACTTGATGCACAAGGAGTTTGTGATACACACGGATCATGAGTCTATTAAGTTCTTAGGAGGGCAACATAAACTTGATAAAAGACATGCTAAATGGAGTGTTTTCCTAGAGACTTTTCCTTATGTCATTAAGTATAAGAAGGGAAAGGACAATGTGGTGGCCGATGCTCTTTCTAGGAAACCTTTTGAGACCTTGCATGATGGTGCTTTACTTATGAGTGATACCGAGTGTTTGAGAAAATGTGTGCTTGCTATGTGTGCCTCCAAATATGTTGGATTTGAGTTTATTAAAGACCTTAATGAGCATGATCATGACTTTTCTTCTATTTACGGGGCTTGTGAAAAAGGTGCTTTTGATAAATACTATAAGTTGGATGGCTATCTTTTTAGAGAGAATAGGGTGTGCATACCTTCATGCTCTTTGAGAATTTGTTGATTAAGGAGGCTCACCTAGGGGGCCTAATGGGTCATTTTGGGTTGCTTAAAACTTTTGATATACTAAGTGAGCATTTCTTTTGGCCTTGCATGAAGAACCATGTTGGAAAGTTTTGTAGTAGTTACTTAGAGTGTAGGCAAGCCAAGTCTAAATCTAACAATTATGGTCTTTAGAGTGAACAAAGGGCGGAAGAAAATGTTGTTCAACCTCGGAGATTGGGTGTGGGTACACTTTCGGAAATACGTTTTCCCGACAAAGCAAGATCCAAGCTTGCCCCGCGAGGGGATGGCCCATTTATGGTCCTAGAGCGTGTGAACGACAATGCTTATATCATTGACCTTCCCGGTGAGTATAACGTGAGTTGTACCTTTAATGTGGCTGACTTGAGCCCGTTTGATTTTGTAAGGGACGGCCCAGATTTGAGGACAAATCCTTCTCAAGAGGGAGATGATGATACGAACGAGAGGTCCAAGGCCCGGGCTGGCCCGAGCACGACTCCCCTTAAGCTGCCCGGGAGGCCCGTCACGAGATCTATGAGAAAAAAGCTTCGGGAGGGCGTTTCAAGCTTCATCGGGAGAGCAATTGAGGAGGCAGATGGAACGCCCGGTCGGGCGAAACCTCCCCTCCAAAATGCCCGATCGGGCGTTTGTGCGCTGAGTGTCGTCCACATTCCAGAGAGTTCACCCGGTCGGGCGAACTCACCCTCCCAAAATGCCCGACCGGGCATTTGACAAAGCCGCGGCGAGTCCAGAGAATTCGCCCGACCCAGCGATTTCACATGTCCAAAACGCTCGGCCGGGCGATTCAACTTTTGTAGCTGAATTTCTTATGTTTTAACCCTTTGTCTTGGGATTCCAACCCTAGGTATAAATACCATTTTGTAATACTTTAGTTGGCAGACTTTGATGAATGTTATTATGAAGACTCCTTTGAGAGCATCTCCCATGTGAGATTTCTATCCAAATTCCTACATTGTGGGTTGCTTGGTTTATGTTGATTAGGCTAAATCAAGTATAGGTATGCATTTATGGTTGTGTAGTCATGAATGTGGAGCCAATGGAGTATTTGCTTTGGGTGAAAGCAGCCTAGGGTTGCCCACATCTTCTTGTGGGAGGTCATAGGTCCTCAAAGAGGATTCCTCCTTCATTACACTTTCTTCTCATCCCTTTTCTCTCCATCCAAATCCATTTTGGGTCTAGTGTTTTAGGCTAGGCTCCTAATCTTTATTTTTATCTTTAAAAACACTAAAAATTGAAATCAAACACCACTTTGGGTATTTCTTGGGCACATGGAAGGATTCCCTCACAAGGAACCTTATCAGGCGTGAATAGAGTATGGATCAAGTTATATGGAAGATAACCGAACCGGTTGGATCAGTTAGCAAATGTCGTTGCCACTTGATCAATGCAATCTCGTTCTCACTCGTTTCCTACCAAAGTAATTTATAAACTCCCAATTTTGCATTACTTTAACAGTAAAGTGGCAAGTTCGGGGTCGATCCCACAGAGAAGCTAGTGTATCAAGTGTGTGAGTAGTGAACAGGGGGTTGGCTGCTGCCACGCTTTAACTTTGGGAGTTTTTAACTACTGATTTTACTCTAGACAAAATTTAACTTACTAACTTGATCAAGGAAATTTTAACTACTAGGTCAAGTGAATTTCAGACTGTAATGAAAATTAACTACGTGAAACAGTAAACACCATGATGAAAACGAAAGCAACTTTAGTTAAAACTAAAACTCAGAATAGTACAGCGTGAAATTTAAACTAAGCTAACACTTCGGAAAATATGAAAGCAAGTAAAACCAAGGAGATCCTCGGCGAGAAACTTAAGAATACGCCGACAAATATCAAGTATTCTGCAGCGCTCCTTCGATCGCCCTTTCTAACTAAGTATTACTTTATCTAAGCTATCTAGAGAAATGAACTAAACTAGAGAGCTAAGCTAAACTAAACTAAAGACGGAAAGTAAAGGATCCGATCTCTCTAATGTGGTGGCACATCCTCTATTTATAGGCTCGGCACGACCTCCAGTTGGATAACGATCTTGGCAGGGAATATTCGCTCACGCTGAGTGTGAGCGACTCATCGATTGCTACGTGTTATCCTTCTAGAATGACGACGCTTTTCAGTAACAGATTCATGACTCAGCTCTGTCCTTGCGTCTCATATATCAACACGTGTCCCCTTCTAGAACGTTGTCCTTGCTAACAGAATGATGCGCACCTTCCAGCTCATTGCCTCGCGTGTCCTTCTTCTGGAAGCTTGTGGTCCCATCCTTGCCTGCTTGGTTACTCCCTTTGATCAACTCTCCCGATTTCTGGCCTCTTTTCACCTATTGTACTTGCTTGATCAGTTTGTCCTTGTTTCCTTGGTCAAGCGGCATTCCTGCACATTTAACACTTGCTTGCGCGATAAACCGATCAAGTAGCGTACATTTTACCCCTAAACCGATGCATGAAATGAGCCTTATCAATGCATGAAGATATGATTGTGTTGGGAAGAGTAAGAAAAAGGACTCAGTATGTTTACATGTAGAAACTTGATTGCTAAGCTTGATCAGTTTGAATGACGGAAGTATGATGGAAATGCTCAATTTTAAAACCTTCTGTGAATCCTCTCTATATGTGAGTTATAAACCAAAGTAGAACACTTTCTACTATTTTTACAAAAGAAAAATACGAGAGGCTACTTTTTAATATTTAAATGAAAATTGCACAAGGAGTAAGGACTAAAGGCATTAGGACTTAACCATTTGAGCCTTTTCTTCCTTCGTTTCACGAACCCGCCTCATCAAATAAGGCACCCCCTAGTTAACCACATTGAGCCCATAAACACTTTTACCCGTCTTTTGAAACCAAAACCCATATCTTTTTACATTTTTACAAACACGTGAGGAAAAGGGGTCAAAGAGGTGAATTATTTCAAAAGAAAAAGGGATAGCAATTGAATAGCCGAAATAAAAGGGTAGCCGGGTTGAGCAAGTTAGTCAATCAGGTTGATCAAGTCAGAAATCAAGTCAAAAAAATGTTGAAAAAAATTGAGAAGAGTTTGCGTAAAGAGGGCAGGAAAAAGTTGTAACCTGACCCAGTAAGTCGAAAGTTAGGGAATAAGCCAAAAATTAAAGGCTAAAGGTCGTAACTTGACCAAGTGAGATATCCGTTGGCGAAGTAATTACTCAGCCTGATCCAATAAGTTTGTTCAGATCTTTTGGTCTCTTGACTTTTTTTTTCTTTTTTCTTTTTACAGTTTATATTTTTAACTTAGAACCCCTAGGACCCTACCCTAACACATTACTCCCCTTACAACCAAAACAAAGACCTTATGTAACTATCTTGTGCAGTCCGATTCGAGGTATTAAATTTGTGGCAAATATTGAGTGAACAGTCCTAACATCTCTGGTGAGAAATGAGTGACTGAGTGAATCCAGCAGTTGGTTTAAATTGAGCAATTTTGACAAACTAACACCTTGATCAAGTAAACGCGAAAGGGAAGAAACATAAGCTGCTGGCAAATGAATTGACCTCGGCCTCTGGTATGATTGTTGGAAGTTTATTCGGTTTTATGCATCTATGTGAATATGTGTTTTTGTTTTGAATCTTGTTTTTCTTTTCGTCTTCTTTTACTTTATTGTAATGAGTAAACCATGCCTGAAATTTGCCTTATCTTTTTCTTTTTCTTTTTCTTTATACTTAGGGACAAGTATGTTTTAAGTGTGAGCAGTTTGATAAGGCCTATTTCATGCATCGGTTTAGGGGTAAAATATACGCTACTTGATCAGTTTATCTCGCAAAGCGAGTGTTAATTGTGGAGGAATGCCGCTTGACCAAGGGCAACAAGGCTAAGCTGATCAAGATGGTACAAAAGGCGAAAAGGGCCAAAAATTGGGTGGAATGATCAAGGGGGGTGATCAAGCAGTTAGGTGGGGACCACGACGTTCTAGAAGAGAAGCACGTGAGGCTGATGCGCTGGATGGTGATCATCAAGCAGTTATCAAGGACGGCGTTCTAGAAGGGGACACGTGCTGATACGTAAGACGCGAAGACAAAGCTGACTCATCATTCTGTTATGGAGGAACGACGACATTCTAGAAGAAGGGCATGTATCAATTGATGAGACGCTCGATCCCAGCAAGGACGATTATTCGTTCCTGATGACGTTATCCTGGCTGGAGGTCGTTGTGGCAAGCTTATAAATAGAGGACGTGCCACCATTAGAAAGGAGTTCGGCAAAGAGCTCAGAAGATAATCTTCCTTTTTATCTTCTTTTCTAGTTTAGTTTCCAGTTCCGAAGATAGCTTAGTTAGAGAAATTGTCAATGAGAGAGAGAGCGACCGAAGGGAGCGCGACAGAATACTCAATATCTGTTCGGCGCCGTCCCTAGTTTCCGACCGAGAGCTTCTCAGCTTTACTCGCTTTCTTATTTCCTGAAGTTGTTAGCTTAGTTTAAATTCTGTGTTGTTCCGTAGTTAAAGAATTAATCTTTTTGTATTCCGCATGTTCACAGCACTGTTTTGAAGCATTGAGTATAAAAATCGGAGTTACTTTGTTTTCGTCATCATATTTACAGTTCTGGTTTTAGTTTCGCTTTTAAGTCTCTGATCTAGTATTTCATTATGTTGAATGTCAAGGTGTTTTCGCAGTTTCGTAGCGTGATTAGGTAGTTAGTCTTTACTCCAACCTGTCGTTCACTTAGTCCAATTTCTATTTCTTCCAGCATTATGAGTGCCTTGATCAAGTAGATAGTTTATTTTCTGCCTAGCGTAATCCAGTAGCTTAAAAACTCTCAACTTAAAGTATTGCAGCAGCCGACCTCATTCACTACTCACACACTCGATACACCGGTTTCTCTTACTGTTAAAGTAGTGCGAGTTTGGGAGTTATAAATATATTTGCGGTGGGGACGAGAGAGAACGCCTTGATCAAGTGGCAACGACATTTGCTAACTGATCCACTCGGTTCAGTTATCTTCCATATAGCTTGATCCACTCGCGTCAACTCAAATCGCCGCTCACCACTCAACATGGAGATGTGGTCGGGTTCCTGGCCAGACAAGCCGAATCCGAACAAACCTTTTCTGCTTCGGATTTACCATGGGGGGAATTTCATTCCTGATGGGAGGATTTGCGAGAAATACATTGGTGGGGAAATGTGGGAAGGTAGTGGGTTTGAACCAGATAGATTTGGTTACTTCGGCCCAGTCGATGAACTGAACAAACTAGGGTTTGATAGCTGGGATAGACTATGCTTCAAGCGAAAATGGGGAATGGAGTTTATTAACATCAAGGGTGATGCAGAGGTGATGTTAATGCTGAAGTTTCTGACCACAGTCAAGCATCAAATATGTGATGTGTATATTGTGGGTGGGAAGAAGGGTGGCCTACTAGGGTAAAGTGATGTATGATCCCGACCAAAGTGAAAGTAGTCACTAAAGTGAAAGTAGGCCACCCTTTCCATCAACTGACTCCCAGGATGAAGGGAGAAGAAGGATGGAAAGGCATGCTAAAGTGATGTATGATCCACGGTGTGATCATAAGATTCTGAAATTGTGTATTGGGATGGGATTTATTGATGGTTTTCAAGCAAGGGATGCTCTGACAGACCATGCAGTTGAGAATGGTTGGGAGATACACTTTAAAATGGCAAGTAGGAAGGCATTTGAGGCAACTTGCAAGAGTCCTTGCAAATGGTTCTGTTCTTGGAGTATAGTGAAGATGAATGGTACTGTTGTGATAAAGAAACTTGAACCGGATCACACATGTCCAAGGGCTATGAGAAACAAGATTGTGACCTCAAATTGGATTGCCAGAAAATACTTGCATGTGTTTATACTTAGGCCAGAGTTCAGTTGTAAGGAGTTGGGTAAGGACTTGATGCAACGGTTTGCATTTGATGCAACCAAATGTAGGTTATACCACTCCAAGAGAAAGGCAATTGACATGCTGAGGGGAAAGGTGGAAGCTCATTATGCAAAAATGAGGAGCTACATTCTGGAGTTGAGTAAGTCTGACAGAGAAGGGTGGTTTGAACTACATGTAGATGTAGGTGCTGTTTTCAAGGCTGTGTACATCGGTTTCAGTGGCCTGAGAAAGGGATTCAAGGAGGGATGTAGACCTGTAATTGGTCTAGATGGGGCTTTCCTGAAGACATATCTTGGTGGGATATTGCTAACCGCTGTAGGGACTGATGGAAACAATCAAATGTACCCCATTGCTTGGGCTGTGGTTGAAGCGGAGAATGAATTATGCTGGACTTGGTTCATTAAAATTCTGATTGAGGAGTTGACATTGGGTGAAGGAGTAGGAATCACCATTATCAGTGATCAGCAAAATGTATATACTATTATCACTTATCTGTTATGTAGTATAATTTGTGATTTGTTGTGGGCTTTGTTATGTTGACACTTACAATGTTGCTTGATAGGGACTTGAAAATGCAGTACAGAGTCTACTTCCATTGGCTGAGCATAGAAACTGTGCAAGGCATATCTATGCAAACTGGAAAAAACACACAAAGGTCCACTTTTGAAGCAGATTTTCTAGAAGCTTGTTAGAAGTACTTACATGGAAGAGTATGATATTGCTTGGAGAGAGCTGGAGAAGGAAGATGGACAGGCATATGCAGACTTAATGGACAAGATGTAAGGCTTTTCTAACACCTGACAACTGCTCTGATGCCATTCTGAATAATGTTTGTGAATGTTTCAATGCCTATATTTTGGAGGCAAGGAGTAAACATGTGTTAGACATGCTAGATAAAATGAGAACCAAACTAATGGAGAGACTTTACAGAAAGAGTGTAGACATGGTGAGTGCTGGGATAAATTCAAATGTGTGTCCAAAAGTGAGGTAGAAATTTGAAGCTATGGTCTATGAAAATAGAAACTGTACTACCATTCCTGTAGTTGGGGGGAAATTTGAAGTTAGTCACTTTGAGGATAGGTTTGTAGTGACTAATTCCTTAAGGCAGTGTGAGTGTAGGAAATGGGATTTGACTGGCATCCCTTGTCTCCATGCATGCACTACTATTCATTTCCTCAAGCAGAATGTGTATGATTATGTCCATGAATACTTCTCGTTGAGCAAGTACAAGTTGGCCTATGGATATGGGTTGCCATCATTAAATGGGGAGAAGCTCTGGCCTCATGCTTAGGGGTACCCGGTTGTACCTCCACCTGTGAAGAAGATGCCTGGTAGGCCCAAGAAGGTGCGAATGAGGGATCCATTCGAGAAGGATCCGGCCAGACGGACCCAATAGAATGAGGAAGATTTGTGTGATGACATGCCAGAAGTGTTTACAAGAAGGCCACAACTCCTGAACTTGCAAAAACGAGCCAGTTGAAGTGTTACCAAAGCCAAAGGTATTACACTCTAGTTGTAATCAACGTACGCTCTATTTTGTTCCAATATTTACTAACATTGCAAGTACTCAACTTATAGGCCAAGATGGGAAGGCCTCGGAAGACACCATCCAATGCAGAAAGTGGTACCACCGCAATAACAAGGAGATCTGGATGAAGGGGAGGTCGTGGAGGACGAGCCGGAGGCCGTACTGGAGCACGTGGTGGAGGTCGTGGAGTTGTTGATGGCTCAATCCCCACAGTAAGCTGTTTTTGAACTCAATAACTCAATGCATTCATAAGGGAAAAATCACTACAATATTCTTGGTTCCGTAGTGTGTTACATTGGAGTTCAACTTCATATACTATTACATTGGAGTTCTATTAGATAAGCTACAACAATATCCAAATGACGATGCATAAAACGCAAATGACAACCTTTAAGTTCCGGTTTTGACGATGCAAATCTGCGACAACACCTTGGAGTGCTTCAACTTCAGCGGTTTTGGAACGGACGTTCTCATCAAGTGCATCCTGCTTAGCAACTCTATCTCTCAATGCTCTTTGCACGTTGTCCCTATCCAGCTTCAATTTTTTAAAGAAGTACTCTTGATTCGGTGACAACGATGGATCAATCCAACGAAAGAATTTGCAATCGTCCTCCTTCCAGACTTGGGAACGATAGAAGCGTCGTCCGGGATTGGCATCCGTATTTGATGTCACCACATCAGCTTCAAGACCGTGATCACAGACCACTGCCTCAAACCTCGGCCAAGTTTTGCTCGAATTCTGGGAAGACGTGGACATCCTGCACCAAAACCACAATTGAACATTCAAACCACAGTCTTGAACCCTAATTCTGGATGAAACATTATACAGAACCCTAATACCAACACAACTCTAGATTGCAAATTCAACATTCGGGATTTCAACAGTCATGAACCCTAAATACATATTGCCAATTGCACATTCGAAATTGCTCAATCCAACCACAAAATCGGGAACCACAAAATCACATATTCAAAATTGAACCCTAAATAGGTAGTACAAGCAAGCCCTAAAATTGAACCCTAAATCGAACCCTAAAACCGACGAAATCAATCGCATATTCAACGAAACCAACGAACCCTCAAATTGAACCCCGAATCGAACCCTAAAATGAAACTATGGTCTTACCTTGTTACGGGATTTCAAGGACAATCGAGATTGCAGCAGATTTGCAGGATGAATCACGATTTGATTCTGAGAATCGACAATGGGTGGGGTGGATGAATCGCGAGGAGGAAGATGAGTGTTTGATTTTGGATTCAATTTGGAGTTGTGATTTTAACCTAATTGCATGTTGGTGGGATGAAATGACGTCGTTTTATCCATTAGAAACGACGTCGTTTCAGGATTTTCCGATGCCAGACACGTCAACATTTAGGCATGCCACATAGGATATTTAGTTGCCGGAAAACACAGGGTCGGCTCAATTTGGGAGATACCAGCGACCCGGCAAAGTTGGTGACTTTATACGCCAATTTTAAAGGTCATGGGAAAACCCGGAATTCGGGCAAAGTTGGTGACTTTTAAGGCAGTTATCCCTAAAATCAATTATTAACTAAACCGGAAATTTTAAGTTAACCGGGTTTTTTTGGCAATAAAACCAGTTTATGGCCGGTCATAATGTGGCCATATAGCATTTTCCCTTTTATAGTCAACAACATTGGACAGCCCAAATCAACGAGCTTCTCAATTCATTATCGTAAGATATAGGTGTAATATTGAGCTAATATGAAACTGATATGGAATTCCGAGTTTTGGGTCTTTTAAAAGATATTTTAGAAATCTTAATATTTATTGAGAAAATCAGAGAATGGTTTGTTATTTTTCTGTATTATTCACCCTTTCAAATGTTGGAGTATTCTTTAATTTTACAGGAAAAATGTTTTAACATCATATTTTTTGCATTTTCTTTTTGCTTATAGACTATAGTAACCTCATTCGGTTAGACTCCAATACGAAGAAATGTATGTATGTCAACCGTCATACCTTGATTATACAAGTAGATATGAGGTTTATAGAGCAAATGTGCTATCTTTCTCCCAATATAGATAGATTAATTTTGGAAAAAGTTAATGAGTCGGTGTGTAAGATTTCAATGAGAGATCGGACGACATAAGTATTGACCTCTAATACTTCCCATGTCTCTTTGGAAATTAAACGTTTTCCTTTTTGGGTTGTCCCAATAAAACTGAAACGTTTCCTAAAATGGAAACAACACTATTTTTACTTTTTCTTCTCTCTTACTTTACTCTTTCTTCGTTGACTTACAAAATAACACTGCATAAAATCTTGTGATGGAAACCAAATGTTACATATTTATTGAGATTGAAGGAATATAATAGTAAGTCGTTTGCCTCTCAGAGATAGTATAGGGGAGTTGTTGGTCTCTTAAAATGCATCAATATTTGTGCTGCATTTCATTAAATTTAATACATATCACAATACCATCCATGTCGACAAAAAGTATTAAATATTCGTAATATACAGTAATTTACTGTTATCAATATAATATTCTCTCCATCCCAAGATAGTTGAGTCTATTCATTTTTAGTTTATCTCAAGGTAGTTGAATCATTTCCTTTTTGGTAAAAATTATATTCCCTCTCTTACTTTAATTTTTCTTAATCTCTCTTACTTTACTATCTCTAATTCTCTACTTTAATCTTTAACTAATCAATTTCATTAATCTTGTGTCCAAAAGAAATGCCCTAACTACCTAGAGATGGAAGGAGTATTTCAAAAAAAATAAAAATAAATGTGCGATGAATTTGACTGAGGTATAAATCTTACTCCCTCCGTTCCATAGCAATGGAGGCGTTTTTTTCGGCATGGAGATTAAGAAAAAATTGTGTTAGGTGAGTTAGATAAAGAGAGAATAAAGTGGAAAATGAAAAAAGTAGAGAGATGAAGAGAGAATAAAGTAAGAGAGAGTAAAGTAGGTGTGGAGAAATATATTGACTTTTACTAAAACGGGAAATGACTCTATTACTATGGAACGGAAGGAGTAGTATGTAGAATCTAGGGAAATCATAGGTAGATATTATCGTGAGTTAAATGCCATCGTCTATTCATATAGAACGATATTGTTTGGTCGAAAAATGTCAATAATATACTCTCTTCGTCTCGTTTAAGATGACACGTTTTTCTTTTTAGTTTATCCCAACTAAGATGACATATTTCCTTTTTTGGAAACTTTTTCTCTCCAATTAATACACCCAACCAATTTTTCTCACTCATATTAAAATATTCATCTTTCTTTTTCTCTCTATTTCAATACATACACTCATCTTTTCTCTCTCCAATTAAACATTTTAAGGACACCCACAGTGGGGCGGACGATAGGTCGCCCGATGCCTCGGGCGCGGACGATGGACGATGGACGATGCGTAGTCCTCACCCGACAGATAGTCCGCGGAGGAAGCGCGGACGATAGGGCATCGTCCGCCCACTGTGGGCGACGCGGACGATGCAACGCGTTTTTGTTTTTTGTGTTTTTTTTTAAATTCGAAAAATTCATTTATATAAATACCCCCTACTCCACCTTCATTTGTAACATTTTAATTCGCATTTTCACTCTCAATTTACACTAGAAAATGGATTCTGTTGATTACTCAAGTCCTAATAGTCCGATGTTTGGAGGTGGTGCACGTTGCCCGGGTACACAAACTGACGAATATCGGTCGTTCGACCCCGACACGCAGTACGATCCCGAATTCAGTACGGATTCGTATGATCTGTCTGACATGGAGCCGTCCCTAACTCACCCCGCCGCCCCTTCCCCCCGCGCCGCCCCCTCCACCGCTGCCGCCCCGCCAGAAAGAAGCGGATCAGTACCAGGCGTACAAGTTGCCACATCCGGCAACGAATGAAGAGTACGCCCCCGGGAGGAAGAACTACCAACCGAATAAAATCCTCGTCATGGCGAGGTGTTGGGTGGATATCTCGGAGGACCCGGTATTCGCGAACAACCAAAAGCAGCTTGCGTACTGGGAGCACATCGTCGAGTGCTATAATGAGGCGAAGCCGCCGAGACCGTACAAGCGCCATAGGGAGCAACTCCGCAAGCACTGGGATCAGGTTAAGAAGCAAGTCAACCTGTTCGCGGCGGAGTACGAGAAGTGCTCGAGGGAGCAGGGAAGCGGCGAGAGCCTGAGCGATGTGTGCGATAGAGCGCTGTTGTCGTACCAGGTCATGTACGGTGACTTCAAGCATTTCAATGTCTGGGCGCTCTTGAAGGACAAGCATAAGTTCCAAGGCAGGATTCTGCATCGGTGCGACAAAGAGGACGAAGACCACCGACACTGGTGGTTACACGAGCAGGGAAAGAGGCGCATACCATGTGGACCTCAACCAGACGTACACGGAGGATGAGAGTTCCGGCACACCGATGTCCTCCCGGCGTCCCGTAGGCGTCATGGCTGCGAAGAACAAGGGGAAGGCGAAGGTGACATCCTCCTCGCAAGCCGCGGCCGCTCCCCCATTACCGATCCCGACCCCGACCTCGTCGGCACTTGCCTATGCAGAGTTGGCAACGGCCTCAATGGCACAGACGTTGTTCGACACGCATAACGTCCTCATGAAGTGTACGGACCCGGCCAGAGCCGAATACCTCCAGGGGTTGATCAATGAGCTGCGCCGGAAGTTGGGGCTTTTGTAGAGTAGTCAACTTTTTTAATTTCTAACTCGTGTAATTTTTTTTAATCAATGTAATATTTGCCATTTTTTAGTTAATCGTTGTGTTTTTTAATTAGTTTGAATTTATATATTTGAAAACATTTAAATTAATTAACAAAACAATAATAAAACCTATAGGGTTCTCTTTAGGGCGCCCTTACGGCGCCCCACCGCAGGTGAAAGGGTAGGAGGATAAAAATGCTGACGTGGCGGTGCATAGGCGGGCTTTAGGGCGCGCCTTAGGGCGCCCTACTGCTGATGTCCTAATCAATAACTCCTAAAATCCCACCACGGCCAAGAAATGTGTCATCTTAGCCGGGACGAAGGGAATAATAAATGTAGGCGATTGATTTTTTTATGAGATAGGATAATTAGAAATTCATTTCATAATTTTTTTTACTGTTGTTAAAGTTACAAGACTTATTGAATTAGAGGAAATTTCATGGTTTTCCATTAATTTACACACTCTGATATGTTAATATTATGTTTGATACAAAATATTGTCCAACAGCATAGAGAGGACTATACACGAGCGGGCAATTTAAAAGGGTACACATCTGACGATCGTGTTGGAGGTTGTTGTCAACCAACGATTGTGGATCTAGCATGCCTACTTTGGTGTTGTTGGGTTGAACAACGACCTCAATGTATTGAACGTGTGTCTAGTGCTCAACAACCTGTGTGCCGGGCGTAGAGTTCACGACTACCCACCGCTGGCACAATATCCTCCAAACACGATGGAGGTATAGTGAAAGGAGCGGCCCGTGGATGGCACCGTCCACTAATCGCCGACATCATCTATGTATGTATCATAATGCATAACATGATCATTGAAGACGAATGACACTATGTCATGGCATGGAGCGACGATGCAAGCTCGAGCACCGCTAGTTCGTTCGTTGTAAGATACCCTCCAGTACAGGGTGGTCCTCTGGACATGTGCAACGTCATGGCCTGTTCAACTGAGATGCGTGAAGAAGAAGCATACACTCGCCTCCAAGCAGATCTAATTGAAGAAATTTAGATATGCACTAACTTTTTTCAGAATAGATATTATGTTTTTATGTATTTGTTTATTTTAAGTTTCTTTGTTTTATTAATTTTTAATTTTTGAATAAAGAATGGATTTTTTGTATTTTAATTGTTCAAACATTTTGTATTTTAAGTAAAATAGCTTATAATTATGAATAATATAATTTCATAGTTAGGATCTAAATGGTTTTTAATCCTAAATATTAGGAAAATAAAAATGTGGAGGGAGCCTGGAATCTAGATTGAGAATAGGTTAAGAGCATCCACAGCGGAGAGCACAAAGTTGTTCGTCCGTCCGTGCCAGCGGCACGGCACTGCTGTCCGCCGTTGCGCTCTTGCCGCTGGCGCGGCGCTACTCGATGCATCGACCACGTCTGTGCCAGCGAGCAGCCGACGTGGCGCGTTCTGATTGGCCAACGGCATTTCCGTTGGAAATTCAATTTTTTGTAAAAAAACGAAAATAATACCAAAAAATTAAAAAAAATTCACAATCCCAAAAAAACGACCATTTTTTACCATTTTCTGTATTTTTTTATTTTATATTTTTTTATCTCCAAAATCATCTATAAATACACATTAATCATCCATTTTTCACATCATATCATCCCTCATTCATTTTTTTTTATACAACTTATCTACACCTTCATCTCTCACTCAAACCCTCAAATGGATTATCTCATTGTGGAAGCGGAGCGCGAAGAACAAGAATACTATGAACAACATTGTCCCGCCTATGAAGCCCATGTCGCAGCGAATACCCCTGCCCCTCCTCCTCAACCAACTAGATCAACTCGCCGCTACATCCATCATGATCGGGAGTGAGCCAACGAAAGGCTCGTTGCCGACTATTTTTCCGTCCAGCCGCGGTTTCCGGAAGATTACTTTCGGCGCCGTTTTCGCATGTCAAAACTCTTGTTTATGCGTATTGTCAACACATTATCCGCCCGTGTTGAATACTTTCAAACAAGTACAGACGCAGCTAGTCGGCAAAGTCTCTCGGCGTTGCAGAAGTGTACGTGTGCCATCCGACAACTTGCTACTGGGCAAACGGCTGACCTCTTAGACGAGTATTTGCATGTCGGTGAGTCCACTGGAATCCTTTGCCTTAAAAATTTTTGCGTGGCCGTTCGTTCAGCTTTCGGGGATGAATTCCTTCTGGCACCCACCACCGATGATTGCCAACGGTTGCTTCGTCTTCACGAAACAGTCCATGGTTTTCCCGGTATGCTTGGCAGCATTGACTACATGCATTGGAGGTGGAAGAATTGTCCGACTGCTTGGAGGGGGCAACACTTAAGTTGCCACAAAGGCGGCGGCCCAACACTTATCCTTGAAGCGGTCGCCGACTACCGCCTATGGATTTGGCATGCATATTTCGGTGTTGTCGGATCCAACAACGACTTGAACGTGCTCTATTCTTCCCCACTCTTCAATGATGTGTTGAATGGTGTAGCACCGGCGGTCGACTTCACCGTCAACGGAAATGCATACCACATGGGTTACTATCTCGCTGATGGTATCTACCCAAGGTGGTCGACTTTCGTGAAGAGGCTCAGCAAACCGCAAGACCTGAGAGAGGTTCTTTTTGCGCAGCGTCAAGAGTCCGCTCGGAAAGACGTCGAAAGAGCTTTTGGGGTCCTTCAAGCCCGATTCAACATTGTGAAGGCCCTGTCTCGGCTGCGGTACGTGAAAAATATCGCCGACATCATGTACACGTGTATTATCTTGCACAACATGATTATAGCCGACGAAGGACCGGGGGCGGCTAGCTTTTATGACGAGGATGAAGACGGAAGCTCAACCGCGAGGTCTCCACCACGCGGAGGTGTGCATACGACGGTGGGTGAGAGGATCAACACAAGGCACACAATGAGCGATACCTGAACCCACGTTGAGCTACAAGAAGACCTAATCAAACACATTTGGGCGAAATTCGGCCACGAGTAGTGGATTTTTTTTATTTTATGAATTTAATTATGTAATTTTTAATTTTTAGGATTTTATCTATGTAATTTTTAATTTTTAGGATTTTAATTATGTACTTTTTAAATTTTAGGATTTTAATTATGTAATTTTTATTTTTTAGGATTCTAATTATGTAATTTTTAATTTTTTTGTAATTTGTAATATTATTTCGGTTATTTTTAATGAATTTTAATATTGTGGAAATGTTTTTATTTAAATTGAATAATAGAATGGTGGGACCCTTGAGCTTGTTGTTGCGGAAGACCACGAATGTGGTTGTTGTGCTCTTGCCTAAGAGTATGGAGTAAAAGTGGATCCGGGCCAATATCCGTGCTCGTTGGCAAGAGTATAGCCGTGGATATTCTAATAATCTTCTCAGCAGCGCCGCAAAAGTAAAGTTTAAAATGATGCAACAGTGTGCATCAGTGACGTGACATTATTATCTAATAAAACTGACGTCACATTATACTTCCTCCGTCCCGAACTACTTGCACTTATTTCCTTTCAGGGTGTCCCAAATTATTTGCACTCTTTCCATTTTTAGTAAAAATTATCACCTACGGCCGCAATTGTTGACTTTGCTATACACTCATTCCTTAATCTCCGTGCCGAAAAGGAAATGTGCGAGTAGTCTGGGACGGAGCGAGTATTATCTAATAAAACCGATGTCACCGATATTGAAATTGGATGGGATGACAGTGACAGGACAACTTGAGTGGGAAATGCTGGTATACAGTGTTCAATATTTAAATAGTATTATTTCTTGTGTAACTACAAGCAAGATGCGCTGTAGGTAGGCATGCACAATCCGGCCCGGCCCGCCGGTTAACCGCCGGTTCGGGCCCGCCGGTTCATGAACCGGAACCGGGCCCGGAACCGGCGGGTTGAACCGGCAGAAGGGTCGAAGGGTCGGAAGGGCCGGTTCAGGTTCGGCAATATATTGAACCTGAACCGGCGGTTCAAAACCGGCGGTTCGGCGGTTCGAACCGCCGGTTCAAAGGGTCGACCGGCTAGGGTTCGTAGGGGTTCGTAGGGGTTCAAAGTAGGGATTGGTATGAACCGGCGGTTCGCCGGTTTTAGGCGAAAACCGCCGGTTTTGGACGAAAACCGCCGGTTTGAACCGGCGGTTCCGACCGGTTTCCGCCGGTTCCGGAAGCTTTTCAGGCGTAGGGTGCTAGGTGAGGTCAGAAACCGGCGGTTTGTGTCGGAAAACCGTGGACCAACCCGCCGGTTTTGTGGAAAAACCGCCGGTTTTGAGGTTGAACCGCCGGTTCAGGCGGTAAACCGGCGGTTCGGCCGAAAATTTGAAATTTTGAAATTTGTTTTTTTTTTTTTTTTTTTATTTCTTCCAATTTTACTCCTATAAATACCCCACTTCTCCTTCATTATTCCTTGCCCCATTCCTTGAGTTTTCGGAATTTCATTCTCAATCTCCATTTCTCTATTCTCTCCTCATTCTCTCTAATTGCGCAAGTTTAATTCTACAATTTCTACTCACTACTATATTTGTTGTGCTCATAATTTACCACTTCTTTTATACTTCATACATATTTTATTCCAAGTCCATATTACTTTTCATTTATCAATATATTCAATATGTCTTCTTCTCGTGGTGGATCGGGACGTGGTGATCGGGGCAAGGGAATAGCCCAAGATCAAAGCACTACGCGTCCCTCAAAATCTCGACGACCTAGTCGTCGAGATGTTATGGACGAGGTTTCCCGATTGGCAGCCGAACGCATGCAAGTAAGTAATGAAAAATTTGTTTTCCAATTCACATGCACAAAATTTCATTAATTTTTTTTTGCGTTCATACTTTTAACTTCTACGTACATAATATTTGTAGATGGAAGAAGATCATAGGACCGCCATGCTACTTGCTGAAATGCAACAAGGCGGGGGTAGGGGAGATGAGGAGTTCGACGTTACTATATCGTCGGACTCGGACAACAACGAGGATAGATCGCATTCTCGTATTCCTTCTAGCACCGGCGGAAATGAGGAGATGCCTCCCCCTGCACCCACTAACACGGCAAAAGCTTTGAAATCGGACATTTTTATCAAACACTACAAGAAGGTGGCGGTGGTGATTCCAAGTCCTCACGATCCGAACTCTCAAGAAGAGACTTCGGACTTTCATGTTTACTGCAACTATTGCGATAAAGTGTACAAATGGTCCGCCGGTGGTGGATATGGCACCCTCCGTCGCCATTTAGTGGCAAAGCATCCGGTAGAATGCGGCACTGCCTCTACCCAAAGCCAACTAAACTTCCAACCCGCCGGCTCGGGTTCGTCAGGTGCGCCTCTATTTAAATATGATAAAAAGAATTTTGATGATACAATGACTAGATGGGCGGCTATGAAGCATATGCCCTTTAATGTTTTTGATGACAAAAGTTTTGAGGTTACTATGCAAAGTGGGTTGAATGTAGCAATCAAAAGAATAGGTCGAATGACCGTGCAACGATCTACCGTTCGGCAGTGCTTGGAGAAAAAGGTAGAATTATCACGTTATTTAGTTAACATGGGCCACAGGGTGAACATTTGCTCAGATGTTTGGACGGATTGTTTTAACCGTCATTCATACATGGGTATTACGGTTCACTTTGTGGACAACAGTTGGACTTTGAACAAGCGTTTAATTGGTTTTAGAGAATTTGAAAGTCCACACACTGCACCCGAAATTGCTTCTTTGATTATACAAGTGTTGAATGAGTTTCAGCTATGCAACAAGATATTTTCTATTGGTTTTGATAATGCAACTGCCAACACCGCAAGTATTGCCGATTTGATTGCGGCTTGTACACCGGTAATTGGAGGTAAGTATTTTCATCAAAGATGCATTTGCCATATTTTAAATTTATGTGTACAGGATGCGCTTGAATTATGGCAAAAGCATGTCTCTCCTATTAGAAATGCAGTTAGATTAATCCATCAAAAGCCAGCTATTGGCAAAGCATGGAAGAAATATTGCCATCAAAAGAATGTCAGGTACACGAATTTTACTATGGATGTGTCTCATAGATGGAATTCGACATATGATTGTCTGAATTCTACCTTGACACATAAAGATGCTTTATGTGATTTTTATAGAACTAACCCCTACCGTGATTTATATCTTTCGCATAGTTGTTGGGATAACTGTTTGGCTTTATTTAAATTGTTCAAATATTTCAAAAATGCTACTGTTGAATTGTCGGGTGTTTATTATTGCACTGCTGTTCGTGTTTTGGAGCATTGCATGTACATATCCCTTGGTTTTAAAACTGCAATGAAAAATGCTTCCTCTTCTCCCGAGTTAATGTGCGTTTTGTATTATATGATTGAAAAATGGCTCAAGTATTTCAGTGAGATTCCTAACGTGTTTTTGATTGCAAAGGTATTGGATCCAAAATGGAAATTAGCAGGTACCTCTAGAATTTTAGATTTTTATTATAACAATTTGAGTTCAATTGATCTTGGTCCCCTTCAAGCAATCCAATCCGATACCAGTGACGAATTTGGAGTCGACCTCTCAGAAACCTTTCAAATAAACCTCCCGGACCGGTCAGTTGTGCAACAAAACCTCGAGTATAACTTGCGCTCTCTCTACACCGAATATGAAACCAAGTATAACACCACTCACCAAGTCAGAAGACCCCCTCCTCCACAACATAACTATGGCTTTGCATTTCAAGCCGATTATGATGACCCCGACGCGCAATCCCAACTAGCCGACCTATACAACTACAGCACCGGTGGAAGGTCCTCAGGTATGGTCAGTGAATTAGATTTATATTTTGAATCACTCTTTTCCTTTGGTGATGAAGGTCCTACTCCTCCCGCCCAAATCGACGTCCTCGATTGGTGGGGAACCCACGAGAAAGATTTTCCCATCCTTGCTTCAATGGCCAAGGAGATTTTTTCTGTTCCGGCTTCCACCGTCGCCGTCGAGTCCGCTTTTAGTGTTGGCTCGCGCGTTTTGGATGAATCAAGAAGTAAGCTCTCGGCGAAAAATATGGAAGCCGTGATGTTACTTGATGATTGGGCCAAAGCTGACGTCCGAGAACAAGAAAATGATTGGAATGATCGTCAAGAGGGATCACAAGATGAATTCACCGGGGATGAAGATTAGGCCAACCGTCAACCGCCGCCGGCCAAGCCAAATAGGTAAGTAAGGTAAGAGAACTACGTGGACTTTGATTCCCTAATGCAAATGAGCAATTGGGATACGTAGGCACCTCAACTTAAATTTTTAATTTACGTTGAGCTCAAGTCCTTTTTCTTTTATTTCTTTTTTTCCCATTAATTCCTACTTTAAAAATATGCAAATACAATTACATAATTGTATTTGTATATACTCTAGTCGATGAAGTATATTTCTCTATACGGCTAAATGAGGGAAACTTTTGACAATTCTACTATAATTGTTGATTGTTAGACGAAACTCAACATTTAAAGTTGAATTGCTAAAGGTGTCCTTAATTTAGTTATGTAGAAAGATCTTCTTCGCCGGTTAAGAGTATAAATATAATACACTTATACGTTTAAGAACTTCAACGTCGTTTCTTGTCATTTGTAATTAGTTCTTCACTAGTAGTCTCATTTGTATTTAAATTTTGTTTAAGACTTCAAGACCGCCATATGTTTTCAATTTGTAATTGTTGTAACTTGTAACGTGTAATTTGTAAACATGCAATTTCAATAAAATTGCAACTTTAGCCGTATTTTTTTCAATTTTATTTTCTCACATTGCATACAAAAGCAAACTTGAAAAGTGTAATGTAATTTGATTAAAATTGAAAAGTTAAAAAATGCAAAAAAAAAAAAAACAAAACAAAACAAAAATCGTCGAACCGCCGAACCGGCCCGGAACCGGCGGTTCGAGCCGAAAACCGCCGGTTTTGAACCGGCGCGTAACCCGCCGGTTTTTTGAACCTGAACCGGAACCGCCGGGAGCTAGGCGGGCCGGTTCAGGTTCGCGAATTTTCCGACCCTTGACCCGCCGGTTCGGGCCCGGAACCGGCGGGTTCCGACCCTTGTGCATGCCTAGCTGTAGGTCTCCAACTTCGATTTAAAATTTCTATGATATTACATCATATTCTTATTTAAACATAAATTATGATTTTATTTTGTCAATAATCTTTAAATTTTAAAAGTATTTATAATAGTTTTTAGACTAAAGATTTATTTTATAATTGGTCCTTTTGTATTATTTGTTTTGAAAACACTCCCAAAAATGAGATGGGCATTTTTATCCATTTACATTTTAGTTTTCAATTTGATATTTTTTCAAACTATTATACTGCATGCGATATTATGAGTATATTCAAATTTTGATCTGACACGAATCCGCACGAAATTAACCTAAACACGAACACGCACATTTAGGATTTAGGTTCTTATAGGGTCGACCCAATAATAACTCGGAAATTTTGGGTTGGGTTTGGTTGGATTTGGGTCGGGTTGGGTTATCCGTTAAGAAAAAAAAATTATTTTGATTATATTTATTAATAAAAATAATATATTAATTTTTAAATTTTAATTATTTTTATTAATTTAAAAAATATTATAATTTTAATTTTATTAGTAAAAATATGATTAATACGGTTATCAATTATTTTTTATGATAAAAAAATATTACTGCATACTTAAATTTTATTAAAAAATAATTATTTTAATTATTTTAACTTTATTAGTTAGATTTAATTTTAATATACTTTAATTTTATTATTTGGATTTAAAAATTATTTAAATTACTATAATTATTTTAATTTTATAATATCTTATTTTATCGTGTAATATCAAATTTTAATTATATAATATCATATGTCGGTCATTATCGTATAACGTATATATTGTGTAGTAACTTACTATTAGGGATGTCAATCGGGCCGGCCTATCGTATAACATATATATTGTGTAGTAACTTACTATTTACTATCATTAAAAGATGACCAATATTTTTTGGATGACACGAAATCCGCACGAATCCGACACGACCTATATTTTTTTGGATGACACGAAATCCGCACGAATCCGACACGAATCTGTTTGGGTTGAACCCGATAAGAACACGATGATTTGGGTTGGGTTGGGTTGGGTTGGGTTGGGACACGATAAGGTTGGGTCGATATTGGGTTGACCCGATAGCAACCCAATCCGCACGATTTGTCAGCCCTAATTTAAATCTAGTTTTGCATAGATTAAAACCCGAGTTGTGATCAATGTCGAACTAATTTTAAAGGCCGAACTAGAGACTAAATTATGGCCATTAGATATAGTTTTTGATGAGATGCGAAATTATTTCGGTCTTCATTATAAGCCCATTTTACTTAATTGTAGTAGGTTTATTACTTTATTCTGGTACGTAATACCTTGAAACCACAGTATATTTTACTTACTTCCCGTAGGTTTTGAAATGATTCAACACATGCTTTATTCGAATTCATTGAACTGAATTTTTTACTCTATTCACTTTTAAAAATACTTGAATTTATTCCAGTAGGTTTATTACTTCATCCAATAACGTTATTAATTCATTGGACAATGTATTTACTTCATTCAAGTGGGACTTTAAATGTTTCTACACATACTTCATTCAAATAATTTATTAGATCATTCAAGGTGCTTATTACACCATTCAATTAGGCTATCATTTCATTTTGTTGTTATAGCTGAAATTTTGGGACTATCACAGCGTCGACGGGATGGTCTTGACGCCTCCGTCCGTGAAACAACTTGTATGTAATGGAATGAAGTAATAATCCTATTGGAATGAAGAAAAAATCTACTAAAATGAAGTGATATATTCTGGAATGAAGTTTAATCATCCTAATATTTTATGACTTATTTGCCCCCTGGGCTGAAGTAAAATAGGCTCGTGATGAATGCGGAAATAATTTATACATTTACGCATCTTATCCAAAAAACTATATCTAAAAACCTTAATTTGATTTAGTTCTGCGGCTCGGCAATAAGAAGTGCATTTGCATGTAATGAGACTCGATTATATATGTACTACTCCCTCCGTCCCCAAAGAATATGCACTTTGGGGTCGGCACGAATTTTAATGTAAAATTGGTAAAGTGAGAGAGGTAGAGAGAAAAAGTAAATAAAGTATTGTTAATGGAGAATGAGTCTCACCTCATTAGAGAGAAAATACTTTTCAAAATTAGAAAGTGTGTATTCTTAGGGGTGGGGAATTATACCAAAATACCGGACTTACCGTACCGAAAAGAATACCGAAAGTACGGATTTTTCGGTATACCGTAGTTTTCGGTACGGTAATAGTATTAGATTTCTTATACCGCGGTATACCAGTATATACCGTTAAATCGAATCGTCGATATATACCGACACTTCGGCATACCGGTATACTGATTGAATATTATATATATATATATATATATATATAGGAAAATGATCAATACAAAACTTGATCTCAATACAAAATCCAGACCAAATCCTGACCATGAGATTTGACAATCCAATGGTCAATAATTAAACAAAAACACGGAGGGTCATTGTAAAGCAGTTTTAGGTCATATTATAAACTTTGGGTTTGAGGTCATGTTAAGATCATTTCATGTCATCCTTACTATAATGACGTAAAAATAAGCTTACAATGACCTAAAAATGAATTTTGTATGCTTGGTTCTGCATTTTTGTATTAAGAATGGTTTTGCATGGATCAAAACCCTATATATATATATATATAGAGGTATATATATATATATATATATATATATATATATATATAGGGATGTATTCATTTCCTTTTTGCATATTTCCTCCTTTTTCCTTCTTGATCTCAGCCCCACGATTTTGTCATCCGACGGTTAGATTGGTGTCACGTGTCATTTAATAATGCATATTTTCAGTTGAATAATGCATACCGACTAATAATGCACCATTATAGTGTAATAATGCAGATTTTCAGTTAAATAATGCACACCGACTAATAATGCACCATTATAGTGTAATAATGCAAATCATCTGGACCGTTGATGAATGAGATCTAACGGCCCATATTAAGAAGGATAAAGGATCTAAGGGATGAATAGGAGACTAACGCTCCCCTATATATATATATATATATATATATATATATATAGTAACATTATTCACAAATCCACTCTTAAAGACCGAACCACCGAACCATACCAAATTAGAGTTTTTAGATCTAGTTTTTTGTGGATGAGAGACACAAATTTATCAATTATTTTCGCCTTCATCACGAGCCTATTTTAATTCATCCGAAGGTAAATAAGTCATACTAACATGTTACGAAGATTTAACTTCATTCCAGTAGGTTTTTACTTTATTCCAATAGGTTTTTACTTCATTCCAGTAGGGTTATTAGTTCATTACAGTACGTAAATGCGGTTTCGCCGTCGCGTGTCGTTCTTTCTCTCTACAATATCTATCACCACCGCCACAACGCTGATATGATGTAATAAACATATGGAATGATGTAATAAATTATTGGAATGAAGTATGTGTAAAAGCATTTGAAGTCCTACTGGAATGAAGTAAAAACCTTATCCAATGAAGTAATAACGTTTCTGAATGAAGTAATAAACGCATTTGAATAAATTGCATTTTTTAATATAAATAAAGTAAAAACTCATGTCAGTGAATTCAAATGAAACATATGTTGAATCATTTCAAAACCTACTTGAAGAAAGTAAAAACATGTTGTAGTTTCAAGGTATTACGTACGGAATGAAGTAATAAACCTATACAATGAAGTAAAATGAGCTTGTAATGAAGACCGAAAAATTCACACAGCAGCACATCTCATCAAAAAAACTAGATCTAATGGCCAAGATTTGGTCTCTAGTTCGGTCTTTAAAATTGGTTCGACATTGATCACGACTCTATATATATATATATAGAGAGTTTTGATCTATGCAAACTCATTCTTAATACAAAAATGCAGAACCAAGCATACAAAATTAATTTTTAGGTCATTGTAAGCTTATTTTTACATCATTATAGTAAGGATGACATGAAATGATTTTATCATGACCTCAAACCCAAAGTTTATAATATGACCTAAAACTGCTTTACAATGACCCTTCGTGTTTTTGTTTAATTATTGACCATTGGATTGTTAAATCTCATGGTCAGGATTTGGTCTGGATTTTGTATTGAGATCAAGTTTTGTATTGATCATTTTCCTATATATATATATATATATATATATATATATATATATATAGGGTCATGATCTATGGCAAACACCCCTTAACCAAATAACTAGAGAACAAATAATAGCCACAAGATCAAAAAAATCAATGGCTAATAGTAATTTTCGAATTTGATGATATATTAACTCCCTCAATCACAAATTTTCTCCATAATAACAAGTCAGGGGTATTATTGTCATTACACCATCGAATTAAATCCAAAATTGTGTTAGTCATTCAGAAATTCGCGCCGCTTCAATTCGTCTCTCTCGTTCTCCTCTGTTCAATCCGTCGAAAATCGCCGACTCAACCGCATTCAAGCCGTCGCCGTCGCCGTCGCCGATTAAACCGCATTCAACTCGTCAGCATCATCTACTTTGTCAAACAAATGGATACAAATCAAAAGGATTTTTCGAAAAGTAAGTTTCCTACTGATTAACAATCATTTCTAGGTTTTATTTTAGATCTGATTTAGATTTGTATTCTTTGTAGCTTTCGAACGAACAAAGAAAAAAACAACCGGAAGTTCCGTTTCACTTCACTCAGGCTCGAACCGTGAGTCATTCCTACTATTTATTAATTTTAATATACAATATCTTCGTTTGTTGTGAATATGAAAACCGTAGTTTCTGTGTTTAGATTTATAGTTGTTTCACTGATGTTAAGTGATTATGAAAACCGTAGTTTCTGTAGTAAGATTTATAGTTGTTTCACTGATGTTTAGTGATTATGAAAACCATATGGCCTTTGTATTACGTTTACATGGTTAGATTTATAGTTGTTCTGCAAAAAAGAGTGAAGTGTTTTCTGAACAAGAGTGAAGTGTTTTCTGAACAAGAGTGATGTGTTTTGTGAACAAGAGTGAACTGAAAACAGAATAATAGTGATGTGTTTTTGTGAACAAGAGTGAAGTGTTTTCTGAATAAGAGTGAAGTGTTTTCTGAACAAGAGTGATGTGTTTTTGTGAACAAGAATGATGTGTTTTTGTGAACAAGAGTGATGTGTTTTCTGAACAATAGTGAAGTTTTTCCTGAACAAGAGTGTAGTCTTTTCTGAACAAGAGTGATGCCTTTTGTAAACAAGAATGATGTGTTTTCTGAAAAAGAGTGAAGTGTTTTGTGAACAAGAGTGAAGTGTTTTATGAACAAAAGTGAAGTGAAATCAGAATAAGAGTGATGTGTTTTGTGAACAAGTGTGATGTGTCTGATTTTTTGCTATATTGATTTTTTTCCTCATATCCATGAAGTTGCTGCAGCCGAAAAAAGGTCTTAGATGCGTGAAGATAGACTGCTACAAAGTGTTGCACGTACAACTGAAATAAGCACAATAAATCAACAGGATGTTCTTCGAACAACAACTTCTGCCGAAATAAGGTCAAAAAAGAAAAATGATATGCAGAAACCAGGGAGTGAGTTATGTAATTATTTATGTATTGGGCATAGTTATTAATGTATAATTTGGAGCTATATTAAGTGTGTATTCATGAATTTGATCAAAAATCTTGTATGTATTCAGCCTCAAAGCGTGGGAGGTCACAATGCATCGACAAACCAGAAATGCCTGCCAGAAAGAAACAGGCTAAAGCAAAGAGTGACAAATCTATTACTTGTAAAATCAGAAGACCTAAATTGGTCATTAAGATAGGGGTGAAAGTTCTGGTTGATGTCATTGAGAAAATGAACTCCAAACAAAAAGCTGCTCTGGAAGAGATGGGTTTCGGACAGCTTGTGCATTTGAAGATACGATGTATTCCTGCTGACATGGCATTTTCACTTCTTGAAAATTTTAATCATGACAACTGCTCCAGAATAAAACTTGTTGATGATCAACCATTACACATCACTGAGGAAGATGTGTATGCTACGTTGGGACTGCCAAGAGGAGAGTTGATGATTAAAAGAGAAAAGAAGCATGAAATGAATGATGTGATGAAGACCATTGTCAATGCTAAGAAGAATAAAGCAATAACCCCAGCTGATTTGCAAGAGCAGCTTGATAGTGATCTAGAAGGTGGTGAGTGGTTTAAGAAAATATTTCTTATTCTGTTGGACAATGTTCTGATCTCACCAACCGCCAACGGAAAATGTCTTGGCCGTATCTTGGACGATATTGGCAACATTTCAAATGTGAGGCAGTACAATTGGTGCAGCTACGTGTTGGATAAGCTAATCACAGCACATGATAGCTGGAAACTCAAGAACAAATCCACCCCATTCACTGGACCAATCACTTTCCTCTTGGTGAGTTTTCTATTTTAACCACTCCTTTATAGTGAAGTAAGAACATGCTTAGAGTGAAGTAAAATCATATTTAGAGTGATGTTTTTCAGGGTTAAGTAGTAAATGCATGGTTAGAGTGATGTGTTTTTTATACATGAGTGAAATCAGAATAAGAGTGATGTGTTTTGCGAGTGAAGTAAAATGTGAATAAGAGTGAAGTGTTTTGTGAACAAGAGTGAAGTAAAATCAGAACAAGAGTGAAGTGTTTTGTGAACAAGAGTGATGTGTTTTGTGAACAAGAGTGAAGTAAAATGAGAATAAGAGTGAAGTGTTTTGTGAACAAGAGTGAAGTAAAATGAGAATAAGAGTGAAGTGTTTTGTAAACAAGAGTGAAGTAAAATCAGAATAAGAATGATGTGTTTTGCGAGTGAAGTAAAATGTGAATAAGAGTTAAGTGTTTTGTGAACAAGAGTGAAGTAAAATCAGAACAAGAGTGATGTGTTTTGTGAACAAGAGTGAAGTAAAATGAGAATAAGAGTGAAGTGTTTTGTGAACAACAGTGAAGTAAAATAAGAATAAGAGTGAAGTGTTTTGTAAACAAGAGTGAAGTAAAA
Source organism: Salvia splendens (assembly GCF_004379255.2). NCBI lineage: Eukaryota > Viridiplantae > Streptophyta > Magnoliopsida > Lamiales > Lamiaceae > Salvia > Salvia splendens. The sequence continues at coordinate 19,965,867 of NC_056049.1, forward strand.
TCAGAATAAGAGTGAAGTCCTTGTAATGCATTTTATTATTGATCTGTTTTTGCAGGCATGCTATGTAGATAGGGTTGTCTACAGAACAAGACTGGTGGTTAGAAGATTCCCAACTGTCCGTAACTGGACAGAATTCATTCTTAAGGAGAGAGGAAAGATGGAATTTGATAATGGAGGCACCATTGGAAGAGGAAGCATAGAAAGTATCATTGATCCTGTCTCCATTGAATCTTTATATGCCAACAAGGATTCAATAACTGTCACGACCTTTGTCCCTTCAACTGATGAAGCAACTTTACCTGTTGAAGCCCCCCCCTTCAACTGATGAAGCCCCCCCTTCAACTGATGAAATTAAAAGTTCAATTAGGGATGCTGCAGATGCAATTAGTAAAATGATGAGGTATATAAAGGTTGCTCCAGCAAATACCAATGACATCAATTGCTTCAAAGTTGCAGCTATAAATGCACTAAAGATGGTTGGTGTGGAGGTTGATCAAGGGGACCAAGCTGTGTCTAAGCCAATTGAAAACATGACACAAGCTATGGAAGACGATCAAGAAGATGATCCAGAATGGATTCAGCTTATGGAAAAACTGATGGAAATCCATGATGAAAATGCAAATTAGTGAATGAAGGCACAACAATTTTGCCTGATATTAACTTGGGAAAGAAACCAGTAAGTTCAAGATTTGGAACAGAAACCATGGATATTTTAAATAATTTGATTGTGGTCTGTTGTACTTTAACACTTGACATTTGATTCAGAGTGAACTAAAAACAATTTGTATTATGTTCTGTACTAATGCATAATATTTATTTACTTTTTTGACTTTTTATTCTTATGTTATATCGCATTTCACTATTTGCAGGAGACAAATGAATTTTATGAAGATGTAGCTAAAGCAACATCACAAAACACACAGATGAAGGTATAAAAAAGTGCTTCGAGTGATGTGTTCCATTGTTAAGTGAGGTTTCTATGTTGCATGTGTATAGTGATGTGTTTGTTAACAAGAGTGAAGTGAATTCAGAATAAGAGTGATGTGTTTTGTGAACAAGAGTGAAGTGTTTTCTGAAAAGAGTGATGTGTTTTGTGAACAAGAGTGAAGTGTTTTCTGAATAAGAGTGATGTGATTTGTTAACAAGAGTGAAGTGAAATAAGAATAATATTGATTTGTTTTGTGAACAAGAGTGAAGTAAAATCGAAGTAAGAATGATGTGTGTTATGAACAAGACTGAAGTGATTTCTGAACAAGAGTGATGTGTTTTGTGAACAAGAGTGAAGTGTTTTGTGAACAAGAGTGAAGTGAAATCTCAATAAGAGTGATGTGTTTTGTAAACAAGTGTGAAGTAAAAATCGTGTTGATAGTGATGTGTTTTCATTTCTTATTATGAAAATAGGACGACATTGTGGATGCCCAAAATGCATCTGCAATAGAAGCATGCATGGAGATATATGCTGATGATGATTGTGTTCAATCAGAGTTAAATGTATCTGGCAAAAATCCTTCAACCGAAATAGTAGTTTACAATCCAGACATTGTAAGTGTTAAACAATGATATATCTCATCCATTCACCAACACTTTTAACAAACATCAAGTGAACTATATGTCTTATATAGTGACGTTTTCATATCATTCTTGCCCTGACAGGTAACTGCTAGGATTGAACAAATGGAGATACGTTCAAAAGCTGAGAAGAGAATATCAGCTGCATTGAAATCTCCATTCCATGAAAGAGTGGTTCAGGCTAAAACCAAGTTTACCTTGAAAGAGTCACAAGTCTTTTTGTTGATTATGACAACAAATGAATTAAATGAGTAAGATTTATATTATAGTTATGATTTAGAAAAAAAACATACAAAAGATGTGCTAACACACACACATGTTTGAACAGGGACACCATAGTGTATGATGATGATGTCATAATGGTAACAAAAAGAGAATTCTGTTCACTGTTGCCACATACGCTAATAGAAGTGGGTGTGATAAGTGCATGGGCTTCTTATTTAAATAACATGGAAGAATACAGGTCCCTATCTTCATCGAGGCGCCTCTTTTTCACAACATACCCAACGGTAAGAATAGAATAAATTTTGAACAGTATTGTGATTATGAAAACCGCAGTTTCTGTGGTAAGATTTATAGTTGTTTCACTGATTTTAAGTGATTATGAAAACCGTATGGCCTTTGTATTATGTTTACATGGTTAGATTTACGAGTGAAGTGTTTTGTGAACAAGAGTGAAGTAAAATCAAAGTAAGAGTGATGTGTTTTGTGAACAAGAGTGAAGTAAATTCAGAGTAAGAGTGATGTGTTTTGTGAACAAGAGTGAAGTAAAATCAAAGTAAGAGTGATGTGTTTTGTGAACAAGAGTGAAGTAAATTCAGAGAAAGAGTGATGTGTTTTGTGAACAAGGGTGAAGTAAAACAAAGTGAATTATTTCAATCCAGATTTAACTTGTCTCATTTTTCAGCTGTATACAGTTGTTCACCGGCCTGATGGGGTCGACCTCATGACCATAATTGATAGATTCTGTGACAATTTACAAACTGAGGTTGAACAAATTCCGTATTTCAAATGGGCCGACGTAGATTTGGTAAATACTGAACACAATTGATTCTTTATTATATTCTCTAGTTGTTTTTATTCTAAAATTATTATTATCTATGTAGGTGTTCTTTCCAATTTGTGCTGCGGAACATTACTATACCATATGCTTCAGATTTAGTACTAACAGTATAGTGCTGATTGACAATTCAAAGAATGCTGACGATGTGGACATAACAGTCAAATATGGTGGCATACCTGAAAATGTGGTAAGTATACACGATATACAGTGCAGTATTTTTGTGATTACAATGAATTATAGTTCTCTTTATAGTGAACTACATCTGATATTCATGATGATATATTGCAGAAATTATATTTTTGTCATTATTTGACATAAATGGGGTATCACAACCAAAGCAAATCAATAAAGGATGTGAGGATAATAAGGCTCAAAATGCCTTGGAGAACAACATCAAATGTAGAAGATTGCGGAGTTTTTTTGATGCGACATTTGGAAAGTTATCATGGTGAGCGCGAACAAGATTGGAAGTGTGGATTAACTACAAGAAGCAGAGGAATACTCCAAAGACTGAGAGCAAAGTATTGCAGCGCATTATTATTGTCGGAAAAAAACCATCAGTCACTGAATATGTTGTCAGTAACATCAAAGCATTATGAAGAATATGGGAAAACCAATAACATAGATGTGGAAAAAATGATTGTAAACTTCAAGCGTTCATGAACTATTGTAGAAAACTTCATCAGTGAATTAACAAGTACTTATTTTACATTAATATCTTGTTTACTATTTAATTCACTGTTGTGTTTTGTAAACCACTAAATGATGTGTTTCGTGAAGAAGAGTGAAGTAAAATCAGAATAAGAGTGAAGTGTTTCGTGAAGAAGAGTTAAGTAAAATCAAAATAAGAGTGATGTGTTTTGTGAACAAAAGTGAAACAAAATCAGAATAAGAGTGATGTGTTTTGTGAACACGAGTGAAGTAAAATCAGAGTAAGAGTGATGTGTTTTGTGAACAAGAGTGAAGTAAAATGACAGTAAGAGTGATGCGTTTGTGAACAAGACTAAAGTAAAATGACAGTAAGAGTGATGCGTTTGTGAACAAGAGTGAAGTAAAATCAGAGTAAGAGTGAGGTGTTCAATGAACAAGAGTGAAGTAAAATCAAAGTAAGAGTGATGTGTTTTGTGAACAAGAGTGAAGTAAAATCAGAGTAAGAGTGATGTGTTTTGTGAACAAGAGTGAAGTAAAATCAAAGTAAGAGTGATGTGTTTTGTGAACAAGAGTGAAGTAAAATGACAGTAAGAGTGATGCGTTTGTGAACAAGACTAAAGTAAAATGACAGTAAGAGTGATGCGTTTGTGAACAAGAGTGAAGTAAAATCAGAGTAAGAGTGAGGTGTTCAATGAACAAGAGTGAAGTAAAATCAAAGTAAGAGTGATGTGTTTTGTGAACAAGAGTGAAGTAAATTCAGAGTAAGAGTGATGTGTTTTGTGAACAAGAGTGAAGTAAAATCAAAGTAAGAGTGATGTGTTTTGTGAACAAGAGTGAACTAAAATCAGAATAAGAGTGATGCGTTCTGTGAACAAGAGTGATGAACTTACTGGCACTTGAGCATTAGCACTCTAAAAATTCGCATTGAGATAAAATTCACTCAAAAGTGTAATAAAATGAATCATTAGTACTCTAAAAATACTACAATGTGAACTATTTATATACAAATCCTCATTGCCTCTGATTTGACTTCTCATTAACCTTTTTGCAGTTCCTAGAATCATGGTGTCCAATCTCATGACAGTTTCCACACTTTCGGCCTGGTTTCATTGCTAACTTTATTGCTGACTCCCTCTTCGATTTCTTCCTACTTCCACTTTCCTTTGTACTAACAACCTCAGGAGGATGAACTTCAATATTGTTCGGGACATGTGAGCCATAGAAGTTCTCAATCATTGCTCTCTTCTGTGTGGAAGACAGAACAACATCTTCGCCAAGAAGCTGCTTCCTACCTTCTTCAATAATTGCAGCGAATGCATTGATTTGATCAATGTTCCCTTCAATGCTTTGTGCTGTTTCAATGAATAATCCATACAAGTTTTTAAATGCAATCTTCTTCTTGTCCACAGCAAGGTGTATTTCTTGATCATCACAAAAACCTCCATGTATTGGCTTCACAAACTGTGACTTCAACCATCTTCCTCCATGCAACTTCTCGGGTATCAACTTAACAAAATTATGTTTCAACACACAAAATATATGGCTGCACAATAGACCAAGTCTTTCAAATTTTTTGCATCCACACAAATAGGTGTCATCACCAATGGAGTAAGTCACTGTCCATGAGTTTGAATCCTTGTCCTTTATGTCATATACTTCAATATCTGTATTGGTAGACACTCCTAGAGTTGCACAAGACAAAGAGAAACATGCATATACTATCTCTTCTTGAATTTCAGTATAAGCACTACCACTATATATCGTCGATGCATGTTTCTCGATTTCCAATCCTATTCGCAAAATAGGTACTTTTGTTGAATCATAGTATTCAAGCTTTGCACTATTACTTCTTTGAGTCTCCAGAGCATGATTATAGTTCATATAAAATTGCATAAGGTCAGCCCGAGACTTTGAGTACCTTTTGAAGAAGTTATTCTGTGATTCAGATATAGAAGTTGTCTTTATCAACGAACTCATCGGAAAATCACGGAAAAAGGCTGGAATCCAAAATTTTCTGGATGCAAACATTGATGAAAACCAGACATTATTGGTCAGCTCATATCTTTCCATTATAGCATGCCAAGTTTCCTCAAATGCATCAGGTTCTATCAACTCTGACCATACACATGCATTCAGTTCCTTCTTTAATTGTTCACTACCAAGCATGTTCTTTGGCAATTTGTCAGCAACTTTATTCATAACGTGCCACATACACCACCGGTGTCTTGTATTGACAAGGACCTCCTCAACAGCAACTTTCATTCCTAAGTCCTGGTCGGTTACAATGAGTTTGGGAGCCACACCCATACACTTTACAAATTGGTTAAATAACCATGAAAAGGAGTTGGCATTTTCCTTGGACAAAAGGCCAGCAGCAAATGTCACAGGGCGACCATGATTATCCTTGCCCGTAAAAGGAGCAAATATCATACAGTATCTGAAATGAAAAACAATTCACTATAAGCATGCAGAAAACACATCACTCTTTTTCACAAAATACGTCACTCTTGTTCAGACAATACTTCACTCTTTTTCATAATACACTTTCAGAAAACACATCAATATAAGCATGCAGAAAAATACATCACTCTTTTCACAAAACACATCACTCTTGTTCAGACAATACTTCACTCTTTTTCACAAAACACTTCACTCTTGTTATGATTTCAGAAAACACATCAATATAAGCATGCAGAAAAATACATCACTCTTTTTCACAAAACACATTTCTCTTGTTAAGAAAACACTTCACTCTTGTTCACAAAACACTTCACTCTTTTTCAGAAACACATCACTCATGTTATGATTTCAGAAAACAATTTAACAAAAGAGTAATTAGTGTGCACATACCTGTTTGTTGAGTATGTCGTATCAAACGAAACAATATCTCCATACAAATGGTAGTTTCTTCTGGCAGTAGGATCACACCAAAACAATCGTGTCATCCTATCCTTTGAGTTGACCTCATACTCATATGTAAATGCACTACACAACTCCTTCTTCCTTCGCAACTCATTCAATAACATTTGTGCATCAGCTCCTTCCACATATGCTCTAAGGTCACGTCTATAGTTGCGCACTTCTAAAACAGTACACCCTACATAATCTAATCCACCAAGCACTTCTTTAAGTAAGCTAAAACTTAAAGTTGGACCAATATTTGCATTAGCACAATCGAGGATGAATTTCTGATGGACTAAATCCAAATTACGGTTCAAATTCATAAAACGCTTATGGCGTTCCTCAACCATCTCGTGATTATGTTCTTCAACGAAACTTTGTATAACATAACCAACACCCATAATATACTTCCAAGACACTTTAGCATTACAGTAGCACTTAATAGAAGAACGCTTTCGTTTCACCTCAGATTGTTCACTGTTTCTTTGCTTTGTACCTTCTCGGCTACACACCACGTAAATCCAAGTAGTGACATCTTTTTCCTTTTTCGATCCCTTTTTACGGGTGTCAAATCCAACATATCAAGCATAATTATTGTAGAAGTCCAATGCACGATCAAGGGTCATGAAACTTTGTCCAATTTTTGGTTTCAATTCATCTGGGCATTTTGGTACGCAAACCACTGTAAAAAACACAGCACTCTAATAATGAGATTACTGCACTCTTGTTCAGAAAAAGACTTCACTTTTGTTCACAATACACATCACTCTTATTCTGATTTTACTTCACTCTTGTTTACAAAACACATCACTCTTGTTCAGAATAAGAGTGATGTGTTTTGTGAACAAGAGTGAAGTGTTTTGTGAACAAGAGTGAAGTAAAATCAGAATAACAGTGATGTGTTTTGCAAATAAGAGTGAAGTAAAATCAGAATAAGAGTGATGTGTTTTGTGAACAAGAGTGAAGTGTTTTCTGAACAAGAGTGAAGTAAAATCAGAATAAGAGTGATGTGTTTTGTGAACAAGAGTGAAGTAAAATCAGAATAAGAGTGATGTGTTTTGTGAACAAGAGTGAAGTGTTTTGTGAACAAGAGTGAAGTAAAATCAGTGAAACAACTATAAATCTAATCACAAAAACTACGGTTTTCATAATCACAATACACGAAAATATTGTATATTAATAAATAGTAGGAATTGTTATAGAATTGAACAAGAGTGAAGTAGTTGTTATAGAATTGAACGAATAATGATTACCTTTAGAAGTCTCAGCTTCCTCGCCCGAAGATGATAAATCGGAATCGAAATAATCTTCGTCCGACCTCATAATTGAATCCATTGATTTGAATCACGATGATTGATTTGAATCGCGATGAACGGATTGAATAACGAATTGAATCGCGTCGAATTGAATTCAATCGCGATTTGAATGAAGTAATAAGATTTGGAACGAAATTTGGAAAAAATCGGATCGCAGGTTTGGAAGGAAAGAAAAGATCGCAGATTATGGAGTAATTTGATCGCAGATTTGCATGTTTTGATCGCAGATTTAAATTAAGAAAGCAATTTCCAAAATTACCCTCAGCATATTTTCTATAATTAAAATAAATAATATTTGTTCCATTAAGATGTGTGGCTGAGATTTGTTCTCTAGTTATACACTTAAGATTAGTTATACATTGATCACTACTCTATATATATATATATATGTATATATATATATAGTAGTGATCAAAGTATAACTAATTTAAAGTGTATAACTAGAGAACAAATCTCAGTCACATATTATCTTAATCCAATGATTAATAAAAGTATACATTATTAGTTAATAAAAATAGCATAGGGGTATTTTTGGAAACAAACTTCGTTCTCATATTCTCACATACACATTCCATTAAAACATTATCTCTCTCTATTTGTATTATCATTCTCTCTCTCTCTCTCCCTGTGTGCCGATCTCTGGCAGCCACCGTGATGCGTCAGAGGCGCTTCGGCAGAGAAACGTGGAGCTAGAGAGGGAGCTCCGGAGCAGCCTGGAGGAGGAGTTGCGGATTTTGATGCATCATCAGCAGCAACGCCGTCGCCAGTTCCGCGGTCGCCGTGGCACTCGTCGGTGCCCGATAACTGCGATGCCTTGCAGCGGTGGGTGGAAATTGGCGCAGTTAACTAAACAATAGGCGTGGAGTTCGAATTCTGTGGATATGTAACGAATTTACTGGCCGATCTTTATGCGGAGATGCTGGAAATTAGGGCGGGCGATGATGAGGAGATGATGTTTTTTTTTGCTTAGTTTAAAGTTGATTCATAAAATTCACAAAAGGCAGTGAGTTTTGATTGCCCTGAGTTTGAGGCATTCGGGTTTATTTGCATTAGTTTTGATTATGTATGAAATGAAGGCAATCAATTATTATATGTGAATTGTGATTACTTCAATTTAGATTAAATGATTTCTACAGATTTATTTATATAATATAAAAGAATTGTTATTTAAAAGAAAGAAAGAAAAACCAAGCTTCACTCTTGTTCACAAAACACATCATTCTTACTCTGATTTTACTTCACTATTGTTTACAAAATACATCACTCTTATTCTGATCTTACTTCACTCTTGTTCACAAAACACATCACTCTTATCCTGATTTTACTTCACTCTTGATTAGAAAACACATCACTCTTATTCTGATCTTACTTCACTCTTGTTCACAAAACACATCACTCGTACTCTAATTTTACTTCACTCTTGTTCACAAAACACATCACTCTTATTCTGATTTTACTCTACTCTTGTTCACAAAACACATCACTCTTACTCTAATTTTACTTCACTCTTGTTCACAAAACACATCACTCTTATTCTGATTTTACTTCATTCTTGTTCACATAACACATCACTCTTACTCTGATTTTACTTCACTGTTGTTCACAAAACGCATCACTCTTTTTCTTATTTTACTTCACTCTTGTTCACAAAACACATCACTTTTATTTTGATTTTACTTCACTCTTGTTCACAAAACACATCACTCTTATTCTGATTTTACTTCACTCTTGTTCACAAAATACAACACTCTTATTCTGATCTTACTTCACTCTTGTTCACAAAACACATCACTCTTACTCTGATTTTACTTCACTCTTGTTCACAAAACACATCACTCTTACTCTGATTTTACTTCACTCTTGTTCACAAAACACATCACTCTTATTCTAATTTACTCTACTCTTGTTTACAAAACACATCACTCTTACGCTAATTTTACTTCACTCTTGTTTACAAAACGCATCACTCTTACTCTGATTTTACTTCACTCTTGTTCACAAAACACATCACTCTTACTCTGATTTTACTTCACTCTTGTTCACAAAACACATCACTCTTACTCTGATTTTACTTCACTCTTGTTCACAAAACACATCACTCTTACTCTGATTTTACTTCACTCTTGTTTAGAAAACACATCACTCTTATTCTGATCTTACTTCACTCTTGTTCACAAAACACATCACTCTTACTCTGATTTTACTTCACTCTTGTTCACAAAACACATTACTCTTATTCTGATTTTACTTCACTCTTATTCTGATTTTACTTCACTCTTGTTTACAAAACACATCACTTTTATTCTGATATTACGTCACTCTTGTTCACAAAATACATCACTCTTATTCTGATATTACTTTAATCTTGTTCACAAAACACATCACTCTTATTCTGATCTTACTTCACTCTTGTTCACAAAACACATCACTCTTATTCTGATCTTACTTCACTCTTGTTTACAAAACACATCACTCTAAATAATGGTGTTGGTTTTCGTTGTTAGTTTATTAGTAGTAGTATTACTACTATTATTTTATTTTCATTAGTTTACATTCAAATTATTATTAATAAATTTTGGAATTCTAAACACGTAACTTCTCAATCACTTCTTTTTCTTTCAAACTCATCTACCAAGAGAGAGATGGCATATGCTGCTGTGATTTCTCTGAAGCAAACAATGCATCGCCTTTTTAACTCTTCTCACACTCCCATTCCCTCCTCGAGTCGAGAAATCCTTGAATTTGCATCCACAGAGATCATATCTTTGCAAGAATTTCTCAAAGAATTCTACCACAGCCAGTAATAGATGGAACGCTTTGGATGCCGACACCGATCCGCCAGGAAATCCCCTTCCGTCTCCAGATCCGACACCGATTCACCTTCGTTCAGCTCCACCACGCCCAACAGGGTGCTCCCCTCCATTTCCATGTTTGTAATTTTGTCTGTGAAGTGACAATTATACCCTCGCCTTGTTATTGTGGAATAAATTTGTGATTGAGGGAACTAATTTCTCCTTAAATTCGAAAATTACATGTATTAATACTAGCCCTTGATTTCTTTGATCTTGTGGGTATGATTTGTTCTCTAGTTATTTAGTTAAGGGGCATTTGCCTTAGATCACTACTCTATATATATATATATATATATAGGTTAGTGATCAAGATATAACTAATTTTAAGTGTATAACTAGAGAACAAATCTCAGCCACACATCTTAATACTCCAAATTAATCTTATGGCTTAAATAATCTTGCAGATTTTTATAAAAAATAATAGCCAAAGGGCATTTTTGGAATTTAATATCTCAAATGCATCAACGTGAATTGTCTTCTGAGCAATTTCTACAATCTGAATCTGAATTATCTCCAGCCACCGCTACGGCCGGCCTCTCCGCCGCCGCCGCACATGCGCTGGTTCTTCCACTGAAGGTATCCTCCGCCGGGCTGTTCGCGGCGATGACGGTACATGATCTGATACTGTTCGTTGGACATGGAGGATTGCAAGTGGATACAGCTGATACTGTCGGCTCCCGAGGCACGACGAACGGTGATTGGGATATGCATCAGCATGAGGGTGGCCAAAGACACGAGGATGCAGCTGATAATTAGATAGATAAAGATGATTTTGAAATAATCTTGTGAAAAGTACATAAGTCAAATTTGTGATTTGTAAAATTAGAAAGGATGTTAACAACCTCACTGTTATCTAATTAGGCCATGGATTGATCTTTTAGGTTAATCATGACAGCTTGTATATTGATGCCTCTTAGAAAGTGTAACAAATTAAATGAGTTTTAACCATGTGATTTGCAATAAACAGGCTCTGCCGTGTCAGTGACATTTTATTTAACTCTTGTTTACAAAACACATCACTCTTAGTATGATTTTACTTCACTCTTGTTTACAAAACACATCACTCTTAGCATGATTTTACTTCACCCTTGTTTACAAAATACATCACTCTTAGCATGATTTTAATTCACTCTTGTTTACAAAACACATCACTCTTAGCATGATTTTACTTCACTCTTGTTTACAATACACATCACTCTTAGCATGATTTTACTTCACCCTTGTTTACAAAACACATCACTCATAGCATGATTTTACTTCACTCTTGTTTACAATACACATCACTCTTAGCATGATTTTACTTCACTCTTGTTTACAAAACACATCACTCTTATTATGGGTTTACTTCACTGTTGTTTACAAAACACATCACTCTTAGCATGATTTTACTTCACTATTGTTTACAAAACACATCACTCTTATTATGATTTAACTTCACTGTTGTTTACAAAACACATCACTTAGCATGATTGTACTTCACTCTTATTTACAAAATACATCACGCTTAGCATGATTTTACTTCACTATTGTTTACAAAACACATCACTCTTAGCATGATTCTACTTCACTCTTGTTTACAAAATACATCACTCTTAGCATGATTTTACTTCACTCTTGTTTACAAAACACATCACTCTTAGTAGGGATGTCAATGTAGCCCGCAACCCGTGGGCTGGCCCGAATTGCCCGCCAAATTTATAGGGTTAGGGCTGAAAATTTCTAGCCCGATAAAAATTAAACCCGATTAGCCCGTATCCGATTAACCCGCGACCCGTTAGGGCTAGACCCGAAAATCCGATGGGCTAGCCTGAAAACCCTATAAAATTTCTATTATTCTATTTTTACTCCTAATTCGACACTTCATTGATTAATTTTATAATATAGATAACTAAAAAACAGCTTTCAATTTTATATTAAATATACAAATTTTATATTGAATTTTTATTGATATAATAATTGATAAATAAATTAAAAAGTTCAAATTCACTTAAAAAATATTTAAATTTCTAAAACATGCATTATAATTTAACGAAATATCTCAAATATTAGTATTTGATCAAGTTTATGATTGAGTTTGACCATATATCTCAAATTTATCATAATTAAATATTTTACATTTTATGAATATAACTATATTTCATCATTATTTATTGGATTGATCGCATGTTAATCTTATCGGTAGCAATCCGATTAACCCGCTAGGCTAGCCCGAAACCCGAGCTTTTAGGGTTAGGGTTGAACTTTTACAACCCGAAAGAATTCACAACCCGATTAGCCCGCACCCGATTGACCCGCAACCCGAGTAGGGCCGGCCCGATTGACATCCCTAACTCTTAGCATGATTTTACTTCACTCTTGTTTACAAAACACATCACTCTTATTATGATTTTACTTCACTGTTGTTTACAAAACACATTACTCTTATTATCATTTTACTTCACTGTTGTTTACAAAACACATCACTTAGGATGATTTTACTTCACTCTTGTTTACAAAACACATCACTATTAGCATGATTTTACTTCATCCTTGTTAACAAAACACATCACTATTAGCATGATTTTAATTCACTCTTATTCTGATTTTACTTCACTCTTGTTCACAAAACACATTACTCTTATTCTGATTTTACTTCACTCTTGTTCACAAAACACATCACTCTTACTGTGATTTTACTTCACTCTTGTTGACAAAACACATCACTCTTATTCTGATTTTACTTCATTCTTGTTCACAAAACACATCACTCTTATTCTGATTTTACTTCACTCTTGTTCACAAAACGCATCACTCTTATTCTGATTTTACTTCATTCTTGTTCACAAAATACATCACTCTTATTCTGATTTTACTTCACTCTTGTTCACAAAATACATCACTCTTATTCTGATTTTACTTCACTCTTGTTCACAAAACTCATCACTCTTATTCTGATTTTACTTCACTTTTGTTCACAAAACACATCACTATTATTCTGATTTTACTTCACTCTTGTTCACAAAACACATCACTCTTATTCTGATTTTACTTCACTCTTGTTCACAAATAACATAACTCTTATTCTGATTTTACTTCACTCTTGTTCACAAAACACATCACTCTTACTCTGATTTTACTTCACTCTTGTTTACAAAACACATCACTTTTATTCTGATTTTACAAAACACACTACTCTTACTCTGATTTTACTTCACTCTTGTTCATAAAACACATCACTCTTACTGTGATTTTACTTCACTCTTGTTTACAAAATACATCACTTTTAGCATTATGTTACTACAACAAACAACATCACACAAGAGACGAAGAAAAGAGCAACAAGGATCACCAAATTTTTCTACATAAATAACTTCAAAGGAGCAATAGCTTATCATCTACTTAAAATCCAACTAGTCAATTGATCAAACACCTTCTAGCATCAGCATTTACAAATTTCTCTCTGATCAAATAAATAATTAAGAATGAAAATTTAGCCGAATTAGAAGAGGATGAACTTCAATTACTATTATTACAAGAATTTCCGTAGCTCAATTTCACCATATTTACAGCTGAAACCGATCACCGCCTTTGCTCGGGTAATTCTGGCTTTGAAGAACAGAGCTCCAAATTCTTCAATAATTCTTGAATTCCCATACAACATTCAGCAACCTAAGAGTAATTAAACTCAATTTCGAGCCGGAATTCCCATACCGGATGATGATTCCGCCGAGCAGCAACTTGTCGATCACCGTCTTCAGCTTCACATTCTTCGCTCCGGTCAGCTTCTGCACGCACTTCACGATCTCCGCCAGATGTTGTGGCTCCAGCTCCGCCACCGACGCCACTTTCGCCACCTCCGTCTCCGACAGCCGGTTCGCGATCAGCTCGAACTCCGCCGCGATCTCCTTTATCAGATCCACTCGCTTCATGTCCGTGAAGTTAACTTTCAAATGAAGTAAAAATTTACATAATCTAATTTTTGTGTGCAATGACAATTATACCCCACCTTGTTATTGTGAAGTAAATTTGTGATAGAGGGAACTAATTTCTCCTTTAAATTTGAAAATTACATGTATTAATACTAGTCCTTGATTTTCTTGATCTTGTGGCTATGATTTGTTCTCTAGTTATGTGGTTAATGGGCTCTTTCCCTAGATCACTACTATATATATATATATATATATATATATATATATATATATGTTAAAAATAGAATTTTCTATTATACGAAAATAAAAAATAGTTGTTTTTTTTTACTCCCTCCGTCCCGGCTAAGATGACACATTCCTTGGTCGTCACAAGATTTTAGGAGTTATGAATTAATGTGTTTAATTGGAGAGAGAAAATGTGAGTGTAAGTATTAAAATAGAGAGAGAAAGAAAGATGAATAATTTAATATGAGTAAGAAAAAGTAGTTGGTTGTATTAATTAGAGAGAGAAAGTTTCTAAAAAAGGAAACGTATCATCTTAGTTGGAACAAACTAAAAAGGAAAACGTGTCATCTTAAGTGGGATGGAGGGAGTAATATTTTGGGTATAATAGATTTTTTTTCGGTATAACAGGCATAACGGTATGTCGTACCGCAGTTCGGTATACGGCAAAAGTATGATATACCTAAATACGGTACGGTATACCGAAAACACAGTATGGTAACGGTATCAAAAACTACCTTACCGAATTTCCGGTATACCGAACTCTGGTATACTGAAAAATTCGGTGCGGTATCGGTATGACAAAAATATACCGTAATTTTCGGTACGGTATACGGTATGACACTCATGGTACGGTATACCGTACCAAACCACCCCTACATATTCTTGTGAGACAAACTAAAAAGGAAAGAGTGCATATTCTTGAGGGACGGGGGAGTATTATATAATTACCCTTTTATGAATATTTAAGAAAAATTAGGTGTTCCATAATCAACACAAGTTGTTGATTAAATTTTCAAATTTTATATATATGACTAGCGTCGGATTTATGTGATCTATAAGGGCATCCACAATAGAGGCGGCGCGCCGGCCGCCCCCAATCCACCGCCGCCCCGCCGATCTATAGTGCATGGAGCGTCCGCCCTGAGGCGGACGCCATTTTTGGGGCGGAAGGCCCTCCGGCGATAAGGGTGCGAGGACGCGCCGGTCACGCCCCTGAAAATATATTTTTTTTAATTATTTTTTAAAATTGTATTATAAATGCTACTCCTCCACCACCCATTTTACACCCTTTTCAAACACTCTCCATTAATTCACTCTCTACACTTTTACTCTAAAAAAATGCACGGTGGAGACGACGAATCACCCGACACTGACGAATCGGGATATGGCTGCTATCCTTCCCAGCCGTGGGGTTGGAGTCAAACTCCCCCTCCGTGGGGATCGAGTCCAACTCCTCCTCCATCTCAGCCATGGAGGTCGAGTCCCACGCCCCAACCTTTTCAGAGGAATTTGAGTCGCTCAGCGTTTGGAGATTACAGACCCAACCTGGACGCGCTTAACCATCCGTGATCGGAGACCCCTTTCCATTCCAGAGAATCTCCTTTCACCGATGCAGATCGAGACACACTGGAGACGATGATGGGTCTGCTCAGTCCGGGCGTACCGGATACGCCAGCAGCACGCGTGGCTACGCCTGTTCCGACGAGAGTCGGCGGGTCCGGTGGGGCGGGTGGAAGCAGTGGCGGCGGGGGCGGGGGAAGAGGCGGCAGCAGCGGTGGCAGCGGCGCCGGCAGTGGCGATGTCGGCTTGGCCAGCAGCGCGGGTACCGGCAGTGGCGGTGAGTGCAGCGGCGGTGGCAGTGAGGCAGCGGCGCCGGCAGCCGGTGGTGGACTGGCCACGCACTACACCAAAGCGGAGTCCATTGTTGTGGCACGGGCATGGGATGCCGTCACATCGGACCCCATAGTGGGCACCGATCAGACCGAGGGGAGCTTTTGGAAGCGCGTCCTGTTGGCATACAATAAGTTCAAACCTCGAGGCGCCAAACCGCGTGACGGGGAACAGCTCCGCAAAAAGTGGTCTAGGATTCTGCATGCCACCAAGTGGTTCGCGGGCATATACGAGAACAACCTGCTCAGTGCTGGGAGTGGCCGAAGCGAAGCCGACGTGAAGACGCTATCTATGACCCAATTCAACACGGAAGGCTGGGCGAAGTTCACCATGTGGGAGGAGTATGTTGTTCTCGAGCACTGTCCGAAATTCAAGGCCATCTGTGCGCAAGAGCGGGCAGGAGCTCCTAGGGCGAATCGTACTAGACACAACATAGTCGGGGACTACAGCAGCGGCTAGCAATCATTCGACCTCAACGACGAGTAAACCGAAGAGCCCTCCGCTACACACTCTAGGCGCCCACGCCCTCCGGGACAACATGCCTCTATCCGATGCGCTAGAGTGGCTGGAAGTTCCTCCCGCATATCGTCGGTCGCGTCTGGATCGCGCATCCCGCAGCCTGACCTTATACCGCAACCCATGACCCCTGGTCCCCACGAGGTCTTGAGGGAGAACCTAGATGTGCAGTTGATGAAACAACTGCAGGAAAACTACCGTTTCTACGAGACCGCAACCGACTCGGTCATCAAGGGTATATACTGGAAACTCATAAGTCGGATCCAGCGCCGGCTAGGCTTGTCTGATGAGGATTTGGCAGGGGCGGCCGGCGGCAGCGGGGGAGGCGGCAGAGAAAAGGAGGAGGAATCCGACTCCACCACCGAGTAGGCGGTGGCTGCGTATTTATTTGTATTGTTTTTAAATGTTTGTTGTATAATTTTACCGTTAATACAACGAATATTCGGTCCCAATTACCTCGTTTTCTAATTATTTACATTCCGATAATTTTAATTATAATTGATTTAAAATAAACGAAAAAAAATTAAATGAAAAGTGGCTAAAAATTTTGGGGCTATTGGAAGTGTCCACCTTATAGCTGCGGACACTTTTTTTTGTCGTGTTGCACACGTGGAGCGTTTCTTGGCCTGGTCTGGCTACGCGTCCGTTGCGAGCCTCGCAGCCGCCGTGTTCCCTCAACAGGCTGCCCCTTTCCTCTGCACCATCTTCGGATTGCTATCAGCTTGTGAAGTTCTGTATCAGTATATGCATGGCGAAATCAGGGAAGAGGATGGCTCCATGTTTGAGATTTATAAAAAAATGTGTGTGTTTTGTTAAATTCTCTAAAAATTCTGTCCCACATCGACTTGGTGAAGATCTCATCTAATCTATATATGTGTGGATAACCCTCCCCTTATGAGGCCTTTTAAGGGATGAGTGGCCAATTTCTAATATGGTATCAGAGCGGGCCTAAGTCGATTATGGTTTTCTCTTTATCTCTTATCTACCTCACGAGTGGAAGACCGATGTCCTTTCTGGCCCACATCGATGATGGTTCTCATATCTCTTGCATTGCCTACCCACGTGATGGAAGACCGATGTCCTTTTCAGCCCACACGTGAGGGAGCGTGTTAAATTCTCTAAAAATTTTGTCCCACATCGACTTGGTGAAAATACCATCTAATTTATATATGTGTGGATAATCCTCCCCTTAAGAGGTCTTTTACAAGGGGAGTGTCCATTTCTAATATGTTTCTATTTCCAATATTTATGCTTTGGCCTTCGCAAATTGGCTAAATTCTTTCGGAAGGAGACCCCACCTATTCCGACTTGAATTTTCCAAATTTAGTGCTTTCTTTAAAGAATAAAGCACTTGTGGTTATATATAGTCATGTTATAAACTTAATCAAAATTTGGATGTGGATCCAGATATTGAATTGCTATGCTCACAAAAACTTGTGTGAGATAATTGTTGAATCTTGAATTAAGAAATGGAGTAATTACTATGAGAATTCTCTTCATAAATCAACGGTTCTTTTTTATGTTTCTTCTTTTTCCAACAGATAACTGACTGAAACACAATCTATAAAGAAAAGTACATTCTTTTTTTTATGTATACTAAAAAGTAAAAAAAAAACAGAAAGAAAGTTGCCGGTGAATATATAACATATTTAAGTATCTCGTTATTAGAATTATATGCTGAGTCAGTAAGATATTCTAAACTTCTTTCTTGCGTCATACTAATAGGTATATAAAACAGCAACGCCGATATCTTCAAGTATGTAAGCTCTATCAACTTATTATAATTAGTTTGGTTGATAACTTATACTCCAATATGAGATCGTAGTTATCATATGGAAGATTTTATAAAGAGTGAACCATGTAAAAAGTCCCTAGACAATAAGTTTTGTGCATTTTCGATATTAGGGGTCATTTGGACAAAGATTTAACTATATTTGAAGTATTTTTTTTTAATATTTTCGACCTTTTTGACCATTTTCTCATAATGGATATTTTACTCTTTATATTTAATATTTATTTTAAATCAGACACTGAACACTGATAATTCCCAACAATATATAAGTTGTGCATGACCAGATGATTGAAACCCTCCAACGTCAATTGGGTATGCCGGTTGTGTACAGCAACCGTTTTTAATTTGTAGGATTTAAATTATGTAATTTATCATTTCTAGGATTTAACTTATAATTTCTAGGATTTTAATTATGTAATAGTTACTTTTAAGTTTTAGGAATTTGTAATGTCATTTTCTGGTTTTATAAATGAAATGTTTTTATTTATTGTATTTTTAAATTAAGAATAGAATAGTGGGACCCATGAATTGTTAAGAGATGAGATGTATTGTTGTATGTGATGTCTCTAAGTTAAGAGATGAAATAAAAAATAGTTAAAAGTGGTTTAGAGCCCATAAATAATTAAAAGTTGGCTCTTCGTAGAGTGGATGCTTTAATATATACCACTCCTTTTGTTCCATAGTAGTGGAGACGTTTTTTTCAGCACACGATTTAAGAAAAATTATGTTAACTGAGTTAAGTAAAATAAGAATAAAGTAGAAAATGAAAAAAATGTAGAGAAAAGAAGAAAGAGTAAAGTAAGTTAGAAGAAATGTGTTGATTTTTACTAAAAATGGAAATGACTGTACTACTGTGGAACGTACTAAAATGACAAAATGACTCTACTAGTATAAAACGGATGGAGTATAATTTTACTGTTATCAATATCATGTTTGATGAAAACTAGTATTTTCTCCGTCCCATAAAAATAGGGACACTCCGACATTTGGGACAGCATGAGAATAAATGCATAAATAGTCAAGTAAGAGAAATAAGGAAAATGATATAATGAGATCCACGCTTTCGTTATTTATCTGATTATGAACTGAACTTCTCAGAGTATGTAGAACGTATGGAAAATATCTATCTCGCTGCTTCTGAACTGCTTTTTTTCTTTCTTTCTTATGGATTTCCTCTTTATTTTTTATTTTTTTTTCATTTTCAGTTCTTTTCCTATCTACTCTAGGGGATTTGTTGCCTGTGTTCTCAATTGACATAGCAAGCACATGACCCATTTCAAAGTTTGTGCCCTTATTATTGATGCACTAAATAACACAAATTAATTTCAACTTACAGTCTTACGCACAAAGTTGTGGGCATCTGATTTTCCGATTTTGCGAAGCAGCAAAGCGAAAGTGATTCTGGATGGAAGTATACATAATTGCCCAATGAGTTTTTTACATTATGCAGGTTAGCCTGTCACTGAATATATCAGCAAATTTAGAGTCATTGTTCACGTGGAACACGAAGCAGGTATGTTAGCATGATCACACAGTTTAGTCTCTACATTACTGTAGTGTTTTCTGAGTATGCTATGATCTTGGTATTTTTTCAGTTTCCAGAAGAGGTTTTTTTGAACTCTTTTATTGTTGAACTTGTTTGCTTTTCGTCATATTGTTCTCTGATGTTGTGTTGCTATTCATATTTTATGTTTCAGTGCCTCATAGAATTCAGATTGCAAGCATAATAATAGATGTGGTCAACCCAGTGTTCAGTGGCACAAAAATGGAACATCATGAAACCAATTGTGTTATGATTATCCAAAAATGTTTTACTATGGAAATGTAACTAATCTAGAATCTATCTGTATAATCATGCCACTGTATGTAATTTTGAACTTGAAAGGGTGTTTACTTTGCAGCTTCTATTTATTGGCAAGATTTAAGAATCAAACGGAGTAACAAAATAAGTTTCCACTACTTAATCTTCAAATATTTTGCAGGTGTTTGTATGGAACCCCCAAAAATGCACTTAACCAGGTTTGTGGATCCATAAATCCAGCTATACACATAGTTCCATTATTTTCCCATGGTATTGGTATATCATGTGCCTTTTGCCTGAGTATTTTTACACAATTATTTCTAGTATCAGTTGTCATCCAATTCTTGTTAAAGTGGATGTGCTTATAGTAATACTTCTATTTTTTCTTTTGA
Source organism: Salvia splendens (assembly GCF_004379255.2). Classification (NCBI taxonomy): domain Eukaryota; kingdom Viridiplantae; phylum Streptophyta; class Magnoliopsida; order Lamiales; family Lamiaceae; genus Salvia; species Salvia splendens. Next base: position 19,986,524 of record NC_056049.1, read on the forward strand.
TGCATGCAACATTGTTATTTTGATGTAGTGTGTCTTTTTCCCAATGTTAGTCTATGGTTTAATTTTCCAAAAGTTGCTTCTCCATACGAAACTTGTGCAGCTCATCCTTTTTCCCAACCAAAAACAAAATGTGGTTGGTTGTATGTGTGATGTGCTACACATAATGATTATGATGTCATGTAGAACACGTGCTTCTTTCGATCGATGCATGAACTCCTCAAGACCTCGGCCATATTTGGTTCCTCTTTTTTATTAAAGTTCTGATGAACTAACAAAATAACTGAAGTTGAATCTGAGTAGGGTTCTTTTTTCTTTGCTTATAGAAGTTAATATATGCCCTTTCAATAACACATGTTGCCATTCTTTAATGAATTGCATCCAGATCAATCTACAATCTGGATTTCTCATTCACAAATCACAATAATCTGTATGAGCTAGATTTTATGACCTGTATTGAGTTCCATATGAAATCTTGAAGGTAGTATACTTGGTGGTTGATGTCATTCTTTATTCACAATCAAGTGTTTCATATGTTCCTTATTTAAAATCTGTGTTGATGTGCTTTGCTAATGAATTTGAGTTTACTATCACAGATCTCCCAATGGGACGGTATAATACCTTCCAGAGAGCATGCAAAGTTTTGGATCAATACATCTAACAAACATCGGTTTGTTGATCAAGTGAGTGATGATTTATTTGGCGGGTTGTCTTGTTTGGTACTACTCTATCCGCAATATTTAGAAACTTCACTTGTTCGCAGGGGAGCAATCTGCGGGGCAAAGAGTTTAACTTAACGTTGCGTTGCATTGGCATGTGATGCCGAAGACGGGGACAAAATAGTGATGAGCGGTTATGCGTTTGCCACAAGCATATAGGTAGTCATGTAATGGCGTATCCGCAGCTTGAGCTGAGCTAGTTCGATATGCTGTTATTTATGTCAACAAAAGTTATATATAAATATTATATGCTACATAACTGTTTGTGGAGTTGCAAGGTTATAGTTTAACGTTATGTGATTTGTCTTTGCTTTTCATGGATTGACTGCATCACACACCAGCACTATACGTGATCTTTGATAACACAAAAAATAAGCGAATTTGGCGATGCAACTGGACTCATTGCCGTTGTCGTACAATAGAATATGAAATCCCCACAACTAAAAGAAATGCAGACACAGTCAAATAAGATTCAAGCAAGGGTTGTCCAAGTAAGATATGGGTTAGGGTAGGGGCGGAAAACATCGATCCAAGATTGCGAAATGATCAGAGAACCGTTTTGATGGCTTCCTAAAATGGCAATCCACAAGTCATATATACGGAAGCTGGTGATGAGGAGAGAAGACTCGAGTCAATCTAGGTAGCGTATCTCCTTGCTTTCAGTGCTATCCCCTCAAGAATCCCGTCTGTGGCAAAAGTCCCGTGGAATTGCTGAGGGTCAACTGGGCCAGGCAGCTTGAAAGAGATGCAGAAGGGGCCTGGCGGGCAAAGATTCTGACTTCGCATCTCAAATACTTGAGACCATTTCTCCACTGTTCTTTCGCCGGTCACTGTCACTCCTTTTATGATCACCGTGCCATCACTCTCAACTTCACAGCTAAAGTCCTCTGCAATGTATCGTGTTAGGTTTCATGTTACTGAAGCTAATAAGCATGACAGGAGTGTGGAGAAACAAATCCTGTCACTAAAACTGAACATGATGATTAGCAACGGGAAAGAAGCAAAGTTCAAACAAGCTTTTTCCGCATTTAAATGACGTATTAGAAATGAGTCACACACCTCCTTAAAAAGCCTCATAACGGAGGGAGGGTCATCCACACTTATATAGATTAGATAGGATCATCACCTAGTCGACGTGGGACAAGATTTAAGAGATTTAACATGACCAATCAGACAATTTACATGTATGGATAGCAAAGGCTTTTCTTAATCAAGCAAAATAATTTACCTGATCGCTACATATAATTAACTATGAATGCTCAAATTATGCCAGGAATGTAATGTCATGGATCCTTAGAAAAACTGGAACTTACTTGCATCCCTTTTTACTCCGGGAAGAGAGACACGAAACAGATAGGAGTCCTCTGCTTCCCCAATATCGATAAGTCCTAGAACTGGTCCGAGATGACCTCTTGCAGCACTTCCAGTAACAGCAAAACCACCGTTAGTTGAAGAAACAAGGTTGCTCCATTCTTCCTTAGTAGGGCATGAGGGAAGGAATAACATTCCCTGATCGATTTCTTGCTCGGAACTAGCCTTGATTTGCAATATCACTGTGGAACCGCATGCCACGAGGTAAGTATTAAACATCATAAGAAGAATAGCTAAAATGCATTGTAGAAACAGATGGTTCATTACCATCAGGACATGTCTCAGTGCCCGGAATGCAATCCAGATGTTGACCATTGTCGCTCGGCGTTGTACCATCTAGCTCTGATGTCTCTTGCACTTTGTTATTACTTAAATCCCTGCCATCCACTGTTTTGTGTGGAACTAGACTCTCCAAATCCAGATGGAAATCTTCTAACCCAGTGAGCCTCTTAAACCTTTCGAGATCACATGGCTCTAGGTAATTCATTTGGGGGTTGCTTACGAAGACAATGTTATCAATGGTGCCGTGTTGATATCTACTGTGAGATCGGTGGTGCAGCATGGGAGGAAAGAGATCGTCAAACTGAGGGTATGTCTCAGAACCTTCCACTACAGCCGGAATACTACCATGAATATACTGAAGCAGCATAGACTGCTTAACAACAGCGGATGGTTCAGCTTTTCTCAGCAAATAGTAATACACATTCTCCATTACTCTTGTGTTTATCTGTGAGCCTGCTAAGTCATTTGCAAGGTATTGTGCGAGGCCTTCAGCATGCCTTTGTAAAGCAGACTTTTGGGGATTTCCTCCCTTGAGATCGGGGGCAAAATAGGCTCCCATGATCAGGTATAGAAGAAAATGCTGATCATCTGTCAGCAAAATATAAGGCATACTTTCTATTTCTCAACCTGCAAAAATTAGATATCTCGGCTTCACTAACTAGATGCAATAATAAACCAAAAAGGACTATATACACCATAATCTGTGTACTGAAGGAAATTTATCCTAAATGGAACTAGTAGAGACGCCCAACAAGTCTAATAGTGCTTGTGAAGAATGTGCTAACCTCAGTATTCTACCATTTGAGTTTGAAATAGTAACTCAGTAGAGATAAGACTCTACAAGTAGTATTATTTAGCATTGACAAACAAAATCCATTATCATACCATATAAAGCAACAGTGTTGATGAAACATAGTGGATCATTTTCTAGATGATATTTCAAAGTTAGGTATATGCGCAAACACACTGAATTGGTCTCTAGGAACATTTCTACCTTGCAAGTTACCAGAATTTATTCTTAGTATGATACAGTTTATATTATGAAAATGCTTGTCATGTATGAATATCGAGATGAGTTGAGGAAATTGAGCTCAAGAAGAGGAATTGCTACCTTCCAATTCCTAATCTCCACCTAACTGAATACAGTACATGATTTCGTCTCACTTTTCAAAATTAAAAAAATTAAAAATAGAGGAATCTGGGGTAATTCATGGGACTCGAAGATACAATCATCAATTCATGAAACTCGCAGACTAATCTTCACCTACCTTATGATTATTCTAGATACAAACACCATAAATTAGGAAATATGTCACGCAATTAGATTTTAGATAGGTTGGAATGAAAAGCACAAAACTAAGAGAACAGGTAACGGAGTAAGTATCAAGATGAAGAAGGAAGAGCAGCATTACCAGTCAGGTGAGATTGATTCCCAGTGTGAGCGCCCAAATCAAGCTGGAAATTGATGTCTTCGTAGAGAGAGAAAGAGGAATTAGTGAGTGAGTGTTGAATTGAAGAAGAAATTCGAAGTGGAGCAGAGCATCAATTTAGAACATCCACAATGGCGGATATGAGGAATTCCCACGGACGTGCCGGAATTTCATGGCGGACGTCTGCCATTGTGCATACCGGCCGCGGATACAGAATTCCGAGGAGGACGTCACAGGTCCGCGGAGTTTAGCAGAATTCCATTCGCAATGGCGGACGTCAACACGGAATTCTCACGGATGTGCCGTAATTCCGTGGCGGACGTTCGCCATTGTGCATACCGGGTGCGGATACGGAATTCCGAGGAGGACGTCGCAGGTCCGTGGAGTTTAGCGGAATTCCGCGCGGAATTCCGTCCTGACGTCCGCCATTGCATGGACTGTCACAGAATTCCGCACTGAATTCCTGTGTGTTGCATTAAATGTTTTTTTTATTTTCTATAAATACATCCCGTTGAACTTCACTTCATTCACACAACTTGTTTTAACGAGTATCTCTCTCTCTAAATACATTTCTTTCGAATCATCAATGGAGCACCACGATAGTGATTCTTCTCCCGCCTCGAGCGATTCACCGGCGCCGCATTTTCCCATCTGCAGGCGTACGCAATTTTCCTAGTCGATGTCCCAAATTCCGGGGATGCTGCCCCAATCTCAAATGCCATCGGACATGATGCCGGGGTACTACAACATGTACCCACAGTGGTATGGGATGATGCCCCAGATGCCGGAGGTGATGCCCCAGATGCCGGGGATATGCCCCAGATGCAGGGGATGATGATGCCCGGGATGATGCAAGGATCGTCTGGCGCTTTGGGGGGAGTAGGCCGGGGGTCCCCCAATCGCCGGTGGACAACGTCTATCGGCCCTTTATGGACTTACTATCGACGGACAACCCGATGAGTTCTCCTCTCGAGACTCAGTTCACTGGCATCGACACGTTCTCGTTGGAGGAGTTGGGCTTTCTCCGATCCGAGAGAATCCGCCGGCGACAGAGAGGAGGGGAGGACAGGAAGAGGGAGGGGCAGGGGACGGGGCGTCCCGGTGTACGCTGCTGAAGTGGGGGAGGGTCCAGCGGGACCAAGAGGACCATCTGGAGCTCGGACGAGTGCGTCGCGCTGGCGAAGGCGTGGATCAATGTGGTTGAGGATCCATACGTCGGGGCGAACCAGCACATCGACCGGATGTGGTGGCGCATTAGCCAGAGCTACCTCCAGTTCAAACCGCCAACGGGGAAGCTCCACAACTCAGAGCAATGCCGGAAACAGTGAGATCGGTTGAAGAAGTCGTTCAGCCGATTGTCGGCATTTACACAAACAACCTCCGCTCGGCAACCAGCGGCTTGTCCGCCGAGGATGTGAAGCTGCTGTCTCACCAGCAGTTCCCCGACTCCGAAAAGGGCTTCGGAGAATTCAAATATTGGGAGGTGTATCTCGCGGTGCAAGATTCACCCAAGTTCACTGCGGGTGTGGAATCCGGCTGGCCGAAGCGGACGAGGATCAGTGCATCCGGAGAGCACAACAACAGTGTTGGTTCCGCTGAACTCCCCCTCCCCCGCCGATGCAGAGTTCCCCACTCCCACATCTTCGGCCCGCTGCCGTCGCCCGATTGGGCAAAGGTCCGCGGCGCGTTTGTCGAGGGGAAGTCCCAGCGGATCCACCGAGGCCCAATCGGCATCACCCACCCAAAACGATCCGGATCCCGAGAACCCCTCCTATGCCCGCATCGCCGCACATGACGCATTGTTACATGAGATGCAGGAATGGCGCCAAGCGACCGACCCCCACTACAAGCGGAAGCTTAGACCCCTCCTCAACAGTATGCGCCGTGACTTGAGGTTCGACGCGATGTCGGATAGCGAAGGCGAGGGGGGCGGCGACGGGGACGGCGAGGGAACCGACGACGGGGAATAAAAAATAATGTACTTTTTTTAATCAAGTATGTTTTTTTAAAACAAAGTGGTTGAATTTTCTCTGTATTCGTGTCGAACTTTTTAATCCCATACATTGTTTAATTCCGGAAAGTGTTTAATTTGTTAATTTAGAATTCCCCAGGGAATTCCACCACTGTGCAGTGGAAATTCCGTATGACGTGGCAGAGCAGTGGAAAGTCCTTATGACGTGGCAGGAGGTGTTTTTGGGAATTCCGCGGGGAATTCCGTCGGGACATCCGCACCACTGCGGATGCCCTTAGTCATGCAGTGCCACGGGTGCAACTTTATTGCCCCGTCACGAATCTCTCGTGAAAAATGTTGTGTCAACTGCCACGTGTCGTAGTATTAATTCAATATTATTGGACATAAAAATGTGTATGTAAAATAGCGAAAATCGTGGATCTTTTATAGCATTCACAATATGGTGGACGTCCTAATAGCCTAGCACACATACATCCCAAAAACATCTTCTGTCACGTCACAAGGACATCTCACTGCACTGCACTGCCACGCTATAAGGACATCTCACTACACAATAATAGCCTAGAACAATAGTAACCAATAAATAAAAAGTATTGAATAATGGGGACGTCCGTCCGCTCGTCCGTCACAAGACCGCAATAGCGGACGTCCACACGGAAAAGGGCACGGACGTCCGCCTTTTACGACGGACGACCTCTCGTCCGCCCCGGATGTCCGTTAACCAATAGGCGGACATCCGCGACGGACGAGCCGCTAGACGGACATGCTAGACGGTCGCATGTCCATCTAGACGTCTGCTATTATGGATTCTCTAAATTGCTTATTTATCCTTATTAATAAAAATAAGTAATGATGTATTGGGAAAAGTAAAACATATATCACTCCGTCCTATTAAATACTCCCTCCGTCCTATTAAATACTTCATTCGTCCCATAAAAATATGTGCACTTTCTATTTTTATCTGTCCTACAAAAATATCTGTATTCCATTTTTTGAAAGTTATATCAATTTCACTATCCACTAACACTACTTTGATTATCATTCGCCTCATTTCTCTTACTTTACCATACCATTCTCCTCATCTCTCTTACTTTACCAATTTTTTCTTAATTCCCGTGTCATATCCATTGCCTATATTTATAGGACGAAAGGAGTATGAAATATTTGGTTTTCGACACCGGAGTTTATGTAGTATTGTTTTGTTAGTTAATGAAGAGAGAGTAAAGTAATAGAGAAGAAAAAATAGTCTGGTTTTCATTTTTAGAAACGTTTCATTTTTAATGAAACAACCCAAAAAGATAAACGTTTCATTTCTAATGGGACAGAGGAAATATTTACTATCCATTGAAGTCCATCAATGAGTGCAATTTCCTATTTTATGACAGGAGGGATTTGGAGTTCAAATTTAATTGTTCCTCTCAGCTAAGTCAAACAAAAAACACTTTTTTACTTGTTTTATACTAATAAAGATATATAGGTATGTTAATTATAATATTGGCATTAAAGTTATCCAAAATAGGTACATTGATACATGAAGTTTCTGTAGAATCTGTACAATACCCAAAAAAGAAAACAACTGTTTATACAATATGAATTCACATCTGCTAAAAACCACAGTGACATTCCTTGAATTTCTTAATCTAGCCATTGAGCTGCTGTGTTTAGAGCCAATCTACATGCTTGCTTGAGCCCTTGGGATTCTTCTTAGGACTTTGATATCGATTATTCTCGTATCGGGCTTTAACAATGAGAGAGTAAAGGAACTCAGCCTCCGCTGATGTATCATATGGCATGTTGAGGATGCTGCAAGATATATCATTGATCCCATTAAAGAATGACTATTTTTTCATAAGGAAGAATAATTCAGGTAAAGCCATATAGGCAATATATACCTGGCAAGAAGCTCCTCCAGAATAATTCTCTGTGATGGAGTGACATAATGCATACAACTCCTTGGACACTGACCGACTGCACGTTGAACTTTATAGTCTCCAGCATGCCCTAACAAACAAATTCTATCAGCATAAATCTCACGGGATCTTAGTCCTTCCCCCACAGATAGATCACACTCAAATTTAGAATAATATGATAGTTCCATTCCGTAGTTGCCTTTCCTTTCCTACTCAATCACATTCTCTCGTCTGTGAATAAAGTTCGACCAAGAGTGTTATACTGGTCCAAAAGTAAAGGTGGCAAACCAACCTTGAGATGTTGCGCGTGCAGTCCCTGTTTCTGAAGAAAATCTAAAAGCATGTGGGGCTGTACTTGCACATGAATATGGACAACCTGCATATTTTGAAATGAGAGTGAAATTAAGGAACCAATTCCTCGTTGCTAAATAATCTCATATGGATTGTTTTGTTAACAAGGACATTGTTATGAGGATTCACTGTATAAGTGACATTTTCCAAAAATCATATGCATTGCAGTCCTTTCTTTCTTTCCTCAATATAAATTGGATCAATAAGAAAGAATCAAAGAGTTTTTACCTTTTCCCATGCAAAGAACCTCATTGATAAAGACATCATACGCCTCACACTCCGGTTGGTCAAATGGATCCATACATTCCCTGCACGTGGGAAGTGTTGGATGGATCGAACGAGAATAAGAAATTATGGCATACTCCATTCTTTTCAAACTATGGATACGGGATGTGTCACAATATCATACACTAGAGAGGATGGTAAACTGAAGACTCTTGTTCCTATAGTGTATAACAAAGTCACAGTATCACCTAATGATCTAATCTAATGCACAAGAAGGAGAAGCATTACAGTGTGCCCTTTACCTTTCAATAATTTCTGATTTGCTGTAGTTGGATAAAATCTGTTTGACATAGCAAATTATGTTGGTTAGAAGCGAATGCCACAATTGCAGCAGAAGGCCTAAAAACTGAATAGTAGGAACTGAAAATTGCAGACTCCAATTTTGTCATCAAAGAAAGCACAAGTGTAGGTGTATATTAATGTACAGAACAGCTCAAGACATAAATGGAAATCCTCACATTGATTATTTTACAAGAGCCATTTCAATCCAATAATTGACCTAAATATGCATCGTCAATTTTATTCTCAAATCAATCAGATACTACGAAATCATCTGCATAAACTCAAACGATGAAAATACGAAACAAAATACTAATCAATGACCTCGTATGCTTGAATCACAAGGCGAATCATCGCATCCGATGCTTGAGAATCTCCCATCACATCCGGATGAAACTGCTTCACCTGCAATTTTCACATCAACGAATGAAAAAGAAAATCGAGAAAAGGCACAAAATAGCCGAACCTCATACCTCAATAACAAAAGCAAATCACGGAGATGGAGAAAAAGAGGAGATGATTACTTTGACTCGAAAAGCAGCTTTGATTTGTGCGGAGGAGCACTGAGGGGTGAGTCCGAGCACGCCGTAGGCCCGAGAAAGGGTGAGCGGCTCATCATCATTCGCATCGGCAATTTTGCCGCCATTATAACTGCAGCGCAGTCGAGATGAAGAAGAAGGAGAGAGTTTGAGGCGATAGTGGCGGGCGTTAGAGTAGTTGAAAGCAGAGAAGGAAGAGAGTTGTGAGAAAGAAACTGGATTCCGATTGCAGACGGAAATTGCTTCCATAACCAAACCACAAATTTCAGTTGCACAGAACGAATGGTCATCACCATTTTTCTAGTAGAAATTTTTTTCTTTATATATATTTTTAACTCATGTGTTTGACTTTGCAAATAACGAATGAAATAAATACTCCGTATTATAAATAAATTGCGTACGTAGCAAATTTTTTTTAAAAAAAACATTGTTTAAATTTGAAAGTGTCGAGAAATTTGGGATGAGCTTAGTGCATATATAAAATTTTTACTCGAGTTTTACAATTTAAATCTTACTCCGTACAATAGAAAGTATTATTCCATTTCTTATTAAATGAGACATTTCTTTTTGACATGAGTATAAGAAAAATAAGTTTGGTTAGTTAAATGAAAATAATAAAGCAAGATAGATAAAAAAAATAAAGGGAAAAAGTAAGAGATAATACAAATTATTATGGATGATAAACATAATATTAAAAAAATCTTTACTATAATTAGCCCATAAATATTGATTAAAATATTTTGGATATTTTGGATATTTAAAGTTAAAAGTTGAAAAATGATATTAAGATCATCTTCCAAAACCATTTTAACTCCCTCATTTATCATATAAACCAAAAAACATTTCACTTTCCCACTTAATTATATTTTGCCTAAGTAAATGCATAAACGAAACACATTTTAATATGAAATTGCCTATTATTAAGATGTATAAATTTATAAACTAATACAGTTATAAATAAATTCGTACGGAGAAGTATAAATTTTCATTTAGAATAGCATTCTTGTAAATATCTCAAAAATTGCTCTTTTATATACTCCCCCGTCCACGAAAAATAAGACATATTTGAATGACACGAGTTTTAATATGAAATTGGTAAAGTAAGAGAGAAGGAAAAAATGTAAGATAGGAGTAGTGTTAGTAGAATGTGAGATCCATATTATTAGTAGGAGAGAAGAGAAAAAAGTAAGAGATAAATTTTTGAAAACTTTCCTTTTTTTAAATATGCTCTATTTTTCGTGGACAATAAAAAATGACAAATGTGCTCTATTTTTTGTGGACGGAGGGAGTATGTGTATTGTATAAACAGATATTGCACCATATACTATTAGTACCAAAACATGCATTTTAAATAAGATCTAAACATCTACTACTAATACGGAGTATTTAACAATGAAGCTTTAAGGTTGCTATTTATTACTCCATTTGTTTTTTAAAAATAGAAATTTTCTATTTAAATTTTTTTGTTTAAATATATTTTCTTTCTATATCTGTTTTATTTTATTAATTTTTTACACTAAAATTAATGCCATTTCAAAAGTTGTTATTTTATGAAAAATGGAGATAATAATAGTGTAAATTAAAATAGTAGCACAAAATCAATCCTCCATTTTTCATTAAAAAAAACCTTTTTAATAAATCAATTCTTTCTCTATCCTTCATGAATTTGATAAGCTGTAATCATTCGGAATTCATATCTGCGACGAATTACCCTTCAATTCTTCTATAGATTCTCTCTAGATTTTCAGATATACATCTGTATGTGATAACGTATTCACACACTGGCATGCGTGGTTCCATTGAAGGTATGTGAAACGTGAACATTAGCCTAGGCTTACAAATCGCCTAATCAATCATTTTGATTGTTCGCAATTTCTTTTTTTTTTTTTGGGGGGGGGGGGATTGTGAATCGAAGTCTGTTTCTCCAACATTACTGATCTGTTTATTGCATGAAACTTCTAATTTTTGTGTAATTTATTTGCAATTCAACTGAATTTGCTAACGACCTAACATAATTGCATCCCTAATTTTCTCTTTCGCCAGGGATTGTGGAACTCTAAGGATGCTGAGCTCTTGAGATTTATTAAAAAATTGTAGTTATACATATTGATATACGTATAATCTGGAGCATTTGTGGTGTGGTAGAGGGGATTGATACAATGCGATTGTTTCCGATTTCTACGAGCTCAGATAGTTTACCCAGGGAGCAGAAAAACTCGAATATAAGTCTGGCGCCGCTTTACCTAAATGTTTATGATCTCACTCCTATAAACAACTACCTGTATTGGGTTGGATGTGGGGTTTTTCATTCCGGCATAGAAGGTATAATCAACCAAGCCTCATTTTTTTGTTATTTGCTTAATGACTGTGCAGCTCATCATGTCTCTGTGTTTGCATTGGTCTACATACTTTGTAACGCGGTAATTCTCTAATTGGTTAATCTGCTATCAATAGGAAACAATGTTAACTTAGCCAAAACAGTAGCGGCATAGTTTTCCCATGGATTGGGACATTTATCCAAAGATTTATTCATCTCCTGTGAAAGCTAAGTGGTAATGATATGATACCTTGCGTTTCCTGTTTTAGTTGGGCACTGACAATAGAAAATGAACATTCACTGCTAGACTAGGTCAAATGCTTGTATTTTATATTTTTAAGTAATTTTTGCTGATGTTAATTGATAGATACCGTCGCTCTATTCTTTACAACACCTTAAATATATGATAGGCTTATAGATGAAGCTTGTATCTAATGATTTGACCTGACTGCTAACTGAGAGTGTTCTCATGTTTTGGTTTTCCAATTGCATGTTAGGAGGTTCTGATTTCTAAAGGACTCCCTTTTAGGTTTTTAACTTTTTAGCTTTATGTTGTGTGTTTGGAGATATATCAGCAGAATTTACTTAAACTCATTCTATATAGGCCACAGTAGGCTTGATTTCATTGCAATAGAAGAACAAAATATATTCCAGATTAAATGAGCATTGTTTGATATGATCAAAGCAGTTTCGCTTGCTGCAAGTACGCGTCAAGATAATGTTTCTATCTGGTGGTAATGCATCTGATAGAATATGGTTCAAGCTTTATCTGCATGTATTTTGTTATCATTATTCATGAAGAGAAGTGAGCCGGCATTGTGCAATAGGATAGGATTCTTCACAACCTTGGAAATTCCAACAATTTGTATGCCAAAGCATCCTAATTACTCCCCCCGTCCCCCAATATGTGTCCCACTTTGACCCTGCATGAGTTTTAAGAAATGTAAAAGAAAGTGGGTTGAAAAAGTTAATGGTATGTGGGTCCTACTTTTGTATATTAGTTTTATAATAAAATGTGAGTGAAATTGAGTTAGTGGAATGTGAGGTCCATTACTAAAATGAGTAAAAGTGAAGTGGGACAATTAATAAGAGACGAACCAAAATGAAAAACTGGGACACATAATGGGGGACGGAGGGAGTAGTTGAAAATGTCACTTCAACTCCTAGACTTACTATTATCTCCTATCTTATCTCCAGTGGCTAGTGACCATGAATAGATTTGAATTCTAAGCGGCGTTTCCTGTCTCCTGGACCTTTGTGTTGATAAATAACAACGAAAGTTCTCTGGTATCAGTGCGGTTTACTAGAGAAGGCATGAGCCATGGCATGAGGGGAGTTTAAATATAATTTCAGAAAGCAGAGTTTATCTGTAAACTTTCCACATGTGCACTGCATTGTAGTTACGAAGATGAGATAGTAGGCTATAGGAGTGAACAAAGACATGGTAATTTTTTGTGCTTTACCTATGCAGTATGCACTAAAGAATTTCAGCTTCTTGTTCTGTAAATTGAAAGAAAGCTCTGTGTCCTTCTTAGAACCTTAAGATAAGACACCCATTTTACTTGCATTTCTTCCAACTTTCTCCTTATTATTAGAATGACATGAAATTGAAACAAAGGCAGTATGATATTTAATCATCCACGATTCTTGTTTGTACCCTCAAAAACATATAAGCCATGAATTATTTCCTTTAATGTGATTTAAGATAGTTGCTTCATCATCAGGGTGGGATAATTAGTTCACTTGTTTCATTTAGAGTGAATTAGATACAAATAGGTCAATGTATTATCAGTATTATAAAACCTTTTAAAATTCAAATTCATGCCTGATCAGGTATTATTTAACTTTCGATGAAAGGGAAGGATTTTGTACTTTGAATGAACAACATGTTTTATGAGATAGAGACTTCAAATCCATTAATCTTCATCCTCATGAATTCCTTTATTTTTATCAGAGAACATGTCCAAGTCAATATTTGCTTCCCTCTTAATATCTTAGTTATCTTATGGCTTGGTTTATGAAAGCATAAAATGGAATGTGGATTGTGTCGTCAAAGATCTATTGACATCCGCATTTACCCGTTGTTCAAGGGTTACATGGCCAAAAATATTTCTAATTATCTTAGCCTACTACATACGTAGTCAATAGCAAGTAAGGGTTGATCCGCACAAGGATCAAAGTATAATCTCTTTCTCTGGTAATCAGACCATATAAAGGAATGACACTCGGTAAGACATGCAAAAGAACTACATGGGAAAGCAATAATGGTGGTTTCATTATACGCTCAAACTATTCACTAATCATCTAAGTGATCCTTACCTCTACAGTCTACTCTCTATGTTTAACAGTGTTAATAAAATAAGAGTATAATCTTTCAATTAGCTAATTAAATTGCAACATCAATAATTTAACCAATCAACCAACTGAATAAATCTTGTTTCCTTTTTTTTCGTATGTATACAAAGAGTTCATAATAACCAGGAGTCATATATGACATAGGCAAAATAATAGAATAGGGCCGTAAGAGGTTATCTTGAATGAATTTAGCGCTCATGCCAATGATAATACTGTCCGCCTTTTTTTATTTTGAACTGGATGGGACATGTCATTTGTATGACTTCTTGAACTGTTAGTTTTGTCATTTTTATGTGATATTCTCTTAGATAATTTCTCTTCCGGATGTAATTAATTGCCTTCAGTTATATTTTTTCTCAATTTTATAAAATAGCACATGGCCTGGAATATGGATTTGGAGCTCATGAGTACCCAACAAGTGGAGTGTTTGAGGTTGAACCCAGAGGTTGCCCTGGTTTTCTCTTTAGACGTGCAATCCATGTGGGAAGCACTGACATGTCTCGTTCAGAATTTAGGTCATTTATGGAACATCTCTCCAATGACTATCATGGTGATACATACAATCTAATTTCTAAGAATTGCAATCATTTCACTGATGAAGTTTGTCAGCGAATCACTGGAAAATCTATACCTGGGTGGGTTAATCGATTGGCGCGAATGGGTAAGAGTTAAATACGATTGCATGTAATAAGCTTTTGATCTTAAGCAACCCAATTAAGTTTCTTTTAAGCCAAACACCTTTATATTTTACTTTCAAATGCTGTATACACCTCTCCTGCGTCCCTCTCTTACATCATATTGTCTAATTTCAGGCTCTTTCTGCAACTGTCTGCTGCCAGAAAGTATCCAGGCTACTCAAGTGGCAAATCTTCCTGATGTTGAAATGTGTTCAGGCAAGTTTTATAAGATTCCACTAGATGATATAAATAAGCTTTATCACGCAGTTCATCATTTATTGGTAATGAGATTCAAATGTCTGAAAATCCTGGGCTACTCCCATTCTGCGGGAATGAAAATAAATAAACAGCATTAGTAATTACTCCATTAATTAGGATATATAGACAAATCCTGCATCTCCAGCTCGTTATTAATCATGATTAATCATGAAACACTAACACCAGACTATATCTGATTTCTTGAATTATATCTGTTGTTCAAGCATTCATTAAAGAAATGTTACTTTTCATATCTTTGATAGCTTCTAAATCCTTTCTCGAATTAGTGATGAACAACCTAGCTAAAAGGTAGTCGTTTTTAGGCATGTATATTATATTTGGTAATTGGTAACAATTTATGTTTGGCTGATTAGATCCTTTAAGAGATGCTGTCCATGGCCCTTTGCGTGTTCGAATATTGTGATTCAATACAGGTTGTAGAGGATAAGTCTTTTTCCACATCTTTAATGACAGGGTCAAAGTAAAGAGTCAAAGCCCTTAACATGGTTTTCCGAACAGTTGATATACTACAAGCTGATTATTATTATCAAAGTTAATTAAACTGGATTGACATGTTATATAGCTGTCAAATAGACTTGTCGTTGCTGCGGCTTTTTGAATATATGTGATTTGATTAGATCAACTGCGGCTCTTTTGTGGATCAGACTGAATTTCCCTAATAACTATTTGCATACATTGAATTTTATAAGCAGAAGATGGTGGCGACAATGGTGCAACAGGAGATAGCGAAGAGGAGGAAATAGACCACCATCTGCTTACCACAGCAAACAGCGAGATAGCATTTTTGAAAGACAAACCAGTGAGGCTAGCAAAAGATATTCTTTGATTTTGATTTCTCTTGCCCTGCATTTTCTTAGTTGTCCTGTTTGTACAATTAGTGTGTAAATCTCCATTGTATTTTGTTATACATGATAATGTCAAAACAACTTTTTTGTTTTGTGCGTCTGTTATTTGCGTGATAGCCAGAAAGAAGCTTGGCTATCTATCGTCGAGAATGTATGGCTTATTCCCGCTTTGGACCGGAGATTCCGTCTTCTTGCCTACGATTTTGATGTGGTCTATTATTTTGTATCTCTACTAGAAAGAGAGGAAATACAACTATTTCTCTGAATGACAGAAGGCCCTTTTTGCATTCTCCTTCAATTCGAGTTATACATATTGTTTTTAAAATGTTACTTGTTACGCAGATTGATTTGCTCACTCGAACATGTTTCTGTTATTCTTCTCTGTAAATGCCTCTGCTATTTAGTCAGATTCATTAGCTGAATGATTATGTGAAACGTATTCTTATTTTCTTGAGAGTGAGATCAAGTTGAAAATATTGCGTAATAATCTATTTATCCCGTTCCCGTTGTAGTTGAGTCATGTTGCATTTTGGGTCGTTACACTCTAGCTGAGTCATTTACCTTTTTGGTAAAAAATATCAAACTCAGTTCATTCTCTCCTACTTTATTTTTTCTACTATTTACTTTTTGCTATATTATGGAGTATTTTATTCTCTTTTTAGAGTTGCTTTTGCTAACCAACTCCACTATTATGTGAAGGTAAATCCTCTTGTAATTATCAAAGAACGACGAGACTAACAGAGGATCAGCTATCTTAACTAGATGCATGTTGTTTCATGATAACTAATAATCTCATTTTTCTAAAATTTTAAATGAAAGTGATAGGTTTGACATTTGTTTTGTATCCAAGATTTCTAACGGTTATTCTTCTCAAACTCATTATGGAAATTGATTTCTCTCTTCTAAAACAATTCAAAATTTTAAATTTCACAAGAACTCTTTGAATTTAATATTACTATATTTTTACAAAGAATATATCAAATTAAATGTAATACTTATAATGTAATTTTATTTGATATAATCGTGGAGTTAGATTCGATTTTGGGTAATTTGTTGTTTTTGAGGTTATGTAGTAAATTACTTAAAAGAACGAATTTACTGAAAACTGATTATTTTTGTTTGATCACTTGATGCATTCAAAACTACCGATTTTGGCCAAATTTGACTGTATTATTATGTTGGTGTTTGTTTCCAGTTTTATCTGCCCTTAAAAAATTTAACTAATCATTAGTTGAATGGATATTTTATTATATTAGTAAGATGTTAAAGTTTTTTTATTTGCAACAAAATGCTCAACCAAATCTTCAATACCTACTCTACATTTATGTTTATATATTATATGTGTAATTTTGTCCAGAGGAATATTAATTTTGGTCTATCAAATCTTTAACCTTTTGGTTAAAGATAAAATGGCCTACCATGCACTATACGATTCCAACTATTTTTTTCTCTTTCTCTCTTAC
This sequence comes from Salvia splendens, assembly GCF_004379255.2. Taxonomy (NCBI): domain Eukaryota; kingdom Viridiplantae; phylum Streptophyta; class Magnoliopsida; order Lamiales; family Lamiaceae; genus Salvia; species Salvia splendens. The sequence continues at coordinate 20,003,595 of NC_056049.1, forward strand.
TTTATCAATTACTATATATTAAAAAAATCCATATCAATCCTAAATGACCTATTTTTATGGGACAGAGAAAATATTATGATATTGATCATGTAAGGAGATAAAATTAATAAATGAAAGGGATATAAGGATATGATGAGATGAGAAGAGAAAAGATAAAGAATTTATTATCGCAATTAACTGCGTTATGCTTAGTTAATTACGTATGGGAAATGCATGGGAACTTGCTGAGACGGCGTGGGAAATTGCAATTAATTAAAATATTGAAAGTATGGGAAGTACAGAGATTGCGCGGTGGCCTTGGTATAGCTGGTTTTAAGTCAAATATGTGAATCACAATGTTTAATAATAATGTTTATATTTCAATAGCAGTACCCGTCCCCATTTTATAGGTTTGTTTTTGGGATATTGGGCATGTATAATCTACACTAAAAAAAAAAATTAGTATTTCCAATTAACTTTGAAATTGACCTCTAATATCACCAACTTTCTTGAATTATGGTTTTTTCCCTACTCGACCCAAATTAAAAATTTCCCGACAGAACAATATCCACACCGGCAGCCGTCAAATCTACTTGGGCTATCGAAAAATATTAAAGGAAACGACATCGTTTCCAACTCTAATTTCAAACTTAAAAAAAAGAATAGCACATAATTATTCTAATCAGATAGGGGCAATGGGAGATATCAAAATACACACTACACACATTACATACACACCATACACAAAATACACATATTCCACACTACACATAATACACACACAGCACGCACTATACACAAAATACACACACTATGCATACAATACACAAAATACACATTGCACACACACTATTCACAAACTGAAATTTCAAATTTGGTTCGATTTTCAGTTTTCGGTTTGGTTCAGTTAGAACTTTTGGCAAATTTCAGTTTTTCGATTCGATTAGGTTCGGATTGAATTTTTTATAAAAAAAATCCAAAAATCGGATGCTTGAAATGTATGTAATGTGTAAAATGTGTGTAGTATGTGAAATGCATGAAGTGTGTGAAGTGTGTGTGAAATGTGTGTAGTGCTTGAATTGTGTGAAATGTGTATAGTGTAGTATAGTGTGTGAAGTGTGCGTAGTGTGTCAAAATGTGTGTTGTGTTTGTTGTGGATATAAAGTGAAACTATCTAATTTTATACCAACTATTTGGAATTCCCATTTTTCACTTTTGATATGAAATTCAAATTGTGAAATTAATTGCTAATCCAAATATTTTTGTAGTACCAAACATTGGATTTAGAATTGAAGACTTCAATTTTAATTCCAAGCATCTAATTCTATAATACCAAACGAAGCCCTAATTGCAAAATTTAGAATATTTTATTTATTTGCAAAGATTCAAAAATTTCTCTAATGAAAAAAATATAAGAAATGCAAAAATATCTCAGTGTATGTGTTTGAGATAAAATATGTGATGGATCTATCTAGTTTGAAGAGTAACTGGCCGTGACCAATGTGGTCATAATCGAGGACGTTGGCCCTAAATGGGATTGATTGTCATGGATTTAATGTGCCACATCGATTATAAGAACAACTGGTGTGGATTTTAAAGAATAAATGATATCTTTCTCCTAATAAAATACTCTCTCCATTCCGTAGTAGTAGAGTCATTTTGTCATTTTGGTACGTTGCATAGTAGTGTAGTCATTTCTTTTTTTTTATAAAAGTCAAGACTGTCTTCTCATTCACTTTACTATCTCTTACTCCCTCCGTCCCCAAAGAATATACATTTTGTGTTCGACCAGTTTGACTAGCTTTAGGCTTTCAAGATTAATCTAAATTTATAGTTTCTTCTTGCTACCACTTAAATGGTTAATTTATGTTTAATAGGAGTAGTTAAAAATGTTATTTCTATTTGATTTAATAAGCATAATATATTATTCAGTTCAGATTGTCCCTCACAAAATGCTGAAACAGGGTAACAAATAATATTTCACGAGTAAAAGTTGATCCATGTGATAAAATAAAATAAAATAAATCTTGAAATGCGCACAATGCAAATAAAATATTGTGAAATTGAGAAGGTAAGGAGATAAAATAAATTCATGAAAGGATAAACGGATTTTGCAGAGAAAGAGATTTGATAAGATGAGATAAAGATTGTCAGAATTTATTATTCGCAAGTAGGATTAATTAATTGTGCGGTATATCAATAAATATCACAGCTGTTTCATAAGTTAAACTAATTGAGGTAATAAAGTTTAGAACACATTTTTACATTAGCTGTACTTTTTAATTTTATCCTCTTCGTTCATTTACTTTTGCATTAAGCCAACTCCCACCTCATTCTGTATATTTGTATTCGTCGCCAAAGATTGAATAAGATTTATCAAGTCACTTGCATAAAATAATGTTGTTTGTCGAGGGATGAAATAGTACTATGTACCACTATTAATAGATTGAATAAGATTTCTCAAGTCACTTGCATAAAATAATGTTGTTTGTCGACTGATGAAATAGTATTATGTACCACTATTAATAGATTGAATAAGATTTCTCAAGTCACTTGCATAAAATAATGTTGTTTGTCGACGGATGAAATAGTACTATGTACCACTATTAATAGATTGAATAAGATTTCTCAAGTCACTTGCATAAAATAATGTTGTTTGTCGACTGATGAAATAGTATTATGTACCACTATTAATAGATTGAATAAGATTTCTCAAGTCACTTGCATAAAATAATGTTGTTTGTCGACGGATGAAATAGTACTATGTACCACTATTAATAGATTGAATAAGATTTCTCAAGTCACTTGCATAAAATAATGTTGTTTGTCGACTGATGAAATAGTATTATGTACCACTATTAATAGATTGAATAAGATTTCTCAAGTCACTTGCATAAAATAATGTTGTTTGTCGACGGATGAAATAGTACTATGTACCACTATTAATTAAATAGTTCATCCGTCTACAAATATTGTCTCACTTTGATCTGACACAGGTTTAAAAATGTAATAAAAAGTGAGTTGAAAAAATTAGTGTAATGTGAGTCTTACTTTTATATACTCCCTCCGTCCCACGATAATTGTCACTCTTTTCCATTTCGGTCCGTCCCACAATAATTATCACACTTTATTTTTACCATAAATGGTAAGTAGGTCCCACATTCCACTAACTCACTTCACTCACATTTTTTCTCAATACGGGTTTAAAGAGATGTTAAGAAAAGTGAGTAGAAAAAATTTGGAGGAATATGAGTCTCATTTGTATATATATTACTCCCTCAGTCCACCATTAATTGTCACACTTTTAATCGGAACATGTTTTAGGAAATGTTATGGAAAGTGAGTAGAAAAAATTAGTGAAATAATATGAATCATACTTTTACATATTAGTTTTATAAAATTTGATTCAGAATGATTTATTAGAAAGTGAAGTCCATTACCAAAAAAGTCGTAAAAAGTAAGTGTAACAATTAATGGCACACTGCCATTACCAAAAAAGTCGTAAAAAGTAAGTCGTAAAAGAGAAATTGTTGACAAGTAAATGGAGGGAGTGGTTTTAAAAAAAATGGTGAGTGGAACGAGTTAGTGAAATGTGGGCCTTACCGCCAATTTTAAGGTAAAAATAAACCTAAACTCCTATTTGTAGATGGACTAAAATAGAAAAGTGACTCACATTAGCAGACAAATGAGTATGAAACAACAATGTTTTGACGTCCAAATTCTTGCATTCGATGTTAGAAGATACATAGTACTCCCTACGTCCGCCATTAGGAGTCCAGGTCACTTTTGCGCACTAATTTTATAAAAATAATAATAAATAGTTAAAGTGGAGAAATGGTAAAGTAAGAGAGAGGATAATGTTTAGAAGATTATTCTAAACATTATCCTCTCTCTTACTTTACCATTTCTCCACTTTAACTAATTATTATCATTTTTACAAAATGAGCGCGCAAAAGTGACCGGGACTCCTAATTGCGGACAGAGGGAGTAACTAGTAAGATAAAATATGTCATAGATCTATCTAGTTTGAAGAGTAACTGGTCGTGACCAATGTGGTCATAATCGAGGACGTTGGCCCTAAAGGGGATTGATTGTTAAGGATTTAATGTGCCACATCGATTATAAGAACAACTGGTGTGGATTTTAAAGACTAAATGATCTCTTTCTTCTAACAAAATACTCTCTCCATTCCGTAGTAGTAGAGTCATTTTGTCATTTTGATACGTTCCATAGTATTGGAGTCTTTTCTTTTTTGAGTGAACTGCACCAAAGGGCCCTACTTGGTTGAAGTATGCATTTTGGATGTTGCTGAATTTAGGGTATCAACGAGGATTTTACAATTGTTGGTTGATTTTTTTTGTTGTATGGTTACTGTCGGACATCTGAAAAAGTATTTTGCAATTCTTGGTCGATTTCAGCTGGAATTTTAAGTGTGGAAAATTTTGCGCCTACTTGGTTGAAGTATGCATTTGGGCGGAAGAATGATTTTAGTTTTTGTGCAATGTGCTAGGTTCTATCTGCTATATTTCGGCGAAATTGCATTGCTGATTTGAATTTTGTACTGTCGAATTGAATTCAGGTCGTTACGCAATGTCTTCTTCTTCTTCTCAATCGTTTGGCTCAAGCTTCAATTGGAATTGGCCTCGTCCCGAAATTGTGAAGTGTAATCACGATCTTGAGGCTGAGCTCGTGACATCTAGGACGGCTGCTAACCCGGGTAGACGTTACTATCGCTGCCCTATATGGAAGGTTAAAACCATGTATTTTGATCGTGTTGTCCATTAATTTTGTTGGCATAAATATTAATGAGAAATTATTATGCAGGACGATGACTGCAAGTTTTTTCGATGGTTTGATGCGAGTCTATCCCCAAGTCAAGACAGTTATTTTCAGAGAGTGAAACTTGAGCGAGACCAATTCGAAGCTGAACTTCGTAGCAAATCTCTACTCGAAGGTGTGCTGCACGAGAAATTGCGCTTGAAAACCGTGGAGTTTGAAGACTTGAAGCTAAAACTGGGTATGAAAACTGAAGAGTGTGACGCATTAGCGGTGAAAATTGGTCAGATGGAAACAACTCTCCGACGCTTAAAAATCACAATCTTGTTGTTATGTATTGTAATTTTTCTACTGTTATAACAATGCTATGTAGTGTTCGCTCCGTCGTTCATTTCTGATCCTGGTCGACTACGCTTTGCTTTGTTGTTTTTCATTTATGTCTGAAATCACGCATGAGGTTACACAACTATGACTGAAATCACAAACCATGTACACAAATGAATACTACCCGACTATGACTGAAATCACAAATGCCTGATGTTGATTGAATGAAAGCGTTTTGTTTTTATCTATGCCTGAAAACACGAATGAAGTTACTCAAATATGATTGAAATAACAAACCGACGAAGTACGCTATCCACAAAAATACCACCAAAATTTTTCATTTATGTCTGAAATCACGCATGAGGTTACACAACTATGACTGAAATCACAAACCATTTACACAAATGAATACTACCCGACTATGACTGAAATCACAAACGCCTGATGTTGATTGAATGAAAGCGTTTTGTTTTTATCTATGCCTGAAAAAACGAATGAAGTTACTGAAATATGATTGAAATCACAAACCGACGAAGTACGCTATCCACAAAAATACCACCAAAATTTTTCCTGATATTTTTCCACCGAACTATACTTCAACCAAAATACTAGTCTGTTACAAAATAGTCTGTACCATACAAAACATACATATCATATCATCATCACTGCCACAAATTGTTCACACATCCCAAACAAACACAACGTTTTAAGATTAAGTAAAGGCCATCAATCTTGATCACCGCGGCGGTCGCATCTCTGAGGCTGAGTCCTTTTCCGAGTGCTTGGTCTCAGATTCGAAACATTAGGCTGCAACAATTAATAGTGTAGTAAGTATACATGCTTAAGCACTGTGTACAATTACATAATATAGTTGCATATGCTTATTGCATAGTACCTCTTGGCGTTGGGGATTGTTTGACGATTCAGGTAAAGTACTGTCGCCATGTTCACGCGAAGTCTCCCCAACCTGAGAACGGGCATCTGTCCGAGGATCATTGCTGCATGTCCTCCTATTATGACCTTCTTGACCGCACTGACGACATTTCATCATGAAGGTGCGACGCAATGACTCACCTCCATCTGCATGAAGACGAATCTGGGGCTCCTCACATCTCAGTTTCTTCGGCCTGCCACGCTGTCGCTTTGACCTCGGGGGCGCCAATTCCACTGAACCATCCGCAGTACTCTTCGGCCAACTGGCTACCCCATTGATGGGGTAGAGGACATTCTCGTACAGCATGATCATTGTTGACTTCAAATAATATCGGGAAACGAATCGCGTCACGTCGTCGCCATTCTTGTTGATTGTTGCGATAGCATGCGTGCACGGGATTCCGGTTAGCTGCCACAATCTGCAGGAACAAGTCAAATCGCGCATGTTGACAACATATTGGCCAGACGGCCCAGACACTTGGTACGAAGACTGTCCGTTCCATGTAGCCCTCCACAATGAAGCCCTCGTGTACCACTTATCAACAAGCTCCTTGATAACAGGAGGGACTGCGTGATCGTAGCTTTTGATCCACTGGTCTCTGATCTGAATTCTTTCCATTTGACTTGTTCGAATGTCCTCCAACATGCTGATAATTGCTTTCTCTCGAGCCAATGCAATCTTCGAATTGAATGTCTCACAGATGTTGTTCATGATCACATCACAACAGGTGTGTGGAGAGAAAAATGCCTTGACCCACTTTTCTTTGGGAGCTACTCCAGAAAGCCACTGGTGTGCACTGGGATACTCGGTCTGCAAAGCATCCATCAAAGCCACGTACTGTTCGACGGTGGTACTCGAGGCAATCTCCCACAACCGGTCTTTGAAATCTTCACCAACAAATCTCTTCTTGAAATTGTTGTATATGTGCTGAACACAAAAGCGATGCTCGCTCTGTGGGAATTCCTCAGCAAGCAACTTTGCAAGGCCCTGATGCAACACAACAAAATATTACTACAAAATCACAGTTCAACACATAATATATTAATCAAATCCAGGGTACTTCCGACTGCACTTGATGTTGAGGTTCGGCTGAAAAATCCAGGGCCGGTTTGTACTCATTATCGTCAACATGTTGAACATCTTCACTATGAGAAGATTTTCCCATCTGCTTTAACATAAAATCACAAATTAACACCATGCATACAATCATAAATCACAACTCTATTACAAAAGGTGTGCACTAACCTCTGCCACGCTATCAACAAGGTCTACAATTGCTTCGTTTTCATGATGCCCAATCTGAACAAAGGATGAATCACATATGAATACCAAACAATAAATAACAAATCACAAACATATACCACAGTGGTGTACTAACCTCTGCATGGTCTATAACTGCTTCAACCTCAACCTCAACCTCAGGTTGTATACCGTGTTCAACCTCAACTCCACATTCGCATGCATGGACATCTCCTTGTCCAACAACACCAACGACTGCTTCGTTCTCTTCAACATCCACCACAATAGCTTCTGCTTGCTCTGCACTACATGATGCAAATGCATCCATCAAATTGTTACGGGCAGCCTCCTCTTCCCTCTTCCATTCGCGACGTTTGTCTTCTAAACTTTTGGTCAAATACTCTTCAAACTCAACATCCCTAGGGTACCACTCAAGCAACAATAATGGTGCCGATGGTTTCCTCTGCTCCTCGTGCTGTTGTTTCTTCTTTTTCGGTTTACTCTTCGGCACAATTGGGTTCGGTTCGTCAAGTTCTTCAATGACCACAGTGGGTTTTTTACTAGCATTCACAAATTTTAGCAACTCTTCCGCTTCTTCCTTTCGCTTCTTCAGCAAGGCGGCCGCATGTGTTATCTCCACAACATAAATGTGAACTAGCTTTGTGGTAGTAGCCGCGACTTCAAGAAAAGAACCCAAATGTACATCGTCAGTTATGGGCAGCAATGGGCCTCCTATTTCCACGCCCCTACAACCATCACTGTACGTTGAATGAACGTAATAGAACTCACATATGAGTTGCCTATTGTAACCCAACCGCAATACCATGCTGGAAAGATCTACGAGCTCGAACTAACGAATCCAACAATAGTCAAAGAATGTCAATTGCCCCCCAACATACTTCTTCTGTCCATTGATTTCGAAGATTGACCCTCCGTGATGAAAACCGACGGAAAACATCCCGTGATGGTCCCCTGTTAGAGTTTGTATAGAGTTAGCAAACATCCAAATTTAAACCAAACTTATTTCACATATAAAGTCCTACAACACAGTCAAAACAATTTCACAAAACAACCAATTTTCGGAGCCCTAAATCACAATCAAAAACCTTGCTAGGAATTTTAAATTTGAACGTACTATATTCTTCTTCCGGATAGAAGAAGTCAAGCAGAGGATCGCGAATGCTCCACGTTTCTGGGTCTACGTCGATTATCTCCGGCCATCGACCCCTTCTACTGTGTCTAGGTGATGCCGGAGGTGATTGTGACAAAGACGATGGCGATGGCGTTGCCGGCTTCTTTTTGCGCCTTGAAGAACTACGAGCGGAGGACGCTCCAGCGGCACTTCGTCTCCGTTTTGAAGGCATTGATGAAAAGGATGAAAATGGCGTGCAAGGCAGAGGCGATAGGCAGAGGCTAATTATTTTGGCGAAATGGCAAAATGATGAAGTGAAAGTGGAATTGGAGGGAAAAAATATAGAGTTGAACCGGCTAAATGTTTTGTAAAGGCAAAATTTGTGAAATTTCAATGCAGGTCCGAAAACTATTTTCACGCGTGTGAAAATATTAGGGGACAACACGCATGATATCCTGTCACATCTATTGCAATTCGATGTCCCGTCAACAGTGCTGCAGCTGACACAGCAGTGACGGCCATGCAAAAGCCCGATTTTACCCTTACAGGCCCTGAGGGTCTAATGGTCCGAAAAAACACGATTTGTGATTATATGTTTTGTCAGATCCCTGTGGTGGTATTTTTAAAAGTTATGGGTCTCTGATGTTACAAGGCGAAAAGTTAGGGCCCTTTGGTGCAGTTCACTCTTCTTTTTTTGTAAAAGTCAACACTGTCTTCTCATTCACTTTACTATCTCTTACTCCTTCCGTCCCCAAAGAATATACATTTTGGGTTCGAAGTTTGACTAGCTTTAGGCATTCAAGATTAATCTAAATTTATAGTTTCTTCTTGCTACCACTTAAATGGTTAATTTATGTTTAATAGGAGTAGTTAAAAATGTTATTTCTATTTGATTTAATAAGCATAATATATTATTCAGTTCAGATTGTCCCTCACAAAATGCTGAAACAGGGTAACAAATAATATTTCACGAGTAAAAGTTGATCCATGTGATAAAATAAAATAAAATAAATCTTGAAATGCGCACAATGCAAATAAAATATTGTGAAATTGAGCATGTAAGGAGATAAAATAAATTCATGAAAGGATAAACGGATTTTGCAGAGAAAGAAATTTGATAAGATGAGATAAAGATTGTCAGAATTTATTATTCGCAAGTAGGATTAATTAATTGTGCGGTATATCAATAAATATCACAGCTGTTTCATAAGTTAAACTAACTGAGGTAATAATAATTATCTATTTTTTTAAAAAACTTTATAGTAGATCTCATATTCAATTAATTTATTCTCATTTATATTTTCTTATAATACTGATACATATTCATGTTTCACTAATATTTTCAATTTATCTTTCTTTATATTTCTTAAAATTCGTGTTGGATCAGACTGATATATATATTAGAAATATATATTAGAAGTCGAATGGAATAGTAAAATAACAATAATAATAATACCACTATTATTACTACTTCATCCCCGTTATATAGGTTTATTTTTCTTTCAAGAAACCTAATTGCAAAATTTAGGAATATTTTATAGTAGTCCTATAGTATTTATTTGCAAATGTCAAAAAGTGCAAATTTTCAAAAATATGTATGTGTTGTAAACTACTCCCTCCATATTTTAAAAATAACAACTCTTTCTATTTCAGTCCATTTCCTTAAAAATAGCTACTTTCAAACTTTCTATTTTAGGAAATCTTTACACCCCTATATATTAATTTATTTACCTTTTATACCACTAATAACATTAGTTTTTATTTTCTTCTCTTTTACTTTACCATTTTTTTTTCTCTCTTACTTTATCAAATTGTGCATTAAAACTCGTGCCGTTTCAAATGTCTATTTTTAAAAAACGGAGGGAGTTTATAATTACTATACCTAATTATTACTGCCATATTTCGATCCTATTTGTATATTGGGTAATTGTTTAAGATTACACCTTTTTTGTTAGGAGTACTTGTTTTGCACATAGATAATTAAATCAAATTATTAGCTTAAGATTCTTTTGTAAGTGGTTGAAATTAAATAACATCCAATTAATTAAAGATAAAATGGCCTACCATGCACTATACGATTCCAACTATTTTTTTTTCTTTCTCTCTTACTTTATCAATTACTACATATTAAAAAAAATCCGTATCAATCCTAAATGACCTATTTTTATGGGACAGAGAAAATATTATGATATTGATCATGTAAGGAGATAAAATTAATAAATGAAAGGGATATAAGGATATGATGAGATGAGAAGAGAAAAGATAAAGAATTTATTATCGCAATTAACTGCGTTATGCTTAGTTAATTACGTATGGGAAATGCATGGGAACTTGCTGAGACGGCGTGGGAAATTGCAATTAATTAAAATATTGAAAGTATGGGAAGTACAGAGATTGCGCGGTGGCCTTGGTATAGCTGGTTTTAAGTCAAATATGTGAATCACAATGTTTAATAATAATGTTTATATTTCAATAGCAGTACCCGTCCCCATTTTATAGGTTTGTTTTTGGGATATTGGGCATGTATAATCTACACTAAAAAAAAAATTAGTATTTCCAATTAACTTTGAAATTGACCTCTAATATCACCAACTTTCTTGAATTATGGTTTTTTCCCTACTCGACCCAAATTAAAAATTTCCCGACAGAACAATATCCACACCGGCAGCCGTCAAATCTACTTGGGCTATCGAAAGATATTGAAGGAAACGACATCGTTTCCAACTCTAATTTCAAACTTTTAAAAAAAAGAATAGCACATAATTATTTTAATCAGATAGGTCAATGGGAGATATCAAAATATACACACTACACACATTACATACACACCATACACAAAATACACATATTCCACACTACACAAAATACACACACAGCACGCACTTTACACAAAATACACACACTATGCATACTATACACAAAATACACATTGCACACACACTATTCACAAACTGAAATTTCAAATTTGGTTCGGTTTTCAGTTTTCGGTTTGGTTCAGTTAGAACTTTTGGCAAATTTCAGTTTTTCGAATCGATTCGGTTCGGACGAAAAAAAAAAATTTAATCCAAAAATCGGATGCTTGAAATGTATGTAATGTGTAAAATGTGTGTAGTATGTGAAATGCATGAAGTGTGTGTGAAATGTGTGTAGTGCTTGAAGTGTGTGAAATGTGTGTAGTGTAGAATAGTGTGTGAAGTGTGCGTAGTGTGTCAAAATGTGTGTGGTGTTTGTTGTGGATATATAGTGAAACTATCTAATTTTATACAGTAATTCCACTTTTTCACTTTTGATATGATATTCAAATTGTGGAATTAGTTGCTAATCCAAATATTTTTGTAGTACCAAACATTGGATTTAGAATTGAAGACTTCAATTTTAATTCCACGCATCTAATTCTATAGTACCAAACGAAGCCCTAATTGCAAAAATTAGAATTTTTTTTATTTATTTGCAAAGGTTCAAAAATTTCTCTAATGAATAAAAAAAATGCAAAAATATATCAGTGTATGTGTTTGAGTATAATCAAGTTCGTAATATAGGTTGTAAACTACTCACTTATAATTATTACAGTATCTTACTATATACTACGCCTAATTTATAGTACAAACAACAATAAAATATTTTACTGTGTCTGTATATGTAGGTTAATTAATATAGTAGGTAGTTGAGATAAGATTTGCCAAATTTATGATAAGATTTCCCTCCTCAAGGCACATCATATTAGGTTTTGCTATTTAATAGTTAAATACATATAAAATAAAAAAAGAGGGAGAAAAAATTAAAGAGAAAAAATAGGATAGATGATAAGTAAGAGAACTTGATTGTGTTTTTTGCTAAAAAAAATGCATCAAGTTAGTTGAGACGGACCAAAAATGAATACGTCTTACTTACTATGGGACGAAAGGAGTATCTATTTTATCTCCTATTTGTCTATCTACTGTTACATTAGGATTTAGGACATCATTAACAAAACATTTGGCTAGGCGCCACTCCACGCGAAGGGGTACAGTACGATGCGACTCTCGTTGCCGAGAATGGAGACAGAGAGGGGGATGGCACTACGTGGGGAGCGTAGTGTGGGATGTGTTGCGGTGCCTGTTGCAAACGTGATCCTTCATTTGCAAGAATTTCTTTTATAATTATATTTGAATTTATATTATAAATAATTTATTCAATAGTATCTTTTTATTTAATATTTAATTTTTTAAATAAAAAATTTAGAAATTTAAATTATGTATTTTTAGTTTATAATTAATATAATTATTAGAAAAGATTAATTTTTAATATATGTAATTTTTAAACTCTATACACACCAACGTATCCATTTTTATGATTTTTAATGAATTAAATTTGTTATTTATAATTTTATTGAATTTTATAAAGTGAATTATAATTAAAGGTAGTTATAGAAAATGGAGATTTAAATTATTTGTGTCAGAGATATGGAAAGAGATATGAAGCAGGGATTCAAATTATTGGAGTTAGCTAAAAAATTTAGAAATTTAAATTATGTATTTTTAGTTTATAATTAATGTAATTTTTAGAAAAATTTAATTTTAATATTCGTAATTTTTAAACTCTATACACACCAACGTATCTATTTTTATGATTTTTAATGAATTAACTTTGTAATTTATAATTTTATTCAACTTTACAAAGTGAATTATTACTAAAAAGTAGTTATAGAAAATGGAGATTTAAATTATTGGTGTCAGAGATATGGAAAGAGATATGAAGCAGGGATTCAAATTATTGGAGTTAGAGATATCGAAAGAAATATGAAATGGGGTAAGCATTATAGTACTTGTGTTTGACAATGTTATTGAGGAGAATAATAATATGACAATGATATATAATGAGAGATATTCATTAATTGATGGCAGCCTTAAGGGATTAGCAAATACCTAAATCTTATTTGTGTCAATCGTATATAGGACAAATATCCATGATTAATAATTTAATATTAATTCTTAGTTAGTTCCAATATTAGAAATTGGTTAGTAAGCTACTACTATGTTCCTTCTCGAATTTGAATGCCTAAGTTTTAGTCCTCTCTCAATTGTACGTTCTTCGTCTCCAATAATTAAGATTTCCTAAGACAATTGCATAAAGTTATAATGTCTCATTTACAAAAAATATAATTTTATTTGTGAACGAAATGAGTTTTCATATGAAACTTGAAGTATAAAAAAGTGGGTAAATTAGATAAGTGAGAATAAAAGTAAAGAAAACTTTTATAGTAAATAGAAATGAAATTAATATTCGTTGAACAAACCAAACTTAGGGAGTACTAATATAAAAACACTTAATGAAATTTTTTCATAAATAGTGGAAAAACTAAAATGAAAAAATTGGTATGAATGTAGGGAGTGTAATATCAGAAAAATAATTAAAAATTTTCATAAATAGAGTTGAGATTAATTTTGATAGACGAATCAAAATTGAAAAAAATGGTCTATTTTTGGTGACGAAGAAAATTCTCTTGATGAAAAAAATATTACTCCCTCCGTCCGTGAAATAATGTCTCATTCTGCTATTTCGGGGTGTCCGTGATTCAAAGTCTCATTTACTTTTTTCCCATTCTAAGTAAATGGACTCCACCATTCACCTAACACATTACACTCACACTCTTTATCAATCAATATAGAAAAATGTGGTCCACATTTCACTAATTCATTTCCTCTATATTTCACTAATTCATTTCCCATTTTTCTTCACAATTACAATAGGAACTCATAATTCTCTAGCAAATACAACTCTTTTGATCATAAACAAATTCTTAAAATCCGTGTAAAGTCAAAATGGGACTATAAATGGCAGACAGAGGGAGTAGTACTCCATCCGTCCTAAAAAAATAGACTAATTTTATAGTTTTGGGCCGTCCACCAAAATTAGACCAAGTCTAAATATGGAAAGTTTTTAAACCATGGCATAATGTCGTCGACCATACAATCCACTAATACCACTTTCATTACTTTTTCTATATATGTTTTATTTTATTTTTCATTTCTTTCTTTATTTATCAGTTGCACATTAAAATCCGTGTTATTTATAAGCTTGTTTATTTTTTAGAACGGAAAATATTATTAAAATAACTTTTACAGTATAATAATGTTATGGGTTACTACAATTAGTAAACGCAATTTTCAAAGCAGATTGAGTCTTCGATGATTGACAAAAACATGAGTCAAGACCACCTCCTTTGTATAGAAAATATACGAAAATATGAAAAATGAGTAGTTTAAACACACTAGAGCGCATCTACTCGTGTCTATAAATACATTCACTTTCCGATTTCTCTTCACTCATCCTTTATTTGTAAAACACTACTATAGAGAAAGAATAGAGAGAATGTTGAAAGGCTTAGTGAATACGTTGTCCGGGAAAAATGGTGATGTGAAGAAGATCAAAGGAAAAGTGGTGTTGATGAATAAGAATGTTCTAGACTTCAACGACTTTGGGGGATCACTTCTCAATAATCTTCATGAATTGGTTGGGCAATCTGTAACTCTGCGTCTCATCAGCTCCGTCCATTCCGACTATGCAGGTTCTCTCTCTCTCTCTCTCTGTTTTTTTTTTAATTTTTAGTACGAGATTTAAGAAAAATTAAAAGACAGTGATTGCCAAAAATATACATGCAGGGAATAAGTTGAAGGGAAAGGTGGGAAAAGCGGCAGGGCTAGAAAGATGGATCACAACAATCCCATCTTTGAAACCGGGAGATTCAACATACGAGGTGACATTCGATTGGGATGAAGAGATCGGAATCCCGGGAGCATTCCTGATCAAGAACTCCCACTTCACTGAATTCTTCCTCAAAACCCTAACTTTGGAGGGTGTCCCCGGCCACGAGCACGCCCCCATCCACTTCGTCTGCAACTCTTGGGTCTACCCTTCTAACAAGTACAAATCCGACCGCATCTTCTTCTCTAATCAGGCCTATCTTCCTTCCCAAACTCCGCCTCCACTAGTGCCATACAGAGAGGAGGAGCTCCTTGTCTTGCAAGGAGATGGAACCGGAGAGTTGAAGGAATGGGATCGAGTATATGACTATGCTTATTACAATGATTTGGGCAATCCTGATATTTTTAAGGAGTCCGCCCGGCCAGTTCTTGGTGGATCTTCCCAGTATCCTTATCCTCGTAGGGGGAGAACTGGCAGGCCTCCTACTCGCACAGGTAATGTAATTCCTTCTCAATATAAGAAAACATGTAGTATTATTTGCGGAATGATGGAGTTGGTGTTTGTGATATGTAGATCCCAACACTGAGAGTAGGATCCCACTTGTTATGAGCTTGGACATTTACGTTCCAAGAGACGAGCGCTTTGGCCATCTGAAGCAGTCTGATTTTCTTGGTTATGGCCTCAAATCCATTACCCAGTTCCTTCTGCCCACTCTCACGGACTTGTCTGCCACCTTTAGCAACGAGTTCAAGAGCTTCGAGGACGTCCTTCAAATCTATGAGGGGGGATTTAAATTGCCGGAAGGGCCTCTCCTTGAGAACCTATTCAACAATGTCCCTTCAGAGCTGTTCGAGCAGATTCTTCCTAGAGATGATGAAGGCTTCTTCAAGTACCCAATGCCTGATATCATCAAAGGTATACCTTCATATCTGATGCACCAACCAAAATCAGAAGTAGAATTTGTTTATTTGACTAGTGTAAAAATGTGTTGGCAGCGGACAAGACTGCGTGGAGGACTGATGAAGAGTTTGCTAGAGAGATGGTAGCAGGCAAGAACCCAGTCAATATTAGTCGTCTACAGGTATATTCAAATCCCATCAATGTCTCTATAAGTCTATTGTCAACTATGAATTTAGAAAGAAGAAAAGAAATTCTCCAAATATGTTGCATTTGTATGATCTATTTGATGTTATCTCCTCAACATGTGAAGTTGTTAAACTTGTAGGAGTTTCCTCCCAAGACCAATCTTGACACTCAACTGTATGGAAACCAAAGTTGCAAGATAACATGGGATCATATCAAGAATGAAGTGGATGGGCTCACTCTTGAAGAGGTATAATTTGTGGTTGTATCAATATTTGTTTGTAGCAACAATACCATGGATGATATGAGATGTTTCTGAGTGATCTGCAGGCGTTGGAGACGAACCGGCTGTTCATATTGAACCATCACGACTCGCTGATGCCGTATCTGAGGAGGATCAACAGCACCACAACAAAAATGTATGCCACAAGGACTCTGCTTTTCTTGCAGAATGACGGGAGTTTGAAGCCCTTGGCTATTGAGCTCAGCCTCCCGCATCCAGATGGGGATGAACACGGAGCTGTGAGTCAGGTGTACACTCCCGCTGAAGATGGCGTTGAGGGTTCAATTTGGCAGTTGGCCAAGGCCTATGTTGGAGTCAGTGATTCTGGACTTCATGAGCTCATCAGTCATTGGTAACTTTGATACCATCTTCACTAGTATACAATTTTTTGTCGAAGTAAAGATGTTGTGGTTATATATGGTTATTCAAGTGCAGGTTGAATACTCATGCTGCAATAGAGCCAGTGGTGATTGCAACGAACAGACACCTGAGCGTGATGCACCCTATTCATAAGCTTCTTTATCCCCACTTCCGCGACACAATGAACATCAATGCTTTGGCGCGACAGGTCTTGGTTAGTGCCGGAGGAATTATTGAAGAGATCATTTTCCCTGGTCAATACGCCATGGAGCTATCTTCCTTAATCTACAAGGACTGGATTTTCCCTGATCAGGCACTCCCAGCTGATCTACTCAAAAGGTAGTAACCAAACACTATAATTATTCAAATTCTTGTGCTCATCTGGTTTGGTTTGTATTATATTTAGCTGATTTATGATATGATATATATACTCTGCAGAGGCATGGCTGTGGAAGATCCAAACTCTCCACATGGAATCCGCTTGGTCATGGAGGACTATCCATACGCAGTGGACGGCCTCAAAATCTGGTCGGCTATAAACACATGGGTGGATGAATACTGCAACGTGTATTATCCCTCTGACGAGGCTGTGATGGAAGACACTGAGCTACAATCATGGTGGAAGGAGATTCGGGAGAAGGGGCACGGTGACAAGAAGGATGCCCCGTGGTGGCCTAAAATGCATACCCGCAAGGACCTCATTCACAGTTGCACCATCATAATTTGGACTGCTTCTGCGCTGCACGCAGCGATCAACTTCGGGCAGTACCCCTATGGGGGGTACATGCCCAACCACCCCACCGTGAGCCGACAGCTCATGCCCGAGCCTGGCAGCAAGGACTACGAGTTGTTGAAGACTGACCCAGACAAAGTGTTCTTGAAAACCATCATGTCGAGGCTGCAGATGTTACTAGGAGTTGCCGTGATCGAGATCTTGTCGAGGCATGCCTCAGACGAGATATATCTCGGGCAAAGGGACACCCCGGTGTGGACTAAGGATGAGGAGGCGCTGGCAGCATTTGAGAGGTTTGGAAAGGAGTTGGGTGGGGTGGAAAAGAAGATCATGGAGATGAATGGTGATGGGAAGTGGAAGAATAGAGTTGGGCCAGCCAAGATGCCTTATACCTTGTTGTATCCTACGAGTGAGGAGGGATTAACGGGTAGAGGGATTCCTAATAGTACCTCTATTTGATGTCTTTTATTTGATTTCACTCGTGCTACTCTGGGATTTCTTCTTCTTGTTACTTGTTAAATAAATGGATTCTAGATCCAGTAAGTATTGTAATAATTTATTTCATGTAACTTTGTTCTCGTCACGCCTTGTGATTCGGACTCGACGGAGAGCAGCCGTGGATCACTGTCACAACCCCAATCACAGTCATCATCTCTGCTTACACAGTCGGCGTCGAACGCAGGCCGACCACATAGGACACGAGGTCCACGCAAGAGAAATAGAGACTGTTTCATTATCTTATGTAATTTTATTTCCTTTTTAGTCGAGCATAATTAGAAGCTCTTTTCCGGGTTTTCTTGACGGTTCTTTCCCGGATCGTATTTGGAGTCGAACCGCCTAGGGTCCTATAAATAAGAAAGAATTAGAATAAATCTCTTATACTTTCTGTTTTACTTTTCACTTAAGCTATAAAGCCCTAATACTAAATACTCCAATTCGTGTAGTCGAACCCTAACATTAGATTGAAACTTAAATTGGATGGAAGATTAGAAGAGAGAATATGTAAATGATGAGTAGCTAGGATTAGAACCATAGGACCTTAAACTAAAAAGATGGAGACAACCCTAGGCAACTTTCACTAATCCAAGCCACCCTTTGACTCCACTACTCAATGGTTACAATACCATTGATGCATACCTTTACTTATTCAGTCAAAGAAAGAAACCAGCAGCTACAAAGTAGGAATTGGATAAACCCTTTTAAAGGGTAAAACTCTTAAAGGAGATACAATATCAATTCATCAAAGTCTAGAAAATGAAATAAAGTGTTATTTATAGTTGTGGCTCAAATCCCAAGAGAAGGGCCCACAAATCTAACATTTCGTGCCCCACCCGATCGGGTGGACTTATTGGCTTTGAGCCACCCGTCCGGATGGAAGATCCTGGATCATCGACGCCTTCGTTTTGTCACTTGTATGGGTGATTTTGTCGGCCGAAAGTCACCCGTCCGGGTAGAACTTTCTGACCTCTCCATGCCTTCATTTTGTCACCTGTCTGGGTAGATTTGGTCGGCCGAAAGTCACTCGTCTGGGTAGAACTTTCTTACCTCTCCTTGCCTTCATTTTGTCACCCTTCCTGGTGGCTTTTGCGGGCCGAAAGTCACTCGTCTGGGTAGAACTTTTTGACCTCTCCATGCCTTCATTTTGTCACCCATCTGGGTGGCTATTGTTGGCCGAAAGTCACCCAACCAGGTGACACTTTCTGCAAGACACGACTTTCGTAAAATGACCATAACTCCCTCCACCAGACTCTGATTGAGGCATGTAAGATACTCATGCACAAGCTCTTTCGAAGGAGAAGACAAAGGTTGCCTTTTCAAAGCGTTTGGACATAATCTCGATAGGCTGATCACTTCTTGAATCCAGCTATTTATGAAATCTTCGATGCACGAATTCCATGGTCGTATCATTTTTGCCCAACACTAGTTTAAAGAGATGTTAAGAAAAGTGAGTGGAAAAAATTTGGAGGAATATGAGTCTCATTTGTATATATATTACTCACTCCGTCCACCATTAATTGTCACACTTTTAATCGGAACATGTTTTAGGAAATGTTATGGAAAGTGAGTAGAAAAAATTAGTGAAATAATGTGAATCACACTTTTGCATATTAGTTTTATAAAATTTGATTTAGAATGATTTATTAGAAAGTGAAGTTCATTACCAAAAAAGTCGTAAAAAGTATGTGTAACAATTAATGGCACACTGCCTAAAAGAGAAATTGTTGACAAGTAAATGGAGGGAGTGGTTTTAAAAAAATGGTGAGTGGAACGAGTTAGTGAAATGTGGGCCTTATCGCCAATTTTAAGATAAAAATAAACCAAAACTCCTATTTGTAGACGGACTAAAATAGAAAAGTGACTCACATTAGCGGACAAATGGAGTATGAAACAACAACGTTTTGACGTCCAAATTCTTGCATTCGATGTTAGAAGATACATAGTACTCCCTCGGTCCGCCATTAGGAGTCTCGGTTACTTTTGCGCACTAATTTTATAAAAAAAATAATAAATAGTTAAAGTGGAGAAATGGTAAAGTAAGAGAGAGGATAATGTTGAGAAGAGTCTTCTTAACATTATTCGCTCTATTACTTTCTCATTTCTCCACCTTAACTATTTATTATCATTTTTACAAAATGAGCGCGCAAAAGTGACCGGGACTCCTAATTGCGGACAAATGGAGTAACTAATAAGATAAAATATGTCATAGATCTATCTAGTTTGAAGAGTAACTGGCCGTGACCAATGTGGTCATAATCGAGGACGTTGGCCCTAAAGGGGATTGATTGTTATGGATTTAATGTGCCACATCGATTATAAGAACAACTGGTGTGGATTTTAAAGACTAAATGATCTCTTTCTCCTAATAAAATACTCTCTCCATTCCGTAGTAGTGGTGTCATTTTGTCATTTTGGTACGTTCCATGGTAGTGGAGTCATTTTTTTTTTTGTAAAAGTCAACCCATGTCTTCTCATTCACTTTACTATCTCTTAGGCTATCCACAATGGCGCCTAGCGCACCGCCTAGCTGAGCGCCGGCGCTAGGCGGTCGCTAGGCGAACATTGCAGCCTCCGAAAACCGCCGAGCGGTTTTTCGGAATTAAAAATCACGATGCGCTGGGTGATCCGCTCGGCGCCATTGCAGCGTCGGGATCGCCCAGCGCATCGCCCAGCGGTTTTTTTTTTTTTTTTTAAATTTTCCCGACACTATATATACGCGATTTGCACTTCATTTTCATTCGCACCACTTGTATTAACGAGTACTCTCTCTATCTTAATTTCTATACAAGATCAACACCGAGAAATGAGTAACGCGGGTGATGGTAGTGGAGGTAGTGGGGGGACACTGAGGAGTACGAACGTAGAATGGCCGAAGCGTTTGAGGCATATACCAACCGCGGGATAGACCAATGGATGCAAAGAGCCTTGCAGCCGGCGGTACCTCGACCTCGGCCAGTTGTCCATCGCCGACAAGCGATTGATCGTGATCACGTAGCTGCACATCAGCGCCTATACGAAGACTACTTCGCAGAGGAGCCGCGGTTCAACGCCAACATTTTCAGGCGATGTTTTAGGATGAGTAGAGCCATGTTTATGCGTATTGTTAACGCCTTGGAGCAGCGATATCTGTATTTCCGCTTCAGGCACGATGCTGCTGGCAAACCCGGCCACACACCAATTCAAAAGTGCACTGCGGCAATCCGGCAGTTGGCTTACGGCGGCGCGGCAGACATGTGGGACGAGTACCTCCACATCGGTGAGACGACTTCCCTGGAATGTTTGAAGTATTTCTGTCAAGCCGTGATTGAAGTATTCGGTGATCAGTATCTCCGCAAGCCTACCCGCGAAGATTGCCGGGATCTGCTGAGGATGCATGGGGAGCAGCATGGGTTCCCGGGAATGTTAGGCAGCATAGATTGTATGCATTGGGAGTGGAGGAACTGTCCCGCTGCCTGGAAGGGGTTTTACACGACCGGCTACAAGGGAAAGAATCCCACGATGATCCTCGAGGCCGTAGCTGATTACCGGCTGTGGATTTGGCATGCGTATTTTGGGATAGCCGGTTCGAACAACGACCTAAACGTCCTCAACTCGTCGCCCCTATTCAACGAGCAGTGCCAGGGCGTCGGTCCGGCCATCAGTTTTGTCGCCAACGGCAACCGGCATGATATGGGCTACTACTTGGCGGATGGGATATACCCTAGGTGGCCCGTCTTTGTGAAGACGATCCGATGCCCAGGAGATGAGAAGAAGGCCTACTTTGCGGCACGACAGGAGTCCGCGCGCAAGGACGTGGAGCGCGCATTTGGTGTGCTCCAGGCTCGATGGGCGGCGGTTAGGGGTCCAACGCGTTTGTGGCACGTCGACTGCATTGCTGATATAATGTACGCCTGTATTATCATGCACAACATGATTGTCGAAGATGAAGGTGTACAACTGACGGATTGGGCCAACGAAGATAATGAAGCCGGTCCAAGCCACGGCGTGGCCGTCCCCAACGCACGGAGTGGGGTACCTCACGATGAAGCCGGCCTCCTCCAAGCACATGCCGACATGCGTCAAACGGAAGCTCATATTCGACTCCAAAAGGATTTAATTGAAGAGTTATGGGCGCGGAGGACTGCTCGGAGTTAGTTTTTTTATTTATGTAATTTTGTAAAATGTACTGAACCCTAATGTAAATTTTATTATTAATGTACTTTTTTAAAATTTTAGTACTTTTATAAATTTATTGTACTTTTTTTAAAATTAAAATAGTATTATTAATGTTTCCCGTATATGTCTCGTAAATTAAATTCCGTATATTGTGTTATTAGTGATGTGGCTATTGATGTGGTTGGGCTATTTATGATATGGCTAGGCTATGGCTGGGCTATTTCTGATGTGGCAGGAGGATTTTTAGTATTGATGACGTGGCAGGAGGAGTTTGTGGCTGGGCTATTGCTGAGCTATTACCACTGTGGACACCCTTACTCTCTTTGTCCCCAGAGAATATGCATTTTAGGTTCGGCTAGTTTGACTAGCTTTAGGCTTTCAAGATTAATCTAAATTTATAGTTTCTCTTGCTACCACTTAAATAGTTAATTTATGTTTAATAGGAGTAGTTAAAAATGTTATTTCTATTTGATTTAATAAGCATAATATATTATTCAGTTCAGATTGTCCCTCACAAAATGCTGAAACAGGGTAACAAATAATATTCCACGAGTAAAAGTTGATCCATGTGATAAAATAAAATAAAATAAAATAAAATAAAATAAATCTTGAAATGCGCACAATGCAAATAAAATATTGTGAAATTGAGCGTAAGGAGATAAAATAAATTCATGAAAGGATAAACGGATGTTGCAGAGAAAGAGATTTGATAAGATGAGATAAAGATTGTCAGAATTTATTATTCGCAAGTAGGATTAATTAATTGTGCGGTATATCAATAAATATCACAGCTGTTTCATAAGTTAAACTAATTGAGGTAATAAAGTTTAGAACACGTTTTTACATTAGCTGTACTTTTTAATTTTATTCTCTTCGTTCATCTACTTTTGCATTAAGCCAACACCCACCTCATTCTGTATATTTGTATGTTCTTCGTCGCCAAAGATTGGATAAGATTTTCTCAAGTCACTAACATAAAATAATGTTATTTGTCGACGGATGAAATAGTACTTTGTATCACTATTAATTAAATAGTCCATCCGTCCTATAAATATTGTCTCACTTTGACCTAACATAGGTTTAAAAATGTAATAAAAAGTGAGTTGAAAAAGTTAGCGTAACGTGAATTGTCACTCTTTTCCATTTCGGTCCGTCCCACAATAATTATCACACTTTATTTTTATCATAAATGGTAAGTAGGTCTCACATTTCACTAATCACTTCACTCACATTTTATTATAAAATCAATATAAAAAGTGGGTCACACATTCCACTAACTTTTCCAACCAATTTTTCTTTAAATTTCTTAAAACCCGTCCCTACAATAAGAGTGACAATTATTATGGGACGGATGGAGTATTGATTTTATAATAAAATATGCGCAGGAATGCGTTAGTGGAATATGAGATCAACTACCAAAAATGGTAAAAAGTGAAATGTGACAAATTTTGTCGGATGGAAGGAAATGAAAAATTGGGACAAACTTTCAAGGACGGAGGGAGTAAAACTTATTTGTCTATGAACTTCTAAATTTTCATAGAATTCTAGTTTTGTATACCATAAATTACCAAATATTGTCATATTCTGAAGGGATATTGATTCTTAAAATTATAAATTTTGAACAAAATTTGGTAATTTCTACAAACTTTAAAATTGGTCTAGAATGTCACAAACTTTACACTCTGTTTGGTATTTCCCATGGCATGTCTATCACCATATTTGACTAACTTACGAGGCTTTTTTTATCATACTTAACACTATTAAATCAATGTGGTTTCTATGCGACTTTTTATCCTCCTTGTTATGAACTTAAAAAATGATTTCAAATCTCATAAAAAGTATCATGGTTTCCTACGTAACATAAGATTTTGATGAAAATATCTTATAAGGGCTAGTTTGAGAAATAAGTACCAAACAAAATGCAAAATTTATGATATTCTAGACCAATTTTAAAGTTCATGGAAAATACAAAATTTTTGCCAATGTTTATAGTTTTAGAGCATCCACATCCATGCTCTTTGGCAAGAGCATGGACGTGGACCCAGACCCACTTTTATTCATTTTTTATTTCTTGCTCTTCTCTAAGAGCACAACACTCACATCTTTGCTCTTCCGCAAGAGCATGCTGAAGAGTCCCACCATTCTATTATTCAATTTAAATACTTCAATTACTAAAAACATTTCCACAATATTAAAATGCATTAAAAATATCCGAAATACTATTACAAATTACTAAAAATTTAAAAACTACATAATTAAAATCCTAAAAATTTAAATACTACATAATTAAAATCCTAAAAATTGAGGTTGAGAGAGTTGTTTGGTGTAGTGTGATTTTTTGTGTTGAAATGGAGGTATTTATAGATGAAAGTGTGAATTTTGGGATAAAAATAATGAAAAAAATAATTAAAAGTGTGGAAAATGGATACTATATTTTATTGGGAAGTGTGATTTTTTTTATTAAATCTGAATTTTCAGATATTTTAGAATTTTTTTTATAAAAAAATGATAAAGCAACGACCAATCAGAGTATGCCACGTCGGCTGCTCGTGCTCTTACCGTCGGCACGGCGGTGCTCTTGCTATCGAGCACGGTCGTGCAGTGGCGGACACAGTAATGGCCATGGAGGGGCTTAAGCCCTTCCCAAAACTTGTATTTTCCTTTTATCCTACTACTATAATCTTCTGAAATTTACAAATAACAGTCTTCAGCCCTTCCTAAATCAATGGTGTTGAACACTAAATCGCTTGATATTGATGATTATAAGGGGCTGAAGCTACTAAACTGGATCTGAGAATTCAAAATCTGCAGGTGCTAATTGAAATATAATTGGCTGTTTTGGGGAAGAAGATGGCCCAAATCCCCAAAAATAAGTAGTGATAATTTTAATTCTTAGTGCGACTTTGACTGAATAAAATAGCGCGACTTCTTAAAATGGCGATTACATCTTAAAATTGAATTTATTATTTAATTTAATAAGTGGATAGAAGGTTTCTACGCGTTTAATATTATAAATTCAAATTTTCACTCTTTTTAATTCCTTTTCTTTTCTATTTTTTCTTTACAATTCAGTTATGCAAATATTTGTTTTTTTATCACTTTTAATATTTACTTTATTCTGAATATTAAGAATGAAATATGAAAAACATGTCTGGACGTGTAGTTTAAATTATACAATATAAATAATTGGTTTTTATCTGTTTTAAGTGTAAGGTGTTGGTTTAGAGTTTTTATCTTAGAATTCGAGTTTGAGGTACTTATAATTGAAATTAGTCTTTTTTAACTACTTAGGACAACAATTTTGAGTTATTTAATTGGATTAGTATTTTGTTTAATAATAATATTTTTTCATATATATTACTAAAAATATATTCTTCATCTGTAATTAATCGTCTTACTTTGACTCAGTCCGAATTTTAAGAATGTATGATAAAAAGTGAATGAAAAAAGTTAGTGGAATATAAATTATACTTTTATAGTAGTAATAAATTGTGATTGAGACGGGTTAGTGGAATGTAAAGTTCACTTATTAAAATAAAAGAGTAAAATGAGATCATTATTTCCGCACGAAGGGAAAAGGATATAAGATGTACGGACGGAGGAAGTATGTAATAGTGCAGCCCCTCCCACAATTTTTTTCTGCGTCCGCCACTGCGGTCGTGCCAATAGCAAGAGTGCAGCGGTGAGCACGACGGCTGCTCTTGCGGAAGAGCACCGATGCAGATGCTCTTAGGAATCAATATCCCTATTTTGAATCAATCAAGATATTTACTATTACCTTCCTTAATGTGTACACACTTTAATTCAACAAATATCTTTATTCAACTTAGTGTAATAAGATGATGTTTTGCTGCATAAAATGTGATATCATTTGGTTGGCGTTCAATATTGCCACGTAAATAAGTCAACAAGCTATACCAGCATTGAAATCTTAATTAGATACAAAAGTAGAACAAATCAATATATTCTTTGACTGCAAATTAGAATAAACCAATTAATTCGCTACTTTATAAGCATATTTTAAAATTGGTATATAAAACTTGAATTTTGCAAATATTTTGAAATTTACTACTCCTAACAAATTACTACTTAAATACTCTAGATATGTAGAAAATATACGAAATCATCTTAATGTTGAACCATCCCAACGTTTAAACAATCACATTTTAGTGCCCAGTCTTTAAATAATGTAACATAACTATTCCGAGTCAATTTTTAGATCTTTGAAATTCAATATTGCCCATCCTTTCATGCAAACCCTAAAATACAACCAACAATTATTCGTCCTTGATGCACATTTCACCACATTTACCAAGCTCAAAAAATTCACATATATAGGATACTTGTTTTTTATATTCAAAGGCTGAATGAGAAAAATCTCAAAATTTGAACATTATGACATTTTTGGGAAAATTGTAACTTAAAACATTATTATACATTTACCTCTTCAATTTGTTGTTATATAATGGGAGGGGCAGCCCCACAAACACGTTATCAATTCGATGCATATATGGGAAGGGAAAAAAACAAAAATATACAGTAACATGCAGCCCATAAAAAAGGTTAGATAAATTGTAAATAGATCCAAAATATGGAAAATGAGTAGTTGATGATTAAAAACGCGACTTCCCCTCCCTATAAATACATCCGCCTTCGGATTCTTCTTCATTCATCCGTTCATTGCAAAACACTACTTTTTCATTATTTCGAGCGAGAGATGTTGAACGGCATATCGAATGCGCTGAACGGGAAACATGAGGAGGAGAGGAAGATAAAAGGAAGAGTGGTGCTGACAAGGAAGAGTCTTCTAGACTTCAACGATTTAGGAGCATCGCTTCTCGATCGTCTTCACGAAGTGGTCGGCCAAACCGTTACTCTTCATCTCATCAGCTCCGTCCACTCTGAAGGTATGCTGGTAGTAGTTGTGTAAACATCAATGTCTGTGGATTACTATATTTTTGGCTCTTAATTAATCTACTTGGAAGGAGGGAGTATATCTTTATACATACACACTTCATGCTTTGTATTTTCATGTGCATAGAATACTTATAAGGACAGAACTAGCATACAATTTACTTTAATTATACTTACTTTCCTATTTTATAATGAGTTATGCCATTAAAAATAAAACATTTTTTTTGGATTGTCCAATTAGAAATGAAACGTTTCTTAAAATGGAAATAACTTCATCTCTACTTTTTCATTTCTCTTACTTTACTCTCTCTTCATTAACTTGCAAAACAACACTACATAAAATCTTGTGCTGATTTCCAAATATTTTATATTTAATGGGAGAAGGGGAGTATATTGGTTTTTCAGCTTAGAAATTGGGACAAATTACAAAATCCAACAGTTTTAACAGAAACAACTACTGTCAGCGGCAACAATGTAAGATGATCACTCAGGGTTTTTGTGATGTAATAAAAATGCAGGACACAAGGGGAAGGTGGGAAAAGGAGCAGAGCTAGAAAGATGGATCACAAAACTCCCATCTCTGAAACCAGAAGATTCAGCATACGAGGTCACATTCGATCATGAAGAAGACATCGGAATCCCGGGCGCATTCCTGATTAAGAACAACCACCAAAGCGAGTTCTTCCTCAAAACCCTGACTCTCGAGGGCGTCCCTGGCCACGAGCATTCCCCCATCCACTTCGTCTGCAACTCTTGGGTCTACCCTTCTAACAAGTACAAATCCGACCGCATCTTCTTCATCAATCAGGCCTATCTCCCCTCCCAAACTCCGCCTCCACTATCGGCATACAGAGAGGAGGAGCTCCTCGTCTTGCGAGGAGATGGCACCGGAGAGTTGAAGGAATGGGACCGAGTCTATGACTATGCTTATTACAATGATTTGGGCAACCCTGATAGCGGTAAGGATTCCGCCCGGCCCATTCTGGGCGGATCCTCTCAGTACCCTTATCCTCGTCGCGGGAGAACTGGCAGGCCTCCTACTCGTACAGGTAATGTAATGGTTATTATTATTGAATAAGATGAATATGGAATGATGAAGTTGATTTTTTATGAAATGTAGATCCTAATACTGAGAGCAGGATCCCACTGCTTATGAGCTTGAACATCTATGTTCCAAGAGACGAGCGTTTTGGGCATCTGAAGCTGTCCGATTTTCTTGGCTATGGCCTCAAATCCGTCTTCCAGTTCCTTCTCCCTGTGTTAACGGATTTGTGTGCTACCCTCAGCAACGAGTTCGAGAGCTTTGAAGACGTCCTTCAGATCTACGAGGGGGGATTCAAGCTGCCGGAAGGGCCTCTGCTTCAGAGCATATATGACAATGTCCCTTCGGAGCTGCTCGATGATATTTTTAATAAAGATGCTAAGGGCTTTTTCAAGTACCCAATGCCTGATATCATCAAAGGTACACCTTCAAATCTGATCCACTGAAGCAGAGTTTGGTGATTGACTAATGTGAAAATGTGTTGACAGAGAGCAAGACTGCGTGGAGGACTGATGAAGAGTTTGCCAAAGAGATGGTTGCAGGGATGAACCCTGTCATAATTAGTCGTCTACAGGTATGTTCAAATCCCAACACGGTTGCATTGGTTTGATTTATATGATGTTGTCTAAACATATGAACTTCCAGGAGTTTCCTCCGAAGAGCAATCTTGACACTCAATTGTATGGGAACCAGAGTAGCAAGATAACATGGGATCATATCAAGAATGGAGTGGATGGGCTCACTCTTGAAGAGGTATTTATGATTGTTGCAACAATACCATTGATGATATGCAATGATTCTGAGTGATCTGCAGGCTTTGGGAACAAACCGACTATTCATACTGAACCATCACGACTCTCTGATGCCATATCTGAGGAGGATTAACAGCACACCTACAAAAATGTACGCCACAAGGGCTCTGCTTTTCTTGCAGAAAGACGGGAGTTTGAGGCCCTTGGTGATTGAGCTCAGCCTCCCGCATCCAGATGGGGATGAACACGGTGCTGTGAGTCAGGTGTACACTCCCGCTCAAGACGGCGTTGAGGGTTCCATTTGGCAACTGGCCAAGGCTTTTGTTGGAGTCAGTGATTCTGGAGTTCATCAGCTCATCAGCCATTGGTAACTAAGACACCATCTTCACCAGCTCTTGTTCCATATAATTCGGCGCAATTAATAATTAAATTTAATATGGTTTCTTGAATGTAGGTTGAATACTCATGCTGCCATAGAGCCAGTGGTTATTGCAACGAATAGACAATTGAGCGTGATGCACCCTATTCATAAGCTTCTCTATCCCCACTTCCGCGACACAATGAACATCAATGCTTTCGCACGACAAATCTTGATCAATGCCGGAGGAATTCTTGAGGCGACTGTCTTCCCTGGTCGATATGCCATGGAGTTGTCTTCCTATGTCTACAAGGACTGGAATTTCGCGGAACAGGCACTCCCAGCTGATCTACTCAAGAGGTAGTAATCAAACACCGTCATTACTCCAATTCTTGTTTGTGTATTCCGTTAATACATGATATGATATATTACTCTGCAGAGGTATGGCTGTAGAAGATCCAAACTCCCCACACGGAATCCGCCTGGTGATGGAGGACTATCCATACGCAGTAGACGGCCTCCAAATCTGGTCGGCTATAAACACATGGGTGGATGACTACTGCAACCTGTACTATCCCACAGACGAGGCTGTGAGGGGTGACACCGAGCTACAATCATGGTGGAAGGAGTTCCGAGAGGAGGGGCATGGTGACAAGAAGGACGCCCCATGGTGGCCTAAAATGCAGACTCGCAAGGACCTCATCGACAGTTGCACCATCATAATATGGATTGCATCAGCACTGCATGCAGCGCTCAACTTCGGGCAGTACCCCTATGCAGGGTACATGCCCAACCGCCCCACCGTGAGCCGGCAGTTCATGCCTGAGCCAGGCAGCAAGGACTACGAGTTGCTGAAGACGGACCCCGACAAGGTGTTCCTGAAGACCATCACGGCGAGGCTACAGACGCTGCTGGGGGTTGCCCTGATCGAGATCCTGTCAAGGCATACCTCAGATGAGATATATCTCGGGCAGAGGGACACCCCGGTGTGGACCAAGGATAAGGAGGCGCTGGCGGCGTTTGAGAGGTTTGGAAAGGAGTTGGGTGTGGTGGAGAGGAAGATCATGGAGATGAACGGTGATGAGAAGTGGAAGAACAGAGTTGGGCCTACCAAGCTGCCTTATACCTTGCTGTATCCTACGAGTGAGGAGGGATTAACTGGTAGAGGGATTCCTAATAGTACCTCTATTTGATGTGTTTTTTTATCTGATTTCATCAGTGCTGATCTAGGATTTCTTCTTCTTGTTGGTTGTTGAATAAATAGATTCTAGATTCAGCATGTAATGTCATCATTTGTCTCATGTAACTTTGTTCCTGTTATTAATAATAATTTGTTTTATCTATTTTTTTGTTGTGGAGATCCTTTCAAGCATGATTTCTTTCTAAATTATTAATAGGCACACTATATGCTATTCGTTTAATCATAAAAAATCATTTGATGTTTTTGGAACACACTATCACCTTTATTCACACACTTTTATTCTCACAGTAACTTCAAGCTCACATAATATTTTCCTTATGCAATTGTGAAAACTTTAATGCATATAATTGTGCGTTTTGTCCACAGCACAATATGGTGTGCTTTCATGGAGAGAGAGAGAGAGGAATATAAATATTTGAGGGATTTTGTAGAAGCATTGTTAAGCTTCGTATTCATTGGTTGTTTTTTTGTAATTGTATTTAAAAATCACACCAAAAGTATGGATTGAGTCAAAGATCTGATGTGATTACTTTAAATTGACAGTCGTTCCATTACTTTGTGCCAATTAAAGAAGCCACAGTTGTATGGCCTACAGATCAAAGAACAATTCTGTAACGATTACTCTCTATAAACACATATCAACTATCGCCGCCATCCAAACACTGCAAAGAAAGGGATGATTGCTAAACTAAATTATTCTAACTAGAAGTAAATAAATTTGTTTAAAATTTGGTTTTGAAAACGGAAAAGTACAAGATGCAACAAGTAAACAAAACACAGTAAGAGAACATGAATGAGAGAAAGATGGTTCTTAGCTCGTTTCGGATTATTCATTCCCATGGATCCTATTTTCTAACAATATTTTGATACTTTTGGGATCATGTAGGTTTACACTCAAACACGGTTGATCACCGATTGGAACACCTAGGGTCGATTGATCACGTCCCTACGCTCGACTCACCTATCCCTCAACTCTACAAGACGCACAGTAGGCTCGAGATAGGATTCTAAGCACATTCGACATTTAAGATCCATCCAGGATCAATCCTACCCATTTCAATCCTATTATTCTCTATTTAAGGTTGCTCCCCAATCTGTCTGAGTTAAATAAACACTGAAGTTAGGGCCATTACCTGATTTCGTTACCTACTCTAACTCCACCCGGATAGCAATAAACACATAAATAGACACAATAAACAATAAGATCATTCTATATACAATAGACACAATAAACAATAAGATAATTCTATATACGCTTATAAACCATATTTACAAACAATCCTAACTAACTAAAAACAATCATAGAGTCTAGCCTACCAGATGGAATGGAAGTAGACATGCCCACCGGTTCCGGTTCCGGCGGTTAACCGCCGAACCGGAACCGGCGGTTCCGGAACCGGAACCGGAACCGGCGCAATATTCCCGAACCGGAACCGGCGCAATTCGGTTCGCGGTCCGGTTCAGGTTCAAGATATTTCGAACCGGAACCGTCACCGAACCGGCGGTTCGGGACGGTTCGGAACCGGCGGTTAACCGTGGAACCGCCGGTTCCGGCGCTGAAATCGAGGCAGGTGGATGAGGGCCGGTTCCGGCGCTGAAAAACGGTCGAAACCGCCGGTTTTTCGGCGGTTAACCGGCGGTTAACCGGAAAAACCGGCGGTTAACCGCCGGTTTAGTGACTTTCGAGGCGGCGCGGAGCACGAGGCGACAATGGAGCAGCTTTTGCAGACGGTTCGTTGACCGAACCGGCGGTTTTGGCCCGGAAACCGGCGGTTTTGGCCCGGAAACCGGCGGTTCCGCCGGTTCCGGCGGTTTTCCGCCAAAACCGCCGGTTTTGTGAAAATTCAAATTTTTTTTTTTTTTTTAAATTTCAAATTCGAATTCTTCCATTTTCCCCCTCATTTTTTTCTATAAATACCCCCCTCTATCCTCATTTACATTCACCCCACTCTTGTGTTAATAAGAGTTTCTCTCTTCAATCTCTCAATTCTCTCTCTTTGTCTCCAATTTCTCATTTGTGCTATTGTGCTTCCATTTAATTACGCAATTGCTACTCTTATTACGCATTGTTATACACTTATACAGTTATACTTGTTCCCGTAGTTCTATAAGTTGTCTTTCTTTCTCAATTACTAAAACAAAAAAAAATATATTATTCCATATTTCTACATTTCTACATACCATTCCAATATGTCTTCATCCCGAGAAGGTCGTGTTGATAAGGGAAAGGGAAAGGCCAAGAGGCCATCTCGGAGATCCGTTATTGATGAAATTTCTCAAATGAACATGGATGAGTGGCAGGTTAATATTTATTATCTACTAATTTCATTAATTTTGAATTACATTTCATTATTGTTCATAATTTTATTTTGTATTTACAATACAAATATTATTTTGTAGGCTCGAGAAGAGCAAGATGTGGCACATGCTATTGCTCTCTCTCGCTCTCAATACCAAGGCGATGCTTATGTTGGTACCGGTAGTGGTGCTCCCGGTCGCGGTGCCTATTCCCAACAAAGTCCAACCCCCGTGAATGTTGATGAAGACGATGATGATGATGATGATGACGACGAGGAGGAGGGGGAGGAGGTAGAAGAGGTTCAAGAAATGCCACCCCCACCACCACCAAGGAGTCGGCGTGGTCGTGGTGGTCGTGGACGTGGACAACCTCCTCAACCTCCTAGACCAGCTGAAAGGTCTTTAACCTCAAACATCTTCGTGAAACATTTCAAGAGGGTACAAGATAGTAACGATCCAAACACTTATAATGTGTATTGCAACTATTGCGAAAACGTATACACATTCCGAAAGGGTGGAGGGTACGGTACATTTAC
Source organism: Salvia splendens (assembly GCF_004379255.2). Classification (NCBI taxonomy): domain Eukaryota; kingdom Viridiplantae; phylum Streptophyta; class Magnoliopsida; order Lamiales; family Lamiaceae; genus Salvia; species Salvia splendens. The sequence goes on from NC_056049.1 coordinate 20,036,876, forward strand.
CCGTCACCTGGAGAAAGCGCATCCGGTCGAGTTTGGTATCGCTCCAACCCAAACTCAACTCAACTTTCAACATGGAGTCGGAAGTGGGACGACGGGTTCATCCCAAACATCAGGTATGTGTAGCAATACTCTTTTGAAATATGATCACAAAAATGCTCTTAATGTGATGTCTAGATTTGCCGTTATGAAACATTTTCCATTCAATGCTTTTGATAACGATGCTTTTGAGTCGAGTATGCGGCAAGTATATAATGCCGCTGCAAGAAAATTGAGTCGAACTTCAATGACGCGAGCCGTTGTTCGACAATGCATGGAAAAGAAGGCGCAATTAGGTACGTTTATTATTAACTTAGGGCATAAAGTTTCTATTTGTTCTGATGTGTGGACTGATTGTTTTTGTAAAAATTCGTATATGGGCATCACGGTGCATTTCGTTGATCACAGTTGGACTTTAAACAAACGTTTGATTGCATTTCGGGAATTTCCCGCACCACACACTGCACAAGCAATTGCTCAATTGATCATTCAAGTTTTGAATGAATTTCAATTGATCAATAAAATTTTTTCTATTGGTTTTGACAATGCTAGCGCTAACACTGCTAGCATAGATGATTTAATCAGTGCATGTTCTCCTGTTATTGATGGTAAATATTTCCATGTGCGATGTATTGCCCATATTTTGAATTTGTGTGTTCAAGATGCCATCGATTTGTGGCAAAAGTATGTTGATCCTATTAGAACTGCTGTGAAGTTGATTCATAACAAAGCTCCTATTGGTAGAGCTTGGAAGAGATATTGTCATGGTAAGCAATGCAGGTACACCAACTTTCGTTTGGATGTTTCAACTCGGTGGAACTCGACATATGATATGTTGGAGTCGACTTTGAACCACATTGAGTATTTATGTGATTTTTTTAGAAGTTGTCCTCATGTTCCTTCTGATTTGATTTTGATACCCGCTTGTTGGGACCACAGCATGGATTTATTTCGATTATTCCGCGCTTTCAAAAATGCCACTGTTGAGTTATCCGGTGTTTATTATCCTACTTCTGTGCGCGTTTTGGAGCATTGCATGTATGTGGCAATTGGTTTTAAAACTTGTGTGAAAAATACTCAATTCGTTGAGTTGAAGGCTATTTTGTTTTACATGGTTGAAAAATGGTTAAAATATTTTTCACGTATTCCAAATGTGTTTTTGATTGCAAAATGCTTGGATCCAAAGTGGAAGTTGCATGGTGTTTATAAAATTTTAGACATGTACTATGGTTGTTTGCACGCTTTGGATTTTTCTCAACTCCGCGAAATGGGCTTGACAAGAGGAGAATGCTTCGAACTAAGTATTCCGGATGTTGATGAAATCAAACATAGGTTAGATAGTGCACTTCGTTCTCTCTACGCGGAATATGAAATGCGGTATAACACCGCTCACCAGGTACGTGCTCCTCCTAGTCCTTCTACATTTGATTTTGGTGGAGGGGATTTTTCCAATGTCATGATCGATCCCGACGTAGTATCACAATTGCAAGATCTATACGGTACTACAACCAATAGGACTAGAGCGACTAGTGAATTAGATATATATTTGGAATCGCGCTCTATTTTTCAAGATGCAGGTCCTCCTACTCAACAAATTGACGTCCTTAATTGGTGGGGAACACATGACAAAGAGTTTCCGATACTCTCCATCATGGCTAAGGAGATATTCGCCGTTCCCGCTTCCACCGTCGCCGTTGAACAAGCTTTTAGTGTCGGCGGTTGTGTCCTAGACGACAAAAGGAGCAATCTCTCCGCCAAGAACATGGAAGCCACTATGTTACTTGACGATTGGGCAAAGGCGGACATGAGAGCACAAGAGCCGGATTTCGACTTCCGTGTAGAGAGTGATGGTGAAGAATTTTCTTCCGATGGCGATGACGAGGTCAGAAGCGATAGCACTCAACATTAGCAATGAGTCGACGGGGGCGGTGAACGGCGAGCACTGCCGACCAAAAAGGTAAGCAAGGTAAGAGAACTACGTGGGCTTTGATTCCTCAATAAAATTGTGGATACGTAGGCACCTCAACTTAAATTTGAAAAGTTTAACTTCGAAAGTTTAAGTTGAGCTCAAGCCCTTTTCAATTTTTTTTTTTTCCCCCTATTTCATAGATCATTCAGGATGCGGCTATGTTGTACTTGAAGATCATTAAAATATATTCCCCATTTGATAAATATCAAATGCGGAATATATTTTAATGATCTTCAAGTACAACTTAGCCGCATCCTGAATGATCTATGAAATCTTACCTTGGAATCAACCTTTTTTTCTTGCAAAATGTTGCCCATTTTCTAAGCAAACACATATCAGCACGCTATATACACATTGCTGCATTGATTGCTTTGGAAGATCAAATTGCCCCTATTAGAAATGTAGCAATGTGTATATAGCGTGTTGATATGTGTTTGCTTAGAAAATGGGCAACATTTTGCAAGAAAAAAGGGTTGATCCCAAGGTAAGAGAACTACGTGGGCTTTGATTCCTCAATAAAATTGTGGATACGTAGGCAACTCAACTTAAATTTGAAAAGTTTAACTTTGAAAGTTTAAGTTGATCTCAAGCCCTTTTCAATTTTTCCTTTTTCCCCCCCATTTCATTTTTTTTTAAATTTACCTTCCGAGTCCGACGAGGCGACGAGCCGACGCCCGACGACACTTGTAAATTATATTACATTGTTGTATGTTGTTGTATTGTATACTTATGTATTGTAAATTGTAATGTATCGTTGTCCGTTACAACTCAAAATCAATAAAATTTATTTCATTTTCTCCTTATTCGTCTTATTTGTGCTTGAATTATGCATTGTCTTGTTCCGATTTGTTGTATAAAGCCAAATTTCAAATTTAAAAAAAAAAAAAAAAAAAAAAAAATTGAACCGGCGAAACCGCCGGTTCAAAAACCGGAACCGCCAAAACCGCCGGAAAACCGGCGGTTCCGAACCGGAACCGGAACCGCCCGGTTTTCGAACCGGAACCGGAACCGTGAAATAGCCTCACGGTCCGGTTCCGGTTCCGCTTCCGCCAAAACCGGAACCGGCGGTTCCGAACCGGAACCGCCGGTTTTCGAACCGTGGGCATCTCTAAATGGAAGTATGATAAAAATAAAAATAAAAATAAAAATAAAAATAAAAATAAAAAAAAAACGTAGAGGCTACAATTTGAGGCTAGCTCTAAGACGGAATTAAGCTTTTAATCTTCAATCTCCTTCCAAAAGTGCTCAAGGTCTTCTTTCCCTCTATAAACTCGAGCTCCATCCGCCTTCAATCATTAAGGGCATGCATCCTAAGGCTATTGATACCTCTAGAGTCTAGACCGGCCTGGAATTGGAAAAAGGGCCCATAACTGATGGGTCGTCGGGTTCATAAATGGCCCGAATCCGGTGAACCGCTGGAGTTGGACCTCCCTCAACAAAACCAGCGGGTTGCGAAGTTCGCCGGTGTGCAAAACTGGTGTGCACTTTTTATTAGCACTAAATATACATGCAATTATATTTTTGTAGATCTAGTATAGATAAAGTTTAGTACCGAATATCGAACACGTGGAATAGTTTCACAAATTCGTTTCAAATACTATTTGCAAACATGAGGTTTGATTTGGAAAACACAATTTAATAAATAAAAGCAATTAAATAAACAAGGGAAAACACAATTTAATAAACCAAAGCAATTAAATACACAAGGAATTTTAAAGCAGAGATTGAATTGATTTGAGGAAATAGTAGAGCTAAGGGAATTTCAGGGATGAGATTTCACTATTTTAATTTATTCAAAATACAATTATGATATCCAAACAACGACTTCCGGGTTATTAGGGCGAGTTACCTAATTACTACAGTTGATCGAACGACGTGAATTACTATCGTTAAGGTTGTCAATCTTAGCTAATACTCCCTCCGTCCCATTATAAGTTAGGCGTATTTTTTTTTGTTGTCCCATTATAAGTGAAATATTTCCTTTTAAGGCAAAAAAACAACACTCTATATGCCTCTTACTTTATCCTCTCTCCTACTTTTTTCTTGATACTTTTTTTCTCTTGAACTTTATTCTCTCTTCATTTAACCACTAAATAACACTACCTAAAAAAATATACCCAAAAGAAATGTGCCATGTGTAGTGGGACACAGGAAGTAACTCCTAAAAGAACAATTAGCCCTTATAATGCCCTCACTCTTATGTTTACCTTTTCTGATATATTAACTATAGTGCCATCAATCATAATCTAACATATGAATCCTTTACCGATTCCCCCACATGCCAATATATTGACAAAAAGTATCAAGCAACTTGAAGCATTATAGAACAGAATTGAACGAAGTAAATATAAGTCTTGGATATCAAAAATAGAAATCAAATAAACATGAAGTGTTACATTCCAATCCCCAGAATTCTACAAAATTAGCTACTCATGATGGGAGTAACAAAATCTAAAATAAAATAAGAAAGCATAAAACAATCAATGATAAAACCCGAAGGTAGAATCTTGAAGGCTCTAGTCTTTTCTATTATTCTCTTGCTCACATCTCCAAGTGCATAATGATCTTTGATCTATTCAATGAATAATCTCTTGGAAAGGAATTCTCAAGTAACTGTAAAACAGTCTTTGGTTCAATGATAAAGTATGGAGAGTATTTATAGGCTTATGGTCGTTTTCCTTCATATGGTAGTAATTCTGGCTCAGAAAAGTTAGTGTAGGAGAGGAATAGGGCAAACTACTTCCGCCGCCCGCTTTCATCAGGTCGATAACTTTATCTCAGCAGGTCGCTGAGAGTGTTTTGACTCCTCGAACATTTCTCGGCGGCCGCTGACTCCTGTTTGGTGGTCGCTGGTCATAACTCTTTTACAGACACAAATTCTGAGACAGACCGCTGATCTGGTCCGTTTTCTCTAGTCTTCGTTTCAGACCTTTTTCTGCCCCTTTCTATCATATTTTGCACATTTCTCATAAAACACGTCAAAATACCAAAATGTATAAAATATGCAATTAAATGACATAATTTGCACGACTGACATTCAAAGCTGCCAAAGAAAGGCCCTATAACATGCAAAATCTGTGTTTATCAGCCATCCATCTCTCTCACGCCTCCATCTCTCTCCCTAATCGACGGAAATCATCTCCTCGGCTAGAGCAACGCTCCTTCTGCTCGCCGCTCTTCCTGTCTGTCTTGCTGCCTCACACGCCGTGCCGCCGCGCTGCCCTTCCTTACTCGCCCACCATGTCGTCGCCTCCTCCTCATCTCCGACATCTCTATCTTGATCCCTCTCTACTCTGCTAGCTGTCGTGCAATGTGGGTATGTCCTCTCCTTTCCTCATTTCTCTTTCTCCTTGTTCTTCTTCTCTCTCTTGGTTTCAAGCCACCGCAGTTGTTGCCATCCCTGTCGCCGCTGCATTCGGCAGCTGTACTCACCTTCTTCACCCTCTATTCCTTCATGTTGGCGTTGCCCTTATTTCGGGTGAGATATCTTTCTCTTAATTTTATTTATGTTTATTTCGGGTGAGATATCTTTCTCTTAATTTTATTTATGTTTTCAAAATTTCTAAAATAAACCAAATGTTTTGATGTTCAAATTTTCATAAACGGTAACGATTTACCTTCTTTCGTTGCCGGAAAGTTCACTGGGGTGGTCCCCGTATTTCGAGTAGAATCGCTCCCATGAGATAAGCACTGCAATTAGAAAATTACTAGTTTACATCGGTTCAAATGAAGTCATAAATAAAGCCTCAATTAATTGTACACCTATATAGGTATTTCAAAACTTTCTTGAGAAAATTGCATCAATGCATTTAATTAGACCTTTAATTTGTCCAATAATTTATGCATTTTATTTCGATCAATAGTTTTGTTTCCCGCCTAAATGGTCACTTGTAAATTTTAACACAACTCTGCCTTTATATTAGTATGATACTCTTAATTTTACCATGTCTAAGATGTTAATATTCATTTATTAAATCTTTATATACTATATATCTATGAATTAAATTAAAGTGTATAACTTTATAACCAAAGTGAAAATGCATTTCAGTGAATTATGTGCTCACAATTAACTAATCGTCATTAAAGTAACGTAATTATTATGATTTTGTAGAAACCTACCTTGTCCCCCCTATAATTACATAGATCAACGTGTTGGTATTAGAGATAACCATCAATGAGGAATCCATTTTCTTGTAGCCAAAAGTTACAAACATTTGTAGTATGATTTATAACAAAATAGAACAGATAAATGTACATAAATTATACTATGTACATAATATCTATAAATTTATAAATTTAATTGATTTAATTAAATATTAGTTTTGTTATTTGTTGTATTATTATATAACAATAAAAAAGAAGTGATATAGAAATTTGATTTCAAATTGTAACATGATTTTTGAGCTTGATTCGAATTAATTATATAATATTTAGTAAAAAAATATATTTTTTCTAAAGTATACAATTATTTAAGTTAAAATTTTAATTCTTTTTGAAATGTTACAAAATGATTAGTATGATATTTATTTTACATCAACTAATGTTTATGAATCAATTTTCAAGGTTAAATGTTAAAAAAAGTTCGATTATGTACATACAATCAGGGGCGGACACACGTAAAAAGAGGGTAAGGCTTAAGCCCTTACCCAAAATTTAATTTTCTTGATTTTTCTATTTCGAAAATTGTTGAAAATTTTAAAAATCATCCTCAACCCTTATTAAACTATTGTCGTAGACGAGTAAATGATCAGCATTTGAAAGGTAAATGGGGTTTGAGTCAGAGCTTATTGTGTTCGTGTCCTTATCCGGTCGGCCCGTTAAGGAAACGAAAATTTCATGTCGTGTCCGTGTCGTTTTCGTGTCGGGTTCGTGTTATCCGTTAAGAAATAATATTATAATATTATAATATTATTAATTCTTATTATTTTCATTTTTGTTGAATTTTGTTGGATATTTTTTGGATTTTGTAGGATTTTTGTTGGATTTTGTTACTAAGAAATTATTGATGTTTTTATGTTTAGATCAGATTTTGTAATTAGCAATTGGATGTTTTTAATAGGTTTAACCGTTATCAGGTCGTATTGTTATCGACTCGTTATCGTGTCATCTCATGTACGTGTTGTTAATGGGTTCATGTTGTGTTCGTATCGTGTTCGTGTCTGAGGGTAGCGGGTCGTGTTCGTGTTCGTATTTGGGGTTTTCTTAACGGGTCGTGTTCGTGTTTGTTGTTATCGTGTCGTGTCGTTATCGTGTCGACACGATAACTACCCGACACGCACGATTTGCCACCCCTAATTTTATATACACTAAGTCCCAATTTAAGTGATGCGTTTCTTAATTTTATGTAATATTGTTTTGTAATTTATGTAGAATAAAGTAAGAGAGAAAAAAAGTAAAGAGAGTGATGTTTTTTTTAATAAAAATTTATATTTATAGTGAGATTCTAAAAAGGAAAATACGTAATTTACAACAGTATATTTATACATTTTTTCCCTTAAAAATAGAGATTTTGTAAATATTACGGTTCTAACGTTGAACTTATTTTAATGAAATAACTAAAATGCTAAAATAGACTATTTTGGAGGGTAAAAATAGACTATTCTAGAAGATAAAATGAGCCCTTAGAAACAAAAAAAATCTGCGTCCGCCCATGCGTACAACTACATTTATCACTACTCTTATAAAAGTTGTTAGTTATATATAGCTAGCCATTATTTTGACAAAGAAGGGAAAATATTTAATTAATTAGAGCATATATATGTAGGTGAAAAATTAAATTCTGGACTTGCAAAGATGAACGTTTACTAATTACGAAATGTTTTTATCATAATCTGTAAATACTAATAACTCATATATCATTGTCCACGCTGTCATTCGTCAAATTTATAAAAGTTGGAAAACGTCAATAGGATTCGACCGGTTGACGTTACCGAATCACACGTTTTGAGTTTGCTCACTCTGTATCTATATTTACGTGTCATAAAATGATAAAAGAGGTAAAACATACCATTAATTATTCTTGCCTAGTATTAATTTTCGCACCAAATTGGGGAATCATTTTCAGTGAGATACTTGACATGTATTAAACTCAACAATCAAATATTTTAATTGTTGGATAATGAATCACGCAATATTAATACAACCTTTTTGAACAATTCAAACAAATACTAGCACTAAATAAGACTCAACCTTGGTGAACGGGCGATATATTAAATAAAATAATGAGTTTAGCTCGAATTTACGAATAATGAAGAGATTGGCTATATCTAGGTTATTTAATATAGAAGGTACTTAGTTGAGATTAGGTTTGGTCAAATTTATGATATGATCCTCGATAGCTAGTGTACTTTTTTTATTTTATCCTCTTTGTTCATCTACTTTTGCATTAGCCAACACGTCATATTGTATATTTATATGTTATTGGTCGCCAATGATTGAATAAGATTTTCTCAAGTCACTTGCATAAAATAATGTTTTTCGGATAAAACAATATTAATTAGATAAAGCTTATGTGCCTATGAATGGTTGATGTTTTGTTGCCTAAAACGTGATGTTGTTTTTGTGGATGTCCGATAGTACCATGTAAATTATTATCAATATTTGTCAGTAGTAAGATTTTAATTGGTTGCAAAAGCAGAACAAATCAGTATATATTTTAATTGCAAAATCATAACAAATTATTAGTTTGATAATAAAAATTGATATGCAGAATTGGAATTTGAAATTTTTTTAAAAAATTACAAGAAAATTAACATGAGTCATGACCACCATACATACATAGAGAAAATATACGAAATTATCTTAATGTCTAACATCTAGACGTTTAAACCATCACATTTTAGCACCCAATATGTTAACAATGTAACACAAAATTAAATTCCGAGTCAATTTTTCGAGCTTTGAAAGTCGATACTCATCCTTCATGCAAAAAACCCTATAATACAAACCAACAATTATTCATCCTTGATACACATATTACACCACATTTTCCTAGCTCAAAAAAATCACATAGGATTTTTGGTTCTTTAGTTAAGGCTGTATGACCAAAATTTGAATTTTGAACATCATGATATTTTTGGGAAAAGTGTTAATTAAATGTTGGGACATTTTTCTCATATATATAGTTCAATTTGTTAGTATATTTTTTAGAATTCAAACATAAACACGTTATCAATTTGATGCATATGTGGGAAAGAAAATAATAAAAAAAAAATAAACAAGCAGCCCATAAAAAAAAGGTTAGAGAAATAGACTATTTGCAGTCAAAATATAGAAAATGAGTAGTTGATGATTAAAAACGCAGCGCATCTATCTATCTATCTATCTATCTACCCCTCTCTATAAATACATCCACCTTCTTATTCTTCTTCATTCATCAAATCATTACTAATTTTTTCATTATTGAGAGAGAGATGTTGAAATGCATAGTAGATACGCTGACGGGGTTATACTGCTCTGTTAGGAAGTGCTTTCTCCTAGAGGAGAAGAAGATAAAAGGAAGAGTGGTGTTGATGAAGAAGAATGTTCTAGACTTCAACGATTTAGGAGCATCGCTTCTCGATCATCTTCACGAATTGGTGGGTCAAACCGTTACTCTTCATCTCATCAGCTCCGTCCATTCCGACTCTGAAGGTGCTTTCTCTTTCACAGTTATGACTTATGCTTGTATGTCTGTGTTAGTAAACATCTTTGTCTATGCATCACTTTCTTTCCTCTATATGTACACATATTTCTATTTCTTCTCCTGATTTTTCAACCATAATATTAATTGCGCTAAAACCATTCACTGCTTAATAGTAGTAGTATATATTTTTGGCTCTTCATTTATCCAGTTTATAAGGACAGAATTAGTTTTATAAGAATGAACCGTTGATATTATAGTAGTGAAAAATTATAAAAAGAAGAAATTGGCTAGTTGACTTTCTATAAATTTGGTGTGTGATTCCATTAGATAATTTTCAGGAGCAAAAAAGGATACGATCATATGCTTTTTGTGTAAAGGCATTAAAACACTATTTTTCCTCACTATCTTGATCCGTCGCATTCATCTCATCTACTTTCAACATTTCCAATTAATTCAATTTTACGTGTAGATATCTATATGTGTTGATAATATGTTATGACTGTAGAATGTCTTAAATAAAGATAAAATACTGAATGGAAATACTACTATAAATTAGTTTGTAATCTGTGGGTTTAATTAGTTCAGCAAATAAATGATTAGTCGTGGGGTGAACCCAATCAAACCCTAACAAAATTTGACGCACCACGTACTAATGCCTAACCCATTTATCTAATTTTATTAAGGGCATCTCCAGTGGCTTTCGTCCAGTAATAGCCCAGCCACAAACTTCTCCTGCCACATCATCAGCACTAAAAATCATCTTGTCACATCATCAGGACAAGCAAATAGCCTAGCAATAGCCTAGCCACATCACCCCTAATTATATAAAACAAATAATTGACAATCACACAAAATACGGAATTAAATGTACGACACAAATACGGGAAAATTCAATAATATTATTTAAATTAAAAAAATGCAATAAAAAAATGCATTAATTTAAAAAAATTTACATTAAAAAATACATTAATTTTTAAAAAATTACATTATTTAAAAAAAACACGACCTCCGCCTCACTCCTCGTCTCCGTCGCCCCCCACCACCGTCACCGTCGCCGCCCACTCCGTATCCGCCGGAACCCCCCGGTGCCCCCCCCGGTCTTCAAATCGTCACGCATGCTCACGAGCATTGAGTGAAGAAAACTCTTCTCCTCGGGGTCCGTCGCCGTCCGCCATTCGGCTAACGTCTTGGCCATCTGAGCGCGCGTTTGTTGACGCGTGAAGAATTTGAGATCCTCTGTCGACTGGCCAAGGGGGGATGCCGACTGTACCTCCTGGGACCCCCCAGTGTCCCCCCTCCCCCGCCTCCCGTTGCGCCCGCCTTTGACCAATCGGGCGAGTTCGGCGAGCGAACGATGGCGGGGACGGGAGCTCCTCCGCATCCTCGAGGAGGTCGTGGGAACCGCCGCTGCTGCCTCTGTAATCACCGGTATAGTTCAGTCGTTGCTTCTTCGGCCAGCCAGCGTCGACACCTGCCCGGAACTTCTCAGAGTCGTTCAACACCTCGTAGCAGTTCCAGTAGGTGAACTCCTTATACAAGCCGGGCTGGGGGAAGGCTTTCTCCGCTATCCTCCTGCAGTCATCCTCCGTTTGGCCACTGCTCTGCATGCGGAGGGCGTTGGCGTACAAGCTCGAAAATCGGGAGACCCCAGCCCTGATTCGGTCCCACCCCTTCCGGCACTCCTCCCCGGTGCGCGGCCTCCCCTCCGGGCAAAATCTCATGTAGGCTGCAGCAATTTTGGCTCACATGTTGACGATACTCTGATTGTTTGAAGTCAGAGGATCATCACAGACACTCACCCACGCCTTGGAAAGCGCGACGTTCTCCTCATCCGTCCACTTCCTCCGCACCGAGGGGTCGTCCTCAACCGGCTGCGACGACTGGCTGACCCTCTTGTCCTTCTCCTTGCCCTTCTTCTTTGCGGGGCCCTGACCCCGCCCTACTCCCCCCGTTTGAACGGGAGTTTCCGGAACACCTAGAAGATCAAACCTCAAATCCTCTAAGGAGAAAGTCTCATATTGCGTGAACTGCGCCTCCGTTGGGGTCGATGTGTGCGAAGAATCAGTCGAAAAATCAAAACTGGCGCGATAGTCATTCCCCGCCCCCCCTCCCCCCGGCGTCCCCTGCGTCGTCAGTACCCCAGCGGCGTCCCCTGCGTCACCGGTAACCCTTCCGGCATCATCTGCATGGCGGGACCCCACCCCGACATCATCTGCATCCTGGGTGTCCACCCCGGCATAGCCGGTAAACCCCCCGGTATACTCCCCCCCGGCATACTCCCTCCGGGTGCCATCCCGGGCATCATCTGCTGCCACGGGTACATGTTGTAGTACCCGGGCATCGGACCCATCCACCTCCCACGGGTACCGAGGGAGTTTGAGACCCGCTCGTCACTGGAGTACCTTCGTTGTTGTTCTCCATTTCGCGTTATTGATCTTGTACAGAAATTAAGATAAAGAGAGTACTTGTTAAAATAAGTGGTGTGAATGAAAATGACGTGCAAATTGCGTATATATAGTGTTTCGAAAATTAAAAATAAAAAAATTTGTTCGACGAACGCTTGCCGGCCCTGAGCCTGCAATGGCGGCGAGGGGACCGGCGAGCGCTCGCGAATCGGCCAGGGATAGCCGATTTTTTCGCCGAAATGGCGCTCGCCGGTTCCAATGGTTCGGTGACCGCCGGAAATCGGCTAGCCGGCCCGCTCGCCGCCATTGGAGATGCTCTAAGATCGAGTTGAAATTATGTATCTTAGACCATCAGCAGTGGGGCGCGCCCTATGGCTCGCCACATCAGCATTTTTATCCTCCTCTTTCTCCACCTGCAGTGGGGCGCCCTAAGGCGCCCCTATGACGCGCCACATCATCATTTTGTTGTTATGTTTAATTAATTTAACTGTTTTCAAATAACACGTAACGAGTAAAAAAAACGACTAAATAACAAGCGGCGAAGTTTTAATAAAAAAAAATTTACACCATTCAACTAAAAAAAGAATAAAACTAAGTCGGGCCAATTCCCAACTTTCTACGCAACTCATCGAGTAATGCACGAAGATACTCGGCTTGTTCGGGGTCGGTGCACTTCTTGAGGGCCTTGTGCGTCTGCAACATCGTCCTTGCCATCTACGCTGTAGCTAACGACGCAAACGCGGTGGCCGTCTGCGTCGGGAGCTCATCCGGGTCCGGAACAGGGGCGGCAGCGGTCGACGATGACGTCGCGGTCGCCTTCCCCTTGGCCTTCGCAGCCTTGATGCCGGGAGGACACCGGTGTGCCGGAACTCCCTTCATCCACGTACGTCCGGTTGAGGTCAACCGGGTTAGTGCCGCTGCCGCTGCTCGTGTAGTCACCAGCTTCGGTGACCTTCGTCCTCTTCGGCGCACCAGTGTGCAGAATTCCACCTTGGAACTTCTGCTTCTCCCTCAAGAGCGCCCAGATGGCCTCGTGCTTGAACTCGCCGAACATCGACCGGTACGACAACATCACTTTAGAGCGCACGTCGTGCACGCTCTCGCCGCTCCCCTGTGACCGCGCGCACTTCTCGAACTCCGCCGAGTACAAGTTCACTTGCTTCTTGATTTGATCCCAGTGCTTGCGGAGTTGCTCACTCTTGCGCTTGTACGCGGTCGGCGGCTTGACCGAATTGTAGAGGTCCGCGATGCGCTCCAGTACGCGGTCTGTCTCTGGTTGTTGGCGAATATCGGATCTTCCGATATATCTACCCAACACCGGGCCAAAGTGAGAGTTTCGTCGTCGGTGTAGTTCGTACGGCCGAGGGCGTACTCATCGCAGTCACCGGGAGGCGGCAACTTCTGCGCCCGCTGCCGGTTCCGCTTCGCCTTCCCCTTGGCGGCACCGGTCGCTGCGGGGGCGGGATCGGCCGATGCGGTTGGGCGGTGCGGCAACGGCTCTATATCAGACAACCCATACGATTCCGTACTGAAATCGGGATCGTAATGGGTGTTGTTGCCGAACGAACGATAATCGTCGGGTTCTGTACCCGGCCAATGCGCCTCTCCACTAAACGTAGGGCTATTGGGGCTTGAATCCATATCGTAGTAATTATGTAAATGTAAGTTTCGAAGATGAAATCGTGTGAAATGAAATGTTACAAATGAACGCTATTTATAAAAAAAACGCGTGTCATCGTCCGCGGCCTTCACAATGGGGCGGACGATGACCATCGTCCGCGACCATCGTACGCGACGTCCGCAATGGGCGGACAATGACCATCGTCCGCGACCATCGTACGCGACGTCCGCAATGGGCGGACGATGGCGCGGACGACGGCCATCGTCCGCGGTTTAAGTCGCGTCCGAAGCATAGGCCGCGACTATCGTCCGCGGCCTATGCCACACACCCACAGTGGGGCGGACGATGAATGGCGCGGACGATACGCGCCATCGGCGGATGGCCTTAGATTATAGTGGTTGCTGAATCAATTCTGACGGCATCATTATTAAATTATAATTAATGGTAAACAGTTTAATTTATTTATACTCTATTTTATATTAATAAAATAATAATAATAATGAATGGGCCCCCCTTAAACCCACTAAATAAGGTACAAAAATAGCCATGTGATAAAAATGAACATAAAATTGTCGGCACTGAAATTGAAATAAATTACTTCCTCTAGTCTCCGGGATGACCCATTTTCCATTTTGGTTTATCGACCCTTATCGACCCATTACTGAAATTGAATATATTTCTTTCTATTTTATTCTCTTTCATATTTTACTCTTTTCGCCTGTATAAAATAATGCTCTCTTCGGTGATCAATTTTTCATTTTGGTTTATCCCATCACAAGTAATAAATTTCTAAATTTAACAAAAAAAAAACAAAACTTCAACTTTCTCTTATTTTATTCCCTCTCTCTTATTTTTATTCTCTATTCTACTTTATTCTCTCTTTATCTCTCTTACTTTTTTCTATCTCATACTTTATTCTCTTCACTTTAATTCAATATATATCATTTTCTTAAAATTCGTGCCCATCACTAGTGATGGGACGAAGGGAGTACGGTATAAATTCACGTGTCACCCAAGGAATAGACCATTTTCCTTGGGACGGAGAGAATAAAAAATTCCAATGGTTTTAACAGAAACCAAAACCACTATTGCTAACAGCCCAACAACAACAATGCAATATAATCACTGAGGCTTTCTTTATGCAATAGAGTGAAATACGCAAATGGTCCATGAACTATACGTTTTGCACATAAATGGTACCTAAACTTTAAAAATATCGTAGGTAGTGTAATCACATTTATGGTACTTTTTCACTATTCATCACAATTTTACACCCAAAATGCCCCTAAGGCATGAATGACATTTTGGGACTTTCATATCTAGGTACTTAATTTGATATTTTCTTTATCTTTTTATCTTGTACTGAATATGATATTTTCTTATAGTTTGAGTACTTAAAATGATATTATTTACTTCACTTTTTCAATCACTTTAAAAAGTAAAATATTAAATTAATATACGTACTATATACTAGTATATTTTATAGAAAACAATATGGATGCTGGAGTACACTACTCCAAAATGAGATTAATTTTTCTCAAAAACATAAACGCAAGATTGATTTGTCGTTTTCTAATAGAAATTAGATTTAACAACTAGTTCTGTACGATGATTTTCTAAGTTACTATCACAAATAATATAAATTTTTGTCTGAGTTTCGATTTGTTTTTTTATCCATCCGTGATTAGGATTAGGAATTTCAGTTCACTTTTATTTTATTATAAATAGCACTAACAAATCTAAAATTTTACTTACTTTTCACTACATTTTATTATAAAATTAATACTACTATTATATAAAAATAGTCTCATAATAATGAAATAAGAGATAAGTATGTGGTAAAAAGTATAATATATGGTTCGATAGTTCTTCCTCTTAGTTTTTGTTTCTTTCTATTTACCGAAAAAAAAATATGGATTTGATTTTCCAATAATATAAATATTTAATTGTTCTAATTTTGAAGTAAAGAAACCACCCAGTTATTCAAGTCATTTTAATATTACAGGAGACCAATTATTAGCTTTCAACGTTTTCGATCCCTATATATAGGGATGTCAATCGGGCCAGCCCACCGGGTTTCGGGCCAACCCTATTCGGGTTGCGGGTCAATCGGGTGCGGGCTAATCGGGTTGTGATTTTTCCGGGTTATAAAAGTTCAACCCTAACCCTAAAGGCTCGGGTTTCGGGTTAGCCCATCGGGTTAATCGGGTTGCTACCGATAAAATTAACATGCGATCAATCCAATAAATAATGGTGAAAATTAGTTATATTTATAAAATGTAAAATATTTAATTATGATAAATTTGAGATATATGCTTAAACTCATACATAAATATGATCAAATACTAATATTTGAGATTTTTTCAAAATAAAACATAAACATCAAGAAATTTTAAAGCATGTTTAAAAATTTAAGTATATTTTTTAGTGAATTTGAAGTTTCTAATTCATTTATTTATTATTATATTAATAAAAACTTAATATAAAATTTATATATTTAGTATATAAAATGGAAAGTTATTTTTTCAGTAATCTATGTTATAAAATAATCAATGAAGTGTCGAATTAGAGTCAAACAAATAGAACAATAGAAATTTTATCGGGTTTCCGGGCCAGCCCATCGGGTTTTCGGGTCTGGCCCTAACGGGTTGCGGGTTAGTCGGGTGCGGGCTAATCGAGCTGTAATTTTATCGGGGTGAAAATTTTCAGCCCTAACCCTATAAATTTGGCGGGCTATTCGGGCCAGCCCATGGGTTGCTGGCTAAATTGACATCCCTACCTATATATGTGGGGTGTGGGGTTAATTAGGGTCTGCTGCGTTGAAAATTAGTACAGTACAAGTTTACATGCAAGTTGAATTGTTTTCAGGATAAAATATACTCCCTCCGTCCCGGACTACTTGCACTTATTTCCTTTCTGGGCGTCCCAAGTTATTTGCACTCTTTCCATTTTTAGTAAAAATTATCACCTACAGCCGCAATTGTTGACTTTGCTATACACTCATTCCTTAATCTCCGTGCCGAAAAGGAAATGTGCGAGTAGTCCGGGACGGAGGGAGTAGTATATAGTAGTTTTAAAATGTTAGATATAATATGATTATGTGTGTTTGTGTGCCCATATATCTATTGGGATATCAGTTTACTACATAATTGCACATATAAGAAAATAATATGAAATTCTTAAAATATATTAATTATAAAAATTAATATATTTATAATTAGACATTAAATTATAATATAATTTGACGTTAAATATAATTATATTATGTTAATTATAATTTTTTTGCATATATTTATAATTAGCGTCCAATATTAACGTCCCATATCATTAAATTATAAATGGTATGGTAGGGCTATTTATAAAAATTTAATTAAATTTTTATAATTAATATATTTAAGAATTTCATGCTATTTTTAGTTTTAATTTTTTTTCTTTCTAAAAGTGTTTGAAAAAGTGAAGTGAATTATATCATTTTATGTACTCAAATTATAAGAAAATATCATATTCAATACTAGAGGAAGGGATAAAGAAAATATCAAATTTAGTACCTAGATGTCTTTCATGCCTTGGGGGCATTTTAGGCGTAAAATTATGATGAATAATGAAAAAGTACAATAAATGTGATTACATCTTAGTTCAGGGACTATCCATGATATTTTTAAAGTTTAGGTATCATTTGTGTGCAAAATACATAGTTCATCGACCATTTGCGTAGTTTACTCTATGCAATAAAAATGCAGGAAATAAATTGAAGGGGAAGGTGGGGAAAGGAGCAGAGCTAAAAAACTGGATCACAACAATCACATCTCTGAAACCAGAAGATTCAGCGTACGAGGTGACATTCGATTGGGAAGAAGACATCGGAATCCCGGGCGCATTCTTGATCAAGAACAACCACCACAGCGAGTTCTTCCTCAAAACCCTAACACTCGAGGACGTCCCTGGCCACGAGCACGCCCCCATCCACTTCGTCTGCAACTCTTGGGTCTACCCTTCCGACAAGTACAAATCCGACCGCATCTTCTTCGCCAACCAGGCCTATCTCCCCTCCCAAACTCCACTTCCACTAGTGCCATACAGAGAGGAGGAGCTCCTCGTCTTGCAAGGAGATGGCACCGGAGAGTTGCAGGAATGGGACCGAGTCTATGACTACGCTTATTACAATGACTTGGGCGACCCTGATAGCGGCGAGGATTCCGCCCGGCCCGTTCTTGGCGGATCCTCTCAGTACCCTTATCCTCGTCGCGGGAGAACTGGCAGGCCTCCTACTAGCACAGGTAATGTAATGGGTACTATTATTGAATAAGAAGAATATGGAATGATGGAGTGGTTTTTTATGAAATGCAGATCCTAATACTGAGAGCAGGATCCCATTGCTTATGAGCTTGAACATCTACGTTCCAAGAGACGAGCGTTTTGGGCATCTGAAGCTGTCTGATTTTCTGGGTTACGGCCTCAAGTCCATCATGCAGTTCCTTCTCCCTGAGTTGACGGATTTGTGTGCCAGCCTCAGCAACGAGTTCACGAGCTTCGAAGACGTCCTCCAGATCTACGAGGGGGGGTTCAAGCTGCCGGAGGGGCCTCTGCTTCAGAACATATATCGCAATGTCTTTCATAGAGATGATGATGGTTTCTTCAAGTATCCAATGCCTGACATCATCAAAGGTACACCCTCATATCTGATTCACTCAAATCAGAAGCAGAATGTGTTGATTGATTGGTGTGAAAATGTTTTGGCAGGGAGCAAGACTGCGTGGAGGACGGATGAAGAGTTTGCTAGAGAGATGGTTGCGGGGATGAACCCTGTTATAATTAGTCGTCTGCAGGTATGCTCAAATCCCATTATTGCATCTATTGCTATAATTCTGTGGTTGTTTACACACCAAAAATAGTGGTTCTAGAGTCATGAAATTGTTGTCTAAACACGAGAAGTTGTTGAATTGCAGGAGTTTCCTCCGAAGAGCAATCTTGACACTCAACTGTATGGGAATCAGAGTAGCAAGATAACATGGGATCATATCAAGAATAGATTGGATGAGCTCACTCTTGAAGAGGTATTTATGGTTGTGTCAATTTATGGTTGCAGCAGTAATACCATGGATGATATGCATTGATTATGACTGATCTGCAGGCGTTGGAGACGAACCGGCTGTTCATACTGAACCATCACGACTCGCTGATGCCATATCTGAGGAGGATCAACAGCACCACTACTAAAATGTACGCCACAAGGACTTTGCTTTTCTTGAAGAAGGACGGGAGTTTGAGGCCCTTGGCAATTGAGCTCAGCCTCCCGCATCCAGATGGGGATAAACACGGTGCTGTGAGTCAGGTGTACACTCCCGCTCAAGACGGCGTTGAGGGTTCCATTTGGCAGCTGGCCAAGGCCTATGTTGGAGTCAGTGATTCTGGAGTCCATCAGCTCATCAGCCATTGGTAACTAAGATACCATCATTACTAGCCTTTCTTTCTATATAAACTGGTGCAATTGATAAATGTTGATTAAATTTTATGTGGTTTGATAATTGCAGGTTGAATACTCATGCTGCGATAGAGCCAGTAGTGATTGCAACGAACAGACAATTGAGTGTGATGCATCCTATTCATAAGCTTTTGCATCCCCACTTCCGCGACACAATGAACATCAATGCTTTTGCGCGACAAATCTTGATCAATGCTGGAGGAATTCTTGAGGCAACCGTCTTCCCTGCTCGATATGCCATGGAGCTATCTTCATTCATCTACAAGGATTGGAATTTCACCGAACAGGCTCTCCCGGCTGAACTACGCAAGAGGTAGTAATCAAACACCATCATTATTCAAATCCTTGTGTGTCCATTGTTTTGTACTTGAAGCTTAGCTATTATCTAATTATAAGAATTCTTTTAGTAAGTTGATTCATGACATGATATGTATACTCTGCAGAGGAATGGCTGTGGAAGATCCAAACTCCCCACACGGAATCCGCCTGGTGATGGAGGACTATCCATACGCAGTGGACGGCCTCCAAATCTGGTCGGCTATAAACACATGGGTGGATGACTACTGCAACTTGTACTATCCCTCAGACGAGGCTGTGAAGGGTGACACCGAGCTACAATCATGGTGGAAGGAGCTCCGAGAGGAGGGGCACGGTGACAAGAAGGACGCCCCATGGTGGCCCAAAATGCAGACCCGCAAGGACCTCATCGACAGCTGCACCATCATAATATGGATTGCATCTGCGCTGCACGCAGCGCTCAACTTCGGGCAATACCCCTACGCCGGGTACATGCCCAACCGCCCCACTGTGAGCCGCCAGTTCATGCCTGAGCCTGGGAGCGAGGACTACGAGTTGCTGAAGACGGACCCGGACAGGGTGTTCTTGAAGACCATCACGGCGAGGCTGCAGACGCTGCTGGGGATTTCCATTATCGAGCTCCTGTCGAGGCATTCCTCGGATGAGATATATCTCGGGCAAAGGGACACCCCGCTGTGGACCAAGGATGAGGAGGCGTTGGCGGCTTTTGAGAGGTTTGGGAAGGAGTTAGGTGGGGTGGAGAGGAAAATCATGGAGATGAATAGTGATGAGAAGTGGAAAAACAGAGTTGGACCTACCAAGCTGCCTTATACCTTGATGTATCCTATGAGTGGAGAGGGGTTGACTGGTAGAGGGATTCCTAATAGTACCTCTATCTGAAGTCTCTTATTTGATTTGATTTTTGTTAATCTAGGATTTCTCTTGCTATCGGTTGTTGAATAAATGGATTCTAGATTTAGTTCAGGATTTATCTCATGTAACTTTGTATGTATCTTCTTTCTAAATAATGATTGTGTTTCACTATTTGTTTGGTCTGGAGATCTCTTTATGTATCACTTCTTTCTAAACTACTAATAGGCACACTAATTGGAAAAAAAAACACTCTTATCTCCTTTATTCATAACGATACACATTTTTCTCTCATTATGAATTCAACCTCACATAAGTTTTTGTTGATTATTAGTGTAATGTCTACTTTCAAAAGAGAGGCTTATTAACCTATCTAATTTTGAGGGGCATTTTTAACCATTTTTACTTTGCATGATTCACAAAATGACAACTGATATGATAAAGAAGAAAGGCTTTCAAAAATGCTCTCATGATCTTGTCTCTTTTACATGCCGCAATTACAACAATGAACTGCTGTTGGGATTCGAAACAAGTAACTGGTTCGATCTAAGCACTCGAAACACGCAAAATCATCTAAAACATTAGGCCTCTGGCTTTGTTTCTCACCGAGTCTTCTTGGCTTTTGCCAACTTTTTCTTTTTCTTCTTAACAGCTTTCGGTACTTTGTTCTTAAGCGACTCTCTCTTTTCTTCCTTCACCTTCTTCTTGTTCTCCTTTCTGGCTGATTTCCTCTCTGCAGGCGTTTGCTTATCACCATCAGAAAAGGAACCATCTTCTGAGTCAGAGTCCCCTTCACTCTCCTCCGTTTCTGTTTCTGATTCTCCGCCTACGAGGCCCTCAGCTTCAAGTTTACCATTGCAGTGCTGCTGCCCCGATCCTACTTGGGAAGAATCGTTCAGAGAAAGAGCCGACTTGAGACCTGTGATCGTCTGATAGTACATTTCTCCGGTGTCCTTCCCACTGATGATACGTTGCACGTCCTCCTCCACGTGCTTTACATCATCCAGGGTCTTCGGGATGTATGTCTGGAGACAAACAGCGAAATTGTTTGAAGTTTGCAACATCGCTAATTTAATGTTCAAACGCCAGAAAATAATTTACATGTGTTCAGGTGAAAGAACAAATAAAAACCGGCCTTGTTCTATTTACTAGAAACCAATCTTGTTCAAAGATCTTGATTGACGAACGGTCAAGATTAATTCTCAGACGGATATGGAATCACAAACCTGGACAAATACTAAATCTGCGATTTCTTCTTCAGCAGAGATCTCATCACCTCTAGCTAAAATCTTTTTTTGCACCTATAAAATAGTTGCATATGAACAAGAGGAAGAATGTCACGAGCTGTTAAAGAGATACGAGACAGATTGCATCTGTTTGGATTAAGGTATTTGTGAAAATTTTCCGTACCACTTCCAGATAACTATCAATAGAATCATCATCAATAGTGGGATCGACTATAAAGTCAAACAATTCCCGTATTGTCATAACAGCAACCCCATGTTTCTTGAAAAAATCCTGTACAAAAGTGACGAGGAAAGTTATGAAACTCAGTACATAAAGTAAACAAAGAAAGTATAACCAAGGGCAATAGTTCAAGAGGCGCGTACTGAAACATGGATACAATCCTCTCGAAGGAAATCAAGGGCATGAGGATGGTCGAGATCAACTGATTGTGACACGTCAATAATATACAAGTGGCCCTGCATAACACAATAAATCAATTGCACTAGTAATAGATATATATGTCGGACAATGGATCAATTTGAGAGAAAAGCAAAAGCTTACCTCATAATAAAGTATATTATACTCACTAAGGTCTCCGTGCACTAGCTTACACTTCTGATACAATGTCCGCATCGACATAATCATCTGGCATTGAGAAGGGAAAGGCATCATTTAGTGTTCTATTTATGTATTCGTTTCAGAAAAGGAACTAAAAGTATTTTAATAAGTAGCAGAATTTACCTCGACATAACATTCACGTAGCTTGTCATCGGATAAATCAGCATCTTTGAGCCGAGGAGCAGCCCAACCTGCCTTGCCTGTATTGGAGAAATATAAAACAAATTTAGGCAATTTAAGTAAAGGCTTTGCTGATAACCAAATCTGATAAAATTTATGAGATGAGATATAAATACACATAACATAAATACCACAATCGCCAAAACACAGTAACAGTACGTCAGTACCTATAAATTCCATCACCAGAACATGGAGTCTCAAAAGTATTGGAACTGGACACCGTATTCCTGCTGCTTTTAGCCTTCAGGTTTAGGCAGAAGTGAAATCACATCAGAGAAAACTGAGTTTTTAGTATCTTTCACTCTTCAATTGCATAGAGTATTACTGAAGCACCTACATGAACGTTTTAAGGGATTCTGTGCCGATTGAAGTGCAGAACAGATCCCAATTTGTTCTTCATTTTAACATAAAGGAGCAATGGAGGATTCAGAAGTTTACCTCATGAGATTCCTCATTTCTTTCTCAGCCCATGTTTTAACCATTTTTCGAGGGTTGTGCTTGCAGTATCCATGTCTGAATCTGTAGTCACCTTGTACATAGCGATCCCTATCCCTGTTGGTTGCAAGAGGAGATAAGATATACGCCATTATTGGTGAACTAATCACCTTCATGCAATAGTTAGAAGGCAAGCAAGACGGAGGAAACATAAGAACATATTAAGATTTTTCGAGGGAAAATACTTAAACAGAAATATATGGGTTAGTAGTGAGACCATCTCCCACTGACCAACATCCGCGAGAAGGAAACGAGAAAGTTATTCATAGTTCATACCACAAATATAAAAATAGTTGATGAGTTCATTTGATCATTTTCCCTTTTCTTATTCAATCTAAAAGTTCAAGTACATTATCATTCGATAACAAGTTTTACATCAAGGGGCATGGGAAAAGTCAATGGAGATGAACTAAAATGGTCACATACTTAAATACAAGAACTGATGTTTTGTAAACCTTGATAGCAAGCTCCTGACCATCGGATTTTGTAGCATGATATACATTGGCCTGTTGGAGCAGAGAATAAACAATATGAGAGTATGAGACTCAAATTTCAACTTGCACTTTCACTAAGGAGAGAGATAAAATGTTCAACCAGAGAGGAGTGTTTCACTTACTTCTTTTCCAGTTGAAATGCAGCCATTTATGTCATTAAAGATACCCTTGTTAAGCATCTTGAATAAAACCATACGTGTTCTAGGGTCAATTGCCTGAAAGGAAGAAGAGATTTCTAAGCATAACAGTATAGTTCAACCAACAATCAGCACCCAAAAAAAAGGAAATTATTAGTCAATAAACAAGGGAGCAGACCTAAGAAATGCACGAAGAAAGATCTGAAAACTGCACATTCAATGTTTTTCCTAGCAAACAACATATACCTGCTCAACCGTTGCACGATCTGCTTTCTCGGTTGTCTTTGTCTTACCAATAGCCATATCGCGAACACTGCCACGAATTGCAGTGGTAACAGAGTTTGACATCCCAACATCAAACCTTCCTTCCCACTCCTGCACATCATCACAACCAATGAGCACAATATCAAACTTAAAAGTAGACAAGCAACCACCAAAATACCCGGTAAAAAATCAATCCATAACAGTTTCTAAACAGCATGAAGGTAATCCCATCTAAACAACACACACACACAATGACTCAAATATCAGAAAACCAGCAAAACATAAACACAAATTGCAATCCAAAAATACAGAACCTGGATAATTATCAATCACGGAACACTCAATATCAGAAAATCAGCAAAACACAAACACAAAATCAACAGAAACGCAAAATAAAAAAGCAATCTTTATCCCAATTCCGGACAATACACCTCCAAAGGCGAAGCCCTGATGTGATTGGCAACTTTCTGCGACTTATTCGAGATGGGCTGAAGAGAAGAGCTGTTGGGACGCGAGTGGAGCCCGCCGTGAGCGTTGGGGCGGCGCGTGTGCAGCGGCGTGAAGGATCCATCGAGTAATCCGCCATCTGCATCTTCTCTGGAGTCCAGAAAGTCCAACGCCTCCGCTATTTCGGAGTCTGATGATAGGTAAAACTCGTCGTCGTCTTCCTCTCCCTCCCACTCCTCTTCTCTCTCCGCATCATCCCATTTTGTCTTTTTTTCTTCTCCCTCTTCATTCACAGTAGAAAATTCACAGCTTGCTTCGCTATCCTCTTTAGCAATTTCATGTTCCTCTTCCTTTCTCAACATCTCTCCGCCACCAAGTATTTCTTCGTTTTTCGGTCTGACTCTGAATTCCATGGGTTTAGGGTTCTAAAGCAAAATTTGAGTTAATTGCCAAAATTTTTAATATTAGCCTATCGTAATCTATAAAATACTTTTAAATTTTTATCAAATCTGTTTAGAGCATCTCCAATAGGTTAGGACGTCAAATAGCCCTCAAATAGCCTTCACACTGCCACATCATCAGCACTACAATTCTCCTGCCACATCAGCTTGCCACATCAACTGGACATCAAATAGCCCTCACATAGCCTTCACACTACCTATCCACATCACTAATAACAATTATATAATTTAATTTACACTTGTATCAACATACGGAATTTAATTTACGAGACAAATACGGAAAATTCGAATAATAATATTAAAATTCGAATGAAAATGAGGTTCAACGCGCGTATATATAGTGTTTTCGAAAAACAAAAAAAAATTTAAATCCGACGCCGGTTTGGCGCCGATCCGGGACGCACAATGGCGCCCGTGAGGATCGGCGTCAGAACCGGCGTCAGCGCGGGAATCGGCATGGCGACGTCGATTTTGACGCCGATTTCGCCCACGCCGGTTCCAATGGTTCGGCGTCAAACCGGCGTGGGCGAAAAATCGGCGTCGCGGTGGTGACGCCGGTTATTGGAGATGCTCTTATATCAAATTAGATTTGATATGACGTTGGTAGCAGATTTTTGTTTGGTTCTTTGAAAAACGAAATAGTTAATTGACTTAATTCGTACATATATCCGGCATGTCATAAAATTTAATTTGGTGAAATTTTAACACTAAAAACATGAAGAGTGAACTACAATACCCTAACTTTTCGGTTTGTGACACTGCAGGTCCATAACAAAAAAAATATCGTCAGATGATTCTAACGTTAAACATAATCACAAATCATGCTTATTTAGCCACTTTTCGGACGAAAATGCTCACATAGCTTGAAGGGCATTTTTGGCAATCCTTAAATTCGCTGACATATGAATTCTGTCACATTTATGTCAGCAACTTCTTATGTGATATCTCAGTAAGTTCTGATACTTCATATGTGATTAAAGTTTTGTCAATATTTATACACAAAAAATAATTCTTATATTCCTCTATTTCTAGTTAGTGGTAACAATATACTAGGTATGTCATATAGGAAATTAATTGAGAAACAACAAAAATATGGAAAAGTGGAGTTATTTATGAAATAAAATCTGAATCAATAATACACATAATAAAAAATATTTCATATTTAATTAAAAGATACAGTATTATTTTCTTCAAACACTGACATTTAAAAAAATTCATTATATATCATCGAACTAATTTGTTAATGTAAGCCTAACTTTAAGACGATTTTATATTTATTAATATTTTATTAAGAATTATAATTTAGCTCAAACTGATTTTTTTAACATCATATGAATATTCAATCTTTATATATAAATTTGCATAGTTTCTTGTCATTTATGATAAAATTGAAACATGAGTAATATTTTGAAAATATTCAAGCATGTGACATTAGCTATTTAATCCTTGTAGATTTTTTTTATTAATAATAGTATTTGAAATTAAGATAATGTAAATTTATAAATTAATACTGCAAAATTAGGATACTATCATAATAAATAAAAGGGTTTTTGGCTTTAAAAATCAAAAACTTTCACCAAATTCCGGTTTTTCCCACGAACTATGAGATTGGTTTTTAAAACCATGAACTTTCACATCGTATGCCATTTCCCAACCCGACCCGAATAACACATTTCCGGTGCAGAAGTTGTCCAACGTGGACAGCCGCAGAAATGACATGGATGCCGGAAATATGACCCTTTAAACGACGTTGTTTTACCCTCAATCAGGAATTAAAACACTTGAATTATGAAAATCGATCAAAATTCATCAAAATCTCCTAAACCCTAAACGAAGTCGTCAGATTTTGTTCATCTTCATTACGTCTTCGTGCGAATTCAATCAGATTTTGGTCATCTTCATTTCGAATTCATTAGTTCCTCACGTGGGCGAATCAATTTTGGGTGTTAGGGTTCCATCTTCATAATCGTCCGCACAAATCGTTCTCAAATTTCAAACTTCATTGATTCTCTTGCGTGCAGGTTGAATTTGAAATGTCGAGTTCTTCACAAACCTCAAACTTCAACCACTTTTGGCCTGAAGGTGACTTTGTAATCTGTAACCATGGAGTTCGGGCTGAGATTGGGACGTCGAGGACTGATAATAATCCGGGAAGACGATTTTATCGTTGTCCATCTTGGAAGGTATTTTGTACTCGTCCATTTAACTGTTTATAAGCAGCATGGAGTGAAAAGGACCGCACCTGTGAGACATTGCCGACAATCGGGACCACACCAGTAAAAGAACCCGACCAACTTCCACCTTCTTCGATAAATCCACGTTTAGCGCGGAAATCCACTACATGTGCGCACACCTTCCTCGCGAATCGAAGAATCGAAGTTTTGGCGGACTGGAAATCCCCAAATATGCGAGAGATAAAGAAGAAGAATGAGTGAAACAAAAGCCCTAACTTTACGACTATTAAAACTTTTTTGTTTAAGTCTTTTTTGTTTAATTTATTTACTTAATTGAATTAAATTATCTTCTGTAATATTTATTTGTTTAAGTTAGTATTTTGCCAAATAGGATCCAAGTAGGATTAAATTGACACATAGACAAACCGGGTTTAGCCGTTGACCCGTCGGGGGAAATGGCATACGATGTGAAAGTTCGTGGTTTTAAAAACCAATCTCATAGTTCGTGGGAAAAACCGGAATTTGGTGAAAGTTTTTGGTTTTTAAAGCCAAAAACCCTAAATAAAATCTAAATCAGGGTAAAAAACAAATAAAAATTAGTGGAAATAGAAAACATCGAAAAATACCTGAAAGTGAGTTTTATAAGGAAGAAAGGGTCTCATTTTATTATTTTCATATTAGTTAATGCAGATAATGATAAATATGTGTATTATAAAAAAATAGAAAGTGTAAATAATGACAAAATTTTAATTACGTATGAAGTAATAGAATTTATTAGAAAATTACATAAGAAGTTATTAACAAAAATGTGGCAGAAATCACATGTCAACAATATAATGGAGTGACAAAAATGTCCTTTTAAGGCCTAAGGGTATTTTGGTCCGAACAAATATGATTCGTGATTATATTTAACATTAGGGTCATTTGGTGCTATTTTTTTTTTGTTAGGGACCTACAGTGTCACAAATCGAAAAGTTATGGACTTTTGATGTAGTTCACTCAAAATTGAAAGATTATAACGTTGATGATTTTAAAAAGTTGAGATAGTATTTTCTCCGCAATAGGAATTATTGGATAAAATTAATGATAAACAACTAGTTACTTATCACAATCTATAATCTATCTATAATTAATGATAAACAACTAATTACTTATCACAATCTATAATCTATCCATAGTAATAAATACTCCCTTCGTCTCATAAAAAAATAATGGAATACGGGTCCTACTTTTATAAATTACTCCCTCTGTCTCCTATTAATTGTCCACTTTGGTTCCGGCATTGGTTTTAATATATGTAAAGGAAAGTGAGTTGAAAAAGTTAGTGGAATATGAGTTACACTTTTATGTATTAGTTTTATAATAAAATATGAATAAAATGAATTAGTCGAATACAGGGCGGCTGGCTCACTTACCAATTATGGTAAAAAGTGAAAGTGGGCAATTAATGAGGGACGGACGAAATGGCAAAATGGACAATTAATGTGGGACGGCGGGGAAAAAAAGTTAGTGGAATGTGAGGTTTATTACCATTTATGAAATATTTCAACCGAGACTCCTAGAGTGGGACACCCGAAATGGTAAACTGAGACTCCTAAAGTGGAATCGAATGGAGCAGTATTAATTATTTTTTTTAAGAAAGAACTCAAAATTGGTTATATTAATAATTAAAGACTAAGTAAAACTCGAATACTAATACAGATATAGTATCAATAATCTCTATGAATTAATTGAAGACCTAAAATCTGGTGATCATTTTTATTTTTCCATAGTTTTTTTGGTAATTAAATACATAAACAGCTTTTTATTAGAAGTTTTAATCTCAGTTTAATTATAGGTCATGTTTGGTTGGCGGGAAAGTAAAGTTGACAAGTAAAATGATTCCTGGAAAATGAATCCCGGTAATATGATTTCCAATAACTTTACTTCCATGTGTTTGAAAAATATCAAGATTTTTAAATTTTATATTTGATTTAAACACCAAACTAAAAATATACTTACTATTATTTTATTTATAAAGAAGAATAATAATAAAATTTTCAATAAATTATTAATTACAAATGATAATAATTACTCCAATTATAATTATATGGATCATCCATCACAATATATTATTATATGGATCATCCATCATATATATAATAATTTATTATTATATATTACTATATTTATTATTAGGATGGATAATTTAAATATGGATCATCCATCACAATATATAATAATCCAATTATAATTATAGTTACATGGAGTATTATAATAATAATAAATATTATTATTATTATTACTACTACTACTACTACGATGGATAATTTATTATATTATATTTATTATTATTATTATTATTATTATTGTATTTACGGATATTATAATTAAATAAATTTTATAATTTAAAATTTACTACGATTTTATTGATTAATTATTAATTTATAAAATAGTAATTAGTATTATATAATTTATATTATATAATTATATTTTAATTATTTAATAAATTATTAATTATTATTATGATAATAACAATTATATATAGATATTATGATAACATAGTTATAATTGTGATAATTTTAATTATAGTTATTCCTTATACAGAAATTAAGTATGGTTTATAATTTTAAATTATTTTTAAAACATTTTATTAATAATACTACTACTACTACTAATAATATTAATAATTAATAATAATATAATAATATATTGCTTTAAATATGTAAGAATCCTTAAACTGGTAAAAAGAATACCTAAGAAAATTTAGGATTTAGAATACTGGAAAGTTGTATTAACTTTCCTTGTTCTCGGGATTTTGATTACTTTTCCAGTTTGATTAAAAACCGAAACAAACACAGGAATTTAAAATTTAAGGAATCAGATTACTTTCCCAGAAAGAATTTTGGCAACCAAACATGACCATAGTAGTATATAATCTTATTTATAGATGGAGTAATTAGTAGAAGTATGAGTAAGAGCATCCACAACACGAAAGACATCCCTGCGAATATGACATCCTAAAAACACCTTCTGTCACGTCACTAGGACATCCCACTGCACAGTAGCGGACAAGCACTAGGACATCCCGACGGACAAGCACAATAATAAAAAATTACAAATTCACAATCGTATGGAATAAAAATTTCGACACGAATACGAGCGGAGAAAGTGCAATAATAATTTTATTAAATAAAAAATAATAATACAATGCAACAATTTAAACAAAATACATGTTAGTATGCCTTGAATCTTTATAATTTGTCGCTAGTCGAACGGGGGTTTTGCTGCTTGGTCAGCTATTCAGGGGGGCGACGCCCCCTTGCTTGGGGATATTGGGGGGGGGGGGAGTGCCCCCGGCCTGACGGTATGATATGTTTTTGTTTTAGGCCTTCATTTTCGACGATCGTTGTGCATGATAATGCATGCGTTAGCTGGTCCTTGGTGCAAATGAAATGAAGTGCAACGAGCCGAATATATAGAGTTGAAATTGAAATTAAAAAAATGAAAAATGCTCTCGTCGAGCGCCCACAATAGCGGACGAGACGACGGGCGAGAGGTCGACCATCGCACGCTCGTCCGCCCCAATAGTGGATGTCCCGGACGGACGACCCGCTCGCCGGTCGTCTAGGACGTCCACTATTGTGGATGCTCCTAATGGGATATGTATGTTGAGAGTGAGAAGATAAATAATAAAAAAATCCTACTATTACTATATGTGTAGACCAATCACAATGCTCCAATTCCATGCAGATTTAGGAAAGTTTTGCAATTGATATCTCCATCTCCATTCATTACACTCACACACGCTTACACTCTCAATCTCACACAGCTGCTTTCAATCTCAGTCTCACACACTGAACTCGTCTGGGTATGTTATACTTCCCTTAATTTCCATTCAGATCTGCAGCACAAGTGTAATTTTTGTTTTGTTAATAACTGATCGGACCTTAATTTTGTTCCTAGATTTTGAAAGAATTACTGCCTTCGAGCTCGGAGCTTAATTTTCTTCTTTAATTAAGGTGTGCTTTCCTTTACTTCCTCGCTCCCTTTGAGTATGAATATGGTAATGATGCTATAGACTAAATAATAAAAAGTTGAATGCGAAAAAGGGCTTAATTTGATCTTTTAATGTCAAACAACAGTAACAATGGCTGCTCTCTTATTTGGCCTATGATGCGAGGACGAGAAATATAGGAGTATTTCTTTGTAACTAGTTTTTTAGGTAATTTTAATTTTCTCTTCCTTTTTAATTTTCTTTTTCATTTAAATACGGCAAATTATACATGTAGGACTTGTTTAATA
Source organism: Salvia splendens (assembly GCF_004379255.2). NCBI lineage: Eukaryota > Viridiplantae > Streptophyta > Magnoliopsida > Lamiales > Lamiaceae > Salvia > Salvia splendens. The sequence continues at coordinate 20,067,961 of NC_056049.1, forward strand.
TTTATGTATTTTTATACTAATGTCATTCTAATTTTTTCAATAATTTATTTTTCATATATAAAGAAACACAAATACTATATTATTTTTATGATACTATTTAAAATTTTTTCAATATTTGATTTTCAACTGTTAAGCTCTATGCGACAATCTTCCACATCACCCTGAGAATGTTTGTTGTTATCTCCTTATCCAGAGGATGAGTTGGGATTGCTACTTTGCAATTGTTGATGACTTAGTAAACAATTACCCTTGCCAACATCGAGAATTGGCTCGCTGTTTATATGTTTATCGATTGTCTAGGCCGATACTCCTATGATTTATTTCAAACTTCATTTAATAATAGGTTATTGTATTGGTGATCAAATTATATAAGATTAATTACTCAAAACCAATGTCTTTTTATCTTATGATCTCTTATGTTTTATTTGTTGGAAAAGAGTGAATTATTTACCTACCATAATTAATATATTATGTATACATATTGTGTAATCACAATATGGTTAAATCATAATATTGATTCAAACAAGAATTGGAAAGTGCTAAAACACAATTGAGAATATAAAGCGTTGGCCGGATTCAAGAACAAACTCGGGCCGGCCGGAGTTGCTCGGCATTTAATCAGCCAAATTGTGTGTTACCAATTCAAGAACAAACCCAAGCCGAAGATGCTAGTAATCAACCAATTCAGGAAATATGATTTTCAGTGTATAAAGTTACATATCAAATTGATACTATTATTTTGGGTGATGATCCCAAGAGTACAGAGAGGGTGGGATTATACCTTTGATCATGTTGAAACAATGCTCGAATGCCAGAATATTTTGCAGTTGTAACCGTGAGGTAGGCGGCATATATAGTTTGTACGGATCCATGGAGCTCAACTAAATCGAAGAATTCTTGCTTGGTTAAGCTCTTCTTCTCCACGAGCCTGTCCACACAAAAACTTTCGTCATTTATTATACAACACATAAATACTCTCTTCTAGTTTTTTTGCCTATAAATATGTCTCACTTGCTATCTTCTTATTCACAACTTCATTAGCTTTTCCTATTACATTATTGGTTTTCTCCAACAAGAAAGAATATTTTCAATATAGAATTCACATTTCTTAATGATATGCAGCCTAGCAATACTGCATCCGTCATCAAAGTGAGGTGTGTATAAAGGTGAAATGAAACTATTACTTTTAAATCCTATTTTGAGGACCCGTCTATATTTCAGTGATGTTAGTTCATACTTGAGGATAATTGCCAAAATAATTAGAAAATAATTAGGTGATTAATAATCCTAGATTAAGCCTAATCGCTAATCCGCGATTGATCGTAAAAAAAGATGAAATCGTCAAAAAGGACCGGATCGGCGACAAATTTATTTGTTATGGACCCGATTTTAAAAAAGTGAATGTTTTGGACCAATTTCGTATTTTAACAATATGTGTTGATCGTAAAAAAATACATAATCGTCAAAAAAGACCGGATCGACGACAAATTTATTTGTTATGGACCCGATTTTAAAAAAGTGAATGTTTTGGTCCAATTTCGTATTTTAACAATATGTTTATGACAAAAATTGACATTTACTTTTTCTTATATTAAATTGTCGTGTCTGGAAACAAAACATATATCATCAGTTTGGATCACTTTTCATGACAATATGATATGTGGTATTGTTTATCTTATAATAATATTTATTTTAGTTACGTACTCCCTCCGTCTCAATAAATATAAAACATTTGGTTTCCGCCATGAAATTTTATGCATTGTTGTTTTGTGAGTTAATGAATTGAGAGTAAAGTAAAAAAGAAAGATAAAAATAGAGATGATGTTGTTTCCATTTTAAAAATATTTTATTTTTAATGAGACAATCTAAAAAGAAAAATGTTTAATTTTTAATGAGACAGATAGAGTATATGAAAATATTAATTTTGAATTATTTTTGTAGAAAGAGTAGGGATTCAAGGAATTTTAGATATCCAAAAAATTTTATCAATATTTCAGGGTTCATTTTTATAAATGATTTTTTTATTATATATTTTTAACTCAAAATTGTTTGATAAACCATAATTTTACGGCATACCAGATTTCGGTATGATATATTGTAGTACATTTATTTTATAATATAATATTATGAATATATTTAATGTATCTATAAATAGAGTGATAGTAAATGCAAACACATCCTTAATATGATAACTATAACTAAATTGTACTCATTAGATCATGAAATCAATGTTGAAGATGATCTTAATCCCGAGTATCATTACGATGAACAAAAATGTCAATCAATGATATTAATATCAAATATCAATTCATTAGTTATAACTAACTATTTTCTCTTTCTTTAAAAATACCTCAACTTTTAATTCATATAACTATCTGAATTTAAAAAATTCCACGAAACATATATCAAATTCAAAGGTAATTATATGGATTCTAACGATATCCTATTTGCATATATTCTGATGATAAAATTGTAAAATATTTTCATGAATTTTTATATATTACGATAATCAGTCGAAATCAATATATCGATCATAATATGTCAATATAATAGTATATGTATAATATCAATATTAAATTATGTTGATATTTTTAATATACAACATTAGCATCATGATTATATGCTTTAAATTTGAAAGTTCTTATTATCCTTTTAATACTTTTAAACACTCAATCCATCTACGATCCACCATTAGGAGTCTCATTTCTTTTGAAGATGTGTTTTAAGAAAGTTAAGAAAAGTGGTAGAAAAAGTTAGTGGAATATGAGTCTCAATTGTATATATTAGTTTAAATAAAATGTATGGAATGTGTTAGTGAAATGTGAGACCTATTACCATTTACATTAAAAAATGAACCAGAACTTCTATTTGTGGACGTACCCAAAAAAAAACCCGGATCTTCTAATCATGGACGGAGGCAATAATAAAGTACTACGATATTATAAATGACACAATTTCATACCCTTAGATACGTAAAACCCTATGGTATCTAATTAACTGTAGTTAGTTTTTAAGGTTTAGGTAAAAATTGATTACAACTCTATATACATATATTTAATATATATAAATTTTTTGTATTCAATATATATTGATGTCAGGATATGCATGGTGTACCGTAAATTCGGTATGTTACGGTGTATGTAAATTTATACTGTTATCGTACTGAAATTTTTTGATATGCGATTATACCATACTTTACCGAAATTCATAATATACTTTGAAATTCGATATTTTCATTAATTTTCGGTACTATTCTTTACATGACGCGTTAGTCCAACGGCTCAGTTTGCCTGTGAAATTTGAAAAGAAGCAAAGCGTGTGCAATCACTCTCATGAATCCGTACATTTTCAAATTCAATTTCTTCACCCTGCTAATCTTCATCTCTCTCTCGAGATCGACCTGTAGCTTGTTCCCTCTATCAAATTAGCTTCATAACTAAGCGATTTTAAAGTGCAGTTCAAGTCAAGGATCATTGACTCCGAGCTGAGTTGGGGATATGGAGAATCTGATTTCATTGGTTAACCGACTGCAGAGAGCGTGCACCGCTCTCGGAGATAACGGGGAAGAGACCGCGCTGCCTACTCTCTGGGACGCCTTGCCTTCTATCGCCGTCGTCGGCGGTCAGGTTTGATTGTCTACTTTTACTTTACCATTTTCTTTTTCTGTTCGATTACACTTTATTTTTGTCTTGATCTGCGCGGAAATAAGGTCTATTTATTTCGAGTTAATCTGCATTTTGTTTTTGTAGATCGTAGTTAATGTTGAATTTGTCGGTTATTTGACGCGCTTTCTGTGAGGATCGGAGTTTGGATCTGCTTATCATCTGTTTTCGATTTGAAATCGTTTATTCACCTGCTTGTTTGATCGTTGTTATTTTATATCAGTTGTGCTATTGGCTTTACTGTATTGCGCTTTAGAAAAATGTTAGACGATTAAGTGCCCCGAAATTCGGTTTTCCTGCATCATAAATTGCTCTATATATACAGAGGGAAAACGATACAACGGTTTGATGAAAATTGTTACAATAATAACTTTTTCCCGTACCCAAACTTTTTGGAGAGAAATTTGCATAGAAAATTAACCGGAAATGCCAGCATGTGTTTTGGTAGTTCGAGTTTATGTGATTTTCTTCAAGAAAATGTATAGCCATATTGTTTTGAACATTTCTGATGATGATTCATATACATTATAGCTCAATTAAGATTTTGTCCCTGCTGTTTTCTGAATGATTCTTTAGCATTCAGATATTTTTTCTGATGTTCTTGTGATATTGCTACAAATCAATTGCACCTCATCATTTATATTTTATTTTTACTTTCTTAACTTGCTCATTTGCATATTTGGCTGATTTGATCCAAATGTTGTAGAGTTCTGGAAAGTCTTCAGTACTTGAAAGTGTTGTCGGGAAAGACTTTTTTGCCTCGTGGATCTGGTAATGTTTGGGATTTCATTTTTATAGTAATAATAATCATGAAATTACTTCCATTTTTGACACGTGAATGGCTTTGATACAAACAGGTATTGTCACTCGACGCCCTCTTGTTCTGCAGCTTCATCGGCTTGATGAAGGTAGAGAATATGCGGAATTTGGACACCTCCCTAGAAGGAGATTTACTGATTTTGGTATGTTTCTTCATTACTGGTACTGAACTTTGCATTTTGCTCTGATATGAGTGTTCATACTTCTCTTTAGTTGTTCCAATACAATAGTTTTTACAAACCAATAAAAACCACTGAACTAAAAAAACTCTAATGGATTTATACTAACCCACCCTTCTCCCTCTCTTTCCTTTGTTCCACACTTCTTATACAATTGTTTCTTGCATACATCTCTCCGAAAGCCTAACATTTCTGGTTTTTGCTTGATCTTTGTCATATTTTGCACAGCTGCTGTGAGAAAGGAGATTGCTGATGAAACTGACAGAGAGACTGGACGTTCTAATCAAATTTCCACTGTCCCAATATATCTTAGCATTTATTCACCAAATGGTAAGTTGAGTTGATCTTGATTATTTGTCATGTTGTCTATGTACGAGTTTCAAAAATAGCAGCTATGGCTGCTGATTTCATACTTTATTAGTTTTGAGAAGAAGTATGCAGCAGCTCTTATTCTACTTCCTTACAATCCTATATCTGTTTTCCTCTAAGACTCTAAATAAAGTTTATCTAAATAAGAATCAGATGTGATTTCTTATTCTAATCTAATGTTCAGAAAGCAAAAATTAAGTTTGATAAGTTTTGTGATTGCAGTGGTAAATCTAACTTTGATTGATCTTCCTGGACCTACAAAGGTGGCTGTTGGTGAGTTTTCTGTTTTCATGTTTCTTCTTTCTTTTGTTATAGCTACTGTTAGTTCTAGGTAAGTGCGTAACAACCTTTCAATTTTGACAAAATGGTTATTTGTTTGTTTTTCATAGATGGTCAGCCAGATAGCATTGTTATGGATATTGAGAACATGGTCAGGTCTTACATTGAAAAGGTATTGTCAATCTTTTCATTTTTTGATCATTTGATTTCTCTGTTTTTAGAATGTTCATGGCACATATTCTTATGTTCTTCCGAGGCTTGAAATTATTCACGATATGGTTAGTCCCTGCTTGGTTTTACTTGAAAGGCATAATAATTGCTGACAGATTCGTGCTTATGTGATTTCTTTTATCAGCCCAACTGCATTATTTTGGTTATTTCTCCTGCCAACCAAGATCTTGCAACATCAGATGCAATTAAAATTTCTCGCGAAGTGGACCCAAAAGGTATAATCTGTTGGTACTGTTATAAAACTGGGGGACTATGTGTCATTCTCTTGCATGTGATTGTTGTTTTCGGATAGACTGTGAGTTACACCTGTAACCAAATTATTGAAATCACCAAATTATGTAGTTTCTGATAATTTTATGATAGTACGTTTTGATATGTGATAGTCAACTAATCATATTTCAGGGGAGAGAACATTTGGAGTTCTAACAAAGATTGATCTTATGGACAAGGGTACTGATGCTGTAGATGTAAGTATACAAAGATTCATCTAATATTTGAATTAATGCTGCTGTTTCTAGCATTTGGAAGCAGTCATCAAATCACGAATTCCAGGCCTACAGTCTCTAATCAACAAAACTGTGATTGAGCTGGAATCTGAGTTGAGCCGCCTGGGAAAGCCCATTGCAACTGATGCTGGAGTAAGCTTTTACCTTATTACATTTAGATATGTACAATTATTGCCATTAATGTATCACGATAAAGCTTTTTTAGTAGACCTTTGTGATCCTTTCTGTAAATAATTTTCATGTAGGATCAATCTTGTATTTTCCTTTAAAGTAGGGGGCAACCGAGCAATATTCTTTAATTTTAATGATTTCTGGTCCCCCTTGATGGCCTAAATTTTTATATATATTGACTGCATTGCAGGGAAAATTGTACATGATCATGGAAATCTGCCGTACATTTGATGGAATATTTAAAGAGCATCTTGATGGAGTGTATGTATCTACTTGTCCTCATTAGCATGCATTGCCAGATGCTTTTATTGCTTTGTAATTTTTTTTTCATGTCATGCATTATTTTTGCAGTCGACCTGGTGGTGATAAAATATACAATGTTTTTGATAACCAACTGCCAGCGGACTTGAAGCGCTTGCAGTTTGATAAGCATCTTGCCATGGAAAATGTACGCAAGTTAATCACTCAAGCTGATGGGTATCAACCTCATCTTATAGCACCCGAGCAAGGTTATCGCCGTCTCATTGAAACTGCCTTGATCACCATTAAAGGTCCTGCTGAAGCTGCTGTTGATGCGGTATGCATTTTAACTACAGATTATCTATACCCAGATTTCATTGATGTTCCTAGCTTTATAGATGGATTTTTCTATGTATTTTTTTAAAATATATATCTTCGTGCTAAAAAGTCATATATCTATCTAACTTATATTGTCTTTGGATAACTAAGTCTTACCATCTAGTATTTGTTACAATGTATTTTTGTCTGAAGCAGATAACCGTACAGTGCTCATATAATTCTGTCATTCTTTTCTTACTTTAAGGTTCATGGAATACTCACGGAACTAGTTCACAAGGCTATTAATGAGACCGTAGTAAGTCTTCCAACTTCATTGTAGAATGTTACAATTGGCTCTTATATAATTATACAAAGTTACAAGCGTCTTGCCACAATAATCTTCTTCAATCTTTTCCTTCTCCTTCATAATTCATAAATAGAAATTAGTCTTACGATAGAATCACTTGGTCTGTTCTTCACAGGAGCTAAAGCAATACCCCTCTCTCAGAGTGGAGGTGGGGAATGCTGCTATTGAATCATTAGATAGGATGAAGGAAGAGAGCAGGAAAGCAACTCTACAGCTCGTAGAGATGGAAAATAGTTACTTAACTGTAGATTTCTTCTGGAAGCTTCCTCAGGATGTCGAGAAGGGTGGCAATCCGACTCACTCAATCTTCGACAGATACAATGATTCATATCTTTGCAGAATTGGTGAGTGAGAATAACCTCTTAGTGACTTAAGCATGTTCAAATTTTAACAGCGTTCTTTTATCTAATGTATCAGGAACAACTGTGCTGTCTTATGTCAATATGGTATGTGGGAGCTTGAGAAACTCCATTCCAAAGTCTATCGTATATTGCCAAGTCCGTGAGGCAAAACGGAGCTTGCTTGATCACTTCTTCACTGATTTAGGCAAAAAAGAGGTAAACCCCTCACACACACCCCAAAAAAAAACATAATGCTTTTTGGTTAGGATTCTCTGAAATATAAATAGAAAATGAAGTGAATTGTCAGGATCATCTAAAATGTGATCCATTTTGTTTTCTGAAAAACGAAAACTTCACTTAAAGTACTTGGGTGAACAGGGAAAGCAGTTGGGAAAATTGGTGGATGAGGATCCGGCTATCATGCAACGACGCCTCTCCCTAGCTAAGAGACTGGAACTGTACAGAGCTGCTGAGGCAGAGATCGATTCAGTAGCATGGTCAAAATAGAGGGTTGATGGCTAAAAGGTTGCGCCTTTTACCATCTCTTAACATATATAGCGATTTCATTCTTGGTGCAACAATTATTCTTTGTACGATCAACAGATTTTTAGGTAATACGTCCACTCCAGTTTTATTGTAGTATAATTTATATAGTATGTTTGCACTCCAGTATTGCTTCTTTTTCTTTGCAGAAACAGAGGTTTGGGGTTTCAGAGAAGTTCGAAACTCAGTTTTGTTTTCTTAAATTCTGACTTGATTGCAGTAAATTGACTTATCAATCATTCGAGAAAGTGAATAATTTTGTTGCGTTACAAAAAATGCATATACTAAGGGGTGTGTTCGGTTGTGATTAAATTTGTACTATCATATTTGGTTCATATCTCATGATATTAGTTATGACAAACCCATAGTATAATATATTCGGAAGAGCCACGTGGCAGCCAGTCAAGGTAAAAAATGGAGGTGCGGGGAATCGAACCCCGTGCCTCTCGCATGCGAAGCGAGCGCTCTACCATATGAGCTACACCCCCGTTTTGTCTATATCTGGAGGATATGAAAATTTGTACTTAACAAATCCAGATAGATCTGAGTGTTGCGAGAATATAATTAAATTAGAAAAATATTCGATGAACTATATTGGAGAAAATGAAATTGCGTTATTTATTCTCTCATTATTGGCTCGACTGGGGGCTCGTTTCAGTAAGGTTTTTGAACTGTGAGCAGGTCTAGAATAGCGGTGTGCATGGGCTTGCAATTGAAACTTGTAACCTACGATTTTATTACTGGGTTAAACCATTCAACCTGATTCCTTATTGGGTTATACTTCATCCGTCCTCAAATGGAGTCCAGTTTTTTCATTTTAGTCCTCCGCGACTAGGAGTCTCGGTCATTCTCACCATTTATGCGCTGAGTGTGATTACGAGTCATCGACATTGTTGTGTCTCGATGTGAACTAGGTTGTGCCCTAATCTCACACTGCCTCTGACCGTTCGCTAGATGCTTCGTAGTTCGACACCAGCACGCCCACTCATTCATCGTGAATGGCTACGATTCTTATATACGGTCGAGCCTCAAGCCGCTACTCCAACGCCATGCCACACAGAAGTCACTTCTAAGGATTACCACTGCGATTTACATCGCGATCGAGTAAGTCACTTTCCGACACAATGCACTCTAGGATTCAAAAGGAACTAGGGAAATGCGAAGTACAATCAACTTTTATCGATCAATTTAATGGAATTTGGGTCTCGTTCACGATCACTTCACTCGAGCAAGCCCCAAATTCATAATTTTCACATTCTTGGTGTTTGAACTTTGTTTGCATGTACCAAGCATATAAACAACGATCATACAAGACGAGGCAAAAGTGATTTTGGAGTTAGATTTGTTTGCTTTTAGCCATTGGATGCTTATAAAACATACTCACTCTGTCACCCATTAATTGTTCACTTTCACTTTTTACCGTAAAACTAACACGGTTTTTTTCTATTTTTGTTCTAGAATGAAACTTAGATTCCGTGTTTGTACTGAACTTTTTTTTATTCCGTGTTTGGGAGAGACGCATGACCCTCATGCGTCTCCTTTTAATGAAACGCATGACGATTATGCGTCTTTGTGAGAGACGCATGAGGGACATGCGTCTCTCAATTTTTTCAAATTGTGGGATTGCATGTGGCAAAACACCCGACCGGGTGATTTGCACAAAGACACATAATCGTCATGCGTTTCATTAAAGGGATTAAAAGGAGACGCATGAGGGTCATGCATCTCTCCCAAATACGGAATAAAAAAAAGTTCAGTACAAACACGGAATCTAAGTTTCATTCTAGAACAAAAAAAAGAAAAAACCCAAACTAATACTTATACTCCACAAACATTTTAAACTTACTTTCCTTTACATTTATTAAAACTCGTGCTGGAATTAAAGTGGATTGAGGGAGTAATATCTTAAATGAATAAGCAAGCATAATGTGATAAAATTACTCACAACGGGTTTGGAGTTTATCGCAACAAGCAATCGTTTGATTCAAAACCAACTTTTCCAATATACCAACTCCGAAGAGCTATGTGTGGCCAACCCAAGCAGCGATTGACCAAATATGAGATGTCGAATTTTATTCGTTTTTATCTCTGCTTACTTTTCATAGCAGCAGAAATGGGCAACACAATAGTATGACACTAAAATACCTAACATGCCACAAAAACTAACTTGATAGTGCAAAGCGGTGTTGGCGAAGAAGCGTAGGAATATGCACATAAATCATCAATCCGCTAACATGTAGCACACTCAACACTTCAAGTCAAAACTCTTTATAAGCAACTAGTATAGTAGTTACTTCCTCCGTCTCGGCTATGATGGCATACTCTCTCTGTCCTCCCTGTCCCCAAAGAGTATGAACTTTAGGTTTAGCACGGGTTTTAATGCATTATTGGTAAAGTAAAAGAGAAATATATAGAGAAAGTTTTCTAAGTATTATTAGTGGAGAATGAGTTCCACCTCATTAGCGAGAAGAAAGTTCAAAAATTGGAATGTTCACACTCTTTAAGGCCAGACAACAAAGGAAATAGTGCATACTCTTCAAGGACGGAGAGAGTATTTCTTAGTCGGCACGAGATTGTAGGAGTTGTTGGTTAATGTGTTTAATTAGAAAGAGAAAATGTGGATGTAAGTATTAAATAGAGAGAGAAAGAGAGTTGAATATATAATTGGGAAGATAAAAAGTGATTGAGTGTTTTAATTGGAGAGAAAAAGTTTTAAAAATAGAAATGTGTCATCTTATTTGACATAAACTAAAAAGGAAAGTGTGTCATCTTAAGTGGAACGGATGAAGTATAATATTTAAGTTCTTATTTTATTTATCAATGTCTAACTTCAGTATAACTCGACTTAACCAAAAACATTTTCCATCAAGCACCTATACACATCAAAATCATTGGCATTCATATTCACGATTCAGCACATGTAGCAATAACAACAGCAAATTAATATCATCATATAATCACATGTAGCATCGATGGCCACAATAAGGTGTGGCGCCAAAAACCCGTATAAGATGAATAATCATCAAATACCATCACATACGACGATAGCAATACAACAGTCCTATGACATGCCAACTATACCCAATACAATTGACCATGCAGAGGGGCACAACCCATATCCATATACTCATTCTTGCATTTTCATATATTTCATTACCAATTCATTCTACTGCTCATCATATTTCTATATTTTATTCCATAAATTCCTTATCACATGATTAATCATAATTCATCTAGTTAACAATTCACATAATCACATAAATTACACGACGACATTTAATTATCACATAAGAGAAAAACATAGCAAATAGAAGAAGGTAACTATGGAAGGGGATATAACATTTAATTATCTTCATGAAGGGTTCATAGAAGGAGTATGATAAGTTCAAAAAATCTTCAGCTTTGACACTAAATGGAATACCATAGCAAATAGAAAAGTTAACTACGGAAGGGGATATCAAGTTACCAAGTACTGAATCAAATCATAGTATCCAAAATATTGATATCAGAATTGCTTTCTATGAAAGAATTAACCGGGACTTCAAAATCTTTGCTACGCACTGTCAAAATATATCTCAAAATAAAGGAAAGAATGCACCAATATGACTCCAACTCCTTTACTGTATGGTGGAAGAAGCATATACCAGGATCACCACATCCACACAAACCAAGAACAATTTTCAAAGGGAACCTGTGCATTTAAAGATCACGAAGATCAGCACAAGATCAAAGATCCTGGAATATAATTGAGGAAATTTTCACTTATTCCGAAAACTTGCTATTCTATATTGAACAGCCGTGCTTGTGAAAACAACTAAAAGTAACAATCCTTCAGATAGAAGGTATGCCCTATCTCAAAACTAGGATCTGTTTTCAGCTCATACAAAATAACGCTACGGGACTAATCTATGTAAACAATTGAAACCAATGATAAGGATATCTGCTATAGAAGTTTCAGGGGGGTAAATTATTAAGACAGATCAGATACAGGAAAGTTAGAACTAAAGGGTATAATTAGAACTAACCTTTATCAGCTGATCAACATGCTTGATATGCGTATCACGTTTGGATTTTCTGAAATGTAACTTCAATCTCTTCTCGTCCGTCTTGTTGTATTATGTGAATAAGATGATAAATCTACTCATGTAGCATTTGCTGAACTGGTCTCTTTGGAGTCAAAGCTCGGGGAATTAGGAAGTTCTGTATCCCTAACAACTCTACTATACACAACTTTGAATGGTTGTGAACTATATGGTCGTTTGAGAAAACTTAATGGCATTCTCAACATCTGCTTTTTGTTCCTTTTCCCTCTAACTAAAACACTGAATTGTTTCTCACTGTCAGCCTTAAACTGCTGTCTCTGAACATGATAATCATTGCATCTCTCGGATTTTTCAGTTGGACCATTACTGCTATGTAGAAGTTTAACAGGGATCGGTAGACCATGGAACTTGGATTCAATTTCTTCCCCATTACCTGATTGAACCACATCTATATCACGTAAGTTCTCCACTGCCTCTGATGCAGGAAGATCTATTTCTTTCTTAGACTCATTCCCAGAGTCAAGATCCAAAGGTAAAGCCAAATTTAGGTTCTCTGAGATGATGGATTGTTCCTTTTCCTCCAAAAAAGGTTTAGCAATTGGTTCAACCACTGTTGGGGAGGGAAATTCTAATGGATGGCAGCCAGGCCAAAGTGTGACAGGAATGTATTCTTGTGTGTTAGCACGTATATTGCATTGCCAAGCGAATTGACCGTGATGAAACTGGTTGCTGGTTACTTGAAAAGTGCTAGGTGGTAGGGACTGGGCCTGTGTGTAAGGAGGGTACATCAAAGGTAAGGGGTGGAGCATATTTGGTGTTGTTGGCGGCGACGGATAGGGGTGGTGGGGTGAGGAAATTGGACTGGGTAAAAGTGTAGCATGACCTTGATGAAGTCCCATATTCATTGGCCAAGGACCAACTGGTTGAACAGCTCCTGGACCAGAAGAGAGAGAAATATTCATAGGCAATGGTGCAACATGTGGACTAACGACTGATGGATTGTACGGAGCTGCTAAAGCTGACAACTTCTTGTTAGAAACTTCTCTTGAGTCACCTTGACAAGCCACTGGAAGTTTTGATTTCTGTTCTTCCACCCCTTGCAAAGTGGTTTCCGAATCATCATTCGATCTATTAGAGATCAATAGATCTTCAGTACAAGTAGCAGTTTCCAATGACGAGCCAGCGCAATTTGGCACATTATCCATGTCGGTACCTAGCTCTTCGTGTTGACTGGACTCATGATTGCTGGACTGCACTTGTACCATACACTCAGATACAACCACCGAGTTTTCATGATTCTTTGCAGTTTCCTCTTTCTCTTCAAGAGCTTCATTTTCATTTTTCAGTTGATCTGTGGAACCCATGACAATATCCTGAATGTTCCCTTCCTGGTCGTTTTGTGTACTTATTTCCACAGACGCGGATTTTTCCTGGGCCCTTTTGTTCTGTTCTTCAGGTTCAAGTACTCTGTTATAATGCGCATCATCCTCAGGATGTCTCACTTGCAACATAGATATGGTACCAGGTGGTGCCAGAGCTACTTCCTTATATGAGGGAGATTTACCAAGACTTACTATTGAACTTCTCTTAGCAACAGTTCCAACCTCTTTCTGTGCAGATACTGGCCTTGAGTCTGTTGGGGAGCATAATGTCTCGTCTTCATTTTTAGAGTTCCCCCCTGCACCATCCATGGTGGATGGAGACACCGACTTCACTCTATATGCTACAGTTTTCACAACTCTCCGTCCATACTTAGCCCCTGGCGATGAAGTCTTTGCTACATAGTATTCTGCTATGCTTCCTGCAGGAACTGCTCGTTTCTTTAAAACATAAATTTTTCCACTTTGGTGGTTATTCTTCAGTGTGGCATGATCCAATTCAGTAACAAGATCTTTCTTCTGGTGATTTAAAGTCTTAGTTCCATTCTGACGTCGCTGCCTTAGCCGTTTTCCAAACAAGCCGGACGATCTTGGTTTTTGAACTGGCTGCCAGCCGTCTTCTCCTTCAGCATGTGTTTCAAGTGATACATCACTGGACTCAGGAATTCGGATTTCAAGGTTTCCAGGCTGGACGGGATTTTCATCAGGAAATACTTCCACAGTGTCTTCAAACTGAACTGGCCAAGCATTGTTCACTGCTGCATCAGTGTCAGAGACATGAACTTGTTTATCTTCCTTAGCCTCCACTGCAAAGGCACCTGTCGGAGGAACCTCAGTATCTGAGATGGCTAGATTGTCATGGACGACTTTCTCCATAGCCTAAAAATCAACCAGATAAAAACATGGAAATAAGATTTTTACATAGAAATTTGAGAGCCTTATATGAAAAGCATATTTATTTGTTGTGCTAAAAAGAAAAGCTGCATTCCTTTAGCCGGAATGGCTACTTGGGTAGCTAATTAGAAGCGTGAGCAGCCACAAGCCCTCGATTTTATAGAGAAGATTTATCTGCCTTATCTGGATGGATATATTCACTTGCATAAAACAATCAACTAGAATAAATAAGAAAAACCTTTGCAATGTAATTTCTTCTCTTTGATCCAATTGCATCTTTCCCTTTAGCATCCTGACTTGGATTTATGTAGTCAAGCAAATCTGATACACTGGCAATAACAATTGTGAGTAACTGAAAGACTGATCTAGGTTTCTAATTTGATCATTATCCAATACAAGAAGCCTTGTTCAATTTGAATTGGTGAGAGAATGTATGCACATCACATTAAAAGAAAGTTACAAAATGAAGGATTTGTATTCTCTATTGCATCACCATGATTGCTCTTGCATGACCACCGAATCCAAAAGTCAAAACTATTTACTAAGAGGACCATTTAATAGCACTAATTGGTGAACAATCATGTGCGTAAGAGTTACTTTGCTACTGAAGCCCCCTGGTGTCCTTAAATTTGAACTTAGGATATATTATTGGTCTTGATCTCACACTATAAAGAATGACCAAAACTAAGTCTTCCATTTAGTATAACTGACGACAATGTTATACCTATCTAAAAAGATGCTTAAATCAATAATTATGCAATCCAAACTAACGAACAGAAGGAAGGAATAATATCTGCAAATGGGAGTGCTCTAAATATACTCAGTTAAGGGTGTTAAATATGGCTCTACAAAAGGGGTCAGTCAGCATTGCAGAAAAATTAAATGCATTGATTATATGCCAGATCCCATAGGTTGATTTACCTTAGGTGGCCCTTGCTGGCTATAGAAGCATCTGGCTTCCGTGTCCCATTTCGAGCAGCTTCTTGCTGCTCAAAAGCCTTGGATTCAAAATATTCAAGCCATGCAGCTGCATCCTGTAGCATACACAAATAAAACCCAGTGTTCAATTAAACTTTCTGTAAAAGTTTGTGAAAGATACATTTGCAACCAGAAACTATAGTAAGGAGATGAAGAATCTCTGGAACTTAAAGGAAAAACTGTGCAACATAGCATCAACTGTCCCCTTGATTATCCAAGCAAAATGCAATGTAATTAGCAAAAGAACTGGTATCAACTTATCGCATCTTGAGGAATCATAGATACTAATACCTGTGTCCGGAGGTCCTCTGGTCCCAGCTTTGCCCTAAGTATTTGTAATGTTGTCTGTTCATGCTGAACACTTAAAGGGTATGCTTCCATCAATGAGAGGGCTATGGCAATGGCATGATAACTTGCAGCTGTCTGAAACGATTAAAGGATTAAGCATATTTTTATCTGAAGCATACAAATCCCAAGCTTAAAAAGATTATAGAAATATTATTAATTTATGTGCATATTTTGAAGTAAAAGAAAACACACCAAAAGTTTTCAGTTGATAGGAAAGATGGTTCAAACAAAGTTTCAGCAATCAAAGAAAGTAAGAGCAGTGATTTCTAAATATCACTAGTATTGGGGCAATGGAACTATAAAAATATCATTTGGAAGCAAAAAGAGTACGTATTCTAATTGTGGCTATTATCACGTTAAAGGAAAAAAATCACAGAAGTATACAAGAAGAATACAATAATAAGAATTTTAAATGATTAGCTAAATTTGCACAAAACCTGAATATGGTCTGGGCCAAGAAGTTTTTGGTTGCATTTCAGTGCTTTATGAAGATATCTTAGGGCAACGTGCACATTACCCAGGCCTTCCTCCATCATAGCCACATTTATGTATGTTGCCGCAGTGTTTGGATGTGATGGGCCACAAGTGAGATGTAAGAGATACAATGCTCTCTTCACGTATCTAAATGATGGAAAATCAAAGGATTATCATCACCATGTATCAATCATCAAACATTAATATAATTATAGGTTAAACCTAGAGAGATCAATGTCTCAGTATTTTATTAGACTTTCATTATTCAGACTCAGAATTATTTTAATCGTAGTTGCCAAAAATCTGAAATGCATTGAAGTAAATTCACATATAAAGATACTTAAAGGAAAGGAACTGTCCCTGTTGTTTAATCTTACTTATATCATGTCATTGGGAGTCATATATAATTTTGGAAAATGCAAAAGGTTTATCTTTGTATCAAAAAAAGCAAAAAGTTCTTCCAAATTTTTAAAATGGAACTTCACGGGTAGGAATTCGTTGAATAATTTCAGCGTAAATGGCACCAGGCAATTAACATACTTGAGGGCCAATTCCGTGTGTTGTAGTCTGTAATAAAAAACAGCAAGATCCCCATAACTTTTCATCGTATCCGGATGATCAAGACCTAGCTCTCGTTCATTGATGTCCAAGGCTTTTTGCTGATAGATAGTGGCCTGTACTTAATGAACAAAAGACTTCAGTACTGAAATGGACATGTAACATGCAAACATAATACGTTAAATAAACTTCAATATTTCTCTATATGGAATCATGATATAGTACAAAAGATTGAGCAAGGACCTGGTTGAAATCTCCAGTGTGATATAAAACAACTGCAAGAAGGCTGTAAGCACCAGCTGTCATGCGATGATAAGGACCACATACTGCTACCAACTTTGCAAGGGCCTAAAGTGATTGATAAATTACAACTGTTTAACTCATTATCCAAAAACCAAAGCAGTAGCTATAGATTTAAATCAGGTTTTACAGATTGTTTATTCTGAATTGTGTTTTCGGAGTTTATCAACACCAAAGGAGAAAAGAAGGCAATGCATAATTTTTGACCCAACTGCTGGTCTGGTCTCCATGTAGAGAACATTTGCAAGGAAGCCTGACAAACATTAATCCCCAAAGGATTATTGTCACGTTACATATGAATTATGAAATAGTACCTTTGTTCCATAGCTAACAGCATCTTCAAGTTTTCCTTTATCCAAGGCTGTTTTAGAGGATTCTAAGAGCTGCCGTCCATCAGCAGATGAGCAGGCTGCTTGCTACAGTAAACATATGACATTTCTTTTTAAGTGAAAACTTCATAGATGGAAATGTGAAATTTCAAAATCTACTTCATTATTGTGGATAGGGGATCCAATCCAAGCTCACCTTATGCACTGGTACAAGGCTCACTATATCTTCCTTCTGAAAAGGGCGTGCAGATTCCATATCAAAGTCTCTTGGTACAAGCTCAATACCCACCTAAGGAACAGAGCAAGTCAGGCCTTCAAAGCATTACTATCATGTGAACTCTTTCCTATATTGTCTGAATCAAACAAAATATTGCCTCTTTCTATAGTTTCTTTCTGCCAACTAGAGGGTTTGACTTAGTAATTTAGTTTGTTATGTTCATCTAACCAAACAACCTAATTTGACATCTCGGTTTTGGGCTGGTGTTCTTGATAGATAATCTGATTCAGAGCTGCAAAAAATATATAAATAAAAGTATTTGGTGGGTACATCAGCAAACTTCATGCTTTGAAAAGCATATGCATAAAAATACTTTTCCATCTTGTATTCTTTGAATGGACTTAGATATCTTGCTTGATTTGAACCCTACAGATTTATGCACGTCGGCACATTGGTGAATAATTTAAAAATATAGGTAGCAAGAGAGTCTGTATGTCCACCGATTACATGTATGCACATTTGTTCACCTTATGTTAGAGGCAGTTTCCAGTATATTCCTACAACTAGTGACATCTGGTGATCAGGTCATATTTAGTTTTCTGGACAATTTTCACTATGTAAATCATCATGCATGAAAGAAATAAAGAAGTTATGCATTAATTGCATTCCAATTTCCAGAATAAATTAAATGGAACAGACCATAGTTAATTTTTCAGGCTTAAATCTGATATACCTTATGGCATAAACCACGAAGGATTGCAAACTTTCTGATATCCTCATAGTTTAAATTCTTTATATTCCACTCATAGCGCTTCAGAAGAAACACTTCAAGCCAATTCCACACAATGGAATTGACACCAGAAGGCTGATCTGGTTGTACATTTTCAGGAATTCCAAGCATTAAATTCAATGCCGCTGCAATTGCTGCTGCCATTTTCGCAGGCTTCTGAACTGCAGATATTACTGCCTGCAGGATATGCTTAAAAGCGCGTACTATCATTTCATGTATGCAAAGAGATTGCACATGTGATAACTTTTCTGAAAGCTTAACCTGGAAAAAAGAAACATTAAGTGAAAATAATTAGGTTATACTCAAGTAAGATTATATGCCAGGATCTACTTCATCCAAATAGCAAGTAACGATAACAACATATGCAGACTAAAGGACAAGTCATGCATCCGAGCCTGGGTCGATGGTGATACTAATAGACAATGTCCTAGTGATAAACATATCAGAAGGAACTGTAAAAACGTACAACTTGTCCAAGGGATCGCATCCGAAGACCTCTAGTATGCATGAAGTCTGTCAATGTCCGACCATCTACTGGTGAGAGCTCTAAAGAACCAAAATCTGCAACCTGTTATCCATGAAAAGTGTCACTCGGAATATAAATGGTACAACCAATTTGATTTATATGGAAGGATATATATAGTTACCAGTTTTGGTAGCGCTACATCATCATAATATTTTTGGGATAGCTCAATCAGTTCGTGCAGCGACTGTCAAGATAAATAGCAGTCAAAAACATGTTTCAACATTGGAAGTAGTATACTCAACCCACATATATGAAACGCTACCTTTGAATGAAGTTCAGTCTCTGACTCTTTTAATCGAGAGAATGCAGCATCAGATAACATTGATTTTAACATAACCTCATTTTCACTTGCACCGTTATCAAGCTGAGATTCTATCACATTCAATGCTTTTTCAACTTCATCCTTCACTTCATCAGCAGAAGATTTTAAATTCTCATTCTGTTGGTCTGCAGTATTTCCGTCCAAAGTCTTCTTTCTATTTCTAAGGGATTTAAGCGGTGTTCCTAGTCCCTCAACCTTCATTTCATTTTTGGTCTTCTCACTAGGCGGTTTCTTCTCTTTTTCTGTTTTCTTCTGATCTTGTAAATGCTGTATCCAGCAGGCTCCAAGTTCCCATCTCACAAAAGCATCCAGATCATGTTCTTCTTGCCGAAGCTCTTCAAGACTCTCTTGCAGCAGTCTCTCAACAAAAGCTTGGGAAGATTCAAGTTGCTCAGATTCTAATGTTCGAGAATGTGCCGATGCTTTATTTTGTTCAGTTGTAACATTTTCATGTAGTAATAACCTTAAACTGCAAAATATAAGGTCAAAGTAAGGGCTAATTAAATCAAAGACAAAAAGATAGAAAACTCAAATAAGATACGCGATAAGATACTTTAAAATCCATGCTTGCATAATCAACTTCTTTTGTGGATCCAAGGTGGAGGTGAAGGAAAAAATTGTGTAAGGCAAAGAAGTATCAATAGTAATTAATGTGCTACTAAACATAATTACAAGAAAGAGTATAGCATACAAACCTATCAATATTTAGGGAATTAGCACCACCATCAGGCTGGTCAAGAAGCTCTTGGCTTCGTAATGGAGTATTTGCACTGGCATTGTCAATCCCTTGAACTTTCACGCATGCAATATAGCCACAATACCTCACATTCACAACACCTAAAGTGGCAATATCCTGCAAATGTTTATTCAATAAAAGTCCAATCTAAAATAAGCAAGATAAGAATGGACAACAGCAGTACTTCTACCATTCCCCTGAGTTTCTTACATGAGCAGCTGTATTTTCATCAGCTGTGATCCCCTTAAGCAGGTTTCTTTCTCCCAGTTTCTTGTCATCCAATCCTATAGCTTGTTCTCCATCAATCTTAGTATCAATTTTGCAACTAGCACTAGATGCATCTTTCATGACAGTTATGCTCAAGTCTCCAACTTTCTCTGTAAAGACAATTCGACTATTTGAAGCAGAATGAGCTGATTCTAAAGTTCGCATTACATGTTTCACAGCCGCAATGGCCTTGAATATTGCAACATCGACAAACAAACTGTGAAGAAGGAATGCATTTCTATCTCTAATTTGCCTCTCCTCAGCAGTTTTGCATGGCATAGATGCAAGAAACAACAGTTCATTTGCATAAGGTAGCAGGTCACTTTTGCCATCTCTGCCTAGACCACCTCCATTGCCTCCCCAGTTTTCATCTTCTGTGGGCAGAGGGGGAAATGTAGATGGTGATTGTGCAGCTATGGGCGGAATAAGCCACGTGTTGGCTCTGAAGCCAAAGGGGAGGTTTCCAAACTGCAGTAAGAAAATATCAGGTCACATATATTCTGCAATACAATGCTGTGAAGGAAAATCTTCTAAGATGACAGTTTATCAGTGAAGCTGCAGAGAAATTAGGAGTAGTATGCCGTCTACCTTATTCCTTTCTGAGAATGCTTTCATGAGTTCATCATAAGCCTGAAATGCATAAATTAAGGTACGTCAAATCTCATAAATATTTCCAGCCTTTGAAAGGGAACAGTTATACTCCAACAAATGTTCAGACAACAAATGGAACATTGTTGACCAGAAACACATATTTAGCCATCTTGACCTGTCATCTGTCAACCTGGCAAGCAAGTACTATCTAGCTGAGGCCATTCTTACAAGGATTCTGGGAACCCCAGTTCAGTGGTCCACCAAATTTTGTTTGGGCTCCCAAGTACCTCAGATATAAGGAAGTAAAGTCTACACAGCTCAACTCTATGAGACATAACTGAAAGATTTACATCCATTTCAATTTAAAGTTGACAGGAGCTATGAAACTCAAAAACTCTTATGTGCTGTGTGCATAGACAAAATTGGAATATTAAATATGCATGTCAAGTTTAAGTCCCATCAATGAAGGTTAGAGTGCTTACATTATCAAAGGCTCTACTGAGTTGTCTCAGCAGGTCAACCAGATTGTGACAAAAAAACTGCTGCTTTCCAGTGCCATAAAAACCTTTCCTTGAAGCTTCTATAAAAATCAATTTCCCATTGCATAATTTTACCTGCAAACAAACGTTGCTCAAATTCATGCATTAAAAGCTCAGCAAATTCATGCGATAGAAACATTTCTCACCTCAAGAGAGAAAAGGTGATCATCACCAGAAACTTCATCGATGCTTTTCCTCTCCGCTCTCCTTATAACTGCATAAAGGATTTTATAAGTATACACCTCATATACTAGTCGAAATCTCTAAGAAGAAGAAGTCTATGAGAAAGCAAGAAACTAAAGAACCGGACACACATAAAGCAACGTCATTAGTTAAAATCTGTGTTAAATTTAACAAAATAGAACAATGCATCAACTTTGCACGGCAGAACTCGAATTCGTTTTCACATCTTAACAGATGCTTTGCATAATTCATGATGAAATACACCAACAAACAGTTGTTATCTACCATTACTTGCACATCAGTCCTCCGATCATACTCAGTTTTTTCTAGTACAAACACCACCACGCAGTATCATTATGCACCTCCAAACAAATTTCGTTGTATTATCAATCACATATGCTTCAATTTCAGGCGCAGATTTCACAATATCAAGTTCAACTGTTTCAAAGGAAACAGAACAAAACTACACAATTGAAGTGATTGGATAGGTAATTCCAGCTGATAAAAATGCAAAGAGACGGCGTACGAAAAAGCGGTAGACATTACATTGAAGAGGAGGCGTGAGGTGAGACAGAGAGAAGAACTCGTAGAAGCTCCCGAGCTTCGGAGAAGTGTTGCTCATCTCTCCTTCTCGATCAATCGCAGCTGCAGATCCTTCCTTCGCCTCCGACTCCGCCGGCGGCGGCGGAGAACTCTCTTTCTTACTCTTAGCGCGGGGAGACTTGATCGCTTTCTTAGAAACCTTGCCGTCTTGAGATCCACGGCCATCCTTTCCCTCTTCTCCGCCCTTGGAAGATGCGGCGGGAGAAGAGCCCTTTGCCGCCGACGGCCCAAACGACGTCGTGCAAGCGACGATATCCAGAAGCCGTCTAACGTGCGCCGTGGCGCTACCTTCATCGTAGTCCTCTGCGAGGGCAAAAAAGAGAATTAGCACCTTTTAGTTGGTACGACGCCGTATTGGTAATTTCATGTTTTTATTTTTGCAATTTTTTAATATTACCTTCCACAAGAGTGAGGGTACAGGGTTTCAGCGCGGCCACGTCCACCGTATCTTTTAATCGTGGGCCCCTCACCTATTTATGTAACAAAATAATGTAAAAAGTAATGAATTTTGTTTCCAACAAATTCCACTTTGGGAATGATATGCAGAATGCAGATATGGGATGACATTTTTAGCTAATTCAGAAAATCATTCATAGATAAGCATATATTTTTTGGATACTATTTTAATTATTTTGGCAATTAATGAAGGATAGCAGAGCATCAGCTGCCAATTTTTTATACTAGAACACTATGATGAATAATAGAATATCAATATAAAAACAACTAATTTTAAATAACAATAACAATAATCAAATATATAAATCAGCGTATATGAACAAAAGAATTATTTTTACTAAAAATTCTACAGAAGGTAAACATGATAAGCCACTTAATTACCTCGTGAGATAAGGAATAGTTAGTGATGTTGCTCGTAATAGTACTAACAGATAACAATCGACGAACGTCTATAATTCTGTCGGTAGAAATTCCCTGCATTAAATTCAAAAATAAAAATTAAGATTATATATATTGAATCGCTGCGATACAATCATTTAAGGCAATTATGTCATCTGTTTACATTAAAATGTAAGCTTAATTCCTTTTCTATTTGTGTTTTTTTTTTCACCACCGGTGTAGGCACTAGGCAAATTTATACGTATTAAAATTCTTGCACTATTAAAACTATTTTTCATGTACAATACTACTATATTTAACATAATAAAGAAAAATATATTAAAAGAAGAAAAAGAAGAAGACACGCCGAGTAATGTTTATTTTGTGTTGGTCATTCGAATTTGCAGAATATATCGGTGTGCATATCTAAATGGAGTACTTGATTTTATTTAATTTTTTATCCTTTTATATTTATTTGAATACATTTACGTAACAGATAATAGCATGTTACAAACCTTCAAAATAACATTAGTCTCGTCCGGTAGATTCACTTTTATATCCACCACAACGGGAAGAACTGCAAAAATATAAATTATTGGTTTATTAATAACTACATGTGAATATAGCAAAATACTATAGAAATATAACATGGCAATTAAAAATTATACATAGTGTAAATATAATACTTACCCTTTTCTTCTTTCTTCTTCTTGTCTCCCTTGGTCTTGCCACGCCCACTCTTCGGTGCCATTTCCAAGCTCGAGCTCTCGACTTGTTTACTTGATACGACAGAAGGCTCACTGGAGTATTTGTATATTATTAAAATTGAAAGATATATTTATTATATGCGTAATTCCACATGAAATATTATTTGCAATAATCTACCATACGTAGTTACGTAGCACATTAAATTTAACTTGTTACAGTGTTAATTGGTACTTCTAGTATTTTTGTAGAGGAGAAACAATAAGTTTAAAATACAAAATTCAAATTTATTACAGCACCCAATAAAAGAATGGGATTCTGACAGCTTAGGATCCAAAATTTAATGGAACAAGTTATTTAATGCGGCTTTGAATATCCAACAAAGTAAGAATGAGGAAAGAAAAGTACTAACCAGTAGCAGAAGGTTGTAACCTGCTGCTGCGTATAGCTGTTGCAGTTTGCAGAGGTTTATGTAAGGTTTAAGAGTTTAGATGGTAATGAAAAAAAGTGCACCATTAAAGAGTTTGTGTTGAAGCTTTTCACGTATTTAGAGAGAGGGAGAATGGAAGAAGAGCAAAGAGGAAGAGATATAGAGGGAAGTGGGGTGTGATAAGGAAGGAAGGGTTGAGATTTAACAGTCAGAATTATAGTGGCATTTTGTGGCAGCTTCTGTCCATAGGCAGTCATTATATTTTCTTTATAGTATTTCATTTCCACCTAAATTATTTTCTTATTGTAAGTATTTTACTAAATTTATATTCCCAATTATATATAGCGAATAAAGATAGGATTATTATTTATATATATGTTCGGCCTTAGGAATTGTCACAGTGGTAAACTGTTTGACGAGTATCATTAATTGACATTTATCTATTGCACGATTCTTAATTTTAATTGAGGTTAAAAAGTTATTGCGTTTATTCAGTTACGATTCATTATGATTGTTCATCTAAAATTAAGTTATGAGATTATTATAGTTGTAGTAATGATTATGACTCGTATCATATGATTATTCATCTATGATTTAATTTCATAAACCAAAACAAACATTCAGTTATGAGATATACTCTTGTAAATCAAACGGCCCAATTTTGTATACGTGCTCAGCTCAAGATTACTAAATCAGTTCTTATTATAAGCAACATTTTGTGGTATAGAATTTTGTATTTTTCATTGCTTAATATGTTTATAGAATGTTATATATTAACGATAGTTCTTCATTTACTTTATAACGAATGAAATTTCAACGGACTTACCTATTATATTAGATAGAGGATAAATGTCTTATCAATTGAGTTAGTGCTTGGTGTTGGAATCGTATGTCCGGTCAAAGGACTTTGACCAATAATATTTCTAACGAGACATTTAATTTTGTGAAATTAAATGATATAGCGTCTATCTACGTTCGGAGTAGATGACCGTGGTATATTCATTTTCTCAAATCCATTTTCCGGTGAGTGAGAAATAATGGATTAAAGTCGTGCAAAATTGCGAACTATTTAATTGAGTTGTGAGAGAATTCATGGGTTAATTAAGTGAGTTAATTATCCCACATTGAAAGTAACAAGCTTATTAAACAAGTATTTAATAAGAAGGATTGTTACATGTAATAATTCTAGTGGACTATGATGGGCTATAGAGCCCACACGCGCGCGCCGCCGTCCGCCCCCCCGCGAGCCACGTGCCCGAGCCCGTGTCCTTGGACTTGGCAATTGGTCTTTGGGGCTTGGTCCTTGGGCTCGACCCAAGGTTGGTTGGTCTAGTTCTTTTTAGAGCACCAACGTTTCCACGTTAGCGAGCCAAGCGGGATGACACCTCGTCAGTATGACGCGGTGAAACCTACATGAGTGACACGTGATGAAGTCCACGTCGTGAACGTACCTAGACGCGCAGCGTATCCCGATACGTTCGTCCAGGGTCAGTCTATCCAGCTCTCATAACGCCTTGTAACGGTCGGCGGTTACAGCCTCGCCATGATGACAGCCATCATGGCTGGTTGACCCCTGCAGTGGACTGAGCCTATAAATAGGCTAGTCATTCCATACATCTGTACACCAATTCACAAGCATGCACAACATAAGCTCTATCCCTCTCTACTAGGGGTGTCGAAATGGGTAGCGGGTAACGGGTAATCCCGAACCCGACCCGTTACCCGCCGGGTATCGGGTACCCGTTACTCGACGGAATCGGGAAACGGGGCGGGGTCGGGTATAATAATTTTGGGTTTTGCGGGTATCGGGTATCCCGATACCCGACCGGGTAATCCCGATAGTCCCGAAAATACCCGATATATATATTGACATTTTATAATTTTTTATTTTAATACTTGCTCTCCATGATGTAATTTTTTTAATATTTTACATGGCTTAATCTCAATTCTCAACAAAATTAAATAATAATAAAAAGTTTCAAGTGAGACTATTACAAGTACTCCCTCCGTTCCACAGTAATAGAGGCATTTCATTTTCTGCCCTCGTTTTGAAAAAATGATATTAAATAGTTAAAGTGGAGAGAGAGTAAAGTAAGAGAGAGAATAATGTAGAGAAGAGTCTTATCTACAATATTCTCTCTCTTACTTTACTTTTTCTCCACTTAAACTATTTATAATTATTTTTTCAAAATGAGTGCGCAAAATGAAATGCCTCTATTACTGTGGAACGGAGGGAGTAGTATTTTTTAAAAAGCATCTAAAATATACAAATAATATTTAAAAAAAGAATATTTCAAAAAAAATGTTTCGGGTCGGGTACCCGCGGTGTCGGGTGAGGGATACCCAACTCGGGTATTGGGTAATACCCGACTAAATGCGGGACGGGTATCGGGACTAACTTTTCGGCCAAAATCGGGTGCGGGTACCAGACTCGTCGGGTGCGGGCACCCGCGGGTACTCGTTTCGACACCCCTACTCTCTGCATTTTCTTTTCTATCGAAGCTCTGTCATCTCCTCCATCCAGTTCGCCGGAGCTCTGCTGATAGCGGTGCTGCTTCATCAGAGATGAAAGTAGTTTTATCTTTGGGGACGACACGACAATCCGAGAGCACTACCGGGGCGTATCTCGTCTTCCGGAAAGAGGCCTCCTCGACTCGGCTTATTTCCTCCTTTACGATTTACTGTTTCTATTTCCACTTTATAATTTCGTTTCAGTTGTTCCTTTGTATTCCTTCTTTTTAGTTGTATTACGCCCAGTTTTATCTCTTGTAATCCAGAAACCAACAATCACAAGATGAGATATAACTTGCCTTTGAAGGAATTTGGACATAACTGAACCTAAAAACTTTCGAAACTTAAAACATTTGCTGGAGATGTCGACTGAATCCAACACTGTCGCTACCACCACCGCCGCCGCAACTCCTCCACCATGTCGACCACTGCACTGTTCAACACGTCATCGAATACGACAATGATCCCAACCCCTGGGTTAACCTCTTTATCAACACTCTCATGGGGGTTTTCGAACCCCTTTGAGCCCACTGTTGGATCCACTTCGAGTGGGTAGGTTGGTTCCACTTTTAGTGGTTCCATCGGATCCTTTATTGGATCGAGTGTTGGGGCCCTTGGGTCTAACACGGGTGCCGGTTCCTTCGGTGCCGGTACGACCATGGCGGGCTCTATGCCCAACATGAATGGTGGGGGCTCTATGCCCAACCAAGTTGTTGGCTCCTTCGGGGGCAATGAGATTGGTTCCTTTCATGAACCAAGTGCGGCAACTTTGGCACCAAGAATGATGCCACCCGCAGAGAAACCACCAAAGTTTGGAGGATCTGACTTCAGAAGGTGGCACCAAAAGATGTTTTATTTAACGACATTGGGCATCGTGAATTTCCTCATGGAAGACGAGCCGCCTGCGCCAAGTGATCAAGAGACAATGTTCGAAGTCTTGACGGACTATGAAGCTTGGCGAAAAGGAGATTATCTTTGTAAAAATTTCATTCTAAGTGCTTTAGATGATAGTTTGTACAATGTATACTCCGTTGCAACCACATCAAAAGAGATGTGGGAAAGCCTAGAAAAGAAGTATAGTATCGACAATGCTGCAGGTACTGAGAATGTTGTAGTAGCCAAATTCTTTGACTACAAAATGGTCGACTCTCGGCCCATCATGGAACAAGTTCAAGAGTTCCAAATGCTCATCCACGCACTTGTGGATGAAGGGATGACCTTGCCCGACAACTTTACAAAGTGCACGATCATTGAGAAGCTTCCTCCTAGTTGGAAGGACTTCAAGAGCTATCTCAAACGCAAGCGAAAGAAGATGACCCTTGAAGGCTTGATCGTGAAATTGCGCATTGAAGCTGATATGCGCAAAAGTGACCAAAAGGCTAAGGGTTTTAGCCCACTTGAAGCCAAAGCCAACTTGTTGGAATGGGGTGGTCCCTCCAACAAACGTCCTCGCCCAAATCAGAAGGATAAAGGGAAGGGGAAACTGCCTGCGAAGAAATTTGAAGGCGAGTGCTACAAGTGTGGCAAAATTGGTCACTTTGCCAAATACTGCCGCAGCAAGAAGGAGAAGTCGGCTGCCCACGTCATTCAGAAGGAGTTCAAGGACTGGTATGAGAATGACCTCGTTGTTGTGGTCACCGAAGAAGTGAACCTTGTTGATAACAAGGGTGACTGGTACATTGACACCGGCGCTACTGCTCATGTCTGCTCTGACAAAAGCAAGTTTGTCTCCTACACTGCTGTTGAAGGGAGGAAGATCAACATGGAGAATCAAGCATCATCCGAAGTCATCGGCATTGGCAACGTGATTCTCATGATGACATCTGGGGTCTCAATCACTTTGAAGGATATGCTGCATGTCCCGGACATCCGCAAGAAACTAGTGTCAAGATCAATACAAGTTAATAAGAGGTTTAAACTTGTATTTGAGTCTGATAGGTTTGCATTGTACAAGTTTGGAAAGTCACTCAGAAAATGTTATGTAACCGATGGACTTTTCAAGCTTAGTGTGGCTACACGCCTTGTCCCAAAGCCATTGGCTAATAATAATAAAGCATCTACTTCCTCTTACTTGACTAAATGTTCGAATTTGTGGCATTGTAGATTGGGACATGTAAATTCAAAAGCCATTAAAAGATTAGTAAATTTAGATTTACTAAAGGCTAATGAAGTGGATACCCAAGACAAATGTGAAATATGACTTGAAGCTAAAATGACCAAGTTACTATTTCACTCGGTTGAACGGAGCATAAAACCCCTTGAATTAATTCACACGGATGTATGTGATTTAAAGTTGGTGCAAACTAGAGGTGGTAAGAAGTACTTTATCACTTTTATAGATGATTGCACAAGATATTGCTACAATTATATTTTAAGAAGTAAAAATGAAGCAATTGAAGCGTTCAAAAATTATAAGAACGAAGTAGAGAATCAACTTGGTTGTAAAATCAAAACGGTTCGAAGTGATAGAGGAGGCGAATATGTAGCCCCGTTTGAGGAGTTATGCAATGAAAGTGGTATAATTCATCAAACAACTGCTTCATACTCACCACAATCAAACAACTGCTTCATACTCACCACAATCAAACAACTACTAGACATCACCACGGTTCGGGAACCAGCGGTTCACGGTTCGGAACCGCCGGTTCCGGTTCAAGATTTTCTTGAACCTAAACCGGCCTGTCCTAGCTTGGACGGTTTCGGTTCTTAAATCGTGAACCGGAGGTTCACGTCAAGGTCCGGAACCGCCGGTTCCGGGCGAGTTCGGGACCGGTTCGGGACCGGTTCATGTTTATTTATTTTATTTTATTTTGTTAAAATTGTAATTCAAGTAAAAAAATGTAAATATACTTGCATAAATAAAATTAGAATAATGCGATGTACAAATGCAATTTTATTGATACAAATTTCAACTATATTACAAATTACAAATTACAACTTAAAATTTATAAATTACAACTTAAAATTTACAAATTACAACTGAAAAATTATAAATTACAAAAGACTTAAAGTCTTGAGTACAATTTACAAATTACATATTCGAAACAAATGGGAGAAAAAAGAAATAAAGGAAAAGGACTTGAGCTCAACTTAAATTTAAAATTTAAAATTTAAGTTGAGATGCCTATGTATCCTCAATGCTCAATTGCATTTTGGAATCAAAGTCAATGTAGCTCTCTTACCTTGCTTACCTATTTGGCTTGATCGGAGGAATTAGCCTACTCTTCGTCGGGGAAGTAGTCTTGGTCGGGTTGTACTACTTGATTGTCCAAATCCGGTTCTTGGTCCCTAATTTCGGCGGAGCACCAATCATCAAGTAACATGGTGGCTTCCATGTTTTGCCCGGTGAGTCTACTTCTTCTGTCGTCCAAGACGTTGCCTCCAACACTAAAGGCGGACTCGACGGCGACAGTGGAAGTCGGAACGGAAAAGATCTCCTTGGCCATTGATGCAAGGATGGGAAAATCTTTCTCGTGTGATCCCCACCAATCTAGGACGTCGATTTGTTGGGGAACGGGACCTCCTTCTTCTTCATTGAAAGAAAAATGTGAGTCAAAATATAAATCTAACTCACTTGTCGAATTTGACGTCCTTCCTCCGCTGCTGTAGCCGTATGGTCCGCCGGTTTCAAAATTTTAAATTTTTGAAAAACCGGCGGAACCACCGGTTTACCGCTGGAACCGGCGGTTTTTTGGACGGAACCGCCGGTTTCGTCAACGGTTTCTGACGAAAACCGGCGGTTCCGCTGACGGTTTCTGAAAAGCCTAGTGTGTAGGTCGGAAATAGGCATGAAAAGCTGCCGGAACCGCCGAACCACAGGTTCGGAACCGGCGGTTCCGACGAAACCGACGGTTCCGACGAAACCGACGGTTCAAAACCGTCGGTTACGGTTTGCGCACAATTGGAACCTGAACCGGCCCGGGGGAACCGGCGGTTCCGGGCACGGTTCCGGTTCGGTTCGGTTTGGGGACGTCTAGCTCCTACTTACTTCAGGATTACCCCATAACATGTGGGGGAGACTATCTTGACAGCCAACTATATCCTAAACAAAATCTCACTCAAAGGAAATGGCATCACTCCTTATGAGTTGAGGAAAAAAAGGAAATCATCCTACAAATACCTCAAGTGTGGGGGTGTTTGGTGAAGGTGATGGTTCCCCTGCCCAAATAAGTTATAATTGGCCCTAAAACAGTTGATTGTATATTCATTGGATATGCACTTAACAGTAGTGTATATCGATTCGTTGTTCAAAAGTCTGAAATATCGACTATAACAGTAGGAACAACAATCGAATTAAGGAATGCCGTATTTCTTGAAAATACATTTCCTTGCAAGAACAAAGAAGAGGTCGCAACCAATTCTGAGACAAGAATTGAAGAAGAAGTCACTAGTTCTAAATCAGTGGATACAGTACTAAGACGTGATAGTAGGGTCAGAACACCAAAAACATTTGGTCATCTGACTACATTGCTTTTATGTTAGATGAAGAACCAACATCTATAAAAGTAACCTTTGATGGCCCAGACGGGCTACAATGGAGAGAAGCTGTTCAAAGCGAAATTGATTCAATTTTGCTAAACCACACTTGGGTATTGGTTGATCTACCTGAAGGTGCGAAACCTTTAGGATGCAAATGAGTCCTTAAAAGGAAATTTAAGGCCGATGGAACAGTTGATAAATATAAGGCCCGACTAGTAGTAAAGGGCTTTAAACAAAAGTAAGGACACGACTTCTTCGATACCTATTCACCTGTAACAAGGATTACATTTATCCGAGTGCTTCTCGTGATTGCTGCACTGCACAATCTTGAGATTCATCAGATGGATGTAAAGACTGTGTTTCTAAATGGTGAATTAGAAGATGAGATCTATGTGGAACAACCCGAAGAGTTTGTAGTACCTGGACAAGAGAAAAATGTATGCAAACTCGTAAAGTCCTTATATGGATTGAAACAAGCGTCGTTGCAATGACACTTAAAGTTCGATAATGTGATGTTATCAAATGAGTTTAAAATCAACGAATGCGACAAATGTGTCTACATTAAGAGCACTGATAACGGTCATGTTATAGTGTGTCTATACGTTGATGATATGTTAATTTTGGGTAATAACACTTAAGTAATTAACGATACAAAGGTCATGTTAAAGAGAAATTTTGACATGAAAGACATGGGTCTAGCCGATGTAATTCTTGGAATGAAGATTCTAAGAACATCTGATGGAATCATCTTAACACAATCAGATTATGTTGAGAAAATATCGAAGAAATTCAATGCCTATGATGGTGTGCCGGTTAAGACTCCTATTGAACTCGACGTTCACTTGAGCAAGAACAAAGGCGTGCTCGTTGCACAAGAAGAGTATGCACGGGTCATCGGGTGCATTATGTACTTGACTAATTGCACTCGACCTGACATTGCTTGTGTCGTGAACAAGTTGAGTCGTTACACGAGCAATCCAAGAAAATAGCATTGGAGAGCTCTTGTAAGGGTTTTGAGATATTTAAAACATACTCAAAATCACGGGCTACACTTCTCGAGATACCCCCCGGTACTTGAAGGGTACTGTGATGCAAATTAGATATCCGACAATAAGGACTCACTTTCAACAAGTGGATACGTCTTTACAATTGGGGGAGGCGTTGTATCGTGGAAATTCACGAAACAGACATGTATAGCCCGATCAACCAAGGAATTGGAATTCATAGCTTTAGATAAAGCTGGTGAGGAAGCCGAGTGGCTTAAGAACTTTCTTGAAGATATTCAATATTGGTCTAAGCCAGTGCCACCAGTGTTGATCCACTGTGATAGCCAAGCTGCTATTGGAAGTACAAATAATGGCTTCTATAACGGTAGGTCTCGACATATACGTCGACGACATAATACCGTGAGACATTTGATCACAACAGGGGTGATTACAATTGACTATGTGAATTCAATAGATAATCTAGCAGATCTGCTAACCAAAGGGTTAAATCGTGGTCAAATGAATAAGTTGCTAGAAGGAATGAGTTTGAAATCCACAAACTAAACAATTATCATAGTGTTAACCCAACCATGATGACTGGAGATCCCAAGAACTTGTTTCAATGAGACAACTAAGCTATGAGAGTTCGTGTGAAACACTCATCTATATCTATTCCATAGAGAGTAATAGAGTGCTGAAAAACTTGCCTAGTGGTGAGGCTATGTTTATGACTTTTAATGACTCCTAGGATCTCTAGGAGATTGAGTTCTCAATGATACCGAGTAAGGCAAGATACTCGATTAGAAATCACCTATGTAAGTGTGAAGTGTGGCCGCTTCAAATAATACATTTATGAATCCAAAGTGGTGTCCAAGGCCGCAAAGGATACAAAACGTGAGAACGGATGAGGTTGAGGTGTTTAAGTGTTAACACCATTGTCTCGGTGCACGCCGTGAAGGAATAGTTCAAAGCATCGCGCTACTAGGCCGCCTGTGTATCCGATGGTGTTGACTATGGATGGTTCAAAGCCAACAACTACCTATCCTTATGCTTACATACCTCTCGAGGGTTGAGCTTGTGTCTGCATGCTTATGCATTTGGCTATTTTCACGCATGTGTGGGATTGTTGGAATCGTATGCCCGGTCAAATGACTTTGACCAATAATATTTCCAGCGAGACATTTAATTTTGTAAAATTAAATGATATAGCGTCCATCTACGTTCGGAGTAGATGACCATGTTATATTCATTTTCTCAAATCCGATTCCCGGTGAGTGAGAAATAATGGATTAAAGTCGTGCAAAATTGCGAGTTATTTAATTGAGCTATGAGAGAACTTATGGGATTAATTAAGTGAGTTAATTATCTCACATTGAAAGTAACAAGCTTATTAAACACGTATTTAATAAGAAGGATTATTACATGTAATAATTCTAGTGGACTAAGATGGGCTGTAGAGCCCACATGCGCGCCCCGCCGCCCGCCCCGCCGCGAGCCGCGTGCCACGAGCCTCGAGCTTCGAGCCCGAGCCCGTGCTCGTGTTCATGTCCGTGTCCTTGGACTTTGACTTGGATCTTAGCAATTGGT
Organism: Salvia splendens; assembly: GCF_004379255.2. Lineage (NCBI taxonomy): Eukaryota > Viridiplantae > Streptophyta > Magnoliopsida > Lamiales > Lamiaceae > Salvia > Salvia splendens. Next base: position 20,101,595 of record NC_056049.1, read on the forward strand.
CTTTGGGTGGTCTTTGAATTGTTCTTTGGGTCTGGTCGTGGGGCTCAATGTTTGGGTTCGACCCAAGATAGGTTGGTCTAGTTCTTTTTAGAGCACCAACGTTTCCACGTTAGCGAGCCAAGCGGGATGACACCTCGTCAGTATGACGCGGTAAAACCTACATGACTGACACGTGATGAAGTCCACGTCGTGAACGAACCCAGAAGCGCAGCGTGTCCCGATACGTCCGTCCAGGGTCAGCCTCGTCAGTATGACGTGGTAAAACCTACATTTACTGTTTCTATTTTCACTTTGTAATTTCGTTTCAGTTGTTCTTTTATATTCTTTTTTTTAGGTTGTATTACGCTCGATTTTATCTCTTGTAATCCAGAAACCAACGATTTTCGCTTATTTAACCAATTGGGTTGCTGGAATTGATATATACCCCATGAGATAAGCTTGGTAGCTAATATTAGTTTTATGCACTTTAGTCGCATTATTATTATTATTATTATTATTATTATTATTATTATTATTATTATTATTATTATTATTATTATTATTATTATTATTATTATTATTATTATTATTATTATTATTATTATTATTATTATTATTATTATTATTATTATTACTACTTATTTATACTACTAGTAGTATTATTTATACTATTAAGAGGGAGCAGATTACACTTAGCAGATTGCAGGGGAGAAAAAGGGTCCACTTGTTGTTTATCTACCCCACAAATGCGACGGTACCACTTGTTGAATAGTTTTTTGTTATTATTGCTATTATTATAGGATCATGTGGGGTTCAATTTTTTAGATAAATTAATACTCAATAAAAATATAATTTAGGATATAATTGTGAGATTATTTTAGTATAAAGAATTAGCTATGATTAATTATTCTATGATTATCCTGATCCATACCAAATTATTGAATCTCATGAACCAAACACATTACATATTTAATCTCAAGTTACAATCTTGCAAACCGAACCTCTCCTAATGAAGATAGCCTCGACGCATATAAATCTAGTAGTACTATCTAAATTGAAGTTTTATTATATTTACGTCTTTGTTTTTATATCAATAATGTAAAACATTTATTTGTCATTCAAATAGACTTAGAGTTAATCTCAGACGCAACATTTAAAACATAAATATTTATAAGATTTAATTAATGGTAATTATGATTACCAAATGTTTTAAATATTTAATAAATAAAATTATGATAAAACAAAATTATAAATTTAACTATAAAAAAGTACCATAAATTCATCATGCGTGTATATATTCGAGCTATGATTTCATTTTTTTAAATTCTGAATACGTCATTTTTAAATGGAATTACAGAAAAAATACACCATTCACTGAAACTTTAATAAAATAAAAGAAAATGAGACATATCACACTTTGCCTAAGTTTATCCTCAGAAGTACTCAGTGTATAAAATAAAACCAAAAAAGAAACATCTTGATCAGTTCAAACTAAGAAAATGTATCGACGTCTTGTGCTTGTTTTATTGTGTTTTTTCTTTTTCTTATTCTTTGAATATTAAAGAGATATAGGAAATGGAAAATAATTTTTATCAATAAGAAAAAAAGAAATGATGGAGATTGATCAGATGACAGGATGTAGCTAATTTCCCCAACTGCAACTTGGAAAACATGTACAAGAATGTGAATCAATATTGGACAGCTATATTAATATCTGGCCATTATTTTTTGTCTTTGTATTAATTATATATTACAATTAATTTTTGCAAATATTTTTCTCGCCTTTTCAAATGACTATATCACATTCATTTCATAAAAAAAAATTCATATTATCTCATAATGACACTCTCATACAAAAAAAATTCATATTATATCTCATAGTTACACTCATACAAAAAAAATCCTCATTCAAATATATGACCTTTTAGTAGATTATTCTTGCGTTAATTTCACGAGTTAGATAGGAAAACCACACACACATATTATATATAAATATAAATATATGTTTGCAGAAAATTACGACTATAGGATAATACAATTTGCACCACAAGTTTTTAAATTTTTTGAGATTCCGAATTAAGAAACAAATAGTCAATTATCAGAAATTGACTAAAAAGGATGAATAAACTATACAGACAAAATTCTATGTGGTGTAATCAACTCGAATTTCATAACGGCATTGCGACCTTTATTTATTGTACCTTACACGCAACTTTATTTCAATTTTTTGAACTTCATTTTCTAAAACTCTGATTTTCAATAATATAAACAGGCAAAGAAAAGTACATACGCTGCGGTCGTATCATACGTATAATTTTAATTATCAAACACAAAAATTTATTTAATTAATAATAAATTAAAGAGTATTGGTCTTAAAATCACATATTTTGAAATTTAATATTTCTCATGAACTTTTAAGTTGATCCAAAACTCATGAACTTAGACTCTGTAGTAAATTTCTCACTAAATCAATTTTTTCTCAATTCATGAAAATTCACTACAAGGGACAAGTTTATAATTTTTCCGAGCAAATTTTGAATTAATGAGAAATATCAAATTGTGACAAAATTTTTATTTTAGGACCACTAGCTTTATTTAAATTTATTCTTTATCATTTTTCACACAAAATTTCTTATTTTAAACAATATTCATTTCATATTAAATTTTCTTGTTATCTCGAATTTGAGAATATTTTATGTGTTTTACTACTCTCTCTCCAAGCACAAAAAATAGTCTCATTTTACAATTTTAGGATATCCACGAAAAATAGTCTCATTTCACAAAATGAAAACTTTTTTTTCATACTTTCGCACTTTTTTCTCTTACTTTTTCTCCTCCCCCTCTCTCATACTTTATCAATTTCTCATGAAAGCTCGTGCGTCTACAAATGTAATCCCTCCGTCCCCAAAGAATATGCAATTTGGGTTTGGCACGAGTTTTAATGCAAAATGGGTAAAGTAAGAGAGAGGTAGAGAGAAAAAGTTATAAGTATTGTTGGTGGAGAATGTGTCCCACCTCTTTAGAGAGAAAAGAGTTTCCAAAATTGGAAAGTGTATATTCTAGTGGGACAGATGGAGTAGGAGTACTATATTTCTGGACAAAAGGAGTATTACTTTCTTTGACCAAATCTTAGCAAACAAATATGGCTTACATGACAAGTGTGCAACAAACTTGATGACTCACCTATTGTGTGAATTTTAACACTCTCTCCGTCCCAACTAAGTTGAGTAGTATTCCTTTTTGGAATATCATAACTAAGTTGAGCCGTATTTCTTTTGTTTTTTGACAAAAAATAAAACATCCAGTTAATCTTACTTTATTTCGTCACATACTTTAGTATCTCTTTATCTTTACTACTTTATTCCTCTCTCCTACTTTTCAACACAATTTCTTAATCAATGTGTCCAAAAGTTTTGACTCAACTTAGTTAGGACTAGTGGCGGACGCAAGTCTTAACTTTGGGGGTTCAAATTACTTATTTACAGTTGCGGAGAATTTTTCGATACCTCACCATAAGTAGTTGTGGCATGAGTGAAGTTGTGAGATATACAGATTATAGTGAATGACAAATAATAAAAGGGTGATGACAATAATTAGAGATACTTATTATCATTGTCGTTAAAAGTAGCATCGACATTGAAAGAGACAACATTGTTATGAATATTTATAATATCAACTAGTACTATGCACATATAATATAATTTAAATGATTTATTTTGAATAATAGTAATAAAGATTATTAGGAGAATTTAAAGTTAGACAAAATAAAAACTATGCAAATGGGAAAAATAACTTGTGCACGTAAAGCAAATTATGGCCTTTGTGGGGTTGGCACTCGGCTCTCTCTATTAGAAGGGCTCAGAGCATCCACAACCGTGCTCTTGCCAGCGAGCACGGTTGTGAGCCCGGCGCCACTATTCATTCCTGCTCTCTGGCAAGAGCACAACACCCACAGCTGTGCTCTTCCGCAAGAACGAGCACAATTCAATTTAAAATTCAATTAAACAAAAACATTTCCATAATATTAAAATTCATTAAAAAACCACAATAAATATTACAAATTACAAATAAAATAAAAAGACATAATTAAAATCCTAAAAATTAAAAATTACATAATTAAAATACTAAAAATTAAAAATTACATAATTAAACTCCTAAAAATTAAAAATTACATAATTATTGGCTAATATTACCCGAGGAAGACTACTCATCCGGCGGCACTAACCCCAATTATTTTTGGAGACCCAATATCATGGTCTCGTGCGTTTGAAGTTGTGTGGGGGTCATAGTTGACCTATCGACCATATTGAGTTGGCCTAAGAGCATCCACAGCGAGTTGTTCGGGGGTGGAGGTGGCGCATAGGGAGCGGGTTCGGGAGCGGGGGCAGATAGAGTCGCGGCGTGACGGCGGTCGGCCGCCGCCTTCTTCCTTCCTTGCGGTCGGCGTCGGGAACCACTTGGTCCAGCGTCGGGGCTACCCAAGTTAGCTCCGGCGAGTTGGCTAGCCACTTCTTCAGAGCCGGCGTCGGATAGGGATACCGACCTTGACCGTTTGGAGGAGCCGCTAGAGGAGGATGTTACGCCTCCCATATACTTCGGGTGCGTCCGCGTGTCCTGCCAAACGTTGAGGTACTTGAACGACTTTCCGTTCATGGATTGGTAGGTGCTCAGCGCGGCAGCGATGATGTCGACCTCGCTCCGGCCGCTCCCGGCATTCCGCGTCTCCTGGAGGAAATAGCCATTGAACTTGCCAATTTCTTCGTTGGCTCGGCCGATGGAGTTGCGCACCATACTCTCGTTGCGCTCAATCGTTCCCGGCAGCCGGTTTTCATTGTACCGGCGAGAGACGAGCCACCAAAAGTGATCGCCGGATTGGTTCGTGCCAACCACCGCATCTTCGGAGATTTCCAAGTACGCCTTGAACAATTTATCCATCTCCGCCGGAGTGTACGGTGTGCGGACACCGCGAGTAGGAGGAGGGGGAGTTTGGGAGGGGGCGGTCGGCCTAGGCTCCGGTGTCCACCCGTATCGTCCTTCGGAGGCACCTTGGTCGTCGATTGGGTATGGCCGGTAGCCACCCGGAACGCCCCGAATCTTGGGTTTGAGGAGGGGCCGAATATTCCGTTTCCGGACTAGGAAACGGTTGTGAACCGAACCATTCGGGGTTCCAACCGTGAGAGGGCGGGTGGTCATCGCCTTGGCCGGACATTGTTATGTTGTAGGGTATGAGAGAATGAAGATGAAAATGGATATGGGAGAATGAAGATGAGAATGTATATGAGAGAATGAAGATGAGAATTGTGTAGTTTGATGTGAATTTTTGGGTGTGAAAGTGGGGGTATTTATAGATGAAAGTGTGTATTTTTTGGGGGAAAAAAAATTAAAAAGTGGTAAAAAACGGTAATAAACGGATATATTTTTTTGGGAAGTGATTTTTTTTTTATTTTTAATCAGTTTTTTTAATTAAAAACTGATTTTTAATTAAAAAAAATTCAAAGGCAACGGCTATGCCGTTGCCCAATCGCCGCGCGCCACGTGTCCTGCTCGCTGGCACGGCGTGAGCGTAGCGGCGGCGAGACACGTCCGTGCCAGCTGCGCGGACAGACGCGGGTTGGGCCACCACCGTTGTGGATGCTCTCATGTGTTTGCTAGTTGTGCTAACATATCTATATACTCAATTAAGTGAGCCATTATTTTTTTTTATAATCATTTTCCTTTTTATAATATCCCACTGTAAATTATATATTTTTAAAAATAGAAAAACCACTCTATGTATATACGAAAAGTATAAAACTTGGGGGTTCCATAAGACCCTCAAGGCACCATTTAGGTCTGCCAATAATTGAGACGAAGGAAGTACCGTATATATTTTCACATACGGCAAGAAACCCATTTCTATCAATACTGAATTTGTGATCTGGATCCGAAATATTCATGTAAAATCGTAATACACGAATAATCATTCAAATATACATGCATGTAAATAAAAACTCGTAATTTTGGATTTATACAAGTAAATGTTGTGTTAGGAATAATAGGTCTCGAAGTACTGAGATCAATAAAAGAGATATTTATAAGAGAGTTTTCGTCTCATTTTATAAAAATGGTTACTGTTGTCAAACGATTTGTTGAATCGCATATGATCATTCAATAATATGGTTCGCCTAATTCAATCGGAACGAGAATTAGGATACATGGAAATCGAATATTGAGTGTATCCATAATGTGTTATATGGAGTAATATAAATTAGATACAATTAATTGATGATTCATAAAATTTAATAATAAAATCATTAAATATACTCCCTCCGGAGTATATGACTATTGGATTCATTTTCGTATGTCTACATAGCACACAGAATTCATTTTGTAATTTGTATCGATGGCTGTTGCAACTTTGACTGTGATTAATTAATTTATTAAAATTAAAGTTAATTATTTTTTCTTAAGTTTTGTGACGAGAAAACTTCCTATATTCAAAACTACAAAGTAGCATTAACTAGTTCTTTCACTATAAATTTTCCGCTTTGAACTATTTTTTTGTATGTACTGCTTCCATAATGCATCTACGTAATTCTTAATCACTATCATTTATATGTAACCGCACTAGCATAACATTAGGAAAAAGATGTAATAACATTGGGAGAAGTCAACTAATGCGCAATACCCACTAATCAATTAACGAATTATTACAACATGATTAAGATATTTAGTGGGGCGGTAGAAAGTAGAAACCCTAGTACTAATTTATTCTTTCATCCTTAAATATGACATTAGTACATTACTTAATTCACCGCGTTTAGTCAAATGATTAAAAAATTGACACATATTTTCGTCACCTCGTTATTTCATCATTAAAAATTGCAAATTGGTTGAATTCTACCATTACATTAAGAGTTTATACTTTCTCCGGTCCCAAGATAATTGTGACGTATTTCTTTTTAGGTTATTCCAAAGTAGATGAGTCATTTATTTTTCTTAAAAAAATATTATTTCCTTTTTTTACTTTACTATCTATTTATCTCTCTTACTTTATTCTCATTCTTACTTTACTCTCTCTATTTTAACATTTAACACATCAATTTCTTAAATTGCGTACCAAAAGAAATGCCCCAACTACCTTAGGATGGAAGGAGTATTATCACTAAAAAAACTCACTTTTTAGTGACGAAAATTATCCGTCACTATCAGCGAAATTTCTTCACTAAACACGGTTAGTGACAAATACAATATCAACGGATCTGTCACTAAAAAGCTTGTCCCTAAAATTATTTATTGATGGATGTGTCCGTCACTAACGTTACTAACCCACTCAATGACGAAAAATGTAACAACTGCCATGGTAAGTTTCGTGTTAGTGACGGATTTATCTGGCACTAATTAGTGACTGACGCTTTCAAATCATTTATTCGTCACAAAGTTCTTGAGCTGTTAGTCGCTGTCACTAATCCGTCACTAATAAGTTTTTTTGTAGTATATACACCATAGCAACATGAATACAACTATACGAGTGAAAAAACATGAAAACGAGTCAATATGAGAATAGATTTAAGGAAAAATTTGCTAGAAATAAATGATTATTACTTTATTGTTGAAAAGATAAAATTGAAACTTTTAAGGGCACCCGACGATTCAATTATGAGCACGTACCGACGTTTCCTACCACAAGGCATGACTTGATCGCATGAGGAACAGTTGAGCGTGTTGTGGAGTGTAAGAGCACACTATTGCACTGCCAATTAGAGTTTGTCATATGACATTAATGCTCAACTATTTACTACTCTTTTTGTTCCAATTAAGATAACTGACTTTCCTTTTTAATTTATCTCAAATAAGATGACACGTTTCTATTTTTAAAACTTTCTCTTTTCAATTAATACACACAATTATATTTTCTCTCCCAATTAAATATTCAACTCGCTTCCTCTTTCCATTTAATACTCACATTCATTTTTGTTCTCCCCAATTAAACACATTAATCAACACTCCTAAAATTCCGTGCTGATTAAGAAATGTGTCATCTTAGCCAGAACGGAAGGAATGAGTAGTACTTAAGAATGAATAATGTAGTATAAACTAAAAAAACACATAGAATAATGTAAGTGCTAAATTTTTAGTGCTTAGAGGTTATAGATATTACTAAAAAAATAAGTGAACAATATAAGTGTCAACGTATGAGTGTTCAACGAAATATGAGACTTACTTTGTCATGCAAGAATGATAAAATCGGGTAATTTTATATATTTGTGACTGCTAACACTAGTTCAAAACATTAAAATATGTCACGTTCTCTTAATTTGAAGGATACGATTGGGAAATATTCACCAATGGGGTAGGAGCTTAGTCCGAATTCCGTTGAGGATTAGCTGAGGTAAGAGCTTAACTAAGATACAGCATTTAATTAAAAAAAGATTAAGTGTGCGCCTTATACATACAAAATAATTTGTGTTTTTATATTTTTATTTGACTTTTTCTAGAGTCGTCTTATTGGAGTTAATTCTTGATAGGATGTCGCTTTCATTTACAATTTGAAAAGCGGAAAATTAGAAAAAGATTATAATTATGATATATACACCTTTTGGGAACTTTTTCAATGTTAAATGTTAAAGAGATTTGGACCCCTAATTTTATATAGTTGCCCTCCTCACCAGAAATTATATGTACAATTCGAATATTTTAGTAACGAGAGATACAAAATACATAACCAAATTTTTTTTTAAAATTTTATTATTAAAAACAATTAATGGACTGAAACGATTTCTATACTTTATACCAATTGAAGGGCTAAACAAAAGCTAGTCATATAGGCCCAATTCAAGAGCTATTTAGTAGTTAAGAGGTCCGACCCGAAAACGGTACCCGAGTAAGACCCATTTGTAAAAACACCGGCAAAAATTTGAATTAATATAAAATTATTTTACAAATCGCCAACTGCAGAAAATGGGGAAGAGATTGAGGAAAGCGCGATCAATCTGCTGCAGCTGCTGCTACTGCTACCGGTACCTCCCCACGGCCATCGTACCGGACTCCTCACGCGATTTTCAGCTGGTACGTATCAATGTTTTTCAATGCTTTTTAGTTTGTGTTACGATTTTTAGTTTTCCGTTTTTTTTGGAGTGTCTAAACTTGAAGATGAATAAAACGGAGTATTGTTGATCTGAGTTCTAGTACGTGAGAATGTATTGCTTGATTGTGGGTTTGGATGGAGTGAGATATGTGGCTCTAATTTGTGTTTGAGTGTTTTTGTTGTGTTTTATATTCAGCTTAAATGTTTTCATGATACATAATCACTGCTTCTGTTGAGAGCTTCACTCTGTTTCTGGATTCGCTTAAGTTTTTATGAATTGCATACATTTGCTGATCCTCACTTTTACATTGAATATTTAGCTTGAAAACTGGCTTTCCTTCTGTATCAATTTCAAGCAGTGTGCTAAGCCTCACTTTGAATAATGCAGAGATTGCCCCAATCTTATCCATGAGTTGAAATGTGAATCTGAAGGTATATGAATTGAAATCCTTCTCGTATTTATCTTTAACATGAATATGTATGAAGAGTATGTTTGGACCGAGGTTGCCAAATTGCTGGATGGGAGATCTCTAGTGATGCTTGGAACGTCCCATTCAAATGGATCAAACTCTATACCACAGCTTTTGGTATTTTCAGTTCCTTATACGTTTTGTACAATATGCATAGAGTTTAATTTACAGACGGAAGTCACACATACATATTCCGTCAGCAGCAGGAGAAACATATTGGTAATGCATTTCTCTGTACATTTTCCCGTTTTCTCTTTAATTTTGTTTATAGTGAAGTGTTTGAAGAATGTTGATGGCTCTGAGTGCCATGACTAGGTAAAAATGTAATCTATTCGAGGTAGTGATTTTCAGTGAATGGCACGATTAGCTATCTCTTCCCTCAAGTTTCATTTTGATATATATCTATTGCATTCTACTATGATTTTTACTCCACTTTCATGCTTCAGAGGACAATAAACATTCTTCTGTCCAAATTCATTAGCTTTTTCTGGTAACAGATTGGATGCGATTTGTTTGAATCACCTGACGCTCTCCTGACAGAGTTTAATAGAAAGCATAAAAACTCCCAAAGAGGAGACGTCGGAGAAATTGGTGAAGAAAGAAGGATACTGTTTGTTAAACAATATTAAAACTGGAATCTGGATTGCTGGTAATTCAATCAAATTGCACCATTCATTTCTCTAATTATATTGACCAATCATGCATATAAAATGTGTGTCCTAATTGCATTTTGTTCAACTGCTTTTCGGTTTGAAGACTTGCAGCTTGTCCAATGCCCTCTTCCTCTCAACTGATATCTCCCCTCTCCTGCACAAACTTCACGACGAACCGGCGTCCTTGAGAGGATCGGCGGCGACACAAACACGACTGGCGCGGGAGAGTTCCCGTCGGCAGTTTTAGGGTTTAGTGTGAAACTTGGAACACAAGCCAATGGGCAAAATAATTCTTCATTCCCTCCATGATGATTAATGAATAGCCCTATTTATCGACTAAGGACCTAAGGTTGATTCGACCTAACCTATTCATCCGGGAAAGAATCAACGAAGAAAACACGAACGGAGCTTATAAAACGACTCGACTCAAAAAAATGTTTAAAATAAAACAAAATGTTTAAAAAATAGAACATAATTTAAATAACAAAATAATTAAATAACTCCATCTAATCAAGTTGAGGGAGTACAAGCCTATTTGGCTTTGTAGTCCCGAAACCTCCCTGGCTGCTTGATCTGCTCCCTTGGCCAGAGCTTCCTGACCACCGTGTCTTCCACCTGCTCTTCTTCCGGCGGTGCTTCCTCCTCCATGGTCTCCGGCTGGTTCTCCTCAACCTCCTCTGCTCCAGTGGTCGGAGTTGGCAGTGTTGGCGTGCTCGTAACAGATGGTGAGTTAAAACTTCGACAACATCATTTATCAGTTTACATTCAAACTGCCTTAGTATGGTTTGATTCAAGAACACATGCCAAAATCTTTGATCAGCTTGCATTAGCACATTCTGTCTGGAAATATGAGAAACAACGAAACCATTAGTCATTATCTCCTCTGGCATGCTCATCTATAAAAAAGATCTTTCCCTGAACTAAACAAGTATTCGATGCAGGTACAATGATGACATTGGATGCTAGGCATATTGAATTCTTCCAGAATGAAGAATATCGTAGTGGGAGCTGGGACTACCACCTTTTAGGATCCCATAATGTCAACAAGCAGGCTGATGGGGCTTTTGGTGGGATTTTCGACGTCAAATATCTCAATGATGAATCAACTTCTGGTATATATCTCATATCATCACATTTCCTTGTTAAGAATTTATTCATCCAATCCTCTGTATCCTCCTCCTACATTCTGTTTACTCTTTTTATATCCACTACTACAATAAACCTTAAGTTAGCCTGTGTCATTCTGAATTAAATTCCAGTTATCTTTGATCTCAAGTCCTGGGTAGGAAAAAGAAATGACTGGCAACCATAAGCTGTGATAACTCATCACTCAGTTGCAGTAAAAACTAATTTGCAAGATAATGAAGGTACTATTTCCATTTTTGGTAATAGTACTACATCATTCACATCTTGGAATTTGAAACAAAGCCTTATATTTAGCAAACAGATTGATTTAGTTGCAAAGCTAAAAATAGTGATAAGAATGCTACTTGTGATTAGTATGAATCAGGTCTTCAGATTAAATACCAGGCTATGAGGGCCGGGGTAGATAGCAAAGTCGTATCGATTTGTATATCTCAGTAGCTGCTTTAAGTTTTGCCCTTAGCCTATTCATTTTTTGAATAAGAGTGAGTGTCTTTAGCTCATTAACTTCTCAGCAAATATAACCATTTTTAGGCTTCTCTTAAAGCATGTAGCCCTCCCTGTAATTCATTCTTGCACATTGTATTACCATTTAGCACTACCTTATTTCCTGCGCTTTGAACCTGTTTCTTAATCGAAATACCCAAATAGTACTACAACAGTTGTTGACAACATTATCCAGTAGTTGTAGGTCACCTCTATTTCCCTTTTTTTGCTCTCGAAAATTGCCTTCATTTCAAAATAACATGATTGTCAATCCATCATTCTCCAATAATCTAATCCCCTGCTCTGCTCATGTCAACTCCCTGGCTGCAACTTGAAAGAGTAAAATCTATATTTTTTGCAAAAGCCAAAACATGTATAGGGATATATGTCGCATGTAATTAAATATAAACCCTTAAAATATTGTATAATTAATGTTGAAAACTAGAAGTAAAATCCCTTACGGTTCTCCACAAGATTGCAATTGTTCCTTTCAGGCCATTTTTATCAATTTAGTGAGATGATCAGTGACATGTTAATATCATCAATTTTATATTTAAGTTGAATTTGATCATTTGGTTAGCCCACCAAGCAAGCATCTGACTTTTTTACTTTATTAGCAACCTACACATACATGAATTCTCTCTTTAAAAACCCCAAACAAATGACAGATCCAACTTCTTTGACTAATGGAACTTGTCATAAAACTCACCCTCTTCATCACTTTCATCCTCTCCTCCCACAAAATCCAAGCTCAAAAAAACCATTGCCCACCACAATACTGTGGAACCAACCCCTTACCTATCCAATTCCCCTTCACACTGCAGGGACATCAGCAGCCTCAAAACTGCGGCGGCTACCCCGGCTTCTCCCTCACTTGCTCCGGCGATATTGGAGGGAGAGGAGCCCCTCTCTTGACCCTCCCATATTCCAGAAACTTCTCCGTCCGCTACATAAGCTACCTCATTCAAGAGATCCAACTCTACGACGCGGACGGCTGCCTCCCGCGGAAGCTCATGGCCCTCAACCTGACCTCCTCGCCCTTCGAGGCCATGTACATGGACGAGTTCGTCTTCCTCAGCTGCCCCCGGGCCGTGGTGGCCGGGACGGGCCTCGCCACCGTCGACTGCCTCGGGAACTCCACCTCCGCGGTCGTGGCCACCACTTCGGGGACCCTCTCCGGGTCGATGAGCATGTGCACGCCTATGTTCACGCTCCCGATCCCCGTGTCGTGGGACGACGGCGGCGGAGGAAGTGGAAGTGGTGATTGGCTGTCGTCGGATGTTAAGGACCTAAATCCGTAACGTCGATTTCCACACAAGATCAAGAAACGAGATGTCGTCGTTGTCGAGCGCCCAACGTTGGGTCGTGACTTGGACGGCAAAAAAGGGGCGGTTGAGCGCGAGATCAGCCTCGTCGGCAACCTTAGGAGATGTTTCTTATTTGCTACTCAATTGAGCCAAAAGAATGATAATTTCATATATTGATTGAATGAATAAAAAAGATATCAGTCTATCCTATTTATAATGCTACTGACTTAATGAACAAGAAAACAAAGATATAGAAAAAGATATGCTAAATCCCTATAATATCTAAACTAAATAATAATAATAGAGGTTCGTATCAACTTCCCCACGGTTAAAATCCACCTTGTCCTCAAGGTGGGAACCACGAAGCAAAAAGGAGAGTTGAAAGCAGGCGCTTAAGCGAGGCAACTCCTCCTGGATCAAACACACACCGAACAGATGAACGTCTCCCTTCTTCACTTCCATAAAAAATCAACAAAGGAGACCCAACTTTGTCGGAAAAATTCCTTGTCAAATCGAAAAGCTTGTCCACGCCTTCCAGAATGCCCAAGCATGGCATGTCATTACTCGGAGGGATCAACCTTGCATCTTTGTCGAGCGATGTTGATCGATGATTCATACTTGGAACATCACCGACATTCAAATCCACATAGACACAAGCAATTACGGGCAAATCGGTGTAAGCACCATCTTCTTTCTTGCCCCAACAATTTCCAACAACATTTTTGGATGACCCTTGAACAACATTGAGTGAGGCAAGTATCTTCTCTACTTCACCAATAGAACCATCCTCCTCTTTATCTTCTAGCAATGTCTCCTCCTTTTCACCAATCTTCTCATCATATACCCCAATGAGCACTTGCGGTGACTCATTGTCGTTCTTGACCATCCCTTTGTTCTTGACGAACTCTTCAGGGGACTCGTTGTTTGGAACATCAAGAGGAGCGCCATCATTGTGAACATCGGTAACGTCATTGGGAACATCATCACCGAATACTATCGTGGGAGTATTATCAGTTTTCTCTTCGGCTAAATTCTCATCTTGAATGTTCTCCTCAAACTCCTCCCCATCATCCGCATAACATAGAATGCGTTGTTTACACACATGTCCCATCACCCATTTCTCGGGACAGTGCCAGCAGAGACCCAACCTGGACCGTTCTGACTTCTCCGCCTGGGAGACCCGTATTAGCGGCAGGCGTGGCTGCTCTGGAGTTTGACTGGTCACACGCGCGGGCTGATTGTACAGGTCCCGCGTTGGCTTTTCGGTGGAGTAGCGGGGTTGGTGGGAGGCGGGCTGAACTCGCGCTCTCACATCCTCCCGAGGGCGAGGTCGGTCCCAGCACGTCTCCGAGCGTCGGGGCCGGTCAACGCTCGGATAGCCGCGGTCCTGCTGTTGAGCCGGTGGGTCCCAGCACGTTGGGCGGTGCCGCTGCGTTGCGGTTGGCGGGTAGCGATCAAACCCTAATTGGGTCTGATGATCTCCGCGATCAGATAGGTGGCTACCCCTCTCGACGTAGCCACCGCGGTGTCGGGGCCAGGCGTCTTGCGCGCGATCGCGGTACCCGATGGGCTGGTATCTCGGCCGTGGGCGACGATCAGGTGGATCCAAGTGGTGTGAGACGTAGGGTGATTCTGGATCAGGCCACGACGGCGGATGAAGTACTTCCACCCCGCTGCTCGGAGGGTCCCAACTGGTTACACGGCGAGGTTGGGCCGGCTGGTAGGGACAGAATGGCTGTGTGGCCTGAGGGAAGTCGTATTGACGACGGCGATAGCCGGCGTAGTCGTATGACATGTTGACGGACTGAGGCGTGGCTGTGGTGGATGATGATCGTCTGATTTCGATGCGGCACGCGGGACCGTCGGCGTTGCAGAAGTAGTGTTGTCCTGCGGCTAGAGCTCGGCGGACAGGCGGGACTCGACAACCAAAGCAGTTGTTGTGCGCGGAATGTTTTCCGTAGGGCAGCGGTGTAGCTTCGGTTCGAGATGGTGGGAGGGCCAGCTCTCAATGAAAGCACCAGTTGTTAAGGACCTAAATCCGTAACGTCGATTTCCACACAAAATCAAGAAACGAGATGTCGTCGTTGTCGAGCGCCCAACGTTGGGTTGTGACTTGGACGGCAAAAAAGGGGCGGTTGAGCGCGAGATCAGCCTCGTCGGCAACCTTAGGAGATGTTTCTTGTTTGCTACTCAATTGAGCCAAAAGAATGATAATTTCATATATTGATTGAATGAATAAAAAAGATAACAATCTATCTTATTTATAATGCTACTGACTTAATGAACAAGAAAACAAAGATATAGAAAAGGATATGCTAAATCCCTATAATATCTAAACTAAATAATAGAGGTTCGTATCATGCGGAGATCTGAGGCTGACGTGGAGCTTTCCTGACTGCAAAGGATGTGAGGCGCGGGGCGGAGTTTGTGGGTATGATCGGAACAGCACTGTCGTAGGGATTACGTGCTACTTTGATCACGGAAAAGGTAATCATTGATTAATAATGATTTTGTTGAGCCTTTTGTTGGAATTCAAGCAAAGTCAACAATGTTGTTGGATGTAGGATATTGATGGATTATGATATCATTGTAATGATTTGTTTTTAGTATGTTAAATAGATAAATGGGGATTTTAACTTAACCCTCAAGAAAAGAATGGAGTTTAATTATTGTTGTTATGTGTCATGATTTCTTTTCTACTGGAACTCTCGTATTTATGATTTTTTTTTTATAATTAAGATGTTTTTATAACATACGACTCTTTTTTTTATAAACATTACGAGAAATTTATCAAATTAATGAAGATTTTAATTCGTGATATATTGTCTTCTTCTTTAGTTCCACTTGTCACTTTTGTAGTTTTGAAGCTAGCTAAGGTATTCAACCAAAATTAAAGTCACAAAATTAGAAAATACAATGACCGAAAGTCCGAAACCTTATGAGCCACCTCTTTGTTATATTTAAAATCCTGGTAAACTCAAATATCTTAATTTAATTGGACTAATAAAGTAATCCTACCCCGTCAACTTTGTATTGTATGTTATTTATTTGTTGTTAAATTATTTTTATCTAAGTTGTGAAATTTTAATGTAACTACTACCCACAGGTAAACGAGGGCTTGAGGTGTTCAAAATCATTGCATGATGGGGTACGGACTAAACAAGCCCAACAGCAGTGACGGCCCATCAGCCCAAAGCCCAAGGAAGAGTATCAGTTCGGCATTACCAAAGAGTTCGGCCCCAGCCTACAGCTCGGTAAAAGCCGACCAGTCAAGCTCTACTCTCAGATCGGCTAAAGCTGCTCGGCAATAGTTCAGCAGTTCGGTCTCAGTATTCGACCGAACTGGAAGATAGTCAACTCATGCAGGATCACATGCAGGATAGTGGACCAAGTACAGAGATAGTGGACTCATGCAGGATCTCATGCAAGATAGTGGACCCATGCAGGATCTCCATGACCTCCACGACATCCACAACCATCATTAGTGGTGATGCAAGCCACGATCTTAGTTCAATGTATAAATAGAACTTAGATCAGATAGAAAAGGGTTAAGTTCTAAAGAAGTTCTCTAGAGATAAAACCATCATATAGCAAGTCTGTATTGTTAGCTGTAAAAAACAGATCAAGCAATACAACTCTGCCCTCTTTTCTTCCCGTGGACGTAGATTTACCTCAGTAAATCGAACCACGTAAATCTCTGTGTCGAGATCTGTATTTTCCTGCATTCATCACCATCAAAAATTCGCCAAACCATCACTGGCGCCGTCTGTGGGAAAACAGAGAACCAAATTTGTGATAAAGCGAATTTTTGACCCTTTTTCCACCCCAAAAAAATGCATACCAGATCACACACTACCCGTAATACCGTTCGTGAAAACCATGAGGAAGCTAGTCCAGCCCGCAGGTCCGGAAAACAGCCTCGGGAGACAGCTACTTCCAGTTTTCACGATGAAGGAACAAGCCGCTCAAAAGGTCCACACACCGAGTCTTCCCAGCAGCCTGATTTGAATGAGGCTGTCAAGCTGTTCTTGGCTGAGAAGCAGGATGAGTTCTTAGCCTTCCTGCAAAAGAGCCAACAGCCGAAGACGAAAACGGTGGATTCTCCCTCCTCCTCCAGACATGAAAGTCACTACCGCAGTAGTGCCGTGTCTTCCAGGAAGAAGAATCCTCCACCCCGACATGTTCCTGTCCCTCCTCGGTGCCGAAATCACAGGAGATCTCCATCTCCTCCATACCGAAGAGATGTCGGGTTCGCCATGTACGGAGCATTGAAGACTCCGTTCTCGGACGATATCACCCGAACTCCCCTTCCACAGAACTACCGAACTCCGTCGATGACTTATGACGGGTTGGTGGATCCTCATGACTTCCTGGGACGCTATCAGTATAATATGGCGAACCAGGGTCTCAATGAGGTCCATATGTGCAAGCTGTTCCCCGAGCTGCTTATCGGGAACGCGAGAAGGTGGTTCGATAGCCTCCCCCAAGGCAGCATTAGATCTTACCGAGATCTAATGGATGCTTTCCACAGGAGGTTCTTTCAGAAAGCGGAAGCCCGGATCACTTCGGCTCAGCTGCTTTCTATACGTCAAGGTCGCGACGAAAAGATCAGCGACTTCATGACGAGATTCCACAAGGAATGCCTACAAGTAGATGATCTCAACGATTTACTTGTCATTTCGGCATTCCAAAATGGAATCCTGCCCGGAGCTCTCTACAGAAAGCTCGTGGAATGCAGTCCGCAAACAGCTCAAGAGATGTGGGACATTGCGGACCAGTTCTCCCGTGCCGATGAGGCAGACCGTCGCAAACGGTCTTTAGACAGCTCATCCCGAGGAGACAGGAGGAAGCCCGATCATAGCGATCAGGGACATCCTCGCCGAACTCCTTTTGGCGATCAGGGACATCCTCGCCGAACTCCTTTTGAAAGGATTCAAAGGACTCCGGTGCAAGACCGATTGGGGCCACGTCTCAATCCTGAGAAGCCGCCCGCTCAGTTCGTACCATTGAACAAGTCAAGAGCGGAAATTTTCGAACTGCATTCCGATATGTTCGAAAAGCCAAGGCGGATGACGAAATCGGCCGCGCGCCGACCTCAGGATCAATATTGCTCCTTCCATCAAGACTACGGTCACGATACCGAGGAGTGCCGACATTTGGCTGCAGGTATTGATGCCCTTGTGAAAGCAGGGACGTTAAAAAAATACCAAAGCAAGCAGCCGAAAAAGAACAAAAAGCAGGGAGGTGCGAACTGCGCTCCTCAGGATCCGAAAAGGCAACAGGATCCCGAAGACGATAACGAGCCGCAATATGATGGAGTAATCCTAACTATTGACGCTCTCCCTGCCGGAAAGACTAAATCGTCTCTGAAGTCATAGAGCAGAGGTTTAAAAGCTCGGTCTCCCACCCACAAGCAAACGGACTGAAGCCGTGATTCCGGTTGAGATCGGCATACCCAGTCCCCGAACTCTAAATTTCTCCTCAGAAATGAATGATGACGGACTGAGAGCCGAACTAGATCTGGCCGAAGAAAGAAGAGAATTGGCCTGCATAAAAGCAGCCAAGTACAAGGAGCAAGTAGCCCGGTATTATAACCAAAGGGTGAAAAAGCTGCAATTTCAAGTGGGAGATCTCGTCTTGAGAAACAACGAAGTAAGCCGAGCAGAAAAGCTGGGCGAACTCGAACCCACATGGGAAGGTCCATATCGGGTGTCAGAAGTCCTCGGCAAAGGGTCTTACAAATTGACTCACGTGTCAGGAGCACAAGTACCCCGAACATGGTACGTTTCCAACCTCAAAAAGTTCCATTTGTAAGAGACAGTCCGGTCAGTCAGTCTTGTGTCTAGTTCGGTCCTAAGGCTATGTGCGTTTTTGTCTCTATGTGCTTTTTATTTGTCTAGGTGTGTTTTGTCTATGTGCGTGTCGTCTCTTACAAATGTTGCTGAGGTATCTTGTTCTTCGAAGGCTGATCCCCTTTTTAGAACATATATAAGCCTACGATTGTGAGTCCAAGCTTCTAAAGAGGATACAAGACCACAATTCGGCTTAAGAAACAAGCAGTTCGTCTGAAACGAACTGCAACAATAAGCCAACGATTGTGAGTCCAAGCTTCTGAAGAAGATACAAGACCACAATTCGGCTTAAAAAACAAGCAGTTCGTCTGAAACGAACTGCAACAAATGGATAGTCCGATCCACGCGATAAAACTCGCCGAATTAGGACAAGGGAAAGTCCGATCCAAGCGATAAAACTCGCCAAATTAAGACACAAGCTTAGTCCGGTCAAAGAAATTTATTTCATCAGACCAAAGACGAGTCCGGTCAAAGATGTTTATTTCATCAGACCAAAGACGAGTCCGGTCAAAGATGTTTATTTCATCAGACCAAAGACGAGTCCGGTCAAAGAAGTTTATTTCATAAGACCAAGGACCAAGTCCGGTCAAAGAAGTTTGCTTCATGAGACCGAGGACAAGTACGATGAAATTTTTTCGCTAAGCTGTAAATACACAGTGTTAGAAGCGAAAACAAAATTTCATTTTTCAAATCTTGTTCGGCACACAACTCCGCTACCCTACGAGATGGCGTTACGCTATTACAAAGGACTATTCTACTGTCCAGGGTTGCTAAAGTTGAGCCATCTATTCACAAAATCCTCGTGAAGCTGAGTTCGGGCGTTCCAGGCAGCTGCAGAATAAGCAGGTCGACGAGATGCTCTAATCGACCTGCCACCTCTTCTCTGAGCCCGGGAAGCCCTAGCACCTCGGCGGCGAAGAGTCTCTTCACGAAGCATTTGCCGATCTTGCTCACTCATAACCTCAGCTCCTCTGCGAACTTCAGTCCGTCCTCGACTTGACGTCTCTGGTTGTCCCTGAGTTCGTTGCTGACTTGGAGTAGGGTTTTGAGCAAGTGAATCAGAGGTTTGAGCTGGAGTACTAGCATCTGTTGGCGGGAAATGCCTGAGGAATCTCTCAATTGAGGGACGCCGGGAAAGAACTATGTCGTACCGAGAAGCCCAGCGCCGCAATGATTTCACGACTTGTTGGCAAGCCGAGCTCTCCAGCGCATTGTTCCTCCGGAGTACATGATATTCCTCCCACAGTTCGTCAACTCGTTCCTGAACTTCAGAGATGGTCATTCCCCCACGCCTGCAGATGAAATCCTCATACGCAGTCCTCTCAGCGACGGCAGTGTTCAGCTCGGCCTCCAGATCCTTCTTTTCGGACTCTAAGTCCTTATTATCGGCCTCCAGCTTCATTGAACGAGCCAAGAGTTCGTCATTCTTCATCTGGTCAGCTATAGCTCTTTTCTCAGCTTCGTCTAAAGCCGAAGAGTACAGCCGCTTCCAGTGAAGTACCTCCAGCTCCTTGAGAGTTAAGAATACAAAGCAGCTACGTCAGTTCGGCATTTCAGCTTACCGAGCAGGTAGTAAACCACAACAGGAGTAAGAGAGTACGAAAAGCTATACGAAGACACAAGGGTAGACAGAAGAATTTTTTCATACATAAGGAAAAATTTTTTTACACAAGGAGGGCTTCAAGGCCATCTTACAAGAAGGAAGAAACTAAACTAGGAGAAGGGAGACGAAATCATACTCCGCCAGCTTCGTCTCCGGCTCCTCGGTGAGGTTCAGCTTCCTTCTCCTTGTCTGCCTCAGCTTCAGCCTCGGCCTCCTTGCTCCCCCCAGCCTGCTCGGCGCCCCCATAGCCGATCGGCTGCGCCTCCTGCTCGGCCTGCTCATCGCCGGTCTGCCGCTCATGCTGCTCGGTCTCACCCTCTCCATGGAAAATTGGAGCGGGTGAAACTGACCCTATGGAGGCAAAGATAGCCTCCATATTCTCATCGCGGTCAGCTCGGCAACTACGAACTTGGTCCGCAGAAAGCAGGACCGAGGACGAAGCAAGCTCCTCAAGCACCGGCAGACTCTGGAGCCGAGCTGCTATCTCCCGGCCGTACAGCGGCAGGACGACTTCAGGCCCCTGCTCGGCTTTATCGGTCATCAGTTTCAGAAGATCACCGACAAAGGCCGAGAATTGGTTGCTCAGAAAGAGTTTCTCCACGAAAGCACGGAGACCCTCTCCTTGGGCAACCACGGCGGCAGCATCCCTCCGCTTCGTCTGCTCTCGCTGGATGATGAGCTGGTTTTTGGCAAACTGAGCTTCATCCTGGGCCGAGATCCTAGCAGCTCTGGCCTTCTCAAACTTGGCCTCAGCCTGTTCGGCCCGATGACAAGCAGCCGCCAACTTCCTTTGCATCTCAGCATAGTCATTGGACGCTTTGGAGAGTTCGACGGCGACGAGCTTGGAGAGCATATCGTTCCTCTGAAAATGGATAAAGAAAAAAGTCAACAGAGGGCACCAAAAATACAGGAAAGAAGCAAAGCCAAAGAATCAAGAAGACAATTCACCTCGGCGAAGTCCGTGGGCCATGCAAAAGGCTCACAGACATTTTCCGAAGGGGGCCCCATGACGATGTCTCTCTCCGACGCTCTTGGGGGCTTCTGGGCCTTCCCCTTCCCCTTTGCCGAAGTCGACTCCGGCTTCTTCGGATCCGAAGAGGTTTTTTGCCTCTTCGGAGTCCTCTCGGCATCAGACGCCGAGCTGGTGGTTTTCGGCCTCTCCGGCTCCTTGGACTCCGAAGATTTGCGGCTCAGCTTATTCAATATGTTCACTACCGAAAAACAAGGAAACAAGGTTAGTTTTCGCCGCTAAAGCAGTAAGGCATAAAAAAGAAATCCTCACCCTCAGTCTCTTCGTCCGAAGACGAGATATTGAACACGAGGTCGCCCTTGACGAGCTCAGTTTCCGAGTATTGTTTCCTAATCATAGGAATCTTATTGAGCTCGCCCTCGAGCTCGGCCAACGGTTCTAACCGAGGATGGGGAATCACGGACTTCGGCCCTCTCCAAGGAAAGCCCGGAGCCGAAGTCCTATTATAAAAAAAGAAACGGTTTTGCCATTTCGGCCACTTGGTTTTGCAGAAGGCCCTAAAAGGCTGTAAGGGGATCAAGTAAAACCAAGATCCCTTCCTTTTAAACTGGAAAAAATTAAGGATTGCCCGCAGAGACAGATCCTTATCTAGCCTACGGAGTTCGGCAGCAAAAGCCGACAAGTGCCTCCAAGAATTCGGAGTCACCTGACCTAAAGGGAGTTGAAAAAAATCAAGAAGCTCTACAAAAGGTGGGGGAAGAGGGAAACGAAGCCCGCATTCTAAGCAGGCTTCGTAAACGGTGGCATAACCCTCCGGCGGGGCGTCAGCCCTATGATCACCGTCAGGTACCACCGCCTTCCCCCCGGGAAAAAAGTATTGTTCGGGTAGGGATATCACGGTGTCCTTACTCAAATTGCTGTGAAAGTACTCTACGGTCCTCTCCCCGGACTCTTTCCGGCTAGAAGACCCCTTGCCCCCTTTCCTACGGCTACCTAACTCAGAAGAAGAAGAAGAAGACATGGTTCTTACTCTTTGCAAAATCTGAAGAAATTCTGAAGAAATTCTTGAAAGCGGAAGGAAATTTTTACGCAAAAGAGACAGAGTGCAGAAGAAGCAATAGCAAAAGTATTCAAAGGATGAAGAAAGGGCGTATTTATCAGATTCGGAGAAGATTTCAAAATCATCGCACCGTTTCGAATCCCACCTTTTTAGGATTCAACGGCCGGATTTTACTGTCGCATTTAATGCAGTCACGCGCAAGGCACGTCCCCTGACGTCAGCCTCCCCCGTACCTTTATCAAAATGCCGAAGTGACTCGCTTCGCCGAAGTGATTCACTTCGTTTTTCGGGGGGGGTAGTGATGGGGTACGGACTAAACAAGCCCAACAGCAGTGACGGCCCATCAGCCCAAAGCCCAAGGAAGAGTATCAGTTCGGCATTACCAAAGAGTTCGGCCCCAGCCTACAGCTCGGTAAAAGCCGACCAGTCAAGCTCTACTCTCAGATCGGCTAAAGCTGCTCGGCAATAGTTCAGCAGTTCGGTCTCAGTATTCGACCGAACTGGAAGATAGTCAACTCATGCAGGATCACATGCAGGATAGTGGACCAAGTACAGAGATAGTGGACTCATGCAGGATCTCATGCAAGATAGTGGACCCATGCAGGATCTCCATGACCTCCACGACATCCACAACCATCATTAGTGGTGATGCAAGCCACGATCTTAGTTCAATGTATAAATAGAACTTAGATCAGATAGAAAAGGGTTAAGTTCTAAAGAAGTTCTCTAGAGATAAAACCATCATATAGCAAGTCTGTATTGTTAGCTGTAAAAAACAGATCAAGCAATACAACTCTGCCCTCTTTTCTTCCCGTGGACGTAGATTTACCTCAGTAAATCGAACCACGTAAATCTCTGTGTCGAGATCTGTATTTTCCTGCATTCATCACCATCAAAAATTCGCCAAACCATCATTGCACTATCGAGGGCTTGAGGTATTCAAAATCATTGCACTATCAATAGTGATACCAGCCATCATATGCTCCATATGCATTTCATGCTTCACATGCATAGTGGAAAGGAGGGCAGCCCGGAATAGGGCTGCCACGGTGGCGCCGCCTCCACCTCAGCCACTGGCGATGGTGGGTCTCGACGAGTCAACCATCGAGTCATAGAAGAAGGTTGTACTCGGTGAAAGCAAACGCCTTCCCGGACCTAATGGTGTCACCTGCCCTATATGCCTAGTTGATTATTGTAAGTTTTAAAAGGATACATCATGTTAATAAAATTTTCTGGAGTTATACATGATAATCAATAAGGGCATGAGAGTTTTTTTTTCTTTTTTCTGTATATTTTACTATCAAGTCTATTTTAGTTTTGACTATTTAGTTATGTAAAAAAATAATTAGCCATAATTCTTTGTATATGAGTGCACAGGTTGTTGAACTCGATGAACATTTATTGAAAAGGGATAAAAAGGTAACTATAAAGAAACATAAATTTTACAGTAATTGTGTTGGATACATTCCATAGTATTGATTTTACAAATTTTCTCCTTCAAAATTGCTAAACGTATCAAATATTCTAATTGTATTTTCTAATTAACCTTAAAAAGCGAATCGAATGCTCGATTTGATATTCCCTATACCCGAACGAATTGAATATGAACCGCGAAATGCAAATTATATTCGTAAATTATTTAAATATCAATTTGTATATTCACCCCCTTTAATAAATACAAATTCAATATAAAGATATTTAGTTCGAGTCGATTTATTTACATCCCTAAGAACATCCACAATGACGGATTTTCGGGCAAGTTTTATACCCAGTAATGTGGATGTCGTAACCGTGAAATATGATTCATAAATTAAAATGATAGAATACAATGAAGATTTGGAAAGCTTATTTTATACTCCTTTCGTCCAATAGTAAGAGTCACATTTTGCCAATTTGGTCCGTCCCACGATAAGAGTCACATTTCTGGTTCACTAACTCGTTTCACTCGCATTTTATTATAAAACTATTCCACTAACTTTTTCAAACCACTATCTTTTACTTTTCTTAAAATCCGTATCCCATAACAAGAGTGAATCCTCTGGTGGAACAGAAGGAGTAACATGCAATTATTTGATTAGATAACTAAGAAGAGGAAAAAGAAAGTAGATGATAATATTAACTTAGAAGCCCGCACGATCCATGCTCATCAACGAAGAACTATATCTGCCCATTATTTTATTAGACAAAAAGATTATTTAAATCAACCTTTTTCGATGTTACCAATTTTAATAAAGCATACTCCATAATTTTGATTTTAAACTTAATTGAAGTGCAATAACATTGACATTTAATATCAAATGAATGTGGTCGGCACGCTCAACTTCTGCAATATAAAAACAAGAATTAAATCTCATGTGATAGGAGATCAAGAAAGAAGACAGAGAGAACCTTCTCAAATTAGGTGCTAGGACCTATGTAATTAGTTATGGTCTATGGGAGTTCTAAATTGAGCCAACATGCTTTCTAAATAAGACAATTGCTATCAAAAACTTTGTAGCGTTTACGTATGTTAATATTACCAATTAACTATGAGGTAAATAGTAGGTGACCTATATTTTTCTCTATGTACTCTCTAGAATTGCATTCATTTCCAAATAACACCCAAGTCAATTACTTATTTGCTTTGGTTAAAACACGATTATCAATCCACTATTTTCCAAAGAGCGACCATTTTCAATAAGGCATGAAAATTTGATACAGACACGTACAAAAATAATGGATTTGGTTTGGTTCCTTATAAGATTGACATGTTGGGGGTCGATAATTTTTTGTTGGATTCAGGTACATGTTCTGTTAGGTTGTGTTCAAATAACCCATTAAAAATAATAATATATACTACCTCCGTATTTAAAAAATAGAAACATTTGAAACGACATGAGATTTAATGCACAATTGGTAAAATAAGAGAGAAAAATTGGTAAAGTAAGAAAGAGAATGAAAAAAATGAATAAAATAAGAGAGGAAGAGAAAAAGTAGTGAAAATAGTGTTAGTAGATTGTGGGGTCCACGTCCAAAAATAGAAAGATTGTAAAGTTTATATTTTTAATAGACGACCCAAAATGGAAATAGTTTCTATTTTTAAAATACGGAGGTAGTATTTTTTCAAATTTATATTTTATTCTTTAGTTTTGTATAAATCAAATTTTTATCGAGTAAATCAAGTTTAATGGTATAATATCAGATTTTAATAATATAAATCATATTTTTATTGTGTACTATATTATAAGGTTTGTAAATCAGGTTTTAATTGCGTAAATCACATTTAAAAATAAGATTCAATTACGTAATATCAAGTTTTAATCGTGTAAATAATGTTTAATTACGAAATATCGTGCTCATATCGCGTAAATCAGGTTCGAGCTATTGTGTAAACCCATATTTATATTGGGTCGTTAACTAGCTCATGCCGTGTGCGGGCAGCGTTCAGAATTGAAGGTAGCAGACCGAGTCTGTATTTAGATTGATCAGAACGTTCTTTAACACGTCAAATTCAGGTTATGTTTGACTAATGGAAATTCTCATAAAAATCATCCTCTTCTTCACTTTCATCCTCTCCTCCCACAATGTCCAAGCTCAAACACACCCTTGCCCACCGCAATTCTGTAGAAGCAATGACATACCTATCCATTTCCCATTCAAACTGCAGGGACAACAGCAGCCTCAAAACTGCGGCGGCTACCTCGACTTCTCCCTCACTTGCTCCGACGATATTGGAGGGAGAGGAGCCCTTCTCTTGACCCTCCTGTTGTAGGAATGACTGGAATTACAAGAAATAAACAAAAATAGGGCGTAATACAACCCAAGAAGGAAGAACTGAAACTGAAAATACAATGAAAAATGAAACTGTAAACTGGAAATCAAACTTAGCCGAGTCGAGGAAAGTCCTCTTTCCGAAAGACGAGATACGCCCCGGTAGTGCTCTCGATTTGGCGTGTCATCCCCAACGATAAAATGGCAACGTCTCTGGTGAAGCAGCACCGCTATCAGCAGAGCTCCGGCGAACTGGAAGAGGAGAGGGCAGGGCTTCGAGAAGAAAGACTATGCAGAGAGAGTATGGTGCTTGTGTGTATGTTCTATTTTGATGCAAGAAATGACTAGCCTATTTATAGGCCTAGTCCACTGCATGGGTCAACTCAGCCTTGATGGCTGTCATCATGGCGTGGCTGTAACGGCCAACCGTTACGAATTTGAAAGCTGGAGTGGTCGACGCTGAATCTAGATGCTATGCATGCCCAGTTCATCCGTCACATGTTGACTTCGTTACATGGCAGCCTCGTAGACTTTGACTGCGTCATAGTTGACGATGTGTCATGCCACTGGTCTCGCTGACTAAGCGTTGGTCCAAAACATTAAGTTTGGGCCCAGGGACAAGCCCAAAGACCAATTGTCAAGATCCAAGGGCAAGGGCAAGGGCAAGGGCAAGGGCAAGGGCAAGGGCAAGGGCTCGGGTGCGGGAGCGGGCGGGCACTGGCACGGGCACGGCTCGGCTCGGCTCGGCGCGCGTGTGCGCGCTTGTGGGCTTCTTCAACCCATCTTAGTCCACTATAATTATTAAGTGTAGTAAAGTCACTTAATAAATACACATTAAAAGATGTGTCCCATCTCCTATGTGGGATAATTAACACTAGTTAATTACTCCCTAAGCTTTAATCTCATAGCTTTATTAAAAGTTAAAATGTGACCAACTTTAATCCACTTTTTCTCACTCACCGGGAATCGGATTTGAGAAAGTGAATATACTACGGTCATCTACGCGGAACATAGATCGACGCTATATCATTTAATTTCCAAAAAATTAAATGTCTCGTCACATTTATTATTGGTCAAACTTAGTTGACCGGGCATCTTAAATTCAAGATTCCAATAATCCCCCACATGAGTGGAAAAAGCCAAATGCATATGCATGCAAACATAAGCTCAACCCTCACGATGTATATAAGTATAAGGATAGGTAGTTTTTGGCTTTGAACCATCCATAGATAGCACCATCGGATACACAAGCGGACTAGTAGTGCGGTGCTTTGAACTATTCCTCCACGGCGTGTACCGAGACAATGATGTTAACACTTAAACACCTCAACCTCTTCCGTTCTCACGGTTTGTGTCCATTGCTGTCTTGAACACCACTTTGGATTCATAAATGCGTTTTGTGAAGCGACCACACTTTGCATTTACATAGGCGATTCTTAGTCAAGTACCTTGCCCTACTTGGTCTTTTTGAGAACTCCATCTCTTTGAGATCCTTAAGAACCATTAAAAGTCATAGACTTAGCCTTACCACTTAGGCAGGTTTTTCAACACTCTATTGCTCTTTAAGGAATAGATGTAGATGAGTGTTTCTCATGAACTCTCATAGCTTAGTTTTCCCATTGAACCAAGTTCTTGGGATCTCCAGTCATCATGGTTGGGTTACCACTATGATTATTCCTTTAGTTTGTGGATTTTAGACCCATTCCCTCTAGCAGTTTATTCATTTGATCACGGTTTAACCCTTTGGTTAGCGGATCCGCTAGATTATCTATTGACTTCACATAGTCGATTGTAATCACGCCAGTTGTGATCAAATGCCTCACGGTGTTGTGTCTTCGACGAATGTGTCGAGACTTACCATTATAGAAGCCATTATTTGCTCTTCCAATAGCTGCTTGGCTATCACAGTGAATTAACACTAGAGGCCCAGGCTTGGACCAACAAGGAATGTCCTCTAGGAAATTCTTAAGCCACTCGGCTTCTTCACCAGCTTTATCTAAAGCTATGAATTCAGATTTCATTGTTGATCGGGCTATACAAGTCTGTTTTGTGGATTTCCACGAGACAGCACCATCCCCAATAATAAAGACGTATCCACTTGTAGAGAGTGAGTCTTTGTTATCGGATATCCAGTTTGCATCACAGTACCCTTCAAGTACCGGGGGTATCTCGTAAAGTGTAGCCCATGATTTTGAGTATATTTTAAATATCTCAAAACCCTTACAAGAGCAGTCCAATGCTCTTTGTTTGGATTGCACGTGTAGCGTGCTAATCTGTTCACAGCGCAAACGATATCGGGCCGGGTGCAATTAGTCAGATACATAATGCACCCAATGACCTTCGCATAGTCTTCTTGTGCGACAGGTTCGCCTTTGTTCTTGGTTAAATGAACATTTATCTCTATAGGTGTCTTAGCCGGCATGCTATCATAAGCGTTGAATCTTTTTAGTACTTTCTCAACATAATGAGATTGTGTTAAGGTGATTCCTTCGGATGTTCTTAGAATTTTCATTCCAAGAATTACATTGGCTAGACCCATGTCCTTCATGTCAAAGTTTCTTTTTAACATGGCTTTCGTGTCGTTAATCACTTGGGTGTTACTACCCATGATTAACACATCATCAACATAGAGACACACTATAACGTATCCATTATTAGTGTTCTTAATATAGACACATTTGTCACATTCGTTGATTTTAAATCTATTTGATAACATCACGTTATCAAATTTCAAGTGCCACTGCAACGGCGCTTGTTTCAATCTGTAGAGGGATTTAACCAGTTTGCATACATTTTTCTCTTGTCCAGGTACTACCAAACCTTCAGTTAGAGATGCCCACCGGTTCCGGTTCCGGTTCCGGCGGTTAACCGGCGAACCGGAACCGGTGGTTCCGGTTCCGAACCGGAACCGTGGCAATTTTTCCGAACCGGAACCGTCGTAATTCGGGTCGCGGTCCGGTTCAGGTTCATGATTTTTCGAACCGGAACCGTCACCGAACCGGCGGTTCGGGACGGTTCGGAACCACCGGTTAACCGGCAGAACCGCCGGTTCGGGCGCGTAAATCAAGGCGTCAGGGATGGGGGCTGACGGCGGCAGCTTTTCAGCGGCAAAACCGGCCGGTTCCGGCGGTTTTTGGACCGGAAACCGGCGGTTAACCGTGAAAACCGGCGGTTCCGGCGGTTTTCCGCCAAAACCGCCGGTTTTTCCGGCGGTTTAGGCGGTTCCGGTTCGGAACCGGCGGTTTCGCGGTTCGGTTGTATTTTTTTTTTAATTTGAAATTTGGATTTATACAACAAATTGGAACAAGACAATGTATAATTCAAATAGAAATACGTCGAATAAGGAAGAAATGATATCTATTTTATTGAGTTTGAGTTGTAAGTTGTAACGGACAACGATATATTACAATTTACAATATGTATACAAGTATACAACATACAATAATGTAATATAAATTTGAAATTTGGACTTATACAATAAATTGGAACAAGATAATGGATAATTTAAATTGAAATAAGACGAATATGATGAAAATGATATCAATTTTATTGAATTTGAGTTGTAACGGACAACGATACATTACAATTTACAATACATATACAAGTATACAACATACAATAATGTAATATAAATTTAAAATTTGGACTTATACAATAAATTGGAACAAGAGTACAAGACAATGGATAATTTAAATTGAAATAAGACGAAGAAGGTGAAAATGATATCAATTTTATTGAATTTGAGTTGTAACGGACAACGATACATTACAATTTACAATACATATACAAGTATACAACATACAATAATGTAATATAAATTTGAAATTAAATTCTTCCATTTCCCCCCAGTTTTTAATCTATAAATACCCCCCTCTATTCTCATTTACATTCACCACACTCTTATGTTAATAAGAGTTTCTCTCTTCAATCTCCCAATTCTCTTTCTTTGTCTCCAATTTCTCATTTGTGCTATTGTGCTTCCATTTAATTACTCAAGTGCTACTCTTATTACGCATTGTTATACACTTATACTTGTTCCCGTAGTTCTTCCATTTTTCCCTCCATTTCATGTTTTTTTATTTGTAAATTATATTACATTGTTGTATGTTGTATACTTGTATATGTATTGTAAATTGTAATGTATCGTTGTCCGTTACAACACAAATTCAATAAAATTGATATCATTTTCATCTTATTCGTCTTATTTCAATTTAAATTATCCATTGTCTTGTTCCAATTTATTGTATAAGTCCAAATTTCAAATTTATATTACATTATTGTATGTTGTATACTTGTATATGTATTGTAAATTGTAATGTATCGTTGTCCGTTACAACTCAAATTCAATAAAATTGATATAATTTTCACCTTCTTCGTCTTATTTCAATTTAAATTATCCATTGTCTTGTACTCTTGTTCCAATTTATTGTATAAGTCCAAATTTCAAATTTATATTACATTATTGTATGTTGTATACTTGTATATGTATTGTAAATTGTAATGTATCGTTGTCCGTTACAACTCAAATTCAATAAAATTGATATCATTTTCACCTTCTTCGTCTTATTTCAATTTAAATTATCCATTGTCTTGTACTCTTGTTCCAATTTATTGTATAAGTCCAAATTTCAAATTTATATTACATTATTGTATGTTGTATACTTGTATATGTATTGTAAATTGTAATGTATCGTTGTCCGTTACAACTCAAATTTAATAAAATTGATATCATTTTCATCATATTCGTCTTATTTCAATTTAAATTATCCATTATCTTGTTCCAATTTATTGTATAAGTCCAAATTTCAAATTTATATTACATTATTATATGTTGTATACTTGTATACATATTGTAAATTGTAATGTATCGTTGTCCGTTACAACTCAAACTCAATAAAATAGATATCATTTCTTCCTTATTCGCCGTATTTCTATTTGAAGTATACATTGTCTTGTTCCAATTTGTTGTATAAATCCAAATTTCAAATTAAAAAAAAATACAACCGAACCGCGAAACCGCCGGTTCCGAACCGGAACCGCCTAAACCGCCGAAAAAACCGGCGGTTCCGAACCGGAACCGGAACCGCCGGTTTTCGAACCGGAACCGAAACCGTGAAATAGCCTCACGGTTCGGTTCCGGTTTCGCCTTCGACCGAACCGGAACCGGCGGTTCCGAACCGGAACCGCCGGTTCGTGAACCGTGGGCAACACTACCTTCAGTTTGTTCCATATAAATTTCATCTTCAAGGTCACCGTTTAGAAATGCAGTCTTAACATCCATTTGTTGAATCTCAAGATTGTGTACAACAACAATCGCGAGAAGCACTCGAATTAATGTAATCCTCGTTACAGTTGAGTAGGTATCGAAGAAATCGTACCCTTCCTTTTGTTTAAAGCCTTTGACTACCAGTCTAGCTTTATACTTGTCCACTGTTCCATCGGCCTTAAGCTTTCTTTTAAGGACCCATTTGCATGCTAAAGGTTTAGCACCTTCAGGTAGATCAACCAACACCCACGTGTGGTTTAGCAAAATTGAATCAATTTCGCTTTGAACAGCTTCTTTCCAATGCAACCCGTCTGGGCCTGCAAAGGCTACTTTTATTGATGTTGGTTCTTCGTCCAACATGAATGCAATATAGTCAGGACCAAATGTCTTTGGTGTTCTGACCCTATTCCCACGTCTCAGTGCTACCTCATTCGGATCAGGCCTTGCACGTTTGCGTGAATCGGGCTCTATCTCCAATGGTTTAGAACTGATGGTTTCATCCTCAATTTTTGTCTCAGAATTGGATGCTATGTTTTCCTTATTTTTACAAGGAAATATGTTTTCAAGAAATACATCGTTTCTTGATTCAATCGTTGTTCCTACAGTCGTTGTTGGAATTTCGGACTTGTAGACCACAAATCTGTATGCACTACTATTAAGTGTATATCCAATGAAGATGCAATCAACTGTTTTAGGTCCGATTGTAACTTGTTTGGGCGGGGGGACCATCACCTTAGCCAAACACCCCCACACTTTGAGGTATTTGTAGGATGGTTTCATTCATTTCCATAGCTCATAAGGAGTAACATCTTTGCCTTTGAGAGGGATTTTATTCAAGATATAGTTGGCGGTCAAAACTGCTTCTCCCCCACATGTTATGTGGTAATCCTGAAGTCAGAAGCAGTGCATTCATCATCTCTTTTAGAGTTCGATTTTTGCGTTCTGCAACCCCATTAGATTGGGGTGAATAGGGATCAGTTGTTTGATGAATTATGCCACTTGCATTGCATAGTTCTTCAAACGGGGCTACATATTCGCCTCCTCTATCACTTCGAATCATTTTGATTTTACAACAAAGTTGATTTTCAACTTTGTTCTTATAATTCTTGAACGCTTCTATTGCTTTATCTTTGTTTTTCAGAAGATAGATGTAGCAATATCTTGTGCAATCGTCTATAAAGGTGATAAAGTACTTTTTACCACCTCTTGTTTGCACAAATTTTAAGTCACATACATCAATGTGAATTAATTCAAGGGGTTTGGTGTTTCTTTCAACTGAATGAAACGGTAATTTAGCCATTTTGGCTTCAAGACAAATCTCACATTTATCTGTACTATAAACTTCACTTGCCTTTAGTAAATCAAGATTTACTAATCTTTTAATGGCGTTTATATTTACATGTCCCAATCTACAATGCCACAAGTTTGAATGCCCAGTCAAGTAAGAGGAAGTAGATGCATTGTTATTGATAGCCAAAGGCTTTGGAACAAGGCGCGTAGCCACACTAAGCTTAAAAAGTCCATCGGTTATATAACCTTTTCTGAGGGACTTTCCAAACTTATACAATACAAACCTATCGGACTCAAATACAAGTTTAAAACACTTATTAAATAGTATAGATTCAGAGACTAGGTTCTTTCAGATGTCGGGCACATGCAGCACATCCTTCAAGGTGATAGAGACGCCAGATGTCATTTTGAGGATCACATCTCAGTCCCTTTCACTTCGGATGATGCTTGATTCCCCATGCTGATCTTCCTCCCATCAACAGGATTGTAAGTTGAAAACTTGTTCCTATCGGCACAAACATGAGCAGTTGCTCCAGTGTCGATGTACCAGCTTCCCTTGTTTTCAATCAAGTTGGCATTTTCAGTGACCACGACAATGAGGTCATTCTCGTCCCAGTCTTTGAGCTCCTTCTCGACGACGTGGGCAGCAGGCCTCTTGTTCTTGCTTCGGCAATCCTTGGCGTAGTGCCCAGGTTTGCCACATTTGTAGCAGTAGCCTTTCACAGGTTGCTTTGCCTTGCCTTTTTCCTTTGTTGGAGGGACCGCCTCGCTCCAACAAGTTGGCCTTGGCTTCAAAGGGGCCATGGTCTTTAGCCTTTAGATCGTTTTTGCGCACCTCAGATTCAATGCGCAACTTCACGATCAGTTCTTCAAGGGTCATCTCCTTTCGCATGTGCTTAAGGTAGCTCTTGAAGTCCTTCCAACTAGGTGGAAGCTTCTCAATTATCGTGCCAGAAGTAAAGTTTTCTGGCAAGATCATCCCCTCGGCGGCGAGTTCGTGGATGATTATTTGGAACTCTTGTACTTGGTCTATCACTGGTCTTGAATCGACAATTTTGTAGCCCATGTACTTAGCTATTACAAACATTTTAGTACCGACATCATTACTACGGTACTTTTTCTCTAGGTTTTCCCACATTTATTTAGATGTTGTTACATTAGAGTATACATTATGGAGGCTATCATCTAATGCACTTAAAATAAAATTTTTACATAGATAATCCCCTTTGTGTCATGCGTCTTAGTCGGAGAAGACCTCCAATCTTGTCTCTTGATCGCTTGGCGTGGGTGGCTCGTCTTCCTTGAGATAGTGCACGACACCCAATGTTGTCAAGTAGAACAGCATTTTCTGTTGCCACCTCTTGAAGTCGGATCCTCCAAACTTGGAGGGCTTCTCGGCGGGAGGCATCATCCTCGGCATCAAAGGCACCGAGTTTGGTCCTTGATATGAACCGTTCATGTTGGCTCCAGTTGAGCCTCCAAAGTTTGTGTGGAGCGTATTGTCCCCCACATATGTGTTGCCCATAGAGGACCCCACATTCGTGTTGATCCGAATAGATCCAACACTAGTATTGAGCCCGGAGGCACCAACACTCGATCTATTAAAGGATCCAAAGGAACCACTAAAAGTGGAACCTATCGACCCACCAAAGGTGGATCCAGTGAACGCCCCAAAGGGGTTGTCCTATACCGAAGAGGTATTTGAGGCAGAAAAGGGAGTGCCTTGACCCATCAAGGTTGATGAGAAAGCCACAGTAGTGAAGGCGGTGGTGGCCGGAACAGTGGAGGCGGTGGTGGTCGGAACAGTGGAGGCGGCGGTGGCCGGAGTAGTGGCAACGGAGGTGTTGGCGTTGGTCGACATCTCCAAGCAAATGATTAGGTTCCGATAGTTTTAAGTTCAGTTAAGGTTCGATCCTTCAACGGCAAGTCTATCTCGTCTTGCGATTGTTGTACGAATGACTGGAATTACAAGAGATAAACAAAAACCGGGCGTAATACAACCCAAGAAGGAAGAACGGAAACTGAAAATACAATGAAAAATGAAACTGTAAACTGGAAATCAAACTTAGCCGAGTCGAGGAAAGTCCTCTTTCCGCAAAAGGAGATACGCCCCGGTAGTGCTCTCGATTTGGCGTGTCGTCCCCAACGATAAAATGGCAACGTCTCTGGCGAAGCAGCACCACTATCAGCAGAGCTCCGTCAAACTGGAAGAGGAGAGGGCAGTGCTTCGAGAAGAAAGACTATGCAGAGAGAGTATGATGCTTGTGTGTATGTTCTATATTGATGCAAGAAATGACTAGCTTATTTATAGGCCTAGTCCACTGCAGGGGTCAACTCAGTCTTGATGGCTGTCATCATGGCGTGGCTGTAACGGCTAGCCGTTACGAATTTGAAAGCTGGAGTGGTCGACGTTGAATCTAGACGCTATGCATGCCCAGTTCATCCGTCACATGTGGACTTCGTTACGTGGCAGCCTCGTAGACTTTGACTGCGTCATAGTTGACGATGTGTCATGCCACTGGTCTCGCTGACTAAGCGTTGGTCCAAAACATTAAGTTTGGGCCCAGGGACAAGCCCGAAGACCACCCAAAGACCAATTGCCAAGAGCAAGAGCACAGGCTCGGGCACGGGCTCGGGCGCGGGTGCGGGAGCGGGCACGGCTCGGCTCGGCGCGCGTATGGGCTTCTTCAACCCATCTTAGTCCACTATAATTATGAAGTGTAGTAAAGTCACTTAATAAATACACATTAAAAGATGTGTCTCATCTCCTATGTGGGATAATTATCACTAGTTAATTACTCCCTAAGCTTTAATCTCATAGCTTTATTAAAAGCTACAATGTGACCAACTTTAATCCACTTTTTCTCACTCACCGGGAATCGGATTTGAGAAAGTGAATATACTACGGTCATCTACGCGGAACGTAGAACGCTATATTATTTAATTTCCAAAAAATTAAATATCTCGTCACATTTATTATTGGTCAAACTTCATTGACCGGGCTTCTTAAATTCAAGATTCCAATAATCCATATTCCGGAAACTTCTCCGTCCGCTGCATAAGCTACCTCATTTAAGAGATCCAATTATACAACCTAGACGGCTGCCTCCCACGGAAGCTCATGGCACTGAACCTGACCTCCTCTCCCTTCGAGGCCATCTACATCGATGAGTACGTCTTCCTCAGCTGCCCCCGGGCCGCGGTGTCCGGGACGGGGCTCACCACCGTCGATTGCCTCGGGAACTCCACCTCCGCGGTTGTGGCCACCACTTTGGGGACCCTCGCCTGCCGATATTGAGCATGTGCATGACTATGTTCGCTCTCCCGATCCCCGTGTCGTGGAACAGCGGCACCAGAGGAAGTGGTGATTGGCTGTCGTTGAATCTTGGCGGAGATCTGAGGCTGACGTGGAGCTTTCCCGACTGCAAAGGATGTGAGGAGCGGGGTGGAGTTTGTGGGTATGATTGGAACAGCACCGTCCGAAGAGGGGTTACGTGCAAAAACGAAAAAGGTACTATAAATGACACGATTTTTAATGCGTATTGGTAAAGTAAAAATAAAATAGAGAAAAAATAGTATAAGTATCGCTGATGGATTATGGAGTCTATATTATTAGTTGTTTAAAATTTTCTTTATTTAGAATTGGTCTGATGATTCAAAATGGTAAAATTAAACTATGTTTTATGAATTAGGGTGATAATATTAGTACTTAATACATAAGTATTTCTTTTTGGATATGACTTTGTTGAGACATTAATTTGTTGGAATTCAAGCAAAATCAAATCTTGGATGTAGGATTGAGGAACTATGAGTCTATATATGATTGATATCCTAATGATTTTCTTTGATTAGGTGACTAAGTAAAACATACACATTGATACTTATGTTTATATATATATATATATATATATATATATATATATATATAACTCTTTGTTCTTTGAATGTACATTTTTTAAATAGAAAATTTTCAAATTAATGGAAGTTTTAAGTTATGATATAGTATTGCCTTCTTCTTTAATTCCTATTGTCAATTGAGACTGATAAAGGGGAAGTGTGGAAGGTATATACACGAGGAAGCAGGAGAGTGGTTTACCCAACCGAAAGTGAGGATATTGAGGAAGAAGTTCAGCAAACTGAAAGTGAGGAAATGGGGGAGTAAAAGTAGTTGCATCAGCATCAAATCTTAGCAGTCAATAAGTCTTTATTCATTAGTCAAATTTGTTATTCTGTTCCTCTAAATTAGCATTGTAATCGCCTATTTATAGAG
Organism: Salvia splendens; assembly: GCF_004379255.2. Classification (NCBI taxonomy): domain Eukaryota; kingdom Viridiplantae; phylum Streptophyta; class Magnoliopsida; order Lamiales; family Lamiaceae; genus Salvia; species Salvia splendens. Next base: position 20,138,761 of record NC_056049.1, read on the forward strand.
AGACTCAAAGTGGAGAGAATCATCTTTGGGGATCAATATTTTGGGCGAAGTATTCGCAGGCCTCCTTGGCGAGGATAGTTCTGTCATATAGTATTTTCCTTTCAGTTCAGTACTCAATAAAGCCGAGAGCCTTTCCCTCTAAAAGATTGGTTCGGTGAACGTGGTGGCAACTCGAAGCACGGACTCGCGACTAGATGGGTTAGAGAAGGCGACCGGAGACTTGGAGAAAGGGGTCGACTCTGCCAATGAGTCGATTGCCGAACTGACCGTCCAAGTCAAGGTGATCCAGTCTCAACTCGACCTACTCGTTAAGGAATTAAGGGCGAGCCATTCCAACGAAAATTCTGGCCCAAAGTCTTGGCCCACTGGTGAGGGCTCCAGCAACAATCTCGAGTCCAACACAGCGACTACGGAGGGTAGCGGGTCTTTAACTATGCCCACTTTTGACGGCTCAGAAGCAATGGCTTGGCTGGCCAGAGCGGAGCGGTATTTTTTGGTTCAGAACACGCCATCGGAAAATCAGGTGAAGGTGGCTATGGTGGCGTTGGCAGGGCAGGCTCTGCCTTGGTACCAGATGCTGATTAAGCGCTGCCCTACGCTCTCGTGGGCGGAGTTTATCCGGGAGCTTCTAAAACGATTTGGGAACAATGTGGCTCGCGACGAATATGAGGCTTTCGCGGCAGTACGCCACACGGGGTCCCTTCCGGAGTTCGTAGCAGCCTTCGAATCTCGTCTTGCGCAGGCTGTGAGTCAGGGGAGATCATTCTCGAAAGGATGAAGGTGGCCAAGATCGCCCACTATGCAGACGTGTTCAGCTAGCCCTAGACATCGACCAGACATCGGAGAACCCCCGGCGGATCCATACCCAAACCTGCGCATGCGGCTGTGAGTCAGGGGAGATCATTCTCGAAAGGATATTCACAGTCCTTTTCTTCACAATCAACGGGGGGGGTCCTCTCGACCTCCGGCGCGCCGTTTTAGGACTATGTCTTCGGAGGAGTACACGAAGCACCTTGCAGTTGGGACTTGTTTCAAGTGTGGTCTGAAGTTCGGGCGTACTCACCGGTGCCTCCAAAGACACTGAATGTATTGGTGGGTGATGGGGACGAGCTGTTCTCCGACGAATCCGATGACCAGGCTGAGAAGGCGGAATTGCAGCTCTCTGAGTTATCTTTAAATTGGCTTGACACGTCACACACCTTGAAGCTATTTGGGTCCATCGGTCCTTACCAAGTCAAGATAATGGTTGATATCGGCGCAAGCCATTGTTTTATTTCAGACCAAGTCATTTTCGCCCTCAAGCTGACGGTCACGCTGACTTCGCCCTACTTAGTGATGTTGGGCGATGGTTCTAGAGTGCAGGCTGCTGGGATATGCCAAGACTTGGTTTTAACTATGGCTTCAACAGATTTTCATCTGTCTTGCTACGTTTTCCCCCTTCGAAATGTGGATGTCATTCTAGGAGTAACGTGGCTGGCAGCGTTGGGAGATGTGACTGCCAATTGGCAGACCTTGCGGATGACATTCTCAGTCGATGACCGAATGCTTACTATCTAGGGAGATCCTACTCTCACTCGAAGGGCCTGTTCCTCCCACGACATCAATTCTATCACAGACGACGACTCTTGCTGGGTCTTGCGATCCTTGGAAAGCACTACAGAGCTAACAGGTTTCGGCCTCAGCGAGACAGTCTCAGCCATAGCACAGCGCCAGCTTCGGGATATCATCGCAGCATTTCCCTCTGTCAGCTGTGCGACGACTGCGCTGCCTCCGGTGCGCCAGATTGACCACCAAATTCCTCTCCAACCAGGGTCCTAGCCAGTCTCGGTGCGGCCTTATCGTTATAATCACTTGCAGAAGGATGAGATAGAGAAGCTCGTCGGTGAAATGCTGGCATCAGGGCTCATCCAGCCAAGTACGAACCCCTACTCGAGCCCAGTCCTCCTCGTCCGCAAGAAGGATTGCTCGTGGAGTTTTTGCGTGGACTATCACGAGCTGAATAAACGCACGGTGCCCGATAGATACCCTATTCTAGTGATTCAAGAATTATTAGATGAATTACATAGGGCGTGTTGGTTTAGCAAGCTGGACCTCAAAGCTGGATATCACCAAATCCGCGTGGCTGCTGCTGATGTTCACAAGACTGCCTTTCGCACTCACTCGGGCAACTACGAGTTCCTTGTGATGCCTTTTGGCCTCACCAATGCTCCCGCCACATTTCAAGGACTCATGAACGACATATTCCGGCCATTTTTGCGCAAGTTTGTTTTGTATTTTTTGACGATATTCTCGTCTACAGCGATTCTTGGTCAACCCATCTTCATCACCTTCAACAGGTTTTCTATTTACTACAGGAACACGCGCTGGTGGTCCAAAGAAGTGTTTGTTGGGGCGTGACAGCATGGAATATCTTGGTCACATAGTTTCCTTCGAAGGAGTTCGAATGGATCATTCAAAATTTCAACGGTGCTGCAGTGGCCAACTCCAACAACTCTTAAGGGGGTCTGTGGATTCTTAGGCCTTACCGGCTATTACTGGCATTTTATAAAAGACAATGGCAAGATTGCGGCTCCCATAACTGCACTTTTGAAGAAATCAGCGATAGGTCCCCAGAAAAAGGCATGGGTTTGGCCTGTTAAGACGGAAATGGTCTTCTCTGATCTGAAGGCGGCCCTAACTTCTGCCTCCCTCCTTCGTATGCCTGATTTCTGGAAGGAATTCGTCATCTAGTGCGATGCGTCTGGCCGTGGTCTCAGCGCCGTTCTCATGCAGGACCGACAGCCGGTCGCTTATTTCAGCAAGACCTTGTCTAGTCGTTGGCTCGTTAAATCAGCTTATGAGAAGGAATTTATGGCTCTAGTCCTGACCATCCACCATTGACGTCCATATTTATTGGGGCGTCATTTTGTGGTTCACACCGACCAGCGAAGTTTGAAGCAACTATTGGCACAACCTCTTTCCACGCCGGCACAACAGAATTGGGCAACCAAACTTCTTGGCTATGATTTCTCCATATTGTACAAAGACGGGAGGCTTAATCGCGTCGCTAACGCGCTGTCTCGCAGAGACGAGGAGACTCGCTAGCTCTCCACCTTATCACGACCAACCTGGCCGGCCTGGTCCGAGGTGCAAGCCACGATCTCAGCTGATCCCCTCTTGGCAAAGATCAAGGCTGACCTTGAGGGAGATCGGCCGGTAGCAGCCCATTATGAACTCATCCATGGCGTTTTGTTTTACAAAGGCCGCATCGTGATACCAGCCCAATCATCTTGGATTCCTAAGCTCCTGGCTAAATTTCATCTCACACCAAGTGGAGGTCACGCTGGCGCATACCGCACCTATAGACGCCTCGCGAGCAACGTCTACTGGCCAGGAATGATGAAGCATGTCACAAATTTTGTGGCGGCTTGCGCAACATGCTAACGCCATAAGTCTGACACGCAGTCCCCGGCAGGGCTGCTAGTACCCCTCCCTATTTCGGAGCGAATTTGGGAAGATATTAGCATGGATTTTCTCTCCGGTCTTCCCAGGACAGGTGGGATGGATTGCATCTTCGTGGTAGTGGATCGTTTGTCCAAATACGCCCACTTTACTGGACTCCACCACCCGTTCTCAGCAAAACAGATCGCAGACCTGTTCACTAAAGAGATAGTGAGGCTTCATGGCATCCCAAGATCCATCGTTTCAGACCGAGACCCAATTTTGCTTGAGCTCATTTTGGCAGGAGTTGTTTCGAGCTACGGGTACCAAACTCAAGATGAGCTCCGCATATCACCCAGAAACGGATGGCCAAACGGAGGTACTAAATCGTTGTTTACAGATTTACTTATGTTGTTTCTCTTCCGATCGACCAAAAAATTGGAACCGTTGGCTGGCATGGGCTGAATATAGCTACAATACAAGTGTGCATTTTGCGTCGGGCACGACCCCCTTTGAGGTTGTTTATGGCCGGCCGCCGCCGACTCTTCACAACTTCCTCCCTGGCGAGATTCGTTCACATGCCATTGTCGACAGCCTCCGCTCCAAGGACGAGGCTCTTGCCCTTTTGAAACACCATTTGCTGCGCGCGCAACATCGTATGACCGTGGCAACTAATTGACATCGGAGGGATGTTGAATATGCAGTAGGCGACTCGGTCTTCTTGAAATTCAGACCTTACAGACAGTCGACCTTGTTTACTTCCACTAACCAAAAACTGGCTCTACGATATTTTGGTCCTTTTGCGATTGAGGCGCGGGTGGGCAGTTGATAAAGTGGGAAGGTCTGGGAGAAGACGAGGCAACGTGGATGGACGTGGCTGACGTACGCAGACAGTTTCCTTACTTCCGCCTTGGGGACCAGACTGTTTTGTCCGACAGGGCAGTTGATAAAGGGGGAGTGTGGAAGGTATATACACGTGGAAGCAGGAGAGTGGTTTACCCAACCGAAAGTGAGGATATTGAGGAAGAAGTTCAGCAAACTGAAAGTGAGGAAATGGGGGAGTAAAAGTAGTTGCATCAGCATCAAATCTCGACAGTCAAGAAGTCTTTATTCATTAGTCAAATTTGTTATTCTGTTCCTTTATATTAACATTGTAATCGCCTATATATAGAGAGACTCAAAGTGGGGAGAATCATCTTTGGGGATCAATATTTTGGGCGAAGTATTCGCAGGCCTCCTTGGCGAGGATAGTTCTTTCATATTCATATTCATTTTCCTTTCAGTTCAGTACTCAATAAAGCCGACAGCCTTTCCCTCTAACAGAGACATATTTTTCTTTTTGGATTGTCCCATTGTAACTGTGTTATTTCCTTTTTTGATAAAAAAAACCAATATATTTATTCTCTCTTACTTTATTATCTCTTCATATCTCCACTTTTTTTCCTTTTTACTTTATTTTCTTTTTACTTGACTTACTTAAAACAATATTTATTTGTTGTGAGATTAGTTTTTATCAAAGTTGTGAGAAATTATGATCTAACTACAGGCACAGGTAAACGAGGGCTTCAGCTATTCACAACCATTTTTACAATATCAATAGTGATACCAATCATCCTATGCTTCGGATTGATAGAGGCAAGGTGGGCAGCTTGGAATAGGGAAGCTCTGCGGATTATGGCTGCCATTGTGCCGGCGTCCTCACTGGTGATGGTGGGTCTCGACGAGACAACCATCAAGTCATTTAAGAAAATTGTACTAGGCGGAAGCAAACATGTTACCGGACCTAATGATGTCAAATGTTCGATATGCCTAGTTGATTATTGTCCAAAAGATGAACTCAAATGCTTAGAGTGCTTAGAGTGTCAACATTGCTTTCATTCCATTGAACTCAATTTTATTATCATAGCTTTTCAATTCATGTTTAACATGATATCAGAGCAAATTCATGCTAAAATGAAGGGAATGAGAAATCAGAAAAATGTCTATCACTTTCCCAGAATAAATTTTTCCCAACTACTAAGTTTTACTAAAACATTCAATAAATTAGTTTGCAGCATGCAAACGGCAGAACAGTCTTCCAACTGAAAAAAAGAAAAATATTATCCAGAAAAATAAAGAAGACTAAAGCAAAAGTTGACAATGTCTCAACATTTACCTTCCCTTGTCTTTACTCTCTAAGCAGGCCTGAGTAATAAAATATGGGGCATCAGACAAAATATTAAACAAGTTTACATGTAAAGTAGTACTAGTAAATGTTTATGATGCAGACTTATACAACAACCTTCTTATTCTTCTTCCAGTTAAAACCTCAATCTTAATTATGCATATGGATATTCTTCAACTCTTGATTTTCTTCAATCTATTCTTATCAGGAAACTCTAACAACCTATGCCCAACTTCACATTGTCCAAACAACACCTTGCCTGTCAAATACCCTTTCAGAATACAAGGCTATCACACTCCACAGTGCAGCTATACTGATCTCAGATGCAGCAGTGAAGGTGCAGTGATCATAAACCTTCCTAACTTCGGAGATTTCTACGTACGAGACATACGTTATGGACAAGAAGACCCTCTGATCTTGCTCTATGACCCTCAGAAATGTCTCCCTAAGCGATTCATGGCCTCAAACTATTCGTCGTTCAAACCTGGGAAGGCTGCATATTTTCTTTACTACACCTTCTACAGCTGCCCTCCTGAAGAAATTGCTCGGACAGGATTTCCGACCATTGCTTGTCTAAGCAACTCCTCGAGTGCTGTAGTAGCTACTCACGCAGTTTCAAGGCAGACGATGACAGACATGTATAGCTGCAAGGAGGTTGTTACCTCATCTGTGGCAGTTGCAGGGCGCGTTCCACCAGATTTTATTGGAGACGAGACTGATTTTGCTTTGGAATGGCGTGCCGGTAGCTGTGTGAGTTGCCCTTATATGGGAACAGGTAAACATTATTTTTTCATAGTGTTTACCTTCATCAACCATCAATGCAGCTTGGAATGAAGTGTTTTAGTTTGTTTTCGCAGGAGTGGTTTCGGGTCCTGTTTGGATGGCCTTAGTTATGATCGTTTACTCTACAATAATAGTGCCGGGTATAATCTGCATAGGCTGCTGTGTGAGTTTCATCTCAATGTTTAGGAAGGAACTCAAGGCGAATAGGTCAAATGCACCTACTAGCATCTCAAATGCACCTTAGCTGTTTTCAGGCTTCGGCCTAGAGATTGCGGCTATTGCTTGAATTTGTTACAGGAGAGGCTTATTAGTCAATAGTGTAATACTTGAAAGATCAGAAAATCTATTTTTCTATTGAGATATCTAAAATGTGTATATTTGCCAAGTTCCCATTTTGTCTGAAGATGAATGCATAGTTTGAGACAAAATATCTAGTTGTTTCCCACGAATCAAGGATGTTAGAACAAAGAAATTTTCTTGCAATGCTAACCACAAACAATGATCTGCTGTCAAATGTTTCAACCACACTATGTAATAATGACAAATGCATTTCTTGAAGGTATTAGACAGAGACAAATGGTCTTAACCAACAATCATGGATATTTTATGAAGGAAAGCTAATGGTTCAGTCACTATATTGATGCAGAGAACAAGAAGATATCGAGATTGATCTTTGCGTGATGTACGATTATTTGATGAAACAGCATATTTCGTCATCTATTTTGGGGAAGTACAAGGTTAATTGTCAAACAAGGTAATCTTGTCCTACTCTCTCACTCTCTCCCTCGTAAATTTCATTGGAAAACTCAAAGCTAATAGCAATGAGCTATTAGCGCTGCCAGTGTCCAAAACGTGATATCAACAATGTTTCAAACACACTCCAAAGATTCTACTTTGGCCGGCAGCTTCACATACATACAACGAGGCACAAGAAAATAAGTTTCATTACATATGGAACTGCAATAGATAGTCCAAAATTGTTATTTTGGAAGAATAGTAGTTGTTGCATAAATAAGAAGATTGTTCCAAGAAGAGAAAAGGGTGAATATTACTCACTCCAAATTAGCTCAGCCCACCTAATAAGTTCAGTTTCCTATGTTATACCATGAATCTTGACTATGAATATGATCTTTGTTTGTGGATTTTGTTAGTAAATCTATGTTCTTGAATATGCATTGAGAGAAAATTTAAATTTTTTTGCAGGTGGATGTGAATGATGAATGTTCTGAGATTAATACTTGGTTTTATACTTATGATACCAGCTATCACTTTCCTTTTGATGGTGGTCTTCCTCTGCGTGGCATGCTTCTCGTACACAATGGACAATTACACTGGAGAAATAGACACTGAAACTGCTCGTAGAAGGATCATGGCTGAATTTGGAACTTCATCCACCACGTTGAATGCAGCTCCGGCTGCTACTAATGCAACATATCTTGATGATGCCCAAATTAAGTCATGCTGCAAGCTGATAGACATGGAGACTAATGGCAGTGGAGTTCAAGGCCAGAGTGAGAAGAATGGCTGCTCGATCTGCTTAGAAGAATACTGTGCCAACGAGAAGGTAAGGCAGATAAATCTATGCCAACATCGCTTCCATGCTGATTGTGTTGATCATTGGTTTCGAAAGAATAGCACCTGCCCTATTTGCAGAGTGTCTCTGTTAGATGAGAAATTGTAGCATTTTCTTCAAGTTTTAAAACATGACAAATTTGTAACCATTTTATTTTTTGTGTAAAGATTGTGAAGAATCTGATATTCAAGAGCAATGAGAAGGCATTCCCTTTCTTTCCTTTTTTCCTTTTCTTTATAGTTTGGTATTGCTGATTAGTTTTTGAATTTTTTTCGGAGAACGTATGAACTAGCTCCCGTTGTGACAGATAAACTGCTCAGAAAATGTTCCAATGTATAAAACCATTTTCGACATAGATTTAAATAAATGAGAAGCACGATAATCACATGTAACGATGGCAAGAAAAACTCTCTCTCCCGAAATATATATGTGTTATCATACGGTGCGTGTAGCTTTTTGATTGTTGAATCCTTCAAACACCAGATAGAGTAATATATTTTCTAGAAGAAAGATAGAACAAGAATAAAGAAAGACCTGATTTTGTCTTTCACATATGTTTCCTTGTTATAACTCAAGCTAAAATAGTTGAAACATGACACCATTTTGTCTTATGTAATGAATCAATCTCATTCAGACTTGACTTTAGGGAATTTTACAGGTAATGTTTTTGGCATTGCACATATCATCCCTTGTAGAAATAAAGATCAATCAAAAACGCACTGTAAAAAGATCAGTTAACAACATGAGAATCCTTAATTTTTCCTTTTCTGTATTCATCTTCATCTTCCTCGATGATCCAGTCATCCATGCCCTCAACATAAACTGTCCATATTCTCGCTGTGGTAGCAATCCTTACTCTATACAATACCCTTTCATATTAAAAGGCCAACGGCCTCAAGTTTGCAGTCACTACATAGACCTCACATGCATTTCTCAAACCAATACTGTTCTGAGTATTCCTTTTTCAGGAGATTTCTATGTCAACTCTGTCAACTATTCTGCACGAACAGTCACACTTCTCGATCCTAAAAACTGCCTTGTAAAGCGGCTAATGAAGTTGAACCTTTCTTCTTCTCCTTTTGCAGCTGCATATGATTACCAGAACTTTACATTTTATAACTTCCCTGGTGACAGTCCGATGAACAAATTTAAAGTGATTAATTGCCTCAGCATCGTTCCTAATGTTACTGTTGTTAGCTCCCAGCTTTCGTCTTCAGAAATGATGAAATTCTATGGCTGCAGCAAAATTAGTACTGAGGAATTCCCTCTTCTTGAGAATGATACTTTTAGTGAACTCAAGTTGAGATGGAATGTTCCAAGTTGTGCTGATTGTGAAGGATTTGGACCTCGGGGAAAAGGTAGAAACTGTTTTCTATATTACTTCAAGAGCAAGTTTAAACTAATTTTGTCCAAAAAATTTACATAGTTATTGACTTATTGTATAACTATCTTTGTTGTATCCAAAATCTAATATAAGAATAAATCATGACAGATGGATCCAAGGGAAATACGTTCAAACACGTTGAATTCGTCTTATTGATTCCTTTGGCGATAGTGGTGGCGTTTCTGATTGCATCTTTCAAACGAGTAGCAGCAGCAAGATCCACCAGGAGGGATGTGGCTCTGACACAACAATCTACGACCACCACCAACGCTGGTGATGGTGTAATGCAGCCACGATTGGTTAGCGTTGAAGCTATGATGGTCCCTGATGGTCAGCAGGCCTGCTTGAAAACCATGAACTTTTCGACGTTTGTTGAATGGAATCATGGAAGTTTCGAGGGACATGAACAAGGTAGTTGCTGTACCGTATGCCTTGAAGAATATAGTCCTCAAGATGTAATCAGGTGCATAACTTCATGCCACCATTATTTCCATTCAAAATGCATTGATAGGTGGTTCCAAGATAACAACACATGTCCAGTTTGCAGGAACTCAATCTTTGATGTATAATGTGTGTGTGTGTCAGAGAGATAGAGAGACTGTGAAATATATGTAGATTATATTTGATACGTTGTAATTTTCACGTGTATTTTCTTTGTTGGTTTTGGGATATGTAAATTTTATCTTTGCAGTTCATTCCTAGTACCTGGCGCACCTGGCCCTGAGCCTAGTGTGGCACCCTTTGTTGTTTGGGGCACTAGTTGGCTGTGACTATATAAAACTAAAACATCACAAAGTTTTACTAAAGCATTCAGCTTCCTGCGCATCTCATACTTTCCGTACACCATGTTAGCAGCCCAAATGTAACAACAGCCCGCTGCCACCACCACCGCAGAGAGTAGAGTGGCAATTTTCTACCTTTCTTGGAAATAAAGGCCCTCTAGATGGACATGGTCTTAACTTGGTGTCACCATTATTTTCATGATAACTAAATGCACTTGATCATTGCATTGAAAAGTATTTGACTTCCATTTGTTGATGTAAAGTTGTGATAAAATGGCAACTTTATGTGCATTATTTGTAAATGATACTTTTGTCTTCTTCTTTTTAAGATGACAGAATAACACTGCATGATCAGTCAATGCTTGCTTTTTTCTAATACTAACATTAAGATTATGATATATATTAGCAGAAAACTATTTTGTCTCTAGTTTGCTCTCTCCCACATGCATTATTCAGCTGCCATATTTTGCAGCTTAATCACCCAGAAAATAATTCCAGATTTTGAAACTATGGATCTTACAATCAAGCGTACTTTTCTCATTATTCTCATAATTTCCCCTGTCATAATCCACTCCAAAGATTTGTGCCTGAATTCAAGCTGTGGAAGCAGTTCCTTCCCAATAAAGCACCCTTTCAAGCTAGAAACGGACGAGCCACCAATAAACTGTCACAACTCCATCAATCTGAGATGTGGTGATGATGGCCGGACAGTGATAAATCTCCCTCATTTTGGTGATTTTTATGTCACTGATATCAACTACAATCTCAGAATAATAGCTCTGACATATGCAAAAAACTGCCTTCCAAGAATGCTCATGACAAATTTTTCTGTGTCTCCTCTAGCTGCCTTCTCTGTTGAGAATTACACGTTTTTCGTGTGTGACAAAAATCGCTTTACACGTCGGTATGAGATCCGATGCCTGAGCAACTCCACTAAAGCAACTGTGGCGATGACTAGAGATTCAAGTGGACATGTTGAAGGGCTAGGATGCCGGCCAATAGTTAGCTCGATGATCCCTGTCCCATTGTTAAATGAAGACAATGATTGGCAGAATATTGATCATCTTGAACTAACATGGAATCTTCCTAGCTGCCAACAACATTGTGAACTGCTTTATGGTCAAGATAAACAAGGTTAAGTTATGTTAATTATCAATTCTCAGCTTTCTTCAACATTTTCTGAATTTATCATGATGTAAGACAGTTTGGTTTTAGTATAATCATCTTTCTTGAAATCACTAACTCTCACAGGTGAAACCAAGAGCAGATTGGCCAAATTCATCACAGGATCATCTGTCTTCATTCCTTTAGCTGTTATACTCACAACATTCTTCAGCATAGCTTGCATCATTCGCCTTCTGAAGCTCATAGCCGGTGGCGGCAGCACCACCACAGTGGCCCGAAACATCCCAGAAGGTTCCACCACAGCAACAGTAGCACCACCACCACCACCACCAGCCACTGCAGGCGGGCCCACCAGCGCCGAGGCCTCCAAAGTGGAGAGTTTCTCACAAGTGATGGTCATTGATGAAGGGAATCAAGACACAGCATTGATGTGTTGCTCAATATGCCTTGAAGAATACCATGGCAAAGATAGGGTGAGAAGTTTGGGTCAATGTGGACACCTTTTTCATGCTGAATGCATAGATCAATGGCTACTGAAAAGCAATAGTTGCCCAATCTGTAGAACTCCCATTTCTGTTTCCTATGTTTGTGTGTGTGTGTGTGTTTCTTTATATAAGTGTGTGTTATATATCAGACAGTCAGTGCTATGAATTTGTATGAAAAGTTTTCTTGCATTCCAAGATCAGGTCCTGAAAAGAAAATCCACTTAAGAGAGTGAAAGTAACTTTATCACCACCAAAGCTTGCAAGTTTATCAAATGAACTTTTATAAATGGGTGATCTCTTACACATATCTTTGGATAAGTATGGAAATTAAAACAAAAACGCATTAGCTGATGGAGAAACCTCTTATCTTCTAGTCATCGAGTGCTTTGACGCATAAATATTAAAAATCTGTGCTACATTTAAACCTTCATCATATCTTTGCTAATTTTCCAAAATGTGACCAATGGCTGAACAATATGGGCTTATTGCAACTCAAGTTGTTTATGTTTCTGCTAGTTTCTGCTGTCTGTTTCGAGATTTGCTCATCACATAATCCGCTATGATATGAAATTCCCTTTTTCTGGGGAGTTCTACTTTCAAGATATCGCATTTTTCAGCAGCAGACAGAGCTCTAAGACCCAAGCAACTTCCTTCCAAGGAGGCTCTTGAGCTTATCGTCTTCTCCATTTGTTGCCGTGAGCTATCAGAATTATACCTTCTTAAGCTGCCTTCTCGAAAGCCCGATTTCTCGTAATCTCACTGGGATATGCTGCTTGAGCAACTCAACACCTCGGTCGCATCTGCATTGGAAATTTCTATGATGGATGAGATCAAGGATGTACAGTCTGCAAGTCCGGGTTTCGCAGGTTTTAGAGTATGTGGACAATGGCTGTGATGGTGATCTTCAGTTGGCATAGATTGATCCTAGTTCCAAAGGAAACAGCAGAGGTTGCTGATTTATCGTTGCATTTTCAGCACGGTTTTTGGCAACAAACTCTAGGAGTGAGTTAGTGCAATAACAGTGTTACAATGTTTTGGCTGCAGATGTCGTTGATGGTTTCGTCTGAGTCATGGCTTCAGCATCCTTGCAGCTCGTGGCGACAGATTCCATTGATGACTCTTCAGTCATATCTTCGACTCAAGTCCAAGAGGGAGCCACAGCTTCGTCTGATGATTCTTCATCCGACTTGACTTGCTTTTGATTAAAATTGTAAAATATTTTCTGATTTAATTATATTGTGATTGGTGATTGCAGCTCTGGTGCTTAAATATAGGTTTACTAAAATTATACGCTGAAGATGTTCTAGCAACAACAATATAACGGACTTATTTCAAAGGCCAATGTCAAACATAAAATATTATAAGTAAATTGGAATTTAATACCTGTTCTTGAATGTTTTGCAAAACTGCAATATAAAAGCATCCTTATTTTACCAAAATGTACAAGAAAATAAATACAGTAATTAATTATATCAGCCAAATATTACCAAGTTTAAATTGCAAGAACAAGATAAATATGAAGCAGAAAGTTCATTTCTTTGAACAGCTCACACTGAAAATTCACATACATCATCAGTAAATAGTGACGACTTCATCATCTATTCGATACAAACAGTAGAATAGCTCCCCGTCATAGAAAGACAAGGAGTACTAGGGTTTCATTTCTTGGCAAACAGCTTCTTAGGAAGCATCTCCAACGGGGTGGTTTTGAGAAGGAAAAGCCTCTCTGCACGTTCTTTCAGAGTGCCACCACACTTCAACCCACGCGCTTGAAGTTCTGATTTTAACCGTTCCAAGCCAAGAACCTGCAACGGATCCATGAAACAAAGGATAAGTTGCCAATAACATTTAACTTTACAGAAATACACATGACAACTGAGGTTGACATATCATCAGCAGAAGAGAAACAGAAACGCACCTCGATCATAGCAGCTGAATTATAATCATCAAAGTTAAGAGGTTTCTCTACATTTTCAAGAGTTGCAGCAGCGGATGCTGATTCCACTGCAGAAACTCCTCTTGTTTCTGCAGCTAGAACCACTTCATCCTCTGAACCAGAGGTACCAGGGGGTTGGCTAACCAGTTCGTGTACCTCACTGGGGTGAGATTCACTGGGAGAAACGACTCCATTATTGTCTTTACTTTCTTTGGGACTCTCTATCGTTATCACAGGAGTATCCCCATTTTTACTATCGCCATCTTCACCACAGCCATCGAGACCTTTTGTCGATTTTAAGGACTCCTCGCTACCTTCTTCCTCCGAGCAAATCCCAGAGGAACCTTGCTCAATAGTTCCAGCACCAAGTTCCCCACCAGCAACTGAACCTGAAATTCCACCTACTTCATTGCTTGAATCTGAATGATTCCCATCATCTATTATCACAGACCCCTCATTTTTCTCTTCTTTTGCGCATGTACCATCTTCATCGTCATCCTCATCCTCATCACTGTCGTTGTCACCCAATTTTCTCTTACCATACCTGAGGAACAAAGTGCATTCAACAATTATGACCAATGTTGTGGACAGAACACATAAACATACTCGAGATTCAGAGCATGGTTCCCCACACTTGGTATACATAACATATATATCAAACTACAACAAAAGCCTCAGATATAAACGAATGGTATTGAAACCAAAACTATAATCTTCTTTCAAACAACCAGCATAGGGCAAAAAATTAAGCTGCAATGAACTAAACAAATTTCTGTTTTCACCGATAAGGCGATAACCCAGGTCATAGAAAACACCCCATTGCAGCATATTAATCAAGCCTTCTAGTATTAACTAATCACCCTATAATTGCAGAAATCGATAAATAAATTTACTCATACCAACCTAATGCAAACAATCACAAAGCAAATGCATCATAATGCGGAGTTTCAGAAATTCCATACCATATCTTAAACTTCTTCGCCGCAGACTCATTCCCTTCATCCTGGTTCTTCCTCTTCGAGCTCATCAATCCCTTAACAGACTCGCGCACCGACCTCTCTACCTCTTCCCGACACTTCTCCGAATCCTCCCTATACTTAGCCACATACTTCTCAGCACCATCACCCCCATTTCCCTTGCCACTCTTCTTGATCTCTTTCGCCTTCTTCTTAAGGAACTCATCCGCCATCTTCTCCAACCTCCTCTCCTCTGCCCCCGCCTTCCACTCCTCCAGCTTCTTCTCGGCGTTCACATGCCGCAGCCTCCGCCCACTCATATCCCTACAAGCGTCAAAATTGTTCGTTTTCTTCTGCCCAGCCTTGGTCGCCGCCCCTCTCAACAACGACCCGAATCCCCCCTTCCCACCTCTTAGCCTCAGCAACAAATTCAGCACAACAGGAAAATTCCCAAATCCATCAGAACGGGATCGAGTAAAGCCTCGATTTTGGCCTAATTCGGAACTGGAATCAGGTATTAGGGTTTCAGAAGATTGGAAATTCTGGCCGAGGATTAGGGTTTGGTGGTCATCGAGGATACGGGAGCTGTTAAGGAGGAGCTGGAGGCCGGAGGGGATGGAGGTTAGGGCTTCGATGCGGCGTTTGAGGACGGAGATGGAGACGGAAGGCGCGGCAAAATTCAAGATCCGGTGGCTCCCATCTAGCAATTTGACAAACACCTGGTGAATCTCGGACTCGAACGCATCCATTGATAACTTGTGATGAACGATCTTCGACGGATTGATAAGGTTACGGTTGTTCTTCTCTGCTAACGTGCGCGCACTTGGAATCTGATTGAAGGAGGAAACCGGACAATGATTTTGAAATCACTCCCAACTTTGCTACCAATTTTAATGCTTCTCCGATTATATGAACACTCAAAAAATATCTGGGCTTTGCTCAAAACCTTATAGTTGGTTGGGCTTCTTAGTGAGACTGTAAGCCCAATAAGACTCCTTATGTTATTTCTACTTTATTTTCTTTTTATTTTATTTATTTCATATGCAAAATAAATTTGCATAAATTTTCAAGCCCTTTAAGAAATGAGCTATTTTTCAACACGCATCATTGTGCATACACTAAAAACAAATTAACTCCCATTCCTATACACAAATATTAATTAGGGTTAAAAATGGGTTATATGTACACAAATCTTAATTAAGAATTAAAAATGTTAAAATACTCGTTATACTTAATCTTTTTATTTTCTTTTATTTGTCCAAATTTTAGGGAAAAATATTTCCATTGGATGCACGATATCTCACTATTCTGTTGCTTTGCGAACTAAGCAAATATTCATCATCCAAATTTTGATTGAAGAATTTCAAACGGATCGAGGGATACAGAAAATTCAATTTGATATGAAGAAAAACGGAAGCGCGAGCAACGTTTCTGATAAGGGTCGGATCCTGGCGGTCGACCCGAATCTCCCGCGGTTTCTCTGCCAGAAATGCCGCCAGAGTCTCTGCATCGTCGGCGTCGATTCCTATGCCGACAGATTCCCCGGCTCAGGTTCCAATTTTATGATTCTCGGGTTTCAATTTTTGTTCTTTTTTTTACTCGAGTTGATTGTCGAAATTGTGGTTGATAGAATATTATATTTAGATTGTACAGTGACGGAGAACAATATTTTTGGAAAAAATGCTTATTTTTAGCTAAACTGGTTGTTTTCTTAGTTTTTACTTTTTCGAGTGATCGAGATTTTGTTTGAGCAGGATTGATTTACAAGTTTAGTTTAGTTCATTGTTTGTAAAAGTATGTGCTTTATTGTGCTTCTAGGGCATAGCTATGATGTGTAGTTGCTTTAGCTCATATGTGAGTTTAGCATTATTTTTGTCAACTATGTAGATGATGCCCTCTTCTATCGGAACTGCATAGTTTTATTTAGGTGCAAGTTGATGAGTATAAGTATTCTGCATTGAGATTTTTGGTGTGTGTTGTGCAGGTATGCAAGGTTCTTCAATCCTTGGAACGGGTAGTGTTTCTGGTTCAACACGGATGGACCACTCATTTGTTGTGTTGCCAAAACAAAGGAATCAGACCCCTGGTGTTCCTCCTCGCCCTCGAGGGGGAGCAATGCACCCAGATGCTAGCCAGTCTGGGAAGGCAATAGACGAGTCATTTGTTGTGTTACCTCCGCCAGCTGCTTCAGTGTATAAATCGGAACCTGGAGTTGATGGAGGTGGGACCAACTTGTCGTCACCTGAGGGTGGACCCACTAGCTCCCCTACACAACCACTCAATTCTGGCTTCCACTCCACAATAACAGTCCTGAATCGTGCATTTGATATTGCCACTACACAAACACAGGTGCACATAATATATATTATTCATGTTTTTTGCAAAAGTTTGTGGCACATTGTCTAAGATTCCACATTGTACTAATTTGACTTCAAACATTTCATGTTCAGCGTGCGGCATGCAATTAACAATTTCCAAACTCCTTTATCTTCTGTACATCTTATGTTCAGGTTGAGCAGCCTATGTGTCTGGAGTGCATGCGTGTTTTGTCTGATAAACTTGATAAGGAGGTTGAAGATGTGAATAGGGACATAAAATCATATGAAATGTGTCTTCAAAGATTGGAAGGAGAAGCCAAAACTGTGCTCAGCGAACCAGAGTTTCTTAAGGAGAAACTGAAGGTGCTTATTCTATGATCATATTGAAATTAGTATGTCGTGTTTGTTTTGTATATGTGAATTTTATGGAGCTCAGTGCTATATTTGTTTACCAGTTTGTCTGTCATCTAGCAGAATGTTCAAGTTATTTGTTGATGTTAAATCTTCATGATTGAAATAGAAATACACTGTAGATCATGCTTATGTATCTCCAGAAATTATGTAATCAATGTCAAAGGGGAAATAGTTAATCACTTTATGCTGTATGCACTGAGTAACTTTGTGGGAAGTGTGCCCTTTAGTATCTAACTAGAATTCAAAGACTGATTATGTCATATTTGGTTAACTTATAAGATAGAAGAAGAAGAACGAAAGCTCGAAGCAGCAATTGCAGAAACAGAGAAACAATGCGCTGAAGTAACTGCTGAACTAAATGAGCTGGAGTTAAAGTCTAGCCGCTTCAAAGAGTTAGAAGAGCGGTAATGCCAATAAACTTCATTATATTATTCTGGGACATGTGCCTTTGAGTTGTTTCTGTGGTGATGTCTGAGAAAAATGTGCATATTTTTGTTCATTCATTCTTCTTCATTTCCATTTCTTTGTTGCCATATTTCTTGCAATTCCTTTGGATTATTCATATAGTGTTATATCTTTTACAGATACTGGCAGGAGTTCAATAACTTCCAGTTTCAGTTGATCTCTCATCAGGTTTATCTCAGTAGCTCCTCTTGAGTCTTAGTTTCTGTTCTTGCTCTTCCTCGCAGCCACTCCTTAAGGGCATTATACTTTCCATGCTTCCTTAAGATTAGAAGATAGAGATGCTTGAAAAGAAAAGATCCCTTTCTCCTATCTGTCCTAGCTTTTTTCTCTCAGAAATATGTTCTGTAAAATCATTTAGCTTCAAATGTATGGTCGCTAGGAAGAGCGGGATGCAATTCTGGCGAAGATTGAGGTCTCACAAGCTCACTTAGAGCAGTTGAAGCGCACCAATGTGCTAAATGACGCCTTCCCGATCTGGTATGATGGAGAATTTGGAACTATCAACAACTTTCGCCTGGGAAGACTTCCTAAAGTTCAGGTATATTAACTGTGTAAATGAATTATGTTATTTTTTCTTTAAATGTCCACCTTTTTCACCTGGTCTGTGGAATATTGTTAGGTTGAGTGGGATGAGATAAATGCTGCTTGGGGACAAGCTTGCCTTCTCCTTCATACGATGGCACAATACTTCAGACCAAAGTTTCTGTATCCTTCTATAATGTCAAATGTCTGCATATTATTTTCTGATGTTCTACTTTGTAAAAGTATCTAGCAATGAACTTTGAGTTCAAAAATTTATGTTACCTTTCTGGTTTATCCTTTATTTTCTGCTCAAGCATATCTGAGTGTTATTTTCATAGAACTGAAATCTCTGCCTTCTCAATTGTTATTCCGTAATTCTTGCTTTCAGATATCGCATTAAAATAGTTCCAATGGGAAGTTATCCTCGCATAATGGACAGCAGCAACAATACTTATGAGCTGTAAGTCGGAAATGATGCCCACATCTCTTCACCAAATTTGACATTATTCTTTGGCCACATCCAAAAGGGTAGTAAAACATTGATATTTTGTAGCGGGGTTGATTATTGTGTATATCATAAATTCATAATGATTCATGTTGTAAGAATCCAATAATTCCAATTGCATCTTTATTCTGCAACCTTCTCTGGATCTAATGTCTAATTGTAGACAGTGCCTTTAGTTCCATTTATTTGTGCATATCTAGGTATATTCTCATTCTTTTTTAAACCTTACAGATGTAGCCTGCCATTTTTCAACAATTTTGCTGCTCTTTTTTTAACGGGACAGTGGACACATGGTTTGCTGTATATTTAATTAAGCACAAGTGTTTGATCTTACTTGCATATTGACACATATAATGTTAATTATTTCTCAGCTTTGGCCCTGTGAATGTATTCTGGAGCACTCGTTATGACAAAGCTATGACGTTATTCTTAACGTGTCTAAAGGAGTTTGCGGAATTTGCAAACTCAAAGGATAAGGAAAACAACATTCCTCCAGAAAAATGTTTCAAGCTTCCTTACAAGTAAGTTGATTTGCATATACATGTATTACATTGGTGGTATCATTTAATTGTTCATTCAAAAAGTCCAAGTAGCTACTAGCTACTGAATTCGTAAAATCAGAAGCATCCCCAATCTCAAGAAACACATACCATTCTGCCAGAAACGCTGCAGTCTCTAGTTTCCTCAGCTGATTCTCTTAAGTTAACGTTAAGCTGGCGTAATTTATTGTGCTTGCTTTCATCTGACCAACTAATCGCAATCAGTTGCGGTGCAGCTTTATTAGTCGGGCCTAAAATTACTTTTGAAGCTTAATGAGAACAATGATGTTGTGCGAGAGCTTTTACCAATCTACTCTGGTTTCTGACTTTCACATGATGTATTCACAGAATTGAGAATGACAAAGTGGAAAATTACTCCATAACACAGAGCTTCAATAAGCAGGAGTATTGGACCAAAGCTCTTAAATACACCCTTTGTGATCTCAAATGGGCTCTCTACTGGTTTGTTGGGAATACAAACTTCCAGCCGCTCACTGCCTCCGTAGCAACCCATGCTGACGTCTCAAGCGCTGGGTCGATCTACAATAAACGACCAGCCGATACCAGGTTACAGTCAAAGTAAATCTTCTGCTCATATAGAAAGGTTAGAGACCATGGTTGTACAGTGCACAATGTGATTAAACAGCTGTAATATAAATAGGCAGTGGCAACTCCAACTTGTACCACAAATGCAGTTTCTGAGTTGCTAGCACAGTGTAATCTTACTTCTTCTCTGTTGACATGATAAGATTGCTCTAATTTTAATAATTTTCGTTGTTTGAATTCATCATGCTCGATTCAGTAATCAAGCTGTGATTTAAAAGTTTGATGATGTGTAGGTATATCGAGATTGAAAGGGTGAAATTTACAAATCAGATAGCAGTAAATGAAACGAAGCCATGTTTTCTTGAATTCTGGCACAACACAAAAAAGGTGACAATCAGAAGATCATGCAAATATCACATCAAGAAAGCCACACAAGAAACTATCACTAAACAAACTCAACTAACTAACAAAAACAAATTTAGCTAACTATATAAGCCTCACTTGAAACTCCTCTGTTTACACATCAAAATGAGTCGCTTTCTTTACATACTCGCCCTCCTCTTCTTCGTCTCAAAATACGTCTTCTCTGCTCCTTCATGTGAGCTGGTTGTGAAGGACATAGCGCCTTGCCTCGGGTACATGCAGGGGAAAGACGCCTCCCCTGAGTGCTGCCAAGGGGTGAATGATTTAAGTGGCCACGCTAAAACCAAAGAAGATCGAACCGCCATTTGTAACTGTGTGAAGCAAGCTCTTTCTTCCTATAAGTATGATCCCAAGCTCATCCCTCTTCTTCCTAAGAAATGTGGATCAAACCTTGAGTTACCACCCATTGATAAAGACTATGATTGCTCCAAGTAAGCAACAATTTTCCTTTTTTTTTAACTATGTTCAGTTTCACTTTTGACTGTGATTTGTTTGGATGATGATTGCAGGGTTTAGATTATGAAGATGGAGATATGATTTGGTGGACGAGACAAATCTTTAGTTGTTTGTGAAAAAATAAATAAATCAAACAAGTTGTTATAATATGATGATGTAATAGATCTTGCTGAGATGGAGAATAAACATTTGGGTAAAAGATATTTGCCTTTTGCTTTTCCTCTTTTTACATGTATAAACAGTGCTTATGCCTTATGGATTATACTAAAATGAGGAACAAGTAAACCAATAAGAGAATATTAATATTGGTGATGATAAAAAGGGGTTGATCAGATTTACCTAACATTTATGGAACTGAATCAAATATATCTGCTGTATTTTTAATTTTATTTTTTTTTAATTCATATGCATGGACGAAACATTTGTTTCCTTCTTCTTGAAGAAACTACTGTCAATTTTATAGTAGGGTGGTTGGCTTTGAATAAAAATAAAAGCAGAAACTTATGTTTTGGTCACCAAGAATCTTGAAAAGGCTCCACTGAAGTTTCAGTTTATCCCTCCTATAAGAAGGCATTTTTAATACTCAACTTTTGCATGCAAAAAAACTAGATAGAGATGGCAGAAACTAAGAAGTTCATCATAGAGATTGAGAAGGCAAGAGAAGCTAAAGACGGGAAGCCATCAATTGGGCCGGTTTACAGAAACGTGATTGTCAAAGATGGATTCAGGCCGTTGCCACAAGGCCTGGAGAGCTGCTGGGATAGTTTCTGGTGAGGACTTTGTCAGTATACAAAATAGAGAAACTAGCAATAATTAATTGATAATGTTTGCATATTTTGCAGCCAATCTGTGGAGAAATACCCCAATAACCAAATGCTTGGTGAAAGAGAAATGGTAGATGGAAAGGTATTAGTATAGGGAGATTTTTTATGCATTTTCTCAAAAAATGCTTTGTAGTTCCACTGTCACAGTTTGTTTAAGCATGTTTTGGCAGGCGGGCCAATACGTTTGGTTAACTTACAAAGAAGTGTACGATTTAGTCCTAGCAGTCGGTGCATCTGTCCGTTCCTGTGGTGTCACTCAAGTAAGAATTTTCACATATATCCTACCAAATGTTGAGTTCAAGATAAAAATTTATGCTGAATTATGACAAGTTTCTAAATGTATGCAGGGCGACAAATGTGGCATCTATGGTGCAAATTGCACGCGTTGGGTTGTAAGCATGCAGGCATGCAATGCACACGGTCTCTACTGTGTGCCATTATACGACACTCTAGGTACGCTCTGCGCCATCTCCTTCACTCTTCTTCCAAAATCAACACAGAAAAGTAGTTTCATATGATCATTCATTAGATTCAGCATCACTACCGACAATGATATCGACAATTGACTAATTTTGGACTCTCCCGTCTCTTCTGCTTCTGATACCAGGTGCTGGTGGAGTGGAATACATCATCTGCCATGCCGAGATCTCAATTGCTTTTGTAGAAGAAACCAAAATCTCTGAGGTAATGCAGTTTCTTTCCCCACTTTTTTTGCTTAATTGAGGTAAATAAATGACTTGTCTTATCATCAATGCTGCAGCTGTTGAAAACATTTCCCAGCTCTGAAGAATACTTGAAAAGTAAGCTTTTTTTTCTGTCGATTCTGTATATGTGTGTGATTTTTGAAGGATACATAACCAGAAACTCACAACATCCTATAGCTATTGTAAGCTTTGGAGAGGTAACTCAAGAACAAAGGGAGGTTGCTGCAAGTTTTGGCACAAATATATATTCTTGGAGTGAATTTTTGCTTCTGGTATAATTCCTCTAGGCCTAATAAACTTCTATCATGATTTCCAAACAAGAGTTTTATTGTAATACGATGCGGCTATCTCAGGGAAAGAGCAAGAAATACGACATCCCGGTGAAGAAAAAAGCCGATATCTGCACAATAATGTACACTAGTGGGACGACAGGCGATCCAAAGGGAGTGATGATCTCAAATGAAAGCATTCTGTCAGTTATTTCTGGAGTGAATCACCATTTAGAGAGCATAAATGAAGAAGTGTGACATTTTTCATACTTTTTTATATATAAAAATAAATACTTTGGTACACAAGATAGCATAATTTCTTCTTCTATTTACCAATTCTCTTCCATTTACAGTTCAGTGAGGCAGATGTGTTCCTTTCCTATCTCCCACTGGCACATATATTTGACCGCGTTATTGAAGAACTGTTCATCTCAAAGGGCGCCTCGATTGGATTCTGGCATAAGGCAAGTTTTGGAATATAGAAAAAAAATCAAAGTAGACTGCAGCATCTCTTGAAATTATCTTATCTGATGTTAGTGAGTGGTCTCATCAGGATATTAAGAAGCTTCTAGACGACATCAAAGAGCTCAAACCGACAGTCCTATGTGCTGTTCCGCGCGTTCTAGACAAGATATACACAGGTATAACAAATCATGTACTAAAATCTTGAAAGAGTAGAAGCTCATGTAAAATGATTTGGCCAACTGTATAGGATTGATGGAGAAGATTTCTTCAGCTGGTGTAGTCAGACAAACACTCTTCAACGCGGCCTATGCCTAGTAAGTACCGAATGTGCTCGCTCCATTCATCCACTTAAAGAATTTGAACAAAACTTTAATAGTAGTTCTTACATATAACACTGCATTTGAAAAAAAAAATGCAGCAAGCTGCATAACATGAGCAAAGGGTACAAGCATTCTGAGGCAGCTCCAAAAATCGACAAACTTGTATTCAAGAAGGTAATTTAATTGCACAATGCAACGTATGAACTTTTCTTTCGCCTTCAAATTCAACAAACTTACTACACCCTAATAAACAGGTCAGAGAAGGCCTAGGAGGAAAACTGCGCCTTATCCTATCTGGAGCAGCGCCTCTCTCTCCCAACGTGGAGACATATCTACGCGTTGTTACCTGTGCTCATGTCTTACAAGGATATGGTAGATTGGGCGGATAAATTTTTTATGATTACTATAAGTCACCTGTGTGTTTAAGAATTGTGACAAAACAGTGGTACTGCGATGCAGGTTTGACAGAAACCTGCGCAGGATCGTTCGTTGCTAGGCCAGATGACCTAAGTATGGTGGCCACAGTTGGCCCTCCCCTCCCAGTTGTAGACATATGCCTAGAATCTATTCCTGATATGGAATATAACGCTCTATCTTCAACTTCTCGTGGAGAGATATGCATAAGAGGGAAATGCTTGTTCTCGGGTTACTACAAGCGCGAAGATCTCACCAAGGAGGTCATGATTGATGGATGGTTCCACACAGGTAGGTAGACAGGTTCACTACCTAGCTAGTTCAGAAATCATTCAAGATTCTTGAAAAAACACCTCGTCGTTTTAGTACTAATAAGGCAGTGCATTACCACAGGGGATGTTGGTGAATGGCAGCCAGATGGGAGCTTGAAGATCATTGACAGGAAGAAGAATATTTTCAAGCTCTCGCAGGGGGAGTACGTGTCAGTCGAGAACTTGGAAGGCATCTATTCCCTAGCATCCACCATAGACTCGGTAAGTTCTCTGCTATATCACAATTCTTTTGTATGATCAGATTATTCTGATGCATGTTTATCGACAGATATGGATCTATGGCAGCAGCTACGAGTCATTCCTCGTTGCTGTTGTCAACCCCAACCTTGATTCCCTTGAGCGCTGGGCTGAAGAGAACAAGGTTGATGGAGATGTTAGTGCCATATGCAGAGATACAAGAGCTATAGACTACATTCTTGGAGAGCTGACAAAGACTGGGAAAGAGAACAAGGTTTGTCTCTGACTATGATGGTTGAAGAATGAAGATATAAGGGTTTTTTTTTGTGGAAAATGATGTTTTTTCTTTTGCAGCTGAAGGGATTTGAGTTTATCAAAGGCATGTATCTAGAGCCGGTGCCATTTGACATGGAACGCGATCTTATAACTCCGACTTACAAGAAGAAGAGGAACAAGTTTCTCAAGTATTACCAGAAGCCCATTGAAGATATGTACAAGAACACCAAATGAGAGAGATACAGAGAAGAGTGTGATTTATGCACCTTTTAGAATAGATCAGAAAAGAAACCAATCATCTCAAATACCATGCATTTACACCTCTACAACATTTTCGTAACACCATCACTATACACGTAACATATGAAATGAAACACGAGAAACACGGCCAAAATGCAACAACATTATTCCAGTAGAGAAAAGTAAAGTAAGCACAGCATGATAAAACCTTGGTTTATAAAAAACTGTGGTGCGAAAATCCATCAAAACATGAAATTAGGACAACAACATCCACCACAAAAGGGTGGGAACTAAAACGCCTGCTTCTACAACGCCAACAGAGATGGAGCGGTTAATGTTCCGATATCTCTGGTGGTTTCTAAACGTTGTTATAAACTAGGCCCTCATCGTTGTATCCTAATATAGATAATCCTTTAATGATTTTATTGTAAACATAACCTCAAACTAGACTAAAGTTTGGCAAACTTCAGCAAACTGAGGTCCCCAGCTACGACTTCTCCTCATCCGATGGTGGGCATTGCCCTGGCACAGAATCAGAATCGACAAAGAACTCCTCTACTGAAACAAAGGCAGACACGAGTAAGGAACCAGTTGTAGTATTCAAAGCAAACATGATAGCAATATAAGATAGAAAGCCCTTACTTAACCCAAAACCATGATCAAATGAAGTGTTGACTCACTTATATGCTTACACACTTTCGTGTGAACCAATGTGGGATGTATCAAAGCATTAGGTCAAATGAACGGCTATATGCAAGAAATGTCTACAAAACTAGAAATGCACCCACAAATAGACCTTCTACAGTACACTTTGGGGGTTCAAATAACGCTTGCAAATGGTGCCAAAGGAAATTAATAGAAAGGTAAGTTCATGCAGTTGGGAATATGAAAAAGAGTTATTGTCTACAACGTTAACTTTTGAAGATCATTAAGGTTTTTCGTGAAAAGTATCATCAAGTCGCACTTCTATGTCATCCATGATCCAAAACAACATTTTGATCTACAAAGGGTAGTCAAGCAAAGGGCAATTTTGGTACTCACCTATATCCTCTTGTTCTGGAGAATCAAGTAGAATATCAGAATCAGAAGGCAAAAATGGAGAGCCAGGATAGTTTCCGAGAGCTCCTAAATCTGCGTACATTATTTTTTAACAACAAGAATCACATAAAATATGAGAACTCAGGATCATTACAGTCTTGTATTAAAGAATAAAATTTCAAACTAAACAGAAATTACCTCCCAAGTTTGATAAATCTGCTGTCAGGTCTGAAAGACTAAAATTCCAGGGAATCTGAGCCAAGGACCTGAGGGAATCTCTAGAATTTCCAACTCCATTATCCGGAGGAAGCTGCAGTCCTACTGAACTTGCCACATCAGATGTAAAAGCTGTGTCAAGTGCCGAAGCATCAACCCCCATGCCTGATATTTCCGATGTGCTAAACGGGAAATGGCCGCTTGATGCCACTGATGTAGGGCTTACAGGTATATCCGACATTGAGGACATCGCATTGTTTGGTGGCATAATTGGGGATACATCGGATGTATTTGTGTCAATCACCATACTGCAGAGAAAGGATGAGAGCAAGAAGTCATCAAAACAAAATCCTGAAACTTGAGAATTATTTTCATACCCCAAATGCCAAACAAGAAAATGAAGTTCAGAATAGGGACTCACTCGTTCCCAGAGTTCATTCGCATAGGATGAAAATTTCCCGGGGCAGGAACACCATTGACAATGTGACAGCTAGATGTTGAATAGCCCATAGGGTCGATATGAGGTTGACCGGTAGCTGGAACGGGAGGATGCTGTATAACAGGGTATCCCATTGGCAAGTTGGTGACTGCACTGCAAAGAAGTGACACTGAATAACGATGACGATATAATATAGGAAATACAACACGAGACCATTGTTCCAGTTGGTAGTTGCCTTGTTTTTTCTTGTATGATATCCTACTCTATTTGAATATACAGCCAGCAGAAAGCTAGCCATGCTCCAAAAAAGACATCATTGATGGTAAAGACCAAACTGGGCAACTTTAATTTGTGTCTAAACCTTCACAAATGAATCTTTTTGATGGGACTAAAGCAAAATATGTTACAAATTGAGGTTATGATGCTCCAAATCAGAAGAAAAGGTTTACCAGGCATTGGATGGATTCCGTTCTGCATGGGAGCTAATGGAACCTTCGGAGGCACAGGGTATTTCATTAGATGAAACTGATGCTCTAGCAAGTGGTTAAATAAAATTATTTGTTTTTTCAACTTAAGCCTTATGTAGTAGGATCGGAAGAAGGCAGCATTTTCTTCCTCTAACTTCTGCCACACTGTCAATACAGAGAAATATATTGGTAAATGAGTAAATAGATTTAAGTTATTATAACTATGGTATAATGTCTAATTAACAACGCGTTAAACAGAATACCTAACCTACCTAATGTTGTGAAACCAGGATCAATTCTAGCACGATTGAGTAGGGTCTTTACCACCTCATCTCTATTCATGTACAGCTGTAGACATCGTTCTATTAGATTCTGCACCTGCAGCAGAATAAAACAACAAAAATCAGTATGCAGCTCAGCATTAATAGTTGAAGCCCTAAGGAGAGGAGGAAAAGAGAGACGGGAAAAAGAATTGAGAAAATTATAGCCTTACAAGTTCGATATCCTCACGGGATACTTTTCTGTTGTCATTGCTTGATGCCGAGACTGAACCTGAGTCTGGTATAGCCGCCTCTGTGGCATTATTTGGCGGCTCAGTTTGGTAATCATGCGCAATAATATTAGGCTTGATGTCTTGCTGTTGATCCTGAGAATACAAAAAGAGAATGATAATGATCTCTCTCTCTCCCTTTCTCTAGGGTCTTTCCTAACTGAGATCAGATCGGAATCTGAATATAAGCTGTATAAAATCGACTAGGCGCCTTTTTCATGGGGGATCATGCATGAGGATAAGCATGAAATGGAACAAAAATAATCTCAACCTTAATAAGTGAAAATATAGACACCACATCACAAGCATTATATGGCATAGTAATCTGAAACACTTTTAGTAATAACTTCTGTAACACTTCTTATATCCTTCATATAGTAGAAAATGATTATTAAAATGTAAGAGTTCAACCTGCACGTTCTTCATTTTAACAAGCAAGACGGGAGCAGTTTTTCATGAAACTGTTTATCCAATGGGTGGTATTGCTCCACTCTCCACCTGAAACAGAAAATTCAAGAGTTAACTAGTTTTTACATCCATGGTTCACTTGCCAGTTGCCATCTATAGAGAAATGCACGGTTACCATATCTTGGTCAATACAGATTCTTTTAGGACTCATTTGATCAAAATACAGTTCGAGGAATATGCAAATGACAACAGGCTGAAGTAAGAAAAGTATGTTCAAGCAATCCACTAGTTGGTCTTCGGATTTCAGGATGCATGATACCGGCATAAGCCAACATTATGAGCTCAACATGATGATGTACAACTTCTAGCTGCACTGGTGCCATACAGATCATGCCCAAGCTTAAGAGAGTCGGCAATCCTCATTAATACTAACAAACAATCCAGGCCTTCATTCTCTTAGTAATTATTCCATTATTCAATTCCAGAGATTTCAAAGCACTAAAGCATACATATTACACAAGATATTTATCCAATCTAAATTGAAAAGAAATAAACTACTGCCTTGCATATGAAAATCTCAGCATTAACAGAACCACTACCTTCAACCATACAAATTACATCGTTGAACAAGAATCCAGAAAGGAAAAAGTCCAGTGAACTATTTACGCGAGGAACTAAAATACTGAAGAAAGCACTGCCAATAGAATTTCATTTTTCCCCAAGGTAACCAAAAATTTATAATACATCCTAAAAAGAATATACATTGGCCTCGGTGAATTACTTTGGCAGAACTTAAGAGAAAAGATCTGGCGCATTTTAAACCAAGATTCAAACTTTGAAATGAAAATCAGTTACTTCAATAATTCAACCATAAAAAATAAGCAACTGAATTAAATAGCACTTCCACAGCAAAAAGATGTAGCAAAATTCAGAAAATTTCATAATCCAGAGCTGGCTATGAAATCTGTCCTATCTGTTACTTGATTCTACTTGATAAATTATAAATGTAGACTGATTTTGTGAATCAAAATACACAAGTTTACCAGCTCATTCTTATGCACTACATCACCTCTTATAAAAGATCCACAGAATCTAAAAGGCGCATGTCATCACCGAATTATAGAAAATAATTATAAAACAAGTTATTTACCTTTTGAAGAAACTTTCGACTTCAAACGCCTAAAAGATCCAAACTTTATGATTCTTTTGACAAATTATGCACGCCCAGTTTGGAAATAAGCAGATTTAATCAGGGCAAAGAAACTTACGAGCTGAACCAAGAACACTGAGATGAGCAAGGAGGTCACAGAAAAGTTTCAGACTTGAAGGTGCAATTCAAAACTAAAAGTTCAAGAAATCTCCTCCCCTGGAGTCCATCTAAAGTTGCATTCTTGCAGAAAACTTGAATTGGTTATTTAATGAGAGAAAATTTGAAGCAAATTTTGAATTGAGGGAGAGGAAACTAAGAAAGTAGTGGTTGGTCAGAATCATGGAGGATTTTGCCTTTGGTAAAAATGGTGGATATGCTGAATCTTGTGAGGGGTTTTATTGTTGTCATAAAGTTTAGTGAGAGAGCGAGACTTATATAGGCTTGTGAACAGTGAAAGTGAACGTGGGAGAGAGTAAAATTAGACTCTGATAATCTCTATTTTGTTGTTATAAAATCAATACTTTCCCGTCCTAAAAAAAAATATGCATTTTGAATTTGACACGAATTTTTAATGCAAAATTAATAAAGTAAGAGTAGAGAAGAAAAATAATTAAAATATTATTAGTGGATAATGAGTCTCAATTAATTTTTGGTTCCAAAATTAGAAAATGTATATTCTTGTGGAACAGACTATAAAGGAAAGAGTGCATATTCTTGTGAGACGGCGGGAGTATTACTCTATAGTACTATTAACAGAGATATTGGATACGAGATTTTCAGAAATGATAGAAATAAAATAATATAGGAGAGAAAATAAAATAGAGACGTTAAAAAATAATAAAATAAGAGATAGTAAAGATGTTTTTTTTGCTAAATACTCCCTCCGTCCCATGCTACTCGCACTTTTCATTTTAGGCCGTAAATTTAGGATTGATTTTTTTGTGTAATTAAAAAAGAATTTTAGGTGTAATGAGACATCACTTAATAAAAGAGCTCTTAACTTAAACTAACATATTAATTAAATGCATTAATTCTAACTTAAATTATAAATAGTGTAAGGACTTTGTGACTAGCCGAAAAGCAAACGTGCGAGTAGCACGGGACGGAGGGAGTAATAGTGTTCAATTAGGTGATATATCCCAAAAAGAAATACAAGTCAGTTTTAATGAATTAAAGAGAGTACTAATAGATTGCGTGCTGGTGTAGTCATGATATACACACATTTACTATTATCAATTACTTTTAATCCTTACTATACTTGCTAGCAATATACACGTGATTTTGATACCTCATAATGCTTGCCAGCGATAATCGACAAATCACAGTATGATACGCGTGATTTTGATACCCCATAATGCTTGCCAGCAATAATCGATAAATCACAGTATGATACGCGTGAGTTTGATACCCCATAATGCTTTCCAGCGATAATCGACAAATCACAGTATGATATGCGTGAGTTTGATACCCCATAATGCTTTCCAACGATAATCGACAAGTCACAGTATGATACGCGTGATTTTGATACTCAGTTGTGCTTGTCAGCGATGAATCGACAAATCATATTATACATTATGACATGCGTGATTTTGATACCCTATAGTGCTTGCCAACGATGAATCAACGAATCATATTATATACGCGTGATTTTGATACCCTATAGTGCTCACTAATGATGAATCAATATATCATACTGCTTACGTCCACCAAAAATAGACAAGGTTATGAATGACACGATTTTTAATGTATAAATGGTAAAGTAAGAGAGATGAAGGGAAAAGGTAGGGGAATGAGTTGAAAACCTTTTCATTTTTAGACTTTGTCTAATACTGGTGGACACTCCAAAATAGTAAACTACTAGTTTATTTTTTATGGACGGAAAGAGTACTATAAATTATGATACGCGTGATTTTGATACCCTATAGTGCTTGCCAGCGAGAATCAACGAATCATATGGAGTAATACATTATGATACGATCTTGAAGAGTTGGTAAATTATATGACTAAAAGTATATCTTTAATTATTAGAAGTATAGTATAGAAGTTTTTTATATTTAAATGTTAACAGTAAATGTCGATTATTAAATATCATCTTTATTTCATCTGTATTTAGAGAGTCTTATTTGTTAAATAAGTTCTACAGTAATAAATTTTAGGGGAGTTATTGTGATTTAGTTGTTGTCATAAAGGTGAGTGAGAGAGCGAGAGTTGATAGGATTGTGAATAGTAAAGAGTGAAGGTGTGCGTCGTGAGATAGTAAAATTGGACTGAGATAATATGTAGCTTCGTTGTTATAGAATAAATATTAGTACTCCTCCCATTAAAAGAGATACATTTTCTTGGGTATGAGATTATAAAAAATTATACTCCCTTTGTTTCCTTATAGTTGAGGCAAAAATTTTCGATGGAATTTAAGATATTAATATTAGTATATTAAGTAGATAGATAACAAAGTAATAGAGAGAAAAAAGTAGAGAAAATAGAATAGACAGTGAATAAAGTAGATATAATAAAGTAAAAGAGAGTAAAGTAAGACTGAGAAAAAGTTTTTATTATTACTATATACTTAAATGACTTAACTATGAGAGAACAGAGGACGTATTTGTTAAGTTAAGTGGAAATATAATAATGTAGGAGAGGAAATAAATAGTGAAGTCAAGAAATAATAGGAGATAACAAAGATATTTTTCTTGCTAAAAAATAAAATGTGTCCATATCATCCAAAAAAATACGAGTCAGTTTTAATAATGAGTCGGAGAGACTAAGAGCTTACGAGAAGCTGGTGCTGCAGCTCCCTTGTCTCCAAAATTTCTTCCAAGTGGAGATTTTTTTGAGCTAGCTCGCCACGCGCGACGCCCACGTGGTGTGCTCTCATTGGCGCATGGCCCACTCGCCGCTCCGCAAGTGGACGTTTTAATTTTAGCTGATTAATTTTTTTATTAACCGAAAAATCAGTCTTAATAAAAAAATCAATTTTTAAAAAAAGTAGTTTCCGGACAGCCACCATTGATAGGATTTGAAATTATGTAATTTTTTAATTTCTAGAATTTAAATTATGCATTTTAATTTCAGGACTTTAATTATGGATTTTTAAATTTTTATGATTTAAAATTGTAATTTTTTGGGCATTTTAATTAATATTTTTTTAATTGAAATGTTTTTCAAATGAAATATTTTGAAAGAATGACATGGTTTGGAGATGGAGATTTGCAAGTATTATCTCTTGATGAAGAGATGGAGTAAAAAGTGGTGCGTGACTCATGAATAGTGTAGAGATGAGATGAATTAGAGATTGAATGGAGATAGGGATGTGGATGCTTTAATAGATTACGTGCTAGTGTACTCATGATATACATTTACTATTTACATATACTTTTAATCCTTATTATACATGTCAGCACTATACCACTATACTCGTGATTTTGATACCATGCTTTCCAACGATGAATGGACAAATCATATGATACATGTGATTTTAATACCTTATTATACTTTTCAGTTGTGAATCAACAAACCATATCATACATTATGATACATTATGATACACGTGATTTTGATACCCTATTATACTTTCCAACGATTAACTGGAAAATTATATCATACATTATGATACGCGTGATTTTGATACCCTATTATACTTTGCAACGATGAATCAACAAATCATATCATACATTGTGCGTCTGAAGAGTTGGTAATCTATAAGGCTACAAGTCTATCTTTAATTATTACTCCCCCCGTTCACTAATAAACGTTTCATTTTGTCATTTTCTTTCGTCCACCAATAAATGTCTCATTGTTTTTTTTATTATTTTTAGTAATGGACATCACTCCACTAATTTTATTTCACTCACATTTTACTATAAAATTAATATATAAATGTAGGACTCATCTTCCACTAACTTTTTCCACTCATTTTTTACTACTTCCTTCGTTCCAACTACTTTGAGACATAATGTTTGGGTACGAATATTAAGAAATTGTGTTGAAAAGTAGGAGAGATAAATAAAGTGGGAAAGATAAAGAGAGAGTAAAGTAGATAGTGGACTAAAGTAAGAGTAATTTGATGTTTTGTTTTTTGTTAAAAAATGAAATGACTCAACTTAGTTAGGACATCCCAAATAGGAATACGACTCAATTTAGTTGGGACGGAGGGAGTACTATATTTCTTAAAAGCCATGCCCAATCAAATTAGCCTTGTATTGGTGGACTGAGAGTATAGTAATATAGAAATTTTATATTAAAATATTACCAGTCTAAAAGTCTCCGATTAAATGTTCTCTTTATTTCATTTGTATTTAGAGAGTCCTATAAATACGTTCCTATAGATTTGAGAGGACCGTCAATGCTTGAATTCAAAGGATTACAATATTGGTATCGTAAGAGAATTATAGTTTGTTTTGTTCTAATTTATAGTATTTCAATTACTCCTTCCTCCTAGTATTAGAAGTTTCATTTAAGTGAGACACGGATTTTAAAAAATATAGAGAAAAATTGGTGAAAAAATATAATAGATTATGGGATACATTTTTGTATACTCTATTTATCGAAAAAAAATAGGAACTTTGGGGATTACATGGTTAAAGCAAAATTATTAAATATTGTAAGCCCATAAGTCTATCTTTAATTATTAGAAGTCTAGAACTCTTATCGTCAAATGTTAGAAGTTTAAAAGTCTAGTAAATGTTATATTTATTTCTTTGATTTTTCATAGTCCTATAAATATGGCCGTGCTCACACATGCACTCACCTTATTCGTAAGTAAAAAGAGAATAATGTGGAGAATGTCATTTTTAATATTATTCTCTCTCTTATTTTATCATTTCTCCACTTTAACTATTTGTTAAGTATTATTTTTATAAAATGAGTGTACTCAAGTGACCGGGACTCCTAAAGTGGGCCGGAGGGAGTAATTCTTAAGAGCATCTGTAACGCAAGGGGCCGGGCCGCATCTCGCGAGTCCCGGCCCATCCCGAGCGTTGCACGTAGGAGAGTCACGGCCCAGGCCCGTCCCGGGGCCGCGTTCCCGGCCTGTCGCGCGTCCCGCGTCCCGGCCTGGGACGGCGTTGCACGGTGACGGGCCGCAACTGTAGAGTCCCGGCCCAGCGTTACACGCTCCTCGGGGCCGGGCCGCAACCAATTTTTTTTTTTTTAAATTTGAAATTTTTTTCTATAAATACTACTCCATTTTCATACACATTCAACTTCATATTCAACTTCAAATCTCTTCCTAGAATTCGAAAAAATGCCTCCACGTCAAAGAATATTCGAAGATCAAATGTCCCGGTCGTTAGCAGAGGCGCTACCGGCAATCCAAGAAGAAATCAACAACGAAGTTGAACGCTACCAAGCTGTTATTCAAGCTTGGAACGAACAACAAACCCGGGTACCACGTACCCGGATGTATATTCATCGAGACCGTGAACAAGCTGCCTTGCGGCTTTTCACGGATTATTTCTCTAGAGATCCGCGATGGAGTGATCAGATGTTCCGTCGCCGGTTCCGGATGCGGAGGCCGTTGTTCCTACGCATTGTCAACACAGTTGTAGCTCGTGACCCGTATTTCTGCCAAACTACCGATGTTGTGGGCCGGGAAAGTATATCGACGTTGCAGAAATGCACGTCTGCCATTCGTCAACTCGCTTACGGAACTACATCAGATATGTTCGATGAGTATCTCCATGTAAGCGAGCCTACTGGCCGGGAGTCCCTCGCTAGATTCTGTCGGGCAGTCGTCGAAACATTCAAGGATACGTACTTGCGAAAGCCAACGACCGACGACGTTAGGAAGTTGGTCGACATGCACGAGCGGGCCCACGGCTTCCCGGGGATGCTTGGAAGCATCGACTGTATGCACTGGCAGTGGAAGAATTGTCCAACGGCTTGGAGAGGACAATACACTAGCGGGCACAAGGGCACACATCCCACGATTGTGTTGGAGGCCGTTGCCGATTGCAGATTGTGGATCTGGCATGCCTACTTTGGTGTCGCGGGGTCCAACAACGACCTCAATGTGTTGAACGAGTCTCCATTGTTCAACGACTTGTGTGCTGGGCGAGCACCGAACGTAGAGTTCACGGCCAACCACCGTCGGTATAGTATGGGGTACTATCTGGCAGACGGGATCTACCCTCGATGGCCCGTGTTCGTGAAGACTATCACAGCTCCGACAACTGATCGGAGGGCAATGTTTGCCCAAAGGCAAGAGGCGGCTCGGAAAGATGTCGAGCGTGCATTCGGAGTCCTCCAAGCGCGGTGGGCTATCGTGAAGGGAGCGGCCCGTGGTTGGCAGCGGTCAAACATCGCCGACACAATGTATGCATGTATCATAATGCATAACATGATCGTTGAGGACGAGCAAGATAACGTCACTTTGTGGAGCGACGATCCGCTCGCCAGCACCGGGAGCAACTACGTTGTCACCGAGCCGCCCGTGCAGGGCCTTCCTCACGACATCCGCAATGTCATGGCCCGTTCAGCTGCGATGCGCCAAGAGGAACAACACACTCGCCTCCAAGCCGATCTAATCGAAGAAATTTGGACTCGCACCAATGTTTTCCAGAATTGACGTTATGTTTTTATGTATTTTATTTTCAGTTTTAAAATTTCTATGTTGTAATTTTGCAGTATTCGATGAAATTAAATTTTCCGTGTTATAAATTTCCAGC
This sequence comes from Salvia splendens, assembly GCF_004379255.2. NCBI lineage: Eukaryota > Viridiplantae > Streptophyta > Magnoliopsida > Lamiales > Lamiaceae > Salvia > Salvia splendens. Next base: position 20,174,511 of record NC_056049.1, read on the forward strand.
GTTTTTTATTTTACGAGTTAAATAGGTTGGAGTTGTGAATAGTGTCATTTATTAGTTGCGGCCCGGGCCGCAACCTGCAGGGTTACAGCAGTTGGGGCCTGGGCCGCAACTGTAGAGGAATGATGACGTGGAGGTGACTTGGGGCCGGAAATGGGGACGGGGTTAATGATGCCCTAAGTGTGAAAGCATTGTTCGCGGCAACACGAGTCGCAGCACCTCCTCTGTGTGTGGCCCGTGTTCAGACACCTGTAACGCCCACCCACAACATATATACCTTAGGTCCATCATGAATGGGCATTCGTTGTGGGTGCCATAGAGAGTGAAGGAAAGAAAAAGTAAATCTTGAAATTATGAAAAAGAATTAGTTATAAAATATCGTCTAAATCTTGTCACAGTACCTTTTAAATTAGACTTCTATACTAAGGAAGTAATTTATAAACTTAAAAATGTATTTTTTAGAGCATTTCTAACTATTTCACTAAACTCAAACTCATTCTAGTGTAAATGACACATCAAAATCAAATACTTTTACTCCAATAATTTACACTATACTCAAACTTAAAATAATATTCTCTATATTACCTTTTTTTTACTCACAAAATTTGAAAAAATGATTTGAATTTGGTTTAGTGTAAATCTAAAAATAGGTATTTTTACTCAAAAATAAAAAATGAATTTAGCTTTAGAAACCATTGAAACTAATTGTTTATTCCATTTTGGGTTTCATCGTAACATTTGGAGATGATCTTAATATAACAAAATACTTTTTGTAATTAAAAAAAATATTTATTAAATAAAATATACTATGAAATTACCATTTTACCCTTTCATGATTAATTAATCTAAAAATATTTTCCATGTGGCAAATTTTGGACCACTCATTTAATAAAAATGAGTGGCTGATAATGCATCTCAGTTCTCAATTAGGCTAAAAAATCTCAATTGATCACAACTATATATATATATAGGGGAGCATTATTCTCCTTTTCATCTCTAAGATCCTTTTCTCTTCTTAATATTACGCGTTAGATCTTATGCATCAACGGATCAGATTGATTCTACAAATCTAGTTCCTCGTTGCATTATAGAAGGTGTCGTTATGCATTACATGGGTAATATAGACATTCGGCGGAAAATGAACCACCATATTTTGTTAATTGCGAATTTTGAGGGATTTGAAACAATCCGTCTGTTCATCTTTTCTCATTCATTAATCACACATCCGAAACCACTCCCTCCACTCTCTCCACTACCGAAAACCCTATATCTCACTCCCCTTCGCCGTGTGTGAAGAATTAGCAGCAATCTACCACGCGTTCGACGACAACTAGCCACCGGCGCTAACATCTGCTCCAAAACACCGATACCTTTCGACTAGGTAGTTTTGAAAAGGGATTCCGATATTTTTGTTTCATGATTTTGCAGACACGAATAGTTAAAATTGAAACTTTGAATATGTCGAGGATCATAAATTTCAGACATAACTTGTTATTTATTTATGGTTTTCTCTGAATCAGTCGTCTACACATTGGGTTCGGTTAAATAGTCATGAATCCCAGTATCTTATGTTTTTTTGTTTTCTGCCAGATCCAAAATTCCTAAGAGAGGCCGACCGCTCTCTCAAGTATCAGAGGCTGCAGGTAAAATTTGCGTCGAACCTTATGCAATTCAATATCTTATTTGTTGATTGTGTGAAAGGGTATTAGCAACTCGGTAGATTCTGCAGTATCCATGTTTTGTGGTGTGGTGACTAAAACAGGAAAGAGTTCATATGTGCATTTTTTAGTATAGACTATGCATTATGGACCATAATTTATACATTATGTGTACTAAAATTAGCATCACTCGGGATATTAGGAGTGTTGTAATATATGCTCAGTCAGGATTCGTTTTTTTATTATGTTGTGTGGGCAATGCATTGTGCAAATGTAATCTTGCATTTTTTTAGTATGGGCTGCATTATATGCATGTTATTATTTATATAGTTTAATACATTTTGTGTGTAACCCCTGTGCATTTTCATTTTGAGAAGATGCATTATCGGTTCATATGTGCATATTTTAGTATAGACAATGCATTATGGAACATAATTTATGCATTATGGTTACAAAAATATGCATTAGGTAGGGTATTGGATGTGCATTTTTCAGTATAGACTATGCATTTTGGAACATAATTTAAGCATTATGTGTACTAAATTTTGCATCACTCGGGATATTGGGAGTGTTGTAATATATGTTCAGTCAGGATGAAGTTTTTGTATTATATTGAGTGGGCAATGCATTGTGCAACTGTAATCTTGCAATTTTTTTGTAGTATTGTCTGCATTATATGCATGGTATTATTTATATAGTTTAATACATTTTGTGTGTAACCCCTATGCATTTTCATTTTGAGAAGATGCATTATCAGTTCCTATGTGCATATTTTAGTATAGGCAATGCATTATGGAACATAATTTATGCATTATGGTTACAAAAATATGCATTAGGTAGGGTATTGGATGTGCATTTTTTAGTATAGACTATGCATTTTGGAACATAATTTATGCATTACGTGTACTAAATTTTGCATCACTCGGGATATTGGGAGTGTTGTAATATATGCTCAGTCAGGATGCGTTTTTTGTATTATATTGAGTGGGCAATGCATTGTGCAACTGTAATCTTGCAATTTTTTGTAGTATTGTCTGCATTATATGCATGATATTATTTATATAGTTTAATACATTTTGTGTGTAACCCCTGTGCATTTTCATTTTGAGAAGATGCATTATCAGTTCATATGTGCATATTTTAGTATAGACAATGCATTATGGAACATAATTTATGCATTATGTTTACAAAAATATGCATTAGGTAGGGTATTGGATGTGTTGTAATATATGATCAGTCAGGACGAACTTTTTTTGTTATGTTGTGTGAGCAATGCATTGTGAAACTGTAATAGTGCATTTATTTGTAGTCTTGTCTGCATTATATGAGTGGTATTATGTATATAGTTTAATAAATTTTGTGTGTAACACATGTGCATTTTCATGTTGAAACAATGCATTGTCAGTAATATTTAATGCATTATTAGGCTGTGTTATTCATTAATTCATATGATATATGCATTTATATGTAAACATCTGTAAGCATTTTGTAGTCTACTTTATTGAAAACGTTATGATAGATTACTTTGTTTGTTCAATTTCAGAGAAGCGGCTAAGAACAGAAATCGACGATGCAGTAGATGATGTTATTCCAGTTGCGTTGGCTAAGAAGTTGAGGGATAGGTTGGCAGAGGGTGTCCCTAGTACGTCCGCATGTGATGGTGAACAAAAACAGATTAAGGGACGAAATAGTGAACATGTGTACTGTAGGCGAACATTCAGCCGAACAGTATGTGAATGATGTTTATTCAAATTGCCTTTATTTTAAACGCGGTTTACGTTAATTTGCAATCCAGTGTGTATTATTTTATTTGTCTATGTAGGTGTACGATTAACTCTCATAATGTTGAACACAAACCACATAATGTACAAATCCTTGTGCATAATGCAATGCCTACACTAAATAATGCATTTGTATATTATACACTAAATATATTAATCCATATACAGAATTCGACTCAATATGCTGTGCATCATATCTGCATATAATGGCATTATTTGTAAAAGATTATGCATTATTAAACTTTCTGTGTGTATTTGGGTGAATTGGTTTTGTGGTAAGTCACATGGATTAAATTTTATAGTTTATGTCGTTAACTTGTGTTTGGGATATTAAATTATATAGCAACCTATGTCGGCATGTATCAACTTAAAAATTAGTGTGCATTATTTTAATTGACTACATAGGTTTACTGTTAACTCTCATAATGCTAAATGTACGCCCCATAATGTATAAAGCATTGTACATAATGCAATTTCTGCATCATATAATGCACTTATATATTATACACTAAGTATATTAAGCCATATACAGAAAACGACTAAAAATACTTTGCATCATATCTTTATATAATTGCATTATTTGCAATAGATCATATCTTTATATCAGCGGGCTCTCGGGAAAGAGAGATTGAGTTAAACTAATGCTTATTAATAGAGTAAGTGACCAGTTTAAAATCTACTACCAAACCAAAAAATGGTTCTCAAAAAGCAAGTAAACCTTGGATTTCTATTACAACAAATCGACTAACAAGAAATATATGACCAAAAAAAGAACAGTGTTGTCAAGTTCTTCGACGCAACCTACGAATGCACGTAACACCTCGATGTCGGTCTCAAACCGTCTAAGAAACCCATAAAACATCGAAATCGCCTGCTTAGACACAGTTTGCCTATCGTCAACGGAGGAATGGGTAAGCAGGGGATCCTGAAACTCCCCATGTACAGCCTTGGCTAAGGGAGTCTTCATCCATCGGCTTTCACAGTATTTCTCCGGAATTTTTTTCACCCTTCCTCATCGCTTGTTTGCGCGTATCAAATCTAACTGCGCGGGCATATACCTCGTAAAAAGTGAAAGCAAATTCCAAGGAATGGAATTTCTGACCAACCACAGGCTTTAGCTCGGGAGAACATTCAGGTACAACAACCACTGTACAGAATAGGAAAAAAAATGGGTCAGCATAAAAGTACAATGTTGCCATGTAATATGCTGACAATTAATGCACGATTTTCATAAATTTATTTGGTAAAATATTTAAATTGGACAATTACGTGATTTATGTATATGTCAAACGCACGCTATTCTTAAACGTTGTTTTTAATGTGTACATACTACACCCTACCCCCTAGGCTTATTAAACCCTTAGGGGAAAACAAGAAACGTGTGCCAAATATCAAAACTACTAACCGATATTTAAGCCCTAGAGGAACGACGAATACTAGCGGTCCTATATTTATTTGTACATCCTATACATTGCAAATAACATATTATGCATTATACAGACATTATAATCCATTACGTGTATTCAATTGGTGCATTATTGGTACCAACTTTATTCAGTATACTATGTACATTGGAAACTTACGTGATTTAGTTATAGGTCAAACACAAGCTATTCTTAAACGTTGTTATCAATGTGTACGTACTATACCCTAGCCCCTAGGCTTATTAAACCCTTGGGGGAAACAAGAAACGTGTGCCAACATCAATACTACAACCCAATACTTATACCCTATACATTGCCGCTCACGTATTATGCATTATATAGTCAAAAAAATTCTTTATACTTTATCATTTTGTGCATTACATGTATCATTTTAAACTACTACCCTAGATAAGCTGAGAGCGAAACCCTGAAGGAATGTTTCATAATCGTGGTCTCTCATTATTTACTCTATCATGTACATGGCATTTCATATATTACGCATTATATAGTCTATATAATTCATTATCCATTACTATTTGGTGTATTGTTAGTATCAAATTACAGTACTACACTAGCAACGCCGTTATCTACACCCACAAGTACTGATATATACTAACGGGCCATCATCATGGTTTTGTCTCTCAGCCTATACTAAATCAGCAATCCCCCAAAATTGGGCAACCACAGGCCATAACAAGAACCTATCGGACAACAATTGAAACCTGGGCAAAAAAAATTTCGCAATATAGAACAATACACGAAATACGTGATCAACAAGTATCGGGTTAAAAAACGGATCTGAATTGGTATTCATACCGCCGATTGATACACAAATAACGCATACGGATAAAAAAGAATTGAATTACCTTCCATTATTGAGAGAAAAACGATTGCAACAACGCCGACGAACCAAGATCGAAAAACCGAGTATCCGCCAACCGAGAGTCGACAATTGCAACGTCGGAAATTCTAAAATAAAAAATTGCAACGATGGAAGATGGAAAAAATTGATTCTGGAACGCGTGGGAATACTTAAAAAAGCGTAAGATCTTCCAGGGAGGATTTCATGGAAATTTCCATAACCACCAACATATTATTTCCCTAATATGCCCTTACACGAATTAAAATTGATTAAAATGTAATATTTAAGTTCAATATTTTTGGCCTTAGGATGATGAAAATAGACGGTTGAGACGAAAAAGGAAAGAGGAGGAAATATGGGAAAAGAAAATGAATACATCCCTATATATATATAGGGATGTATTCATTTCCTTTTTGTATCTTTTGTTCTATTGTTCTTTTTAATCTCAGTCCTACGATTTTGTCATCCGACTGTTAGATTGATGCCACGTGTCATTCAATAATGCAGATTTTCAGTTGAATAATGCATACCGACTAATAATGCACCATTATAGTGTAATAATGCAGATTTTCAGTTAATAATGCACACCGACTAATAATACACCATTATAGTGTAATAATGCAGATCATCACAACCATCCAATTCAAGGATCCAAGGGTTGTGATCATATGATAACTCCTAAATCATATGATAATATGATAACTCCTAAATCACGTAATAACCCTATAACCAAATCTGAACCACACATATTTTCTAATCTTGTGGTTGAGATTCAAACTTAGATTTACTTCATAAAAAAAAGCGCGGGGTAAATATGTCATTTCCCTCGTTTAATTTCTGAATTTCGCTAAATATTAGGTTTACTGCATACAATGATAGTTTGCCGGATAGAATGATAATCTGAGTTGATAAAATGATACTTTTGGCTTATATATGTTAGGTTTACTGCATACAATGATAGTTTTGCCGGATAGAATGATACTCTGAGTTGATAAAATGATACTTTTGACTGATAAAATGATATATGTTAGGTTTATTGCATAGAATGATAGTTTTGTCAGATAGAATGATACTCTGAGTTGATAAAATAATATTTTTGACTGATAAAATGATATATGTTAGGTTTATTGCATAGAATGATAGTTTTGCCGGATAGAATGATACTCTGAGTTGATAAAATGATACTTTTGACTGATAAAATGATATATGTTAGGTTTATTGCATAGAATGATAGTTTTGCCGGATAGAATGATACTCTGAGTTGATAAAATGATACTTTTGACTGATAAAATGATATATGTTAGGTTTATTGCATAGAATGATAGTTTTGCCGGATAGAATGATACTCTGAGTTGATAAAATGATACTTTTGACTAATAAAATGATAAAATGATATATGTTAGGTTTATTGCATAGAATGATAGTTTTGCCGGAATCTATCATTTTATCGCATAGAATGATATATGTTAGGTTTATTGCATAGAATGATACTCTGTGTTGATAAAATGATACTTTTGACTGAGTTGATAAAATGATACTTTTGACTGATAAAATGATAAAATGATATGTGTTAGGTTTATTGCATAGAATGATAGTTTTGCCGGATAGAATGATACTCTGAGTTGATAAAATGATACTTTTGACTGATAAAATGATAAAATGATATATGTTAGGTTTATTGCATAGAATGATAGTTTTACCGGAATCTATCATTTTATCGCATAGAATGATATATGTTAGGTTTATTGCATAGAATGATACTCTGAGTTGATAAAATGATACTTTTGACTGATAAAATGATAAAATGATATATGTTAGGTTTATTGCATAGAATGATAGTTTTGTCGGATAGAATGATACTCTGAGTTGATAAAATGATACTTTTGACTGATAAAATGATAAAATGATAATGTTGGCCTATAAAATGATAAAATGATAACTGACAAGAATTTATTATGCATCCACACGATTATGCAGACTGTCAAAACACAATTCAATTTACTCTATCCATGTTGAATCTAGTCCACAACCAATCACATCAATATAAAAGACTCGGACGCCATATACATACATACATACATACGTGTAACTGAACCTCATACATCTGTTTTCATGAATAATCATCAGAAATTAAAACATGAGTAGTCGCAGCTTAACACCTTACAAACCAGATACTAAAACATAAATCAACTAAATCCGAATCGAAGTAGGTGTTCATTTTATCATGTTATCATTTTATCATGAGCGAAATTCAGAAATTAAATGAGCGAAATGACATATTTACCCTCTGCGCCTTTTTTATGAAGGAAAGCTAAGTTTGAATCTGAACCACATGATTAGAAAATATGTGTGGTCCAAATTTAGTTATAGGGTTATCACACAAATTGGGGTTATCATTATAATGCACCCCTATATATATATATATATATATATATATATATATAGGGTCTTGTTAGGTTGAGATTTTTTAGCTTAATTGAGAATTGAGATGCATTTTCAGCCACTCATATTGAAATGTCAACTGCAAGTAGATTATGTCAACTAAGGGGTATTATCGTCATTTCATTTCAATAGCCAGAATATCAAATGTCAACAACTCGTATTAAAATGTCAACAACTAAAAAAAATTTAATTTTTTTAATTTTTTTAATTTTTTTTAATTTTTTTAAAATTTTTTTAAATTTTCGCGCGATGTCAACTACTGAGACATGATGTCAACTACGATGTGTAGTCTGCACATCAAATGTCAATAGCTCTGCACATCAAATGTCAACAGCTTATAATTGACATTATATATGTGTAGTTGACATGAATTGTATATGTAGTTGACCTTATATGTGTGTAGTTGACATGAATTGTATATGTAGTTGACATTACATGTGTGTAGTTGACATGAATTGTATATGTAGTTGACATTACATGTGTGTAGTTGACATGAATTGTATATGTAGTTGACAAAAAATAAAAAAAAATAAAATAAATAAAATAAATAAAAAAATAAAAAATCGAAAAAAAATAATTTTTTTTAAAAAAATAAAAAAATATTTATTAAATAAAATATATGATGAAATTACAAATATGCCCTTTCACAATTAATTAATGTAAAAATATTTTCCATGTGGCAAATTCTGGACCACTCATTTAATAAAAATGAGTGGCTTATAATGCATCTCAATTCTCAATTAGGCTAAAAAATCTCAATTGATCACAACCCTATATATATATATATATATATGCGAATTGAAATAAGGTTGGAGGAGGACCTTGCCCTCAGTTGAGTTATTCCAATATTATTTTGGTACTGTTATTATATGCATGTTGTGATTTAGTATGAAACAATTAATAAAATTGTTGGAATAAATGTTCAAAAGTTTCCGTCACTTTTTTGCTCTGATTTTTTCAGATTTGAACAAAAGGAGGAAGAAAAGAAGAGCTGTGGGCAAAGAATATTAGATGTAGGCCATATAAATAGATGTTTGGAAAGTATCAGCTCTTTCTAAGTAGCATTTGAACTAATTTTTTTATTTTTTGTTTTGAAAAAGGTAACAATTATTTCAGTTTTGAGGGGTCTTAGAAAATGACTTTGTGTTATTTGCAGCCTGTAAATACAATCTCAAATTGTTTTTTGTTTGTTTGTTTGCCAATAATATTCTTGGCATTTCACATATTCTTCACAATATAGGGAAAATTAATCATTTTTTTATAATATGAATTGGGCCCATAGTTTGTGTGGTCCCATGTCCTATATCCAATCGCCCATCAAACTGACTTTGATTAAGAAATCCTAAGGTATGAAATGAAGGAGGATGTATGGACCACTGTTCTAATAATAGACAATATTGCAAAAATATTTTTCCAAATAATTCACTTAAATGGTAGTAGTAACATATTCACAGTCGTGTTGTTAGAAGGGTCGGGTTGGGCCCAATTGGTACTTCAGATTCTTGGGCCAAAAAATAGGTGTCATTTTCTGAGTTTTACCTGCACTTGGGGGAAAATAGTTTAGACTAATGAAATAACATATCAACGCATCAAATTGAGTACGATGTTCATGTAATAAAAAGAGTAAACGATAGTATAAAAGTGAAACTCGACTCTCAGAATATTTGGCGATAATGGTGATCAGAGGAGTGGGGAAAGAGGAGTACAAAAGAGTGACATTGATGTAATAAAATAGTCAGATTATTGACTTACATTGATCGGTGTGATTGGATCTATCTCGGTTGTTCTTGAGGACATGGTAATGTTATTGCGGACATGACTGGATATAGTAATGTTCTTGATGACACAATAGTATTCTTTTTGGACATAGTGGTATAGACATGGTTGGACACGATAGAATCGTAAGTTGGTGTAGGGATCAGACGTAGATCGGATTCACAAATTACCAAGACCTCTTTGTTCTTCATCAAAGAGCTCAGTCAAACTCTAACCACGCGACTGATTTACATTCAATGTTTACAAAAACTTGAATACAGAATAGAGTTCTATCTATTATACAAGATCAAGATCCTCTTCTAGATCGAGCTTCTTTCACCTGCACACTCAACAAACGTATCAGTATCACAAGGAACAGATCCTCTCGGATCTAACACACTAACACGAGTAAACACAAGAAATATGCAAAGAACACAGAAGAAACTGATGCTTCGGCTCAGACACCCGCCGATAGCACAGGCCTATTCTCAAGAGCTCAGATCCAAAGGAGCACAACTGAATCTACCAGTGATTAACCTCACACTCCAGATTCCAGCGTCAACAGACTCCACAAAACCAGATCTATCACCTCTGAGAACGAACTCACACAGAAACATTCAAACACCAAAACCCTAGTTTCACCAACACTTCAGCAACCGAAGTGGTTGCCTTCTCTGCTACTGTAGCAAGGTCTACTACACTTCCAACCGTGAGAAGTCACAAAGAAATCGCCGGAGAACCGTCGGAGAAGGAAGCAGAAAGAGAGAAGAAGAGAGTTTCTGAGAGCATCAAGAGAGTAAGAGAGAGAGTGTAGAGTTAGGAATCAATAAAAGCCAAAAGACTAACCTCTCACATAACAAACACACATCACAATCCGACAGATAAGAACCTTGATCCGGGTGAGAGTACACGTGGCTGCATCTGGAGTAAGAGGCATAAGTTTTTGGGCCAAGCCCAATCCAACTTCACATGGGCCATTACAAAACAATCAGCCCAACATGAGAGTCCACCAATTATTCAACATACTCCACCTTGGACTTCATTCTGAGAAACCAGCCTGTGCTATAAGCTAAAGTGAAACTCATCACAGCCTATAAGGCAATCCCCCCTCAGCCTCAAAGAACACAAACAAGGTTCACTGGCATTTAGGGAATCACCATGCTGCCTCCAGACACCATAGGGTTTAAATCCATTAGTCTAGGAGGACTTCTTGCCTCAGTTCACATACCAGCTTTACCAAGACAAGTAGGATGACTGAGGTCTTTAATCCCCGGGACAGCAACTATCCTAGATCAAAATGCAGGAATTTAATGCAGAAAATAAGTTTTTCAGTAGGCAAAGGTTTTGTACCCATATCAGCAGGGTTTTTATCTGTATGCACCTTATACAGAAAAACTTCACCTTTTTCTACTATGTCCCTAATGTAATGGAACCTTACATCAATATGTTTAGTTCTATCATGAAAAACAGGGTTTTTGCATAACTGTATTGCAGACTGAGAATCAGAAAACACAGAGGGAGATAACTTCAGAAATTTAAGTTCAGAGAGAACTCCCTTTAACCAAACTGCTTCTTTCATTGCTTATGTGATAGCAATGTACTCTGACTCAGTAGTGGATAGTGCCACTATAGGCTGCAATTGGGACTTCCAACTGATACAAGAACTGCAAACAGTAAACACATAGGAGGTAGTTGACTTCCTCTTATCCCTGTCATTTGCATAGTTAGAATCCACAAAACCAGTTAAGGAAACACCATTTTCACACTTAGAATAACACAATCCATATGTTGCAGTATGTTTGAGATATCTCAGAAGCCATTTCAGAGCTTCCCAATGCACAGATCCAGGATTTGACATATATCTGCTAAGACATGAAACTGCATAGGCAATATCAGGCCTAGTACTTACCATCAAATACATCACAGAACCAATTGCATTAGCATAAGGAACCCTCTTCATAGCATTAATATCAGACTTGGTTTGAGGACACTGATCTTTACTCAACACAAAATGAGAAGCCAAAGGAACAGAAACAGGCTTTGAATCCAACATGTTAAATTTTTTAAGAATTTTGCACACATAAGGTTCCTGATGCAACACAAGGGTAGAAACTTTTCTATCTCTGAAAATATTTATCCCTAAGATCTTCTGAGCATCACCTAAATCCTTCATGTCAAAATTCACACCCAAAGCAGACTGAACAGACTTTATGGTTTTCAAACAAGGTCCCATTATAAGCATGTCATCAACATACAACAACAGGAACACAGGCACAGAAGAGTTAAGGTCCTTAACATACAAGCATGCATCAAAAGTGCTTCTCACAAAACCCAACTTATGCATACAACTGTTAAACTTAATATTCCATTGTCTAGGAGATTGTTTCAAACCGTACAAAGCCTTTTTTAGTAAACACACATGATTGGGAAATTTGGGATCAACAAAGCCTTCAGGCTGTTTCATGTAGATAGGTTTATATAAATCACCATGCAAAAAGGCAGTTTTGACATCCATCTGTTTTAATTCCCAATTAAAATGAGCACACAAGGCAAGCATTAATCTGACTGTAGTGAATTTAACAACAGGAGCAAAAATTTCAGTGTAATCTACCCCCTCTTGTTGAGTAAACCCTTTTGCAACTAGTCTGGCCTTGTACCTAAGACCCTCCACCTCATTTTTCAGTTTGTATAACCACCTGCAATCCACCACAGATGCTCCAGGAGGCAAAGGAACAAGTATCCAGGTAAGGTTAATCTTAAGAGAGTGCATCTCCTCTAACATAGCTTTATGCCACTGATTCCAAAACTTAGATTTAGTTGCTTGCTTATAGGATTGGGGTTCATCCCCATCAGACTCATATACATTAAAAGCCTAATTAATAAGAGCAATCAAGCCAACAAATCTAGTAGGTTTTGACACATTCTGTCTTCTAGCTCTATCTTTAGCTAACACATAATTGCTCAAATCAATATCATCAATAGCATTTTGCACACCAGAGGGACTTTGTATAATATTCTGGACAGGAGAATTGTTCCTTAAAGGACTAGCATGCATATCATTGTTATCCACATCAATATCCACATTTTGAGGAACAAAATCATTGAGATTTCCCTCATTGGGTGTCTCATCAGGTGTAAAGACTGGATAAGTATTCCATAAAGGCTGCTCCACCTCACTTGGAGTATCATCCTGATTCTCCACTTCAGTGAGTGGTTCTATGGACTCCACCTCCTTGAGAGGTTCATTGTCCACATATTGTGGAGTTGGGTCAGCAGTCAACTTTAAGCAAGGGAATTCAGCTTCATTGAAGACCACATCCCTACTAATTATGACCGTAAACCCAGATTCATCCCTTATCCAGACCCTATAACCCTTAACACCCTCAGGATATCCAAGGAAAACACATTTCCTAGACCTAGGCTCAAGTTTGTCAGTCTTGTTATGCACAAAAGCAGCACAGCCAAATACCCTTAGGTGAGAAAGAGATATAGTATTTCCAGTAAACACAGACTCAGGACATTGTCCCTTAAGAGGCACAGAGGGAGACCTATTGATCAAATAAGCAGCAGTCAACAAAGCTTCACCCCAAAATTTCTTTGATAGACCAGATTTACTAAGCATACATCTCACTTTTTCAAGCAATGTCCTATTCATTCTTTCAGCCACCCCATTTTGTTGGGGTGTATAAGGAACAGTTCTATGTCTTTTAATACCATATGCAGCACATAAGTCATCAATCTGTTTATTACAGAATTCCAGGCCATTATCAGTTCTGATAGCTTTAATCTTCTTACTAGTCTGAGTTTCTATCAAGATTTTTCAGTTTTTCAGTTTCTCAAAGACATCATACTTATGTTTCATGAGAAAACACCACACTTTCCTAGAGAAATCATCAATAATAGACAGAAAATACACAGAACCAGAGTGAGAAGACACTGAGGCAGGGCCCCAAACATCCATGTGCAAATATTCCAGAACACACTTGCTCACATTAGTAGGCACAGGAGAAGGAAAAGAGACCCTGTGTTGTTTACCCAGCACACATGTATCACAGAAAGGTAAGCTACTATCCACATCAGACTCAAATAAAATGGCATGTTTCTTCAAGATGTTCAAACCCTTTTCACTCATATGCCCTAATCTATCATGCCATAACATTGTTTTATTACTTTTAACCACATTAGCATAGGCATTTTCACATGAAAGAGGCACTGCATTGCAGACATATAAACCACATTTCTTGCTGGTCTTAAAGAGACACATAGATCCTCTGCAAATTTTCATGCCACCATCCCCCCATTTTCCCCCCATCCTAGCAGCTTCAAGAGCAGTGCAAGACATCAAATTGTAGCAAAGATCAGGGACATATCTCACATTTTTCAGACAGAGCACAAAACCATTGTCAAACTTTAAATACACAGTGCCAATACCATGAATTTCACATTTCTTATCATCAGCCATAGACACATAAGTATTAGTAACAGATTTTAGCTCAGAGAAGACCTCCTTGTAAGGACTAACATGATAAGTACACCCTGAGTCACAGAGCCAATCATTTGAGGTAAAGGGGCAATCAGGAGAGGCATTAATAAACATTAAATCATGCACCATGAAAACACATTCATTATCAGCATCATACTTAGCCACATTAGCAAGATTTTCAATTTGAGTGTCATTATTAGGGTTTTTCTTCCTTTTAGGCTTAGTGCACTCCTTTTTATAGTGTCCTACTTCCCCACAATTGAAACATTTCCTAAAAGATTTAGGATCCCTGCTATTGGACCTGGATCTATACTTTTTTCTAGACTTTGAGTGAGAGCCTGATCCATTATTAAAGTCTTTACCCCCTCTAGTTTGAGATCTACCTCTAACATTTAGGGCCTTATTAAAGGTACTCTTAACTGCAGCCCTTTCCCTTAATTCCAATTCTTTAGATTTTAAGGAGCTCGCAATTAAATCAAGAGGGGCAGAATCCCTGCCATACTTAATGGCAGCTTTAACATCACTATAGGAATCAGGTATGGCATTCATTAGAGCTATACTTGTGTATTCATCTATGGTTTTATCACCAGACCTTTTAATGTCTTGCACAAGCTTCTGAAATCTATCAATATTATCATCAATGTCTTTAGATAAGTCAAGCTTAAATTTGAACAATTTTTCAAGCAGATACATTCTAGAAGACATAGAAGTTTCAGTATACAGAGAATCAAGACTTTTCCAGATTTCAGAAGCAGATTCTACATGATCAACCTTCCTAATCACAGAATCAGACAGATTTAACACAATAGTGGCTCTAGCCAACTCATTCATCTCATCAATTTTATCCTGATCAGTACCTTCAGGTAAGGAGCCATCAAAACACATTTCATTTTCTGTTTCCAGATCATAAAGTCATTTTTTCCATTGAAAGGGATCAGGCCGACAGGCTGAGTCATTTTTGCAAAGATTTTCACAAGAGCACAGGAAGCAAGACAAACACAGAGAACCTTACACACCTTACAGCACAGAGACATACAACAAATACTTAGAACACACTTTCTCACAGACAACCAGCCTCAATTCCCTGACTGTCACGATCACACTGGCAAAGGCTATCCCAGTTCGCAATCACTCTCTCTTGGAGGGCGCAGGGGGTCACTTTGGCAGTATCAGTGCTTGGTGGCCAAGTGAAGTGAGGTCAGATACACAGAGCACTACCAAACAATAGCAGAAGCAACAACAGAACACAAGAAAGCAGCGATGTCCTAAGTTCTTGCCAAGAACCAACTACCAGCAAAAATTCCCAAGCCTATGATTGGCACTACAACAGAAAAGCAAATACCAGCAGGTTTCAGCCAATTTACCAGAGTGAATCCCCTCTCGAAGGAGGATTCCACTTGCCCACCTCCTTATGCGACTTGGCGTGCCGATCTAGTCCCCCCATGGCTTTGATACCACTGTAGGGATCAGACGTAGATCGGATTCACAAATTACCAAGACCTCTTTGTTCTTCATCAAAGAGCTCAGTCAAACTCTAACCACGCGACTGATTTACATTCAATGTTTACAAAAACTTGAATACAGAATAGAGTTCTATATATTACACAAGATCAAGATCCTCTTCTAGATCGAGCTTCTTTCACCTGCACACTCAACAAACGTATCAGTATCACAAGGAACAGATCCTCTCGGATCTAACACACTAACACGAGTAAACACAAGAAATATGCAAAGAACACAGAAGAAACTGATGCTTCGGCTCAGACACCCGCCGATAGCACAGGCCTATTCTCAAGAGCTCAGATCCAAAGGAGCACAACTGAATCTACCAGTGATTAACCTCACACTCCAGATTCCAGCGTCAACAGACTCCACAAAACCAGATCTATCACCTCTGAGAACGAACTCACACAGAAACATTCAAACACCAAAACCCTAGTTTCACCAACACTTCAGCAACCGAAGTGGTTGCCTTCTCTGCTACTGTAGCAAGGTCTACTACACTTCCAACCGTGAGAAGTCACAAAGAAACCGCCGGAGAACCGTCGGAGAAGGAAGCAGAAAGAGAGAAGAAGAGAGTTTCTGAGAGCATCAAGAGAGTAAGAGAGAGAGTGTAGAGTTAGGAATCAATAAAAGCCAAAAGACTAACCTCTCACATAACAAACACACATCACAATCCGACGGCTAAGAACCTTGATCCGGGTGAGAGTACACGTGGCTGCATCTGGAGTAAGAGGCATAAGTTTTTGGGCCAAGCCCAATCCAACTTCACATAGGCCATTACAAAACAATCAGCCCAACATGAGAGTCCACAAATTATTCAACAGTTGGATTTTGGTAAAATTTGTGTTGAAATCTGACTCTCGGCGGGGATAATATTATGATTTATGATATATGAGATGCCGCAAAAGTGGAAAATTATTTATGTGGCCGACTATATATTCAAATACTAACAATTTCTTCGATACTAATAGAATCCGCAATAGCGGACGTCTGCTATTGCAGCGGAACAGACGGACACGGACGTCCCTTACGAACGAGAGGTCGTCCGCGGGTGTGAGCGGACGTCCGTCGTGACGTCCGCTATTGCGGTGACACGACGGACGTCCCATTTTTTATTTTTTTAAAAAAACTTTATATATACGGCTCGTTGAACTTCATTTCATTCGCACCACTTGTATTAACGAGTTTCTCTCTCTCTACTTTCATTTCTTGTGAAGATAAATGGAGCATGACATTGATTCTCCCGCCACGAGCGAGTCCAAACGCCGACGTTCCCCGTTGGAGGTGGGGGAAACGCCGGCGGAACTGCAGGGATGCCCAGGATAATGCCCGGAATGGCGGCGATGATGCCCCAAATGCCGGCGATGATGGGCGGGTACTATAATATGTGCCCTTGGATGGTGCCCCAAATGCCAGGGGAAAGTGGAGGGACGGTGCCCCAAATGCCCGGGGGCAGTGGGGGGATGATGATGCCCAGGGGAGTGGGGGGATGGTGCCCCAAATGATGCCCGTGATGGGGGTAATGATGCGTGGGATGATGATGCCCGGTATGATGCAGAGCATGCCTGCTGCTGCGGGGGGTAGCAGAGTGGAGGTCCCCCTATCACCTGGGGACAATGTGTATCGCCACTACATGGATTTATTGTCTAGTGATTCCCAGAGTACTCCACTTGAAACTCAGTTCACCGGCATTGAGACTTTCTCTTTGGAGGAGTTGGAGATATCTGCGGTCAGGGAGTCTCCCACTGAGATACCACCGGCGGTAGGGAAGTCGAAGAAGAAGATCAAAGGGAAGGGAAGGGTACGGGCACTAGTGAGTCCTCGCGTGTCCTCATCGACGAGAGGGGGGGACGAGGGAGAGGAGGAGGCCGGCGAGGGAAAGAGGACCGTCTGGAGCGAGGCGGAGTGCGTCGCCCTGGCAAAGGCTAGGAGGAGTATAGTCGAGGATCCCTACATCGGAGCTAACCAGACTAGCGACAGGATGTGGTGGCGCATTAGCCAGAACTACATCAAATTCAGCCCGGCAGGTAGGAAGCTTCACGATGGAGAGCAATGCCGGAAACAGTGGGAGCAACCGAGGAGATCGCTCACCCGATTTTCCGGCATCTACGAAAACAACGTCCGTACGGAAACCAACGGCATGTCCATGGAGGATGTGAAGAATTTGTCAATGCAGCAGTTCATCGACAAGAAGAAGAAGTTCGGCGTCTTCAAATATTGGGATGTCTATCTTGTGCTGCAGGATTCCGCCAAGTTTCATGCAGGTGTTGAAGCTGGCTGGCCGAAGCGGACGAAGCTCAACGCCTCCGGCGAGTACAGCAGTAGTGCCGATTCCCACGACCTCCCCGAAGCCGCCGCAGAGATCTCGACCCTTCCATCGTTTTCCCGCCGTCGTAGCCCGATTGGGCAAAAGACCGCGATGCAGACGGCTAGGAGAAGTGCCAGCGGGTCCCACAAGGTCCAATCGGCAGCTCCTAGCGAGGACAATGCCGAACTCACCCACCTCGCGTGCATGCAGCACAATCATACTTTACTCGACACCATAGAAAAGTGGCGGGAGGCGATTGACCCCTTATACAAGGAGATGTTGAAGGGGGTCATCGACAGTATGAAGCGCGAGTTGGGTCTCGCACCACTGCCCGGGAGTGACGGCAGATCTGGCCAAGGGGACGGCGAGGAGTGAGGTGGGGGCCGCGTGTATCGAAGCTTTGGGATGTTTTTTAAATTTGAACTATGCATTTTTTTTAACTATGCATTTTTTTAATAATTATGTATGTTTTTTAAATAAAGTGGTTGCATTTTCCCCGTATTCGTATCGAAATTTTAATTCTATAAAATTGCATATTTGTGAATTTGTGAATTTTGATTATTGGGATGTTGCCGGGATGTGCTTGGGGATGTCCGTTATTGTGGAGTGGGATGTCCTTATGACGTGGCAGGAAGTGTTTTGGGATGTCCGCCGGGACATCCGTCCCTATTGTGAATGCCCTAACTAAGAACTCACCTGGATCGCACGATTTGAAAATCAGACCTCTGGAAATATGCCAAGTGTCATCCACGTTCTACCAAAAATAAGAAGACAATGGCATATGGTTCAATTTGTCCAGTGTAGCCATTATGAATCTATGGTAAATCAAATTTTTCACACACAAATGATATGTACTAGTAGTATATGTGATTCTGTATAATTTTCAAAAAAAGTTTAGACCACGACAGTGGAATAACATAATCGGCGATATACAATTTGTATCACACTCTTGCAGACATTAGAGCATCGCCATAGCTACTCTCCGAGGCTGACGGCGTTCGTGCCAGCGGAGCGACACAGCCCCGTCCGCCGTTGTGCTCGCGCCAACGGCACGACGCTGCTCGATAATAAGAGCACGTCCGTGCCGCTGAGCAGGTCGACGTGGTGGCGTGCGATTGACCAACGGCAATGTCGTTGTAATTTCCTTTTTTAAAAAAAATTGAAAATAATACCAAAAATTAAAAATATATATATTTTCGGATTCCCAAAAAATATATCCGTTTATTACCGTTTTTTTGAAATTTTTTTGAATTTTTTTAAAAAATTTTAATCCCAAAATCATCTATAAATACACACATTTATCATCCATTTTCTCATACAACACATTCATCATCCATCTTCCTTTCTTACTCAAACCCTCTCTAAAAATTCAAAAATGGATTTCACTGATATCATGGCTGAAGCGGAGCTCGAAAAAACAAGAATACTATGAACAATATCGTGCCGCCTATGAAGCCTATATCGCCGTCGCCACCCCCGCCCCTCCTCCTCAACCAACTAGATCAAAACGCCGCTACATTCCTCGTGACTGGCAAGGAGCCCATGAAAGGCTCGTTGCTTACTATTTTTCCGACACGCCGCGGTTTCCAGAAGATTACTTCTGGCACCGTTTTCGCATGTCAAAACGGTTGTTTATGCGTATTGTCAACACATTGTCCGCCTGTGTTGAATACTTTCAATCACGTAGAGACGCAACCGGTCGACAAATTCTCTCGGCGTTGCATAAGTGTATTTGTGCCCTCCGACAACTTGCTACTAGGAAAACGGCTGACCTCTTCGACGAGTATTTGCATGTGGGTGAGTCAACTGGAATCCTATGCCTCAAAATTTTTTGTGACGACATTCGTTCTGCTTTCGGTGAGGAATTCCTTCGGGCACCCACCACCGAAGATTGTCAACGGTTGCTTCATCTTCATGAAATAGTCCACGGTTTTTCCGGTATGCTTGGCAGCATTGACTGCATGCATTGGAAGTGGAAGAATTGTCTGAATGCTTGGAGGGGGCAACACTTAAGCGGCCACAAAGGCGGCGACCCAACGCTTATCCTTGAAGCGGTCGACGACTACCGCCTATGGATTTGGCATGCATATTTCGGTGTTGCCGGATCCAACAACGACTTGAACGTGCTCTATTCTTCACCACTCTTCAATGATGTTTTGAATGGTGTGGCACCGGTGGTCGACTTCACCGTCAACGGAAATCCATACCACATGGGTTACTATCTAGCCGATGGTATCTACCCAAGGTGGTCGACTTTCGTGAAGATGCTTAGCAATCCGCAAGACCCGAGACAGGTTCTTTTTGCCAAGCGTCAAGAGTCTGCTCGGAAAGACGTCGAAAGAGCTTTTGGGGTCCTTCAAGGCCCATTCAACATTGTGAAGGCCCCATCTCGGTTGTGGTACTCTAAGAATATTGTCGACATCATGTACACGTGTATTATCTTGCACAACATGATTATAGCTGACGAAGGACCGAGGGCGGCTAACTTTTACGACGAGGATGAAGCCGGAAGCTCAACCGCAAGGTCTCCCCCACGCCAAGGTGTGCATAAGACGGTGCGAGAGAGGATCGAAACAAGACACACAATGCGCGATACTAAAACCCACATTGAGCTACAAGAAGACCTAATCAAATACATTTTGGCG
Source organism: Salvia splendens (assembly GCF_004379255.2). Lineage (NCBI taxonomy): Eukaryota > Viridiplantae > Streptophyta > Magnoliopsida > Lamiales > Lamiaceae > Salvia > Salvia splendens. The sequence goes on from NC_056049.1 coordinate 20,195,369, forward strand.
AAATTCGGCGACGAGTAGTGGGTTTTTTTAATTTTATGAATTTAATTATGTAATTTTTAATTTTTAGGACTTTTATTATGTAATTTTTAATTTTTAGGATTTGAATTATGTAATTTTTAATTTTTTAGTAATTTGTAATAGTATTCCGGGTATTTTTAATGCATTCTAATATTGTGGAAATGTTTTTATTTAAATTGAATAATAGAATTGTGGGACCCTTGAGCATGTCCTTGCGGAAGAGCATGAATGTGGGTGTTGTGCTCTTGGGAAAGAGCATGGAGTAAAAAATGAATAAAAGTGGATCCGGGCCCACTTCCGTAAGAGCATGGATGGGATGCTCTTATAGAAAATAGTTGGCAAGAAAATGAAAATTTATGTTAAATGACAAAATTTATAAAGCTGGATTGTTTCTAGAATAAAAGCAAGATATTTTCCACATAAGACTAAACTTAGAGTAGACTTTATTTTCTGCCCTTTTAAGTCTTATTCTTTTTCCATCTTTTTCTATGACCCCTGTCTTGATCAACTTATAGTCCTCCTTTTAAGGTCCAAATCCGATCAAATGGATATTTATTTCAAAATTAAAACTGATGTTGATCCAAATTTTGATTGATTAATTCATGTCCATGCCTCTTAACACAATTTTAGTTGCATTTGAGAAATAAGATCTAAAAAAGAAAGAAAAGTTTATTGATGGTGTTATATTAATTGGAAACGTTTATTGGTTGTGTTACATTAATTGGAAAATATTTATAATATGTTCCCATGTGCGGAAACAGTAGATGTGTAATCAATGATTATATATCAAGTTTATAATAAATTTAAAACCTTTTCGTACTATTATTATTTAAAAAGAAAGAAAAGTTTATTGATGGTGTTATATTAATTGAAAACGTTTATTGGTGTGTTACATTAATTGGAAAATATTTATAATATGTTCCCATGTGCGGAAACAGTAGATGTGTAATCAATGATTATATATCAAGTTTATAATAAATTTAAAACATTTTCGTACTATTATTATTTTGTTCCGGTTCAACATGCAATTATATAATGTTTGATAATGTCTATATGAGAAGTGATTTTATTGACTCTCATTTGTTTGTGTGTAGATAAATAGAATATTTGTTTCTTTTTGTAAATTTTTAACCATTTGTTTAGTGAGAGGTTTGGATTTAAATGGTGTCGGTTTTTTTTTCTTTTTTTTTAATTTGGTTTATTTATCAAATAAAAATATAATGGAAAATAGTGATTGTCGTTGTTGCATTTAATAGTTGTTGTACTTGGTTACACGTCTAGGCAAAAAAGTGCCTTTTTTTCCTTTTGCGGTTTGCACAAACTTATCTTTTTCTTCTTATTTTCATTTTTGTTTTCTGTTTTTGTCTAGAGTGAATTACATAAATTATACTTGATTTTTCACTTTCACACATAAATAGTACCTGATCTTTTTTAATCATTTTTAGTACCCTATAATAAGAATAAAAATGTGATATTTTGATTATTTCCATTGTTAGACAGGTTATATTTTCAAGCTATGATATTTCCATTGTTAGATAGGTTATATTTTCCAAATTTGACTATGTATTTGATGGTAAAATAGCAATATTTATATAGATAATAATAATAATAATAATAATAATAATAATAAAATAATAATTATGTGCTCGGAGCTTATAAATTAATTTCTATAATCCCCTTTCCGACTCGGGATGGGATACCCTGCTGTCCAAAATTGTACAACCACCCCAGCTATTCCTAATACAGCCAGTTATATTCATAATTTTTTCTATTTTTTTATTTATATATTCATTTATTTTTTGTTAATAGCTGCTATGTAAAATTGCACAGGAGAAAATCCTCATCCTCCCGACTCACTTTGTACGTGGATAAGACCATTTAAAATAGAGCTAATATTAATAGGGTAGTTAACAAAACGCAAGTTCAGACACATGCTTCTACTTGAAGTGTATTAACCATACAAATAGAAATAAAACTACCTAATTTCATATAAGTCCCAATCTTATTATTCTAAATTTGAATATATACCAAATTAAAATTCTCAGAAGCCTAAATATTTTAATATTTTATCAAAACTATCGATATAGCCTGAGAATCCCTCCTAGTTAATTGAAACAACAATATTCAGGATGATATATATTGATAATCAAAATGATGTAATCCATTCTTAATTTCATACATTTTACTCTAATTACTGCAATGCACATATCATGACAAAGAAAGATGATTCATAAATTATTTTCGATACTTTAATAGTTCAATTTCTAATCAGTCGAAAACAATTTTGCTCAAGAATGAAATCACAAGCAATAATTTTATTTCACACATTGAAAATTAATGCATAATTAAAAAAAAAGAGTGACAAAGAATGAGTAGGTGACACTTGGTGATGTTTTTGTTGTCTACAACACACCAACCAATGAGCGTGTTTATCCTGACAGTGACAGCTCTGTCTCCATACACATGTCTATTCGTGAGTGGTACGTCGTGGCTTGCAGCTGACCGCCCGTGCACACGCTTGTTCCGGGCCTCATTTTACCCCAAAAGTCCAACCAAGTTAAATGGGCTGTTGGGCCGTCAGTTTCTCAAGGTAAGCTCCGTAAAATGCCTAATGACATTTTAAAAAAAATAATATTTTAATGCAATAAGATTGTATTTTATCATTAACTTGTTCATTAAATTTTGTTTCCCTCATACAGTGTTAAAAAGTCATAGATTAATTGTACATCCTTCCAAAAACAATATTACTCTTTATTTTTCATTTTTGGTTGTCCACTAAAATTAAGTATCTAGCTATTTATAATAAATTATTTCTCTAGTAAGATGTTAAAACATGAATCATTTACTACAAGGACTATTTTTTATGGACTTAGGTAGTAGATATTATCGAACAATAAATTATGTACACTACAAAATATATCAATGTCTTATATTATAAAAGTCGTTATAAATTTATAATCAAACATGTCATGTTCATTTCATGCTGATTGTTACTCCCTTCGTATGTAAATATGAGATCCTTTTTTTCATTTTAGTTCTTCCGTGAATAAAAGTTCCGGTCATATTTATTATAAGTGGTAATAAGGTCACATATTCCATTTAATGATTTCACTCACATTTCATTTGAACCTAATAAGAGTATATATAATTGGGACTAATATTCCACTAACTTTTTTTTCACCCACTATTCTTAACATTTTTTAAAATATGTGTTGGACAGAAATGAAATTACAAATGGCGGATAAAAGGAGTATACTAGCTCTGTGTGAATCAGAAGATTTTCTATATAAGAATACGAAATCATAATGTTAATTGCAAATTATTAATGGTTCAACATGATATGAATAAAGTGGAATATAGAATATGGGATATGCGAGTCATAAAAATATGGAATTTATTTTAATGCGATAAGGATGGATTTTTCATCAAACCCGGATGTCAATTAAATTGTGAAAGTGGTGTGGAGTGGAGGCACAAACCATGAAAACTTATTGAGAGTGATGTATTTGTCATTGATAGGCATAGGAGATATGAATTGATGTATTTAAATTTGAGTTGCATGTGATATATGGTCAAGATCATTAAATGAGATAGACTTGTATGAAAGTTTAGATAAACAAAGTGGACCTAGTTACCGATACCGGTTATACGTTTTAAATATTTTTTTAACAAACATAGTAAATTAATTAAAACTTTACATAAGAACATGCATAACGGTGGATCACAACGCTAGCCATTCCAATCTGCCATTAGCCACCACCATGCAAGGGATAGAGTCGCCGGCCCGAGACTCTCTTGTGGCTCTTCGGCTAAAAAGGTCGTCATTCGCACGTGTGTTGTACTTACATCTCTTAGTCATTTACAATGCGAGTGCAACGCATGCGCTAGAGAGTCTAAATGCATGGGCAACCCTGAAATTAAACTTAGGAGGGATAAAAATATTTACAAGCAAATATTAAAGAATTGAGAAAGGGTCATTAAGAAGAAATTTAATAAATTTGTAAATTTCAAAGAAAAACCAGTATAGATACAAATTGAGAGAGAGAATTTGCACCACCTAAGAGCCATGTGGCTCCGCTACTAGCTAGATGTGCGAGTAAGCGAGTTTGAGACATTTTTTTATTATATAAAATCGAAATATTTAAATAAATAGCTATTATACCACACTTAAAATTAAATAATTTTTAAAATTGAAATTTACTTTTCTTTCCTTTTTTAGAGAAAATTAAAAATTATTTTTTTGTTAATTTTGAATTACGATGTAAAGATATTTTCCAACAATATATGTTAGCATTAATTGGCTAAAAATTTAGCTCGTGCTATAAAATGAACAATGGAGATAGGCAAATTCAGGTTAAAATAAAAAAAAAAAGATCAAAGTTGTGTCAATTTTTAAAGTACAATCTTTAAACTTTTTTCAAAAAATAATCACTAATGACTTAGGACATGTAAAGTGAGGTCATATCAGAAAATGTAGGTCTAGACTCAACTCGATAATTTGGTTAGTAAAGTGAGGATTATGTCTCAGTGGATATGGATACTCAGATGGTATTGTGTTGTTAAAGTATTAATTATTTGTAATAATATAATCCACAGACATATGAGTACCTCTTAATTTCGTCCTTTGAAACTCTTCTCATTTTGTTATATAAATATGTTATTCAAAATATTTCTCATTTGTTTTTAAGAGAGTACGTAATATATAAGTGTAATCAATTAAGAATGTATTTTTACTACAAATTGTAAACTAAATCTAGACCATTAGATTGTCAAATTTGTTGTTAATAGACAGACAGAAAAACCATATACTTATTGGCTATTCATCTAAATTGAAGTATATTTCTTATCAAAAAACCGTAGTGGTGAAGTGGTAAAACAGTGCCATTTTATTTTCATTTTTAGAAAAATATAATTACTTGCATTTAAAATATTATAATGAAATATATTTCATTTGCTATAATTTAAATCATAAAAACTGAATAATGTTGAACCGACATTAATGAATATGTTCCTTATGTTTGAATTAATACATTCAAATTGATCATATTATTGGTTAATTAAAAAATTCTAAGGCTTACGTTAATGATAAATAGTTTTGAAGTAAATATTGGATTGTTCTAAGTAATCAGAAGATAATTTTTAATTTGAAAGAGACATTTGAAATGTTTATATGTATAACTTTACTAATTACACAAGTCTGTACACATTTAATTTTCTTTTATTATGATTAACAATGTTGTTTTGTAAATTAATATAATTTGTTCTTGCGATTAATTTCATTTTTATTTACAAAAAGTTAATGTAGTATTTCTTTAAAAAAATAATTCGGCCCGATTAATCTGAAATCCGAAAGATTAGAGTTGCACATGCTCCTATTTTTCAAATTACAGTTAGGCCCAGCCCAAGAAACTACAGTCATGATATGTTAAACGGCATCGTTTAGGCGAAAGGGCGACGCAACCATTCGTTAAAGGCTTAAACCCTGATATCTCTTCCTGAATTGGGTGAGGCAGAGCTTAAACCCTATCTCTCTCCATTTCCCCTTAAACCGTATTCAAATTCCCATCACACCCTTCTCGCTGACACGTATTTTCATATCATGGCTTCCAGAATTGCCCCATTTCACCCAATTTTGAGACCCATTTTGTGCGATGTTTTCCCTCACAAGCTGCATTATCAATTTCTCAGGCCCGCAAATTTGCAGAGGAGATTGCTGTTAGCCTCGGTTCAAGCAATTAGGCCGATGCCGCTCGGTAATATCAGATTCTCGACTCGTTCGTCCCGGGAGAGGATGAGTTCGGGCATGGGCAAGGGCTCGCGGGCCTCGGCCTCCAAGAGTTTGATTGAGGATGAGGCTGATCTGAGTGACTGGGTTACTGATCTGAATTCGAGCTCATTCAAGAAAACTCGGGTGTATAGTGATAGTGAGGATGATGGTGGAAGGGGTGGGGATGGGAGGAGAAGACGAGATGGAGAATTTGATAAAGATTCCGATTTTAGTGGTAGACGAGGCGGTGGTGGACGTGGGGGGCGGTTTTCTGGTGGTAGGGGTGGTGGGAGAGGCGGGGAACGTGATTCGGGTAGATTTGGCAGGGGTGGTGGTAGTTCGTTTGGAGGGAGAGGCGGGGGGCGTGATTCGGGTAGATTCAGTAGGGGTAGTGGTAGTTCGTTTGGAGGGAGAGGTGAGGAGCGCGAATTTAGTAGGGGCGGTGGTAGCTCGTATGGTGGGAGAGGCGAGGGGCGTGAAACAAGTAAATTTACCAGGGGTGGTGGCAGAGGTGGGGGGCGTGATTCTGGTAATTTGAGCAGGGGTGGAAGATTTGGGGGTATCTCGGATGAGAGGAGAGAGCGTAACAATGACTATGTGAGCAGGGGGGGTGGAGAGTGGAAAGAGAAGAGACAGAGTGAGAGAGGTTCGGGAATGACATATGGAAATAGAGGAGGAAGAAGTGGGGATCGAGGTGGTTTGGCGACGAAAGGAGGAGGAAGAGGGATGGAAAGAAGAGGGTTTGTTGTTACAGATGACGAGGATGTGGATGTGGATGTGGATGAGTATGATGATGATAATGAGGAAGAAAATGATAAGGGGTATACAAGTTTTAAGGATTTACTTAACAGTGATGAAGCAGATGAAGACGATGATGATGACGATGAAGATGAAGAAGCGAGAGATGACGAAGAAGTGGAAGTGGTGAGAGCCAAGCTTGAGAAAGGGAGCTCTGCTAAAAGCTCACCCCAAAGTAGCGATTCATACCTTAGCGAAAGCAGGTGAATTTTATATCCTTCTAGTTGTACATACACAATTCCTTTGTTAGATGATCGTTTTCGAATGGGAACATAGCCTGTATAACTGTAGCATTGTAGTTTTAATGGATTAGAGCAAAAAATGTTGTCAGTGTGGTCTAAGTAAAATTGAGTTAACAGTGATTCATTTTATAGAGATCCCACTAACTTAGTTGCTTATTGTTTGGCATTAGGAAATGTATTACATGGTAATGGGTATGGGTTGAGAAGAATATCAGCTGGGAGGTTAAATACAGAGGATCTTTGAATAGCGAAAAATCAGTTTCTCAAAGTAGTTGGCAAAAGAAAATTGCCTAAGATTGAAGGGCCTTAGCATTATTTTTATCACTTTTTATGTAGTGTTTGTGTTCTCTTAATTGCAATGTTATCAAATAGCGGATATGACGGAGCCATGACGCTATGGCATGGCGTTCGGTGGTGGAAACGCCATAGCATAGCACCATGTCGTTTCCATAGCACCGGCATATCCGTCATAAGACAACATTGCGTGTGTACTGCATTTAGGAATGGGGCATTATGCAAGACACATGGAGTTGGAGTTGTATTTTATGCTTTAATAATTGTTTAAAGTGTTTTAGATGTTATATTTTTAATATTTTTTATTTTTTGAATTATAAATAAATATATATGTATTATTTTATTTATTTAATTATTGACGTCATATCCGCCATGCTAATACGCCATATCTCTGTGGCAGTTTTTAGGCAAACCGCCATAAGCCGCCATACGAGATTGATAACATTGCTTAATTGTTTTGAATGGGTATGCTCCACAGGTTCGATCAATGTCCCATCTCACCTTTATCACTTAAAGGAATCAAAGATGCTGGTTATGAAAGGATGACTATGGTGCAAGATGCAACTCTTCCTATCATTTTGAAAGGTTGATAAGGCTTTAGAAGTTACTTTGTTGTGATTCTGACATGTGCCGGAACTACCCATAAACTGAAACTAGGGGTCTATGCTTTGCCAGCAGTTGTCTCTTCTGTTTACTACATATACTTTTCAAGTTGAAACTTAAGAAAGGATCATTTCATAAGTACATTTAGGGTTTGTGATTTTAATAGGTATAGTTGCACACTTATATTGCAGATATATGAGAACATACATAAGCACACCATATAGTTCCAGGATCTAACCAATGCATCATACTATTATTTTTGTATGTTTTTGTTGCAAATCGCTAATGATCCTGTTTCCAGGTAAGGATGTCCTCGCCAAGGCAAGAACTGGCACAGGGAAAACTGTTGCTTTTCTGGTAATGGTTTTGGCTTATCATTACAGTTTCTCTATTATTATAGTACTTTTAATAAATGAATGATCCACATTTTCACCAGTAAATTATGAAGTTCAGTATAAGGTTATCGAATTAAATTTTATGTCATTTTATAATGCTGGTAGATATGATGAAAAATTCCAGTGCTTACTATTGCTGAATCAATTCAGCTTCCTGCAATTGAAATCATAGCTCAATTACCTCCTGCTGACCGCGATCAAAAAAGATCCCCGATACACGTGCTAGTGATATGCCCAACAAGAGAACTTGCTACTCAGGCTGCTGCCGAGGCCAACAAATTGTTGAAGTATCATTCTTCTATTGGTGTTCAAGTTGTCATAGGAGGTACCCGGTTAGCTATGGAGCAAAAAAAGATGCAAGCCAATGCATGCCAGGTGATTTCTCTATGTTACTGTGTGTTACCCTTTGGTTTAATTATTATTGTTTTAATTGTATACGAGCCCGATTGTCCTCAGTTGGTCGTATAATACATAAGACTATAAGAGCTTGTAAGGCTCTATCTGATCTGGCTGGCTATGTCTGGCTCAATCATCTGTTCTATTTGAAAATGCAGATACTCGTGGCAACACCTGGAAGGCTTAGGGATCATGTAGAGAATACAGCTGGATTTGCAACTCGACTCATGGGAGTTAAAGTCTTGGTCCTTGACGAAGCTGATCATTTACTAGATATGGGATTCCGCAAAGAAATAGAGAAAATAATAGCTGCTGTCCCAAAACAACGACAGACACTTCTATTTTCTGCAACAATTCCACAAGAGGTAATATTTGTCTTTGATCATGTGGTACCTTGTGAATTGGTGAATTCTGAACTTATAGCACGCAGGTTCGTCAAATCTGCCATGTTGCCCTAAAACGAGACCATGAATACATAAACACAGTAGAAGAAGGAAGTGAAGATACACATGCGCAGGTTTGTTGGAGCGAGCTATTCTTCTCACTGCTATATCTGATGTTTTGTAAATCAGAGTCGTGATAATTTGTAGCATTCCAACCTTTTCAGGTCAGGCAGACGCACCTAGTCGCACCTTTGGACAAACACTTTTCGCTTCTTTACACTATGCTAAAAGAGCATGTTGCAGATGATGTTAACTACAAGGTATCCATATCTACGAACTCTGTAGTATTCTCCTTAATCATCCTCACTCTGATTTAGGTATTCTTCAAATCACATTAAGAATTAGAATAGCGAGCCTAGAAATGGAGTGTGATAAAGGCATGTTTGTTTGGGGGAGTAAGGCCTTGAAGTTCTTTGAAGAGCCCATTGTGAAATAAATAAAAATCACTTTGATGTCAAATGGAATAACTCTAGAATTCTTATGGGACAGAGATCTTCAACAATTCTTAGCATCTATTTGTGTCTCCATGATTGGAATGTTCATTATAATTCTGATACAAAACAGTGACAGATCAAGACAGCTTTGAGTTGTGTAATCTATATCATCTATTATAATTTATCACCCGCAAGAGAGCTAGTCGAGATGTATTCTTAGAAGATTGGACACTTTTCTGTAATTCATTACGAAATACGTGGAAAATATTTACTTATGTGATCCAGCCTTTTTTTGTGTAACAGGTCCTTGTTTTCTGCACCACCGCAATGATGACAAAGCTCGTTGCTGAGCTTCTCAACGAGCTTAACTTGAATGTCAGAGAGATACATTCTCGAAAACCACAAAGTTACAGGACGAGAGTCTCGGATGAGTTTAGGAAGTCGACTGGTCTAATTCTCGTCACGTCTGACGTGTCTGCGCGTGGTGTTGATTATCCTGATGTCACCCTCGTTGTGCAGGTTATTCAATACTCGATCCATGTTCCTTTGGTTTTAAATTCCTCGCTGTACATGTTGACTGAATTGTCATTTTTTTTTGTTTAGATCGGTGTTCCTGCAGATAAACAGCAATATATCCACCGATTGGGTCGAACCGGCCGAAAAGGAAAAGAAGGGGAAGGTGTGCTGTTGTTGGCACCTTGGGAAGAGTTCTTCTTGAACACCATCAAAGACCTGCCAATATCGAAGGCATCTGAACCATTGGTCGATCCAGATACTACGAAAAGGGTAAGTAAATCATTCACAACTGTAGATAGAATTATTATTCTTTCATTCTTTATTCTTAGTTTTGGTGTCGTGTGGCAGGTCGAACGTGCTTTGTGCCAAGTCGAGATGAAGAGCAAAGAATCAGCATACCAGGCGTGGCTCGGGTACTACAACTCCAACAAAAGTGTTGGTCGAGACAAATATAAGCTCGTGGAGCTTGCAAATGAGTTCAGCAGGAGCATGTGTCTGGACAACCCTCCGGCCATTCCGAAGCTAGTCCTCGGGAAGATGGGTTTGAAGAACATCCCTGGATTGAGATCAAAGTAGACAATGAAAGACACATTTTCATTTTACGTTAGTTTTATGTGAGGAGACTTGACCATCATTAGCCTAAATTTTTGTAAATTCAATCTAAGCAAGGAAATTTGTAGGCCATTTCTTTGTAGAGAAACATTTATAATGCTTATGCTTTTGCCGAAATGTAAACAAAGATAATTTGATGGAAATCTAGCCTCATATTATTACGGTCATAGACTTGATTACTCATCAATCTTACAACATACTACTATTAGAGCACCCGCAATGCATCTCGCAGGTGTCTCTTATCTCGTCCCTCCGAGACGAGACTCGTGCGGGATGCGTTGCAGCGTCCTGTCTCGTCCCACCGAGATGGATGGCACCACGCATGACACCCACTCGACGGCCGACGAGTGGGCTTCGTCACGCTGACGCAATAAATCATTTTTTTTAAAAATTCAAATTTAATAAAAAAAAATCAAACGGTAATATTACCGTTTTCGACCGTTTTTTCTTTTTTTTTATTTTTATTTTTTTACTCTATAAATACTACTATTTCATCCTCATTACACACACAAACACACATCTATTCTTCCCAAATCATTTCCATTTCCTCTCCAATTTTCATCTAACCTGTCCAATTTTCATCACAAAATGTCCGGCGACGGAAACGAGGGCGGCTCCGGTGGGTTTGACATCAACGCGTTTGGCGACTGGGGGCATGTACAATGTATTGGGTGGTTCGGGTTCCGGTTCGTCGACGTCGGGCACCCAAGGCTCGTCGACGCCGGCGGGGTACCAACCACCCCATTTTGATGTGGATGCATACTCTCGTCCCTCCGCCCTGAGGTATTCGCATGGATTATCCCAAATTAGGGAGGATTATCCGGATGAACCCACTCCGGAAGGAGGACGAGGCGGTTGAAGCTCCAGGGCATTCGACGCTGTGGAGGAAGAGGCAGAGGCGGCCGAGGAGGATGAGGATGTAGGCCGACATCCGTACAGCCGCAAGGATACGATGGCTGTGTACAACGCCTGGATCAACGTCTCATACGATCCCATCGTCGGGAATCAATAAACCCGGAAGTGCTTCTGGGAAAAGGTCACCGATGCCTACAACGAGATTAAGCCGAAGGGGTCCCGCCGCCGCACATTGAAGATGCTCTGCGCTCACTTTGATGGAGTCGACAGAGAGGTCAAAAATTCTGCAGCATCTACAAGACTGAAGCGGCTCATTACCAAAGCGGAGCCACGGGAGCCGACATTCTGAGATCGACTTTGCGAGTCTATTTCGACGACACCGGCAAAGAATTCAAACATGTCGATGTTTGGGAGGTCGTCAAAGACGAGGCAAGGTGGGCCGGTGTCCAGTCCAGCACGGGCTCGACCTCGAAGCGCACGAAGCACACGACGGGTGACCAATACTCGTCTAGTGGGGGCGGTTCAGGCAGCGCCGCACAAGAGGTTGCCTCGCAGGAGGTTGAGGGCACGGCGGACGATGTAGGGGGGGTCCTCCCGTGGGCGCCGTCGGCCGCAAGGGACCAAGGCGGCGAAGGCGGCTAGAGGGAGGAGGGGTCGAGGCGAATCAAGCCAGGCGGGCTCCCAAAGGCCGCCCTCCTCCTTAATGTCCATGTACTTCACCGCCACGATGGAGGACACTTCCTTCATGACGCCTGCCAGATTTCAAGCCCATCATGCCGGCATTGTGTATCTGGCGGGACAACTTGGTATTCAGCCTCCACCGCCTCCGGGGGATGATTCGCCGGCGGAGTAGTTTTTATAATTTCTATAAAATTGTATTTTAAATTATGTCTTTTTATATTTATTATGCCACGAATTTAATTATGTATATTTTTTAGAATTTTAAATTGTAATTTTTATTTTATTTAATGAATGGTGTTTTTATTAATTGAATTTGTTGGAAATAAAAATAAAAAATGAAATTGAATGAATAGTTAAGGAATGAGATGGTTAAGAGACGGATAAGAGATGGAGAGTTGCAGGGTCTGTCTCTTAGTTAAGAGATGGAGTGAAAAATACAGTGGGACCCATAAATAGTTAAGAGATGGTTAAGAGACGGATAAGAGACAGCGTTGCGGATAACCTTAACTAACATCCTGATCTCACCTTAAATCCCAAAAATCACAGCTAATAATTTGTTATAAAATGCCTATAAACAACCAATCATAATCTACAAAATGACACGGCTCATATATAAACAACTCTAACCATAAAACACTTTTAACAAAAATAAATAACTAAGCAACAACCCAACTAAGTGAAGCCCACTTGAATTTTATAACGCTAGGTTACTTTAAATAACATATTTCTATATTTCTATATAAGAGAGGAAGTATAATATTTCTATTGTTGATATTGTTGGAGGTTTATGTGAATAATAATTTGCTGAATTTGCATAAAAATTAAGAAAACTATTAAGACGAATAGAAAAGTAGGTGCATTCACACAACTTTTGTCGGATGCTTGTTGGTTCAATAACTACTGTTCACCAACAAGGATATAACAAAAGTATGTCGTAAATGCAACTACATTTTAGCTCCTCTTAATAGTTTTTTTGATTTTCGTGTAGATTCAGTAGATTATTCTCCACGTCAACTTCCATCAACGAAATTAACTAAAATATTAGTAAATATTTTAGGCCTAAATTCTTAAAGAATTGTGCATAATTGTCATAAGATATCTTCATTTGAATAACAATTGGAATAATAACAACACAACATAGTAACAAGAGGCATTGCCACCTCCACGTAAAGAATCAGTGACCAAATTTCCCTTTCTCGCTAGACACATTCGTGGTTGGCAGTATCATTTGAGCGTACATCTTTTAAAATAGATATCATGAATAGTTTTACTTGTCACTAACTGTACTTACTAAATATAGTAAGCTTGTGTTACCTTGACTTGGAGAGGATTAAAGAAACAAGGAAGAAAAAATAAATATCAACACAATTGATCATAAACTTGAATAAATTGGACTAGACTTGAAAGTATTATAGTATCGGCTTATCAGTACATAACTTGAACGTAGGGCGGATCTACTGTATATACACAAGAGGAAATTGCTCCACCTCAACATTTCATTTATACATAGGTATATATATAATATTATTATAAAATGTGTATTATGTAATAGCTTTGCCCCCTTAGAGCATCCACTACGCGTCCCACGAGGCTCGCGTTCCGTCCCGGAGGGACGGCTCCGCCGCGGGACGCGTTGCAACGTTCGTCTCGTACCGAGCCCGTCCCCAGCCCGTCCCGTAGCCGCGAGACAAGGGACACGCCGTCCCGACACGTGCCCGGGCGACGTGTCGCGCCCCCGATGCATGCGTGACGCCCACTCGCTGGCCCGCGAGTGGGCGTCGTCACGGATGACGCAATAATTCGTTTTTTAAAAAAAAAATCAAATTTTAATAAAAAAAATTATTTTTCAAACGGTAATGTTACCGTTAATTTTTTATTTTCTTTTTTTTTATTTCTTTACTCTATAAATAATCCTATTTCATACTCATTTCACACACAAACACACATCTATTCCTCTCAAATCCTTTCTATAACCACTCCAATTTCATCTTAAATCAACTCAAACAAATAGATCCTTTTGAGCAAATGCGTCAACTAATGGAACAATCACTTGAAGAAGATCGACGCCGAGAGGCGGGAAATTGGTTCGACCCCGAATCCCTCGGAAGCTCAACCGCAAGTAGTCCGCCGCGAAGTGGAGCGCATCCGTCAATACAAGAACGGTTGTCTATTCGGGCAAGGACACGCGACTCTAGCGCCCACGCCCAACTCCAAGAGGATCTAATTGAGCACATTTGAGAAAACTTTGGCGGAGAAAATTAAATTATGTCATTTTTATTTTTTTAGGATTTTAATTATGTCCATTTTCTATCTTTTTGAATTTAAATGTTGTTTTAATTTTAATAAAGTGTGTTTGTTTAGATTTAATGAATAGTAATTTAAGAGACGGAATAAGGGACGGAATATGGGACGGTTAAGGGACGGAGCGTTGTAGGTTCCGTCCCTTAGTTAAGGGATGGAGGAATAAAGTACAGTGGAGCCCTCAAATAGTAGTTTAAGGGACGGTGGGGGAACAGCGTAGTGGATGCTCTTAGTATTTTAATAGAAAAATCTTTATTGCCCCACCTTGGAAAAAAAGAAAAGTCAAACATGTATTTTAATTAATATTTAATAAAACTTAGTTTTTTTGGAGAGAAAATAAAAGTCATTTGAGTATTGAAGAAGCCAAACGTGAGTCTCTCTGCTTTGGAACTTGCAGAGAAAAATGAGAAGAAAGTTATACAAAAGAAATATCACAATCCAAATAGATATTATACAAAGTTCTTGCAAGTTGCGACTTGGCTCTTGGAGGAAATGAAATTCATTCAATCTAAATCCAAACAGAGATTGGCCTGCCGTCCGCGGCTGCTGGATTGTGGGAGTGGAGGAGAAGCTGCTCAGCTGCTGAACTGCTGGAGGAGAAGCCGAGAGGCGAGAAGGTATATATATTTAATATAATAAAATGCCATCTCTTTTATATGGTTTAATTGTTGTCTCTAATTTATCATACTTTATCATATTTGTGTACACTGTACAAATACAATGCTAAATTCTTTTAACTTTTCATGTTCTTCTATTAGAGTGTTGGTTATTAGTAATATTCATCATTTGATTAAACCTATGACTAATTCAATTTTAATTGATATTCAAGTAACAGATGGAGAAGTTTCTCAAAACAAAGAATTTAATAGTAGAAGGAATACCATCAATTGGAGATATAGCAAATGATGATCACTCTAAAAGAAGACATGTGGAAATCAATTTGGAAGGCCTTCCTTCTAATCCCGGGCTTAGAAAGAATATTTTCAGCTATCTAATGACCGTGATAGAATTATAAGGCAATATCTGCAACAAGGCCCGTGTCAACCGAAGGGACACGATTTTCCTCAGAAAAAATTGGCAACATATATCGACGCTTTGTTCCAAAATGGTTTGACGAACATGGAAATTGCTTGGAATATAGTGTTTCAAAATATGCTGCATTTTGTTTGTGTTGCTATCTTTATAGGCCTAATACTAGAGCACAATCAAGTGGTGAAGTGTTTGTATCAGATGGATATACTAATTGGAAGAAAAAAGAAAAATTCAACGAGCACGTTGGAGGTCCAGATAGTGCCCACAATAGAGCATGGAGAAGTTGTGAGGATTTGATGAAGAAACAACAACATATCCAATTTGCTCACGGAAGGATTATCGCATTCGCTTGACGGCTTCACTTGACTGTATCCGTTTGCTTCTCTCTCAAGGTATGGCATTCCGTGGTCATAATGAATTAATAGAGTCTACAAATCAAGGCAATTTTCTTATGCTCCTACGTTTTCTTGTTGGTCATAATGATGATATAAAGAAGGTTGTCTTGAACAATGCTCCGGGAAATCAAAAAATGATACCTCCTGATATTCAAAAAGATCTTGTCCGTGCTTTAGAATGAAATTAAACTTCCTCATTAAAAGCGGATATAGAAGTTTTGTTTTTGAAGCATAATTTGAGCTTGTCTAAAGTGCGAGGGCAAGGTTATGATGGAGCAAGTAACATGCGAGGTGAATTTAATGGACTCAAGGCATTGATCCTGCAAGAGAACTCTTCTGCCTATTATGTTCATTGTTTTGCTCATCAATTACAACTAGCTCTTGTTGCTGTGGCAAAGAAAAAACCACAAGTTGCTGTTTTTTTAACTTGGTGAACAATATAACTACTATAGTTGGAGCTTCATGCAAGCGCAAAGATTTACTTCAGGAGAAGCAAATCGAAAGACTTTTGGGAGCATTTGATTGTGGTGAACTCTCAACGGGCACAGGTTCTAATCAAGAAAGAAGTCTTCAAAGAGCTGGTGATACACGTTGGGGGTCTCATTATAGGTCACTGATAAATTTGTCGATGGTGTTCACTCCAGTTATTGAGGTTCTCCAAATCGTTGAAGAAGATGGTACTGCAGAACAAAGTGGTGACGCATGTTTGTTATTAGGTGTTGTGCCAACTTTTGAGTTTGCATTCATTTTGCACTTGATAACGACAATCATGGCAATCACGAATCAACTGTCTTTGGCATTGCAAAGGAAAAGATCATGATATTGTCAATGCGATGGCCTTAGTTGAAGTAGCAAAACAACATCTACAAGATATGCGGGATGAAGGATGGGAGTCTCTAATCAGCGAAGTATCTATATTTTGTGACAAAAATTATATTGAAATCTTAGATATGAAGGACATGTATAAGACTCCTGGTCGAGGTCGTCCTCGAAGGAAAGGTGAAGTTTTGACGAACTTGAATTATTTCAGGTTTGAGCTTTTTAATGGTGTGTTCGATTGGCAACTACAAGAACTCAACAATCGCTTCAATGAGGCTAACACAAATTTTGTTCTTTGCGTGTCTTGCTTAAGCCCAAAGAGTTCATTTGCTACTTTTAACAAATCCAAATTGATTGAACTTGCTCATTGTTATCCTTTGGAGTTCTCTGAAGTTAGTTTTCGGTTGCTTGACAAACAACTCGAGACTTATATCCGTGACATGAGATCACATGAAGAGTTCTCAAATCTTGAAAGTATTGGAGATCTTTCTCAAACGTTAGTTGCTACAGGAAGACATATTGTCTATCCATTGGTTTATTTGCTTGTGAAGTTGGCTTTGGTTCTACCTGTTGCGACCACATCAGTTGAGAGGTATTTTTCGGCTATGAAAATTGTGAAAAGCCGTCTTCGTAATAAGATGGGAGACTCTTGTATGAATGATTGTTTGGTTACATATATTGAGAGAGATATATTTTGTAAGATTGAAGTTGAAAGAATTTTGCATAGTTTTCAAGTTATGAGACCTCGTCGGGAACAATTGTAATTGTTTAGTTCATGCTTAATATATTTTAGTATCTTTGTCGTTTTATGTTTATTCATTTATTTGTATATATTTATATTTTTGCCCCTCTCGTACAATTCTCTGGCTCCGCCCCTGCTTGAACGAACATAAGTTCCGAGTTTAAATCGCAGCAGAAGAGTTCATAAAAATAAATGACATCATATATGAAGAAATGACACATTCAAACACTATACTAATTAAAAGACACTCACCTCTCTGCTCAACAACTTTAATCACCATCACTACTCAACCTACACATTTTAAAACATATGCATGGTCGAGGACTTGGTACATTGTAGACAGTTGCAGAAAATATAAGTTTAACAAAATTAGTTTTGCTAAGCCATCAATTAAGTGAGCACGCGGTTTATCTTAAAAGGTCCGAGTACACTAAAATAATTTCGTACAGAAAGTTGATTGCACAATCTAAGTGCATTTAGAAACTACCATATCTGAATATTAGTGAACCGAAAGGTGATCACCTTCCACGACAATCACATGACTGACCAACTCTAGGGATGACGCACCGTCTATTTGTTCACACTAATTCGAGTAGGGTTTGCGGCTATGTTAGGAACCAAATTCAATAATAACTTATACTATGACAAATCCAAAGCAGCTAAACATTCCTTAAAAAAACAAAACATAGCACGATAAAATATAGTACATGTTATCATTTGCGCATTATAATATCATGCTTGAAACATAATTCATCATTTAAGAAGAAAACTCGACTTGTATGCTCAAGTCCTTAATTGAAACTTCTCGCTCCGGTCTTACAGGAATAGCCATTTTAGAAAGTAAAAGATAACGTATTGATCAACTATAAGAAATTGTTTAATTTAATTAGAATACATTCATCCTACTGAATATTATTCGCCTCATCTTAAGGAATTTTTAAAGTTCTCGTGAGAGGTGCCCACGGTTTTTCATAATACTCCATCCGTCCCTCAATAATTGTCCACTTGATTCCGACACGAGTTTTAAAAATTTAAAGAAAAATGAGTTAAAAAAGTTAGTGGAATATGAGTCTCACTTTTATATATTAATTTAATAATAAAGTGTAATTGAAATGAATTAGTGCAATGTGAAACCCAAATGATAAAAAGTGAAAGTGGACAATTAATCGGGGACGGACGAAAATGGCAAAAGTAGACAATTAATGGGGACGGAGGGAGTATATTTAGCATAAATACAATTTGGATTACTTGATTTTTGTAAAGATTTATAGTATTAATTGTAGTGAATATTTTGAAATAGGTGAAATTATAGGCGTGGATTACAAGTTTTGTATCACACAATATCAGTACAAATTATATTCATAATAATGTGATTTGATTTGGCAAACCAAATCGAATATATATTAAATAAACACCGAGTAGAATATTTATCTATTTCATGAGCTACTTGAAATTTGACTTGACAAAAAAGAACGATACTCGAGCTCGTGAAACGTTATAAATTTTCATGATTCTCGAATAGAAAGTTGTGACTTTTTAAGATTATTTGTAGTACTCGAATCTACTCATATAAAACTCGCAACTTAGATTACAGTAGTACTCTTTGTAAAATCAGTTTCGAATCATAAACCATCTACTGCGTTGTCACTATACCGTGTCTTAACCGTCCTTTAAACTACTATTTGAGGGTCACGCTGTCCTTTTTTACTTCATCCCTTAACTAAGGGACGGAACCTGCAACCCTTCGTCCCTTAACCGTCCCTTAAATTACTATTCATTAAATTTCATTTTTTTTTATTTCCAACCAAATTCAATTAATAAAAACACACTTCATTAAATAAAATAAACTTACCACATAAAATTCGTAAAAAAACATAATTTAATAATTTCCTAAAAAATAAAAATACATAATTTAATAATTTCATCCGCTAAAGTTTGCTCAAATGTGCTCAATTAGATCCTCTTGAAGTTGGGTGTGGGTGCTAGAGTCGCGTGTCCTTGCACGAATAGATAACCGGTCTTGTATAGAAGGATGTGCTCCACTTCGAGGCGGACTACTTGCGATTGAGCTTCCGGGGGATTCGGGGTCGAACCAATTTCCCGCCTGGGGTCCTTCGTCTTGGACAATCATGTTGTTCAAGATTATGCACGTATACATGATGTCGACCATGCTCTCCATGAACCACGAACGAGCCGGAGCTTTGATGATGTTGAAGCGCGCTTGGAGAACCCCGAACGCCATCTCCACATCCCTGCGAGCAGCCTCCTGCTTCTGCGCAAAAAGAGCCTGCTTTGGGTTCGCATGCTGCACGTCTTCACGAAGGTCGGCCACTTCGGGTAAATGCCGTCGGCGAGATAGTACCCCATTTTATACAGCCGGTTGTTGGCGACGAAGTTGATGGCCGGCACTTTACCGTCCAAAACTTCGGTAAAGAGGTCGGACTGGTGGAGCACGTTTACGTCGTTATTCGACCCGGGACCCCGAAGTACGCGTGCCAGATCCAAAGCCGGTAGTCGGCAACGGCCTCGAGTACAACGGTTGGGTGGGTGCCTTTGTGGCCGCTCGTGTAGGACCCCATCCACGCCACCGGGCAATTCTTCCATTGCCAGTGCATGCAATCGACACTGCCAAGCATCCCGGGGAATTCTTGCACTTGTTCGTGCAGGTCGAGGAGGAACTGATAATCGGTCGTGATTGGCCTCCGGAGAAATTTGTCTGTGAAGGCCGTCCGGACGCCTTTGCAGAATTTGAGCAAGCACATGCACCCAGTGGTGTCTCCGATGTGGAGGTATTCGTCGAACATGTCGACCGTTTGTCCAGTCGCAAGCTGACGGATTGCTGCAGTACATTTCTGCAGCGTCGTGTGGCTGGGACGGCCGACCGCGTCGAACCCTTCTCGGAAGAACTCTTCCCGGGCCGCCAAAGTATTCGAGATGTGGAGAAATAGCGGTTTTCCATGCGAAAACGGCGACGGAAGTAGGTATCTCCCCAACCCGGGTTATCGCAGAAGTATTCGCGTACTAACCTTGCGACGGCTTCCTCTCGGTTACGATGGATGTACATCCGGGAGCGTCGTTAGGGCGGCGCTGCTTCCTCCGCCTCCCGGCGTCGATCTTCTTCAAGTGATTGTTCCATTATTTGACGCATTTGCTCAAAAGAATCAATTAGTTTGAGTTGATTTGAGATGGAAATTGGAGTGGATATAGAGAGGATTTGAGATGAATAGATTTGTGTTTGTGTGTGAAATGAGTATGAAATATGAGTATTTATAGAGTAAAGAAATTAAAAACAAATTGAAAAACGGCTAAAAAAATGGTAACATTACCGTTTGAATTTTTTTTATATTTAAATTCAATTTTTTTTAAAAAAAAATGAATTATTGCGTCAGCGTGACTAAACCCACTCGCGAGCCAGCGAGTGGGCGTCACGCATGGCCTGGGAGCTCGCCACGTCGCCTCGGCGCGTGGCGAGACGTCGCGTTCCGCGTCGCGGCGTGACGAGTCTCGGGACGGTACGAGGACTGGCTGGGGAAGGAACGACCTGCTGCAACGCGTCCCGCAGCGGTTCCGTCCCTCCGTGACGGAACGCGGGACGGTGACGAGACGCATAGTGGATGCTCTTAGATTGTACTCCCTTCGTATTCAAAAAATATAAACATTTGAAATGACATGGATTTTAATGCACAATTAGTAAAGTAAGTGAGAAAAATTTGTAAAATAAGAAAGATGAAAAGAAAAATGAGTAAAGTAAAATTAGTGGATTGTGGGGTCCATATCCTAAAATAGAAAGATTTTAAAGTTTTTATTTTTAAGGAACGACAAAAAATAGAAATAGTTGCTATTTTAAAAAAACGGAGGGAATACTCCCATGTCTCATTAGAAATGAAACATGTTCTTTTTTTATTGTCTTATTAAAAATGAAACGTTTTCTATAGTAGACTATTTTGTCATCTCTCTTACTTTATTCTCTCTCAATTAACTTAAAAAACAACACTAAATAAAATCTTGTATCGAAAATCAAATAATTTCATAATTATTGGGACAGAGTGGTTAGAAAAATTCATTTAGCTAATTAAGAGGAATATTCAGCGAAACCGTTATGACTGTTTGGACTTTGGAGCTTATGGGCTTTCCTCGTTGATTATATTAAATAAATGTAAATATATATATTACTAACCTAGAAACGACGATTTAAAGGAGGAGATAGAGAGGAAGTTGGAGAGAAGAAGAGGGAAAGATTTGCTTGCTTATATGATTAAGATAAAAATGTAGAGTATATATATGCCAATTGCTAAGATTTAATTACTTTGTGCAGGAGGAGATGGAGGAAGTTGGAAAGAAGAAGAGGGACGGATATGGTGATTGGTGAATTATTAAATGTTTGGTTGTTCATATGAATAAGATAAAATAGGATCCTAAGATTTATGGTCTTGTCCAGTTAGAAGAAGGTGCAGAGAAGGAGAAGCAGAAGCAGAAGCTGAATATTCATCATCTTGTCCAGTTAGAAGAAGAAGTTGTAGAGAAAGAGAAGAACTGGTGGATACCCTTCTGTGCTTATACGATACGTGATAGCTTTTAGAATTTCCAAAGAGGCAACGCAACCTCTGCTTTCTGGGAAAACGATTTTGTGAACATTACCTTATTATGTTTGCATTGTGTTTTGATTGACTTTTGTTTTTCACCACCCAATTAAATTCGACCCAACTTCTTCAAGCTATTGCTCAAATACAAGTAGTCAATGTTTGATTAATCTTGGACACCCTGCCCTTGCTTTAGCGGATGCAAAAGCTGCCATTGCTTTAGCAG
Source organism: Salvia splendens (assembly GCF_004379255.2). Taxonomy (NCBI): domain Eukaryota; kingdom Viridiplantae; phylum Streptophyta; class Magnoliopsida; order Lamiales; family Lamiaceae; genus Salvia; species Salvia splendens. The sequence continues at coordinate 20,217,518 of NC_056049.1, forward strand.
CTACAAAATCAAGTAAGGTGCTGACTACCGATGATTTGGCAGAGGGGGTTTTATTTTTAATAATCAACTAAAACGATCTTAAAATGGACTCTTAGTTATTTAATAATGAACTTTGTGTTGGTTCGACAATTCGAGTTACTTCTACATAGTATATTACTATTTGGTCTAATAGCAAAAATACAAAATTAATTTTAGGATCCACTATTTTAGAAAGAGATATATTAACAACTACTCTGTCAATTATTTGAATTCTGTCCTACAATCCATATTTTTGTTGTATAACTTCTGAATTCTTGATAAAGGTCGTAAATTCAAAAAAGAATTAATTTGATGGAATTATAATTCATAATACGCGTTTTAAGTTGCAAGAACCTGGAGTTAGAAAATGGAGAGGAAATGTCCTCCAAAATTTAATATTTGACACTGGTATTGGAGACGAAGCTGATACAAACAGAACTTAGGATTAAAATCGTATGAGGAAAATCTAAGGGAATAAAACAAAAAATTAGTCTAAAAATGGAACTCTAATTCTAGATCACTTGTATCTGAAATAATGTGTTACGCTATGGCAGAGCAAACCAAAAAAGGTAAAAATGTGTTGGTAACTAACTACAGCTCCAGTTTCCAAATTGGTAAAGGTCAGAGTTGGTTTTCTATTCTACATACAAGAACCACGTCGAAGGCCCATTCTTGAGCACCATTACTGAGACATGAGGTCCAAGCCGAGCTGCATTCTGTACATGACCCGTTCCAGCCACTGCTCTTGGAACCAAAGTTAGACTGGAATATTATCATCCTTCAACAGAATGTTCCTTAAAGACAGTGCAGCTGGGCTCGTTATCGAACCCTCCTGTTAGGAGAGAAGATCTATAACCACAAAAACATAGAGAATAAATGTATATGGGATACTAAATGATGCTAACCTGTTTATTAATTTGTAGCGGTGAGTCAGAAACACGTGTGCTTCTGGAGTTAAAAGAACACCAAAACCTATGCAGCATTACCCATGATGGTGAGGCGAAGTTGGTTGATCTGGCGAGGAGCAGTGGGCAGAGCTCCCATGCAGTCTACGATCCTCAGATGCTCTGGCATGATTTCCATCATTTAGCTGGGATTGCTCATTTGCATCAGGCAAGCCTGATTGACCAGGAGAACCAAAATCAAGCTGTTCATTATTAGAAGCATAGGCAGCATCATGATCATACGGATACATCATCATAACTGGTGGAACCGAAGGTCCGTTTGAGACTCCATTAGGATTCATCGCTGCCAAAGGGTACATGTTATATGCCACATTCTGAGGACCATCTTGACCAAAGTTTGAGTGCAAATGAACATTCTGAGACTGGTAAGATGGGGTTGAGTTATTCCTGTAGGAGTTCCAAAAACGGTGGTCACCTCGACCCTCTCCATGAGAGTAACGTTCAGTTCGAGGGTTAGTTTTCTCAGTCTGGTTTCTGTTGTGACTACGTGAAGCAGCCCTTGATTTTGAATTAGCAGTCCACTTCACCTCTTTGTCCAAGTTATCATTTCTGTCATGGTTATAGTTCCCTCTTCTGCTGCCTGACGAGTGGTAATCCCTACTAGTAATCTTCTGAATCAATGAAAACAAAACTGTTAAAATACTATACTCGATGGGAAGTGCTAAAACATAGAACATGGCTAGTGTAACTTTTGTCCAAAGAAAATCTAGCCGGCAAGCCAAAGCAAGGACCTAAAATAGTAGTAGATGATAATATTCTAGCAATTTCTGTAATGACAACAGATCAGTGAAAATTATAAGCAAAACAAAAAAAAATAGAATCATAATAAGAAGTGGTTTTTACAGGATTAGGCAAGTATGTTCCGGTTCCACTACGATATCTTGGCACATCATCCATGTAGCTTTGATATATATTGGGATGTCGCCCGGAAACTGACTGAAGGGAAGCAATAGGAACCATATGGTGACCGTAATTTGTCATAAGCTGAGAGAACAAGTTTGCATTGGTTGAAAGTGGTCTACCAAGATTGTCGAATGGAAGTTGACCCTGTACAAATGATGGTGGAACCATGACAGGTGAAGGAAATGCAGAAGGCCCTTGGTACCTAAGATTCTGACAGACCCTTCCAAATTGTAAGCTTTGCCAATGGCTTACAAAGTCACTATTAAGAATATCAGGCTTCCGTTCTTTGGATGTCTCATTAGTTGAGATTCCTAGTAAGGATCTCGAGGAATGTAACTCGTGTAATTGATCTAATCCCTTGGGATTGATGTTCATTACAGATTCACTATCATTCACAGTCTCATGACCTCCGAAATGCCCACTTGATGCATCAGCTATACCTGCCTCAGGTGGAATGTTATAAACCGGAAGCATCGCAAGGAAAGGGATTGGAGGACCAGTCGGGTAGAATGCAATTACCCCAGAATTCTCACTCATTCTATGCCTTGAGCCAGGACCAATCAGTACTGGGGCAAAGGGCATCATTGAGTCTGATCCACTAGTCTGAGCAACCTCAGAGTCGGGCATATGGTGCCTAGAAACATGCAAAGACACATCCGGCTCAGACTCAGGGTATCTTTCAGTGACTTCAGTCCCCAAATTTGACAGTGAACCCCGCTCCTGGTCATCATCTGTGTCATTTGATGCGTGCTCAGACATAACTTTACCTTTTACGTGGTTGTTAATTAGATCTGTCGCAATTTTCTTTCCCCTTTTTTCTTTCGAAAATTTAGGTGCCTTCCCTGATGATCCATCCCAGGAGCTCTCTGAAGAAGTTCTACTTCTCAAAGAATTACTATGGACAGCTGATGAGAACCTTGAATTGCCTGATTTTTCATCTGCATGAACCTCACCAACATTGATATCCTGCTCCAGAGAACTATCAGTATTATCCCTCTCTGCTCCACATTTTTCCCTCAAATGCCTTTGCTGAGTTCTCGCACTGCTAGAGGCAGTTACTCGAGATTGTGGAGGAATATATTTTAAACCTGACTGTGATACTGATGGTTTTTCGTGACTTTGGAGTGTGTCTAAATTTCCATTCTCGAGATCATACGGACAAGACGATCTAGAATCTTGTTCCTGCCAAAACTCATTATTGGCCTCTCCCAAGTCCATACGACCAAAATTCTCATTGATTCGGTCAAGTGACTCTTCAGATGAATTAAGTCCAATGCTCGGGAAATATTGAGTCAATTGGGATGATACCAAACCGTGAGGAAATTGTAAGTGTGTGCATGATGGGTCCATCATAGGGATGTTTGCAGGGACAAATCTTGGAAAATTCTGTTGATTGTACCCCATAGAAGCAAGAAAGGATGGAGGGATAGAATAAGGTAGATGACCTGACGTTAAATTAACTGGAACTTGAACTTGGCCATTGAACCCTTGAAGTGAAGCAGACGCCATCATATTCACAATATCTTGATCTTCTGGGTGCATCAGCTGTGTTCCAGAGGTGGTTGCAAACTCTTCACTTAGGGCGTAGCTATTTGAAACACAATTGGTGGCAGAAGCATCAAGAATTTGATGTGATCTTGCCACTGTATCTTCAACTGAAGTATGATTGTTGTGGGTAAACAAAGTCTCTGGCCCAAACCCGTTCCTCCTACAACTCGAATCCAATCTAGAATGAGCAGCACGAGCATCTGTATTTTCTCCATGTCTGCTATGTTGTACTTGTGATGAGACATCACTATAGTTATCAGTCAGTTCAGGACTGGAGTGTGTTCGGGCAATAAGACGCCTTCCCTCAGTGTCATTTGCCGAATGATCTGCACTCAGATCTCTCTGGTTCTTATCAGTAAGTACAACCTGATCAGGGACAGTATCTCTTCCAATATGATCAGTGACCTGCAAGCTGTTTAAATTGAATTGACTTTTTAAGCTGAGTGAGCGTGAAGCTGAAGACAAATCACTTTTCATGGGAAACATCCCATATGAGTTTTCACCGTGCTCACAGGAAACATTGTGAGTATGAGTGCTCCGAACCTCTACCCCATGAGCATTAGAGCTTTCTTTTGCCTTCCTCCCATTATTGGAAATACGAAGCTCATGAGGGCTATCTGGAGTTGACAATCTCAAGCACTCAACTCCTGGTGCATCAGGGCGATGACCACTTCCATGTCTCTTCCACGTATTCATAAAGAACTGATTGACTTCAAAATCTAAGTTCTCTTTTGGGCAGTCAAGTAACCGTGCCAGTCTCTTAGCTCCAAAAGCAAATGCACTTCGTATTCTGAAAAAGTTACCTGGAAATAGAAAGCATGTCATTTACATGAATTTATAATGAGTCAGGAAAATGAATATCAATACATTGCTAACTGTTGGAGGCCATCATTGTATAATAAAAGAATTTAAGAGGTCAATGTACTTAAGGATCATAATAAAGCAAATTATACATAACATTCATTCTCCAATAAACCCAATATGAAAGAAAATTTGTATCAGAAAACTGATTTATTTAAAAAAGTGCCATAATCTAGCAGCGTACATCTATTAAGAAAAAAAATCAATCCATCCTTCACTATTTATTATATATCAGATACAGCTCCCTCGGGTTACAAACAGATTCAGCCTTGCCCCAAGGAAATATTACTGGACAGATATTTATAAGTATCATACTCTTTGCAACTGCCATGGGATCATATACATTTCAAACTCACGATACTCTATGTTTCTACACCTCGTTGTAAAAAAAGATTTTTAAAACAAATCAGGCACTAAATCCATATAGCTATACTTATGAAATATTAAGAGGGAAGAGGTTGGAGAACATGCATGCAGCTAAGACTTGCGCAAAGGTCAAATATGAAAAAAAAAAGAGAACTTGAGAAATATTAAACCTTAAAACTACTCGAACTTACCTTTACTAACACTTCGTCCAAGGTTGTTGTTCACTCGTAAGGGATCAATCACGTTAAAATGCTTGGAAGAAAATTTCTGACCATTACTTTCCTGGCCGCCAGGAAAAACAGCATACACAGAGCTACAAGCTTCAAGAAACAACTTGCTAAGTAGCAACTCCCCACTATCTTTCCTAGGAGGTTCAGCTGCAAAATACAGCAAACAAGACATTTTACCAAGGAAAGAAATGGCGTACAGGGCATGAATTATAACAAAAATCTGAATTTTTAATACCAGTTACATCAGGTAGGCAATTAATAGCTACAGGTCCCCATAAGCTAACACAAAAGTTCTCCCAGTCAAAATTGCTAAAGAACTCCAGAAAACGATATAGGACCTGCAAAGTTTTACATAAGTGCTCAGGAGAACAATTGAGAAAGAAAATAAACTTGGATACAAACAAACAAAAGAAAAAGTCACCTCAAGTGGTCCATGAAAGGAATTGTTGAAAACATGAAAGATGTAAAGAACTAAAGTCTCCAGGGCATAAGTAGATATGAGTCCATGATGAGCGCCCAATATGCGGCTTTCATAATAGCACCACGCTTTGATCAATATAATACTTCGCTTGAACAGATGATTCTGACTTATCAGATTATCGATCTGGGAAACCAAACATGGAATAATGTGGTGAGACAACTAGTTATTTGTCTTGAGGTTTCATAAAAGTTACTCCCTCTGCCTGAGTTTTAAAGTCCCATTTTGCCATTTTGGGATGTCCGTGATTTAAAATCCCATTTGCTTTTAGGTAGGGGGACCCACCATTCAACTAACTCATTACACTCATATTTTATTATAAAACAAATAAACAAAAGTGGAGTCCACATTCCACTAACTCATTTTCCCATTTTTCTTCACAAAGTTAAATAATTTCTTAAAACCCGTGTCAAGTCAAAATGGGACTAAAAATGGCAGACGGAGGGAGTATTATCTCCGTCCCTCAAAAGATGTCACACTTGAGGAATGACACTAGATTTCAAGAGATGTGGTTTAGTGTGTAAGTGTAGAGAGAAAAGATATTTGAATATATTAATGTACAGAGAGAAAAAAGTAATTGAGGTAATAATGAAGAGAGTAAGAGAAAGTAGTTGGATGTATTAATGATTTTTTTTTCCAAATATAGAAAAGTGCCATCTTTTCTGGGACAAACCAAAAAGAAAAAATGTGACATCTTTTCAGGGTTGGAGGGAGTACTATAACTTGTGCTGCAAAAATTCTGTTAGTAAATCGGAAAATACTTACCTCGTCAAGAAAGCAGAGTGTACACAAGCCACCAACTTGATTAAAAGAGATGTCCACCACAATATTTTCCACAAGACATTTAATTATCTTGACCTGAGACACAGAAGGGGACATAAAAGAAAAGGACATTCATTAGTACAGAATAGCAACTACTAACTTAAGACAGCATTGACATGAAAATCTTCATCACACTACAATAACCAGTACCATCTTGATAAACCTACTAAACTGAAATAACATCCGCCATCATCATATGCCACACATTAAATTGGCTCCGTGTTAGGAAAATTCAAAGTCTATACCCATTTAACTGCTCAATCTTCACACTGCATTATATAAACAGTGACAAGTCCCCAACAAAAAAGACTGAATTAGGAACTCTGGATGCACCAAAAAGATCACCAGACCATCAGGAGAAAATTAGATGATTAACCCTGGCCCCGAATCCATGTGTGCAGTGCGAGTTGTGCGAATCCTCCATTACATGTCTGATACAATGTGTTCAAACAAAGCAAGCAAGGATTTGGAGAGTTGGAAAGAACTAGAAAAAACATCGAAACTATTCTTTTTATTTGTTTTAGATAAGGGCGAGAAATTGAGTATCAAAAGCAAAGACAAAAAATAAAATATCAAAGTAAATAGGGATTAGAAAGAGCACATACTTCAGCTTGAATATACTGAACCTCCTTCACACGAAACTCAGCATTTTCATTCTTTTCCTCTCTCTGCAGAATATCTTTAACCAGATTGGCCCACGTATCCTTCAAATTCGGATTCTGACTGAAAGCAGTCAGATCGATGTCTCCATCAGGCAGATATGTCTTCAAGGGGACAGAACCAAAGGTGCAGACCTGTGGAGCATGAAAAAGGTTAAAAAAGACCTAAACAAAAGAAACACTACAAATATCCTTAGAGAGAACATAGGACATTTTGAGCATGATACTTTGTCTGAGTCATAATAGAAATTTTGAGAATGAGACTTTGTTCAGAATCATAAAAGTATTCTGAGGATGATACTTTGTCAGAATAATGAAAGAAATAAAACTGCATTTCACTACTATATTTCATGGCTCTCGGGACACACTAAATAGTCACCCTGGGTTTCAGATTCTGTTCACCTCTTATTTCTATCCATTCAACATCAGATATTGATGCTTTTCCCATCTAGAAAAGTAGCTCATTTGAATGATAAGATGAAGTTCAGGTCCACCCTGTGTGCTGTAAATCTGCCTGAGCTTATTTTCTCCAGCAGAGAGACACTCGGTAAGATAACAGATTTGTTTATACTCCTATATCAGTTACCTCACCTGATAACCATGGGCTCACTCATAACTTAACTTAGTTTCAGAGAACGTGTATCAAATTATATCAGCAAATACTTGGACTAACATAAGAAAATGCAAAATAGAAAACGTTGCAAGGTAAAGACTAGCAAATTATGAATTTCCGGAGCCATGTAACAAATTATGCAAAAACCAACTGCTATTATCGATTAGCACTGATTTAAACTTTAAGTTACAATAAAATAAAATAGAGCTCTGCATTCATTCCAACAACCTGACATGGGAAACACTTCATGATGAGCCGCTGCACATAATCCGCAACAGCATTCCTGCGCTCCTCGGATAGCTGGTTGGGTTGAATGCAGGCAATGAGCTCTGCAGTCCGCCTCTCCGCCTTCATCCACCGTTCTGTATCCAGGGCACGCATAACAGGCCCCGCCCCGGGTAAGAGCCCATTGGGCAATTGCTCATCTGTCTCAGTCCATCCTTCATGTTCTCCCATCACTAGCACCTTCTCTAAAACAGAACTAATATTTGCACCAACAAAACAAGGACCACCAATCCCTCTTCAGATATATATTGAGCCAACTTTTCTTTCCTCAAACCAAAAATGAAATTGAAGCAACAAAAATGGAGCTTTTCTCCCGCAGAATGCAGAATCTAACCCTAATGTGGAAACAAGCAGCTCTAGGCGTCAACTTTATGATAGATAGACTGTATATACTTGGAAAAAATTGCAATAAATGATACAAGAAAATCAATACCGTACGGCATACATCATAATCCCCAAAAGATATTACTTTAAGAGACACCAAACCCTACCCAAAAGCTAAAGAAAAGGATAAAGTGGATCAAGTAATCTGAAACAAAACCCTAATTCAAACCCGGAATCACCTAAATTCCGGAAATGCCGTCGAAAAATCGAATAACAGCATTCGATATTACTTAATTTGAGGAAAAAGGAAGTATCGAACACGGATGAAAAATGATTGGATGTATTGATTGTGAAACTGTGTGTAAAATTGGGAATTCTTGACGAGGGGAACTGTGGAAACTGGTATGACGTTGTGAGGAATTTGATTAATTTTTGAATGTGTGTGGGGAAATGGGGGAACAATTTTTGGTAAAATGATGAGGAGAAGCGTAGAGAGTTTGAGATAGACTAAGATTACTATTAACTGCATATCACATTTAAAAATACTTACTACCAAAATTAATTTTGTTATATTTTTTTTTGTTCAAAACAACTGGGATGGGCTTTCTAATTTTTTGTTATTTTCCTTTCATAGTTCATATTGCATTCAATAATCATTATGACTAATATAGATGAATAGTATCCATTGCTATTCAGACTTGGAAATAAGGCTTGTATTGTCCTAAATTGAACGGATCAATCTTGTGATTCTTAATTTGTAAGGACATCGATATCAGCATCCTCACGTGCCTAGCAGTTAAGCACGACATTGCAGGCCAGCGACGAATGCTCGCGTATGCGTGCTTTTTCCATGCAAATTCGCCACTTCTTTACCATTGTCTAACTATATTTTTTAAGCCAAAAAATAGTTTAAAATTTTAAAAAAAAAGTTAGATTTATTAAATTATGTATTTATAATTTCAGTTATGTATTTGAGTGTTTTTCAGAGGACAAGGATTGAAAAAATGGAGATAAGAATTCGTAGTGCTTGTCTAAAATGGGATGTGGTGGATGCCCAATGTTTAGGTGCTCAGTAAATTTGTAATCTATTACGATTGACTTTAAATGGTAGTAGCAATAAGGGATATGTGATTCTCGATGATAGACGAGTCATTGTGGTCACTGGTCAGGATGTAATTGTATAGTATTTCATTAACGAGCTTCCTAAATTACTTAACAACTCTCATTTGAGTTCAGCATGGATTTTAAGAAATACTTCCTACATCTCATAAAAATATGTACACTTTCCATTTTTTATCATTCCACAAAAATATATGCATTCCAATTTTAGAAAGCTATCTAATTTTATTACCCTTATACATCAACGTATTTACAACTTATGTCATCATTAAACATTACAAATAATATGAGTCTCAATATCTACTAACACGACTTTAACTATCATTCTCATCATCTCTTTTACTTTATCAATTTTATCTTAATTCTCGGGTCATACCAATTGCCTATATTTTTATGGGACGGAGAAAGTATAAAGGAAAGTGAGTGGAAAAATGTAGTGGAATGTAAGACCCATTTTTATGTAACTATGTTAGTTTATACTCACTCGTGTCTCCCATTTTGGAATATCCATAAAAAAATACTCCCTCCGTCCCAGTTTAAGAGTCTCATCTTGTCATTTCCGTTCGTCTCATTTTAAAAGTCCCATTTAGAATTTACCATATTTGAACATAAAATTTGACCTTATTGTTGATGAAATTTATACTCAAATGTCATTATTTTCATAAAAATAAAACAAAAGAAACACCTTTTACATACAAAAAGTCAAAAGGGTCTCACTTTCCACTACCTCAATTCAATTATTACACACTCCAACAACTACTACCTTACTTCAATTACTACACACTTCAACAATTTCTTAAAACTCGTGCCTAACTAAATTGCACTCATAAATTGGGATGGAGAGAGTAGTCTTATTTCTAAAATGGAAAATTTCTTTCTTACTTCACCTATTTTTTTCTCATGTATCTTATACTTTACCCACTGTTTATCCATCTCTCATACTTTATTCATTTTTTCTCGTTTCTCTCTTACTAAATTCTTATTAAAACTCATGTCGTCTACAAATGAGACTATTTTTTTGTAAACGCAGGGAGAAATAAAATGTGAGTAGAATTAATTAGTAGAATATGAGGTTTACCTATCATTTATAGTAAAAATGAACTGAAACTCCTAAGGGTGTGTTGGGGAGCATGGAATTGGAGGTGTGGAATTGGAATTGGAGCCTTCAAATCCAAATCCAATGTTTGGTACCACAAAAATGTTTGGATTTTGGAATCGAATTGCAATTCCAAATCTTCCAATTCCACAATTTGAATTTCATATCAAAAGTAGAAAATTGGAATTCCAAAGCCATAAAATTAGATAAATTCACTATATATCCACAACACACACTAAACACATTTCACACACTTCACGCACTACACACATTTTACACAATACACACATTTCACAGACTTCAAGCATTTCACACACAACACACACTACACACATTTCACACAGTACACACATTTCACACACAACACACACTACACACATTTCAACATTTCACATGATTCACACACTACACACATTTCACACACTTCATGCACTACACACACTAAACTTCATGCATTTCACACACTACACATATTTCACACACTTCACGCATTTCACACATAACGCACACTGCACACATTTCACACACTTCACACACAACACACATTTCACACACTACCACATTTCACACACTACACACACTTCAACATTTCACATATCAAGCATCCGATTGTTTTTATATCTTTTTTTAGATTTTTTTTCGTTCCTAACTGAACCGTATCGAAAAATTAAAATTTTCAATAAGTTTAACTGAAGTAACAAAAAAACTAAAAAACTGAACCAAATTTGAAATTTAGTTTGTGAATTGTGTGTGTGTGTATAGTGTGGTGTTTTATGTATAGTGTGTGTATTTTGTGTAAAATGTGTGTAATGTGTGTAGTATGTATATTTTGTGTATAGTGCATGTAGTATGTTTATTTTATGCATAGCGTGTGTGTAGAGTGTGCAATGTGTGAAGTGTTTTTTTTGTATAGTGCGTGAACAATGTGTATTTTGTTTATAGTGTATGCAACGTGTGTAGTGTGTGTATATTGTGTGCAGTGTGTGTATGTTGTGTAGAGTGTGTATTTTGTTTATGGTGTGTGCAGTGTGTGTACTTTGTGTATAGTGTGTGTATTCTGTGTATAGCGTGTGTAGAGTGTGTAGTGTGTGAAGTGTGTATTTTGTGTGTGCGTGTGTATATATATAGTATGTGTATTTTGTGTAAAGTGTGTGTGAGTGTATATTTTGTATATAATGTGTATGCATAAATTCTTCAAATTTAATTCCTATCAATTAATTCATTTTACCATACATACGATTTGGATCAAATTTGAATTCCAATTCTATATTTCAAATGCAGCCTAATAAAAAATGAGCTAAAATGCTATAAATAGGAACTCCTAGGATAGACGGAGGAGGTAGTATATAGGAAAGGAAATACAGTACTTGATAACCTACTCATAGGTTTGACTACATACAACTTGTATTTATAGATCTTAGTGTACTTTTTTTAGGAGGTAAGCGATAATTTCTTCGGCTTTAAAGTAAAACTTGTATTTATAGATCTTAGTGTACTTTTTTTAGGAGGTAAGCGATAATTACTTCGGCTTTAAAGTAATTGTAAATATGAAAATTATTACTCCCTCCGTTCCATAATAAAAATAATATTGTCATTTCGATTCATCTCATAATAAGAGTCTTATTTCACTTTTACCATAAATGGTAAGTATGTCTCACGTTCCAGTAACTCACTTCCCTCATATTTTATTATAAAATCAATATGAGAAAGTGGGCCCTTATTCCGCTAACTTTTACAATTCACTATTCTTTATATTTTTAAAACTCGTGACCACACCAAATGTGATTCCTATTGTGGAACGGATAGAGTACAAAGTCACATTTGTAATAATATCAAGGAAAATAAAGGTATTAACTAAATATGCTTTTTCAAAACATATATTTCAACACATCTGTAACGCAAGGATGAAAGGAGTGACGGACTGCTAGGAGGGTTGTATTATCCAGCTCCCCCATGTTGCTTGAGGGCATCATTAACCCTGTCCCCATTTCCGGCCCCAAGTCCCCTCCACGTCATCATTCCTCTACAGTTGCGGCCCAGGCCCCAACTGCTGTAACCCTGCAGGTTGCGGCCCGGGCCGCAACTAATAAATGGCACTATTCACAACTCCAACCTATTTAACTCGTAAACGCAATTCGTTGAACAATTGAAACCGGGAAAATGCATTGTTCATTAGAAACCGGATTAATACGACCATCCATGGTCGCCGTGGCATGGTCAAAAGTTGATTGGAACCTGTCGTGTCTCAAGTCCCATTCATCAATGAAGAACTTATGTACCTTAGCCCAATCAGAGCCCTTCCTCCCACGGCGGTGACTTTTACTCAAATGTCCGGCTTTATGTAGCATCCTATCACAGTACTGAGGAATACGCTGGTAGCGGTTAAATTGTCGGCAAACGCGTCCAGCCTCGTGTGCCTCGACAAATGACCAGCACACCAAATAAGTGTCGCACAAGAAGGATGCAGTCGAATCAATGCAGTAATCAGGCAGGATGCAATCTGCATACGGTGTCCACAAAAACTACAAAACATAATATAAATAAATCACAATTAATTTCATATTATAGTAAATTCATTAACTAAGGCAACAAAAATAAATTTCACCTGGCCGGGACGAACTGGGATTCGTCGGAAATTGCTACGGTTTCGTCGCTTGGTTCGCTTCGCTGCTTCTGCTCTGTTTGTTTCTGAGATGCTTCTGCCTTCGCTAGCGAAAGACACATAAGCGTTATGCGTCGCTAGCAAAAGACGCATAAGCGTTATGCGTCGCTATTGAAAGACGCATAAGTGTTTTGCGTCGCTATTGAAAGACGCACAATGCTTATGCGTCACTAAATAAAGACGCATAATTCTTATGCGTCACTAAATAAAGACACATAATGGTTATGCGTCTCTCTATTAACGACGCATAATGATTATGCGTCACTCCCTTAGTCGGAATTCGACTAAAGAGCTTCATTAAAATGGAATTCCATTAACATGCATTACCAAAAATAGAATTTTTCCCTGATATATTTATTGACAATACATTAGTATAAATAGATTCAATTAATATAAAATTGTCTCAAGTTAATACTCACTTGTCAAATTTCCAATGTAAGATCCCTTTTCATTTACGAACACCTTTTTGTAAAATTGTATCCTAAAAGCAAATTGCAGTTTATGTATGGCATCGTGAGAAAAAATGACATGCATGAAGTTGGGTTCTAAAGCAGATGTGTTTCAGTTGGAGGGCCAAAGTTGGTTAGTTTTATTTCTTCATTCTTTAATTTATATTCCGTTTTTCTTCCAAATTCTGATCTCTTCATGTTTTTTTTTAATTATTCTAGTAAATGTTTTTGATTGAATTTTGTTTGACCTCTTTTTATGTAGTGATTGGATACTCATATCTGAAATTCGATCATGGTTTTTCAAACCGAATGCTTCGTTGTTATTTATTCCTTGATCTTATATATCATGATTTTGATTTCTTTGTGAAATAAGGTTTTTGCTCATGTATGGTGAAAGGAAATACTCCGTCCACCATTTAAAGAGTCGTTTTGCTATTTTGGTGTATCCACCATTTATAGATGCATTTACTTTATTTCACTTTTAGTATACGGACATCACATTGCAGTAACTTTTTACATTCACATACTATTATAAAACTAATATTATAAATGAGTCTCACATTCCAGTCACTTGCTTCCTTCACAAAGTCAAATAACTTCTTAAAATCCGTGCTGAGTCGAAAGAGTTCTTTATATAGTAGACTGAGGGAGTATATAGCAGAAGGACAATCTTGTTCCTTGATGTGACATGAATTAAATGTAAGCAAACATGTTGAATTTGAAAGAGTTCATAGTGTATATAGGTGAGAAAGTTTGATGATTTAGAAAGTTTGATGATTAGTAATGGTTGATGATTGTTGAGACTGTTGTTTTCAGGGTCTGCACCACTAGCCTTCCGAGTGATGTTCGTGTCGAAGTTGGAGAGACGTCCTTTCATCTTCACAAGGTCTCTCTCTCAGATCTTATGCCTATTTCTTAGACCTTTGTGTTTTCTTAATGAATTGTTGGTTCATTCCAGTTTCCTCTTCTATCAAGGAGCAAGTTGTTGGAGGGAATCATCCGTGATCAAGCCAAGAATGTCTTATCTCTCCATGATCTACCCGGTGGAGCCGGCTCCTTCCTCCTTGTAGCCAAGTTTTGCTACAATGTCAAGTTTGAGCTCACTGCAACCAACGCGGTGAGCTTGAGATGCGCAGCTGAGCACCTCCAAATGACAGAGGAATATGGAGAAGGAAACCTCATATCTCAGACAGCAGCCTTTCTCGAGCAAGTTCTCAATAGTTGGGAGGGCACCGTGCAAGCCCTTGAGACCTGCGAGGCAGCTCTTCCCTTCTCGGAGGAGCTTGGCATTATCACAAGTTGCATTGACTCCCTCGCTGCCGAGGCCTGTGAGGAAAGGGGGGGCTGTTTGCCTCACCGCGCCCACCAGAGCCCTGTGTGGAATGGAATACACTCAGCCTCTGAGCCTTGTTCCCCGGCTGGGGACTGGTGGCACGATGACGTGGTTGTGCTCAACCTCTCCCTCTTCAAGAGAGTGATAGACGCCGTTTCTTGCAAAGGGATGGCGCCTAGCAGGATAGGTGTCTCTCTCATGCTTTATGCTAAGAGGCATCTCCCTTTACATGGGATATCAAGGTCAGGTAGCTTTTGTGAAAGGGAGCATGAATCGGCTCATTCGTTGTCTGAGGCTGAGCAGATGACTCTAGTGGAGGAGATCACCGAGCTGCTCCCCAATCAGAAGGGGGCTACTCCTACTAGATTTGTGCTCAAGCTTCTCAAGTTTGCTATGATCTTGGATGCTAGCACCGGGTGCAGGGAGACACTGGAGAGACGGGTTGGGGCACAACTAGATCAAGCGGCTCTGCATGACCTTTTGATCCCGAATACTCTCCCCATGGAGGAGACCCTCTATGACGTGGAGTGTGTGCAGAGAATAGTTGATTACTTCTTGGATATGGCTGGAGATGAGGAGTACGAGGGGGATGAGGAGCAGTCTACGGGAGGGTTTGATTCTCCCCCAATTATGAGCGTTGTGGCAAATTTGTTGGATGGATACCTAGCTGAGGTTGCAAATGATGCTAACTTGAAGTTGGAAAATTTTGTGCTGCTTGCAGCTTCGCTCCCGGAATATGCCAGGTCGTTGGATGATGGGATCTACCGCGCAATTGATATATACCTCAAGGTAAATCTTCATGTCCATGCTCATATATTTGTGTTTTTCTTGATGAAAATAGTCTCTCAAAGAAACAAGATGACAATGTTGTATTCATTAGCAAGTGATTTTGCATTTTTTTAATAGTTTATGGGAATATGGATATGGATTGTGTGTTTTTCTTGGTGAATAGTATAATAGTCTCTACAAGAAAGAAGATGTGTATGTTCATTCATTATGTAACCTATAAAGAGTAAGCTACCTAATTCTAACAATTGAAATTTGAAATGACATGTTGTCCAAGAAAATAGACATGGATTGTATTTTGAGAAATATTTTTGGTTGATGGAAGTTATTGAACAAACTGTGCAGGCACATCCATGGTTAACAGACCAAGAGATGGAGTTGTTGTGCACGCTGATGAACTGCCAGAAGCTATCGATAGAGGCTAGTACGGATGCAGTTCAGAATAAGATGTTGCCATTGAGGGTGACAATGCGGGTCCTATTCTTCGAGCAACTCCGGTTGCGCTCCTACATGGCTGGGTGGTTTGTCGTCTCAGACACCCTCGGAAGAGGGAGTAACGAGCGACCCTCTATTGTGAGCTGTGTGGGAGGAGGAGACGTTGGCATGAGGCTGAATGAGGTGAGGGCGCGGATGTCCCGCATCGAGAACAAGTGTGATAACATCAAACATGAGGTTAGAAAGCTGAGAAAGGGGAGATGGATCAACTTCTATAATAGGGTTGGTTTGAAAGTTAGAACTAAGTCTTTTGGATCTCAAGTTTGAGGCAGCCAAGTCACCTACCAATCAAGATTGACTTTACATTTCTTTTCTTGTTTTTCTTTTCACAAGATTTTGAGGGTGTAGATATGTGTTGTAGGATTGTAGTGTTGCTTTTATTGATGGATATACAACTTACCTAATCATGTTTTCCTTTGGATGATGGATATAGAGGCCTAGGCAGCGCAGTTTCTATACAACTTACCTAATCATCGCCCTACTCGAGTGAATTAGAAGAATTATCATTAGGAATCATGAAAATAAATGAGTGAGAAATTGATAAACTGAGGGTTCTGGGCTCTACTGCAAATGTCCAACGAGACGTACAAATGAAACACACATTGAATTGTCGGGATTAAATACTAATGCCCTTACAACGACAGCAATGAAACACAGAATGATATGAGTGGGTGTGTTATATATATTGCTACCTCATTCCTAAATTACTAACTACAACTAAATTACAGACATTGATCCACAAGATCATTTAAGGATATTAATGGTGATTGACCAAAAGTTAGTTATAATTAACTTTCAAAAAATATCTACAAAGTTTAAATGATTATAACTATCTCAATTTAAATTATTTTTTTTATACAGCTTATATCAAATTAAACATAATTTTATAAGGATTTTAACAAAATCTCACTTGCATATGTTTCAATGTCAAAATTTGTTTTTTTTTTTTTTGAATTTTCATATTTTTTAAGAGCAGCTCAATGTCAATATAACACATAAACAATGTCAATGCTAAATTGTGTTACACATTCAATGAATAGTATTGATATGTTTAATAAAACAAAATTAGACATAGCCATTTGTAAACCACTAAATTTCTACAAATTTTATGGTTTTAAATTAGTTGTAATTAGCCATTAAAAATTGAGTTAATAATAGATCACTCCCCAATATAGGAGTATATTAAAACTAATTATCTGATTGAGTCTAGGGCTGGGAAAAATATCGAAAAAATGATATATTGCTCGTATCGTATTGAAAAATATCAACAAATTATCGAATTTTCGGTATATCGTAATTTTCGATACGTAACGATATGAATTTCCTTATATCGCGATATATTGTTTTATATCGAATATACGATATATATCGATATTTTCGGTATATCGAATTATATCGAAAATCAATACATATTGAATTATCGAAATATATCGTATATATTGAAACATATTGAAGTTTGAAATCATAAATATATATCGAAACATATTGAAATTCAATACATATTGAAGTTTAAAATCAATACATATTGAATTATCGATATATACCGTATATATCGAAATCATATCGATCTTTGATATATCGTTCTGAATGATTTACGATATATCGAAATATCGATACGGTAATGATATTGATATTATCCATATCGAAAGTTCGATATATCGAATTCGATATATCTAAACTTTTGATACGCTAATGATTCTTTCATATCGATATTTTCGATACGATATACAATACAACTTTTTCGATATATCGTATCGACCCAGCCCTTTGAGTCAATAAGGGATTTGTATTTTTAATAATAACGAGTCATTGTTTTTAATTACCCAACGCACTATTCCTAATTTCGTATTCCCAATTCTTGCTTCTCTACTCTTCTAGCCAGAACCCGTCGCAATCCACCACCACCCACCTGTTCGCTCGTTTCGCGCCGCCCATTTCTATGCCCAGGTAACAAATTTCTTTTTGTTTAGATGGTCGAATTCTGCTTTTATGAACAGATATTTCCTGTATTTTCACTAGAATTCTGGATTGGTTTGAAATTGAAATGAAACTAATAAACGAGATTTGGAGCTGTAGGTGTTAATCGAAAGTTTGCTTCTTGATGACTTAAATTGTGAGTATGCAGACTTTTTGAGATGTGGGTTACATATGGTTGGTATTGATAATGAAGAAAACTTAAAAAAATGTTGTTACAGCCTGAGATAATCATGAGATGCTACTGCTAATGCTTGATTGCATACATTATCTAAGACAGTGAAATGCTGGATTATTTTTTTGATTGAGAGATCATTCAACTTTTGATTCAGTTGGATGGTTATTGTTAGTGGATATGACGGTTGCTCAGGGGGCGATGGAAGATAACCGATCAGCGCTGTCAACGGCTAGGGTTCAGCCATCAGCCTCAAAGTTCAAGCGCTGGGGCAGGCGATCGCCATTTCTGAGATATGGTCTTCCGATGATCTCGCTCACTGTTATTGGAGCACTGGGACTCGGCATCTACTTCAAGGGAGGTCAGTTTGACTGTGAGTTCAATCCTAGTTTTCTTTTCCATAAATTTTGCACTGATATATAAATATTTAATGAATCACCTCTAAAATTTCCCGGGGCTCTACACAATTTTTGTTGTGTTTTGTGAAGTTTGCTGAGTGAAGATATGTGATCTGATTAGGTAGTTTGTGAAAATGATATTATGATGCAAGCTAATCCTGAATATGCTGCAATTTTCTATTTCGTGATGACTAAACGAAGTTTATGGTGCTCGCATACGAGTACAAGCTTTTATAGCTCAATGAATCATATTTTAGCTCTTTTCAAGAAATTATTACAATCTATCTCGTCGCTCATATATTTGATTTAAGGTGCCCCCAACAATTCAAATATTGACTACGGTAGTCCATTCTAGCTGCTTATGGTTTATCCCTTGTTGGTTTAACTTGTTGTGAGTTGCATCAAGAGTGAACATTCGTCAGGCCAGAGATATAGTATTTGTCCGATCAGTTTGGGAGAAGAACTTGGATTTTATAACTGGTTATGAAGGTACACTAATTATATAGATAGTATTCCTTTTGCAGGATGATACATTAGTAGTTTTTGCATATCTTGGAAGTGAGTTGTTTCTTGTCCTCCTATATAGGTTTCATTTCTTTGGAATCTGTCTACCTTTTGGGGTACACACTCAATAGATAAATGGAGATTGATTTGATTGATTATTCAAACTCACCACTGTCAGCCACAATGAGGTGTTATATGTTCATCACTTCATCTGCTTGCTTGTTTAATGGAGCAAATATTTTTTGTTCAGCAAGGACATTGCTAAAGTGTGGGATGACAAAGAATGGGAAATTATTGAGACAACAAAAGCACTATCACGAATGGGACCTCTTAACGCTTACAACCCTAAAAAGACTTCGCTGGAGGAAGAGCTGAAGGTAACCTATTACTGATAGCGTAATTGAAGTGAGGTATGTCGTGAATTTTTACTTAGGAAGATGCTCTTTTATACAGGCTTTGCAACAAAAGGTTGACATAGATAATTATGAACACAAGAAAATTCCCAAGCCCACTGAAGATAAATGAAGTTTGATGCAACATTTCAAGGAGCTGGTTTCTGTTTCCGTTTCAAAGGTCTGCCTGCTCTTGTCAGCTAGTTTTACGATAGAATAAGCTTCTCACGTATGCCTCTTTGATTTTGATCCTGGTATTGTCGCTCTGTTCCATGCTACTCATTGTGCTAGTTATTGATGAGTGAATTTTCTATTCACACTAAAATATTTTGTAGTCACAGTATTTATCAATTTTGGCTCTTCAGGGTAGAAATCGAATAGCACATTGAGTTCAGCTACTTCTTTCCCTGTGTATACTATGACCATGAATATGATATTTCTTTCCATTTTGCTCTGGGAAGATATGTTTCACATTACATGATATACATCCACCAATTGTTCCAAACTCAGTTTTCTACTATTTGTTATCTTTATCTGTTAGTTTTATTTATTTTTGTTTATTAGTTAAAACAAACCTTCAACTTTTAAGCTGCGGTACTCGAATAACAATGTTGTGGGTGAACCATAGCATAGATGGTCGTGAAGCGGTGGTGGCGGAATTAGAGGAATTAGGTTTTCTTGCTAAGGAAGATGAAGTGACTAACCTAAAAATGTTATGCACTCCTATATTTGAAACGTTTCAGTGAGTAATTGTTGTGCATTAAATTTTTCTTGTTGGGTTTACTTCTATAATATCTGCAAAACAATTATCTAAAATATTTGTTTGAGAAAATGTTGTGTTTTCATTTTCAATTACATAAAACAAATATACAAGGTACTATTTGTATTATGGCATGAACACGAAATGTTGAGTTGTTTTGGATTTTCATTTCTTTTGATAATTGTGTTTCTTTCTCCAAACAAGCAAGACCTAGGCCTTGCCAGTTTAGTATTTACAATTTAAATTTTTATTTATTTTGATACTTAGAATGGTCATCAGCTTTGCCCAATTTCTGGATCAAGTTCAGTTTTGCTTACATAATTACATGTACCACCTCCATCCACCAAAAGAATTTTGGCAATGGACGAGAAATTTGAATATTTCGATAAAAGTTCAAATTGATAGGTTTGAGACGGGGATAAAGGTTATAATGCAAAGTTAGTAAAATAAAAGAGATATAAGAAAAATAGGTAGAAGTATTATTAGTGGAAAATTAGATCATCTCTTTAGAAAGAAGAACTTACTAAATATAGATAGAGACTAATTGTGATAGATTATCTAAAATGAAAAAAATATGATTATTTTTATTGGACGGAGAAAATATCTTTTTAATCTATATGAAGTAGGAGTATCATTATAATCAATATAAATCTCCGTAGAATTTTTAGTTGGCTGCTCCACAGAGTATAAATCTCCATCACAATTATTTATACTTCCTCCGTTTATACTTCCTCCGTCCGCGAATAGGAGTCCCATTTTTTTTTTCTTTTTGGTCCTTCCGCAAATAGGAGTCTCAATTCATTATTACTAAAAATAGTAAAGAGGTCTCACATTCCATCCAGATATCATTTAAAACTAATACTCCCTCCTTCCGCGAATAGGAGTCTCATTCCTATCCAACACGGGTTTTAATAAATATTAAGAAAAGTGGATGAAAGAAAGTTAGTGGAATATGAGTCTCATTTGTATATATTAGTTTTAAATGATATGTGAGTAGAATGAGTTGGTGTGGAATGTGAGACCTCTTTACTATTTATAATAATTATGAACTGGGACTCTTATTCGCCGACGGGCCAAAATGAAAAAAACGGGACTCCTATTCGCGGACCGAGGGAGTATATATAAGTGGGATCCATATATATTCCCCTAACTTTCATCTACCATTTTTTTAACATTTCTTAAAACCCGGGCCGGAAAGAAATGAGACTCATATTCGCAGATGTAGTTCCTAAATAAACTTTTGTAATATTTGCAAATTTTATTTTGTCATTTCAAATTATATGTTCACATAAGAACTGCTTTGGCGCCAAGCTTTTGAACCACAAGATTGAAATGACTACTTTACCCTCCAAGATATGTATCCATACATATCTATCTCATCTGCCACTCTGCAATGCATCATCACCTTCAACCTTTCCTCATATGGTTTTCCACCTCAACTCAACGTGTATCACCCCGTTCTTCGAGTCGATCAAATGATACTTCTGGTTAATACGCCCGTTGTGCACGACATCAGCAAGGTTGATGTCGACGTGCCCTAAGGATTCCTATGTCGGGGACAAAATATCCACCACGGTTGTAAATGAGCCGAGCTACCTCAGGTCAAGCATCGGAATAGAATAGAGGAACTGAATAATACCATACCTTAGACTGGAAGCTGAGGCTCCTTTTGCTCATAACCTTCACATGAATCTTGTCTTGCAATGGAGGTTCTTCCAGCAAGTACTGGAACTCCTCGTTCCACACAGGGTTTCGCGTCTTCCTCAACATCTAAAACATACCATTTCTCTTCATTTTATCGAAAATAGACGTAAAGAAACAATTGTATTGTGTCAGAGATGAAGACTACCTTTGATTTCTTTGTCTCCCCTCTAAAGATGATCAGCACGTATGGATTGTTGTGGCGCGATCCTTCCACGTCCTGTGCACCTTGCACAGTGACTAAGAGTAGTCCTGAAGCACTCGTCATGCTTATGTTGCTCAGAGCCCTATCCATCACGCTGTCTTTCCTACTGTACCCATCGAGAACCCCTCTGAAACTGAGGCTGTCTTCTCTAAAGGGAGCGTATGCGAGCTCGAGAAACAGCTGCCCTCTCTGCTTCTTGTTAACATCAGAGATGCTCGTGTCCTTCAACAATTCAAGGGTGACCTCTTTCACCTCGTTTGGCATGAGCATTTTCAGAGGGAAAACTTGAGTCCCCAGCCTATCATGCGAGCCTACCTGTTAAAAGCCATCACACCGGATTTATACAGAAAACAGCTTGAAACTCGAGCCATTTTAACGCCAAAACGCAGACCATTACCTTGTCCCAGTCATAGACATTTATGAGAAGCATCTGAGATTGGGGATCCTTGACTGAGAGCTTGAATTCCTCGTTCCACTCGGGATTCAAGGTCTTTTTCTTGACCGTAGTTTTCTTGGACGGGTGCTTCTCTCCGCTGAGGTTCAGCTTCACATATGGATCGGACAAGCCAAGTAGATCCATCTTCAGAAGCTTTGTTGCACGTATAACTCTCACGTGCAAGATCCCAACGGGCTTCTTCAAAGCCACCCTATAACAGAGATGGACAGTTTCAGTTCTGAAACAGGATTATGGTAACATTATATACTCCAAGCAAACGAGTGTCTCACGTTGAAGCATCAATCATCGGTATCTCAAGAGATTTTGGCCAAAGATAAAGACTAGCAACTTCTTTTTTAATCCTATCCTGTCAAGATTAGATGATGACATGCAAGTTTATCATTCATATGAAAAGAGTTGATGAAGAACTCTTAGAGATTTTTTTTTACCTGAACATAACGATAAAGGCCAGGAATGGACATCACGTCGCCTCCCAAGACCTTCATCCCAAAGTCTATATGTGGCTGTAAGCAAGAAAACAAACCACAAAAAAATATGGAAAAGGAATGTGTACATAGTTAAACTTTGTATTGACAACATACCTTCTCCAAAAGAGAAACCACTATGTTTGCAAAACATGGAATTGTAGGCACGAGCGGTTTCAAGGTCACCCGAGGCATAACAAATACTTGTAAATCGACTAACTGTGTTTTAAGGCCCGTTAATGAAAAACCATCTTGATATAAACTGAATAAATGTAGTCCTTCATTTAGGAGACGCGCCGACTTTTACCTGGATTGTCACTTTTACAGACGAAATAGTTACTGCAACAATCACATTTGGATTACCGCCCCATCTGATATCTGGCTCCATGACTAGTTCCCTCTCGTTTGTCTCAGAGACTTTAAGTCCTGCCAAAGAACATCAAGGCATTTCTCTTAGAAACGCGCTCTACATTTTAAAGTCGGAGATCTAGTTCAAGCAAATAATCAAGAAGGAGAAAAGCTCACCATGAACAGTTGGTGGAAGATTACCGAGGCTTAGATTCCTGAACTCAATGGCATCTATCTTAAATTGCCCCACGTACTCTGCAAAAATCGGCTCTGCTGTGCTTTTAATCGAGTTGCAGATTGCCTGGACGCCGTTTATCAGTGAAAAAAACTGTCTTCTAGATGCATTATTAGTATATACTGAAAAGTTTAAAGAGCTACACAAGATACCTTCTCCATGTAAGGCCACATATGTGATATAAATTTGTTCAACCAATCTACCTGCATATTCAAAACATTTTTCAACACCATTTGCTATAACTAGATATTCTCTCTTTCTGAATACACAGCCACCAAACAGGCAAGATACACATTTTTACCCGGTCGTAGTCTGGACTCTTCACCCACAGGGGAATCTCGGGCATAAGGTCTTCCAATGCAACGGGGTCTAGCTCACAGAGTGGCTTGCTCTCCAGATCCTATAGTCGATTCATAACTAATCAGAATACGCATCCAGTAACGTCGTAGAACGAACAATTGATACATAATCTGTCGACAGAGTGGATTCTAACTTATAACATCAGTAGTTTGTTGCATATAAAGCTACTTATAACGCGGACACGCCTAAAAGAGTTAACGAGGAACTACGATTACACCGTTATCTTCCACTACACATAACTACTCATTTTTCTAAAATTCATCGGGAAAAATTCCTTGATCTCAGAAACTAACACCATCTCACATTGCTCCTATGATGATGATGATGATGATGATGATTGTAATACCAAATAATTAGATAAACTCGTTTAATTTGAATGTTGCACTGAAATAACAAAAAGGTGCCAAAAACCAAGTGATAGAACACACACACACCCACACTAACTTAGCTAAGCATCACTTTCTAATCAATCAACCAACTAAAACACACACACACACACGAATAGATATGTGATTAAATATACATGAGAAGAGAAATTGGGAAGCAAAAAAGGCATAAGTGTCTCAAGATTTCCATAAATCCCCTCATCGCATAAAATCTCAATGTAACAATAGAAACAGAGAGAGAGAGAGAGAAGTGAACAACATATGGAGAAGGGATTACCTCAACATCTTCGGATTTAGAGTAAACAAACAAATAAAATCCAATGAAGAGACCAATCGGCAGCCCAATTCCAAAACCAATCATTCCAAACAAACTACTCAACAATCCCATTCCTCCTTCACTGCAAAAACACTCTGTTTCCTAATTTTTCTAAAATGGTAGCAGTCAGCGACAGAACTGGTGTCGAACAAATTGCAGAGAAAACACAAGAACAGAAAAAAGAAAAGATGATCCGATAGCATCTTAAAAAGGAAACATTTATAACATCGAAACGTTTAATAAGAACGAATTTTGAGTGTAAACCGCCAATGGACGTATAAGGTACACGTCAACCATTTTTCAAATTTGTAAAAACGCAATAAATAATAAATAACCATTCAATTTTAAATATTATTATTAAAATAAAGTTTTTATTTAAATTACAACTAAATAATGCTTGTTAAATTAAAATTGTTACAAAACATAACATTTATTTTATACGATAATTTGCATGTAAATAAACTCTTGTCGAATTCAAGTTTGAAAACCGGTTTATAGATTAAAACTGGTATGCAAACCAGAATTTGACGCAAAAATATGAATTTACAAACAAATAATCCTATTTTAAATATGAAACCAAAATAATTTATTATTATAGCTGTTTATTTAATTACTAAGTAGTAAAGATTGCAATTCAAGCGATATGATTATAATTGTTTTGAACTTTTTATTTTAGCTGTACTTCATAATTATTTTGTTGAAAATTAAAATTTATGAAATAAAATACGACTGGAGTAGCTAAAAAATAAAAGAAAATAAAATAAAATAATGCATTAAAAGAGAAATAAAAATATGAAATAAGAAAAGAAAAATAACTGTATTAAAAACAGAAAAAAAATAAAAAAAGCTTAAAATTGTTTCTTTCTTTCTTTCTTTCTTTCTTTCTTTCTTTCTTTCTTTCTTTCTTTCTTTCTTCTAATTTTGTATATTTCATTATTGTTTACAAATTTTCGTTAAGTGGAGTATATTATTAACGAGAATAAACATGATATGAAACCGAAAATGTCGTGAAAAAATAAAAACTAAAATATCGTGAAAGGTTAGAATAGATTGCATAGCTCTTTTTCCTTTGCTGCTCATTAATGCTGCCAATCTTATAAAGTGCTTTAATATTATCTAGTTTCCAAATTGAGGGAGAAAAGAAGGAAAAAAGAAAAGTGAAATCACGAGAGGATGATGAACTTTTTCTATCGATTTGATTGTTTTGAGTCTGGTTAATTACATTTTTCATATAAAATATTTTATAAAAAAAGTTTAATTTTAAAATAGTTTTGAGTCTGGTTAATTACATGTTTCATATAAAATATTTTATAAAAAAGGTTTAATTTTAAAATAGTTTATTCCGTCATGTTCTTACTAACACTTTACTTCCAGTTACGTCATCGAAAAATTTTACCAACATTTTAAATTTATACAAAAATTATAAATTAAACATTCCATTAATTATTTCAAATATAGTTACTTTTATTACTCACAAAAATGAAAAATACATAGAAAAAAAATCACCACTCTTCACCATTAAATTAGTGAATTGCATTTTATTATTCGAAGCTTTCTCGTGTAATAAATGAGAATACAACCAAAAAAATATTGACTCTCTTTTTAAAAATTAAATATGTTAGAAGAAATATCGCATAAAATCAGGAAGATTATTTGCAATTGATATGGGAGTATATTGTGGCTTATATAGAATAGCAATCATTGTAAATTAGGTTTACCATATGTAGAGATACTCTAATCTATATATTCTTGTAATTTCTGTATCATACACACCATTGAATAAAACGACCAATTCTCTTATTGATTTTCTACATGGTATCAGAGCAGGAATGATCCTGGTTCAGAAAATTCTCATCATAGCCAAATATATCATTTCTCGACCTTTTCTTTTCCAACCAGAAACCAGAACCTACACTCCAAAATGTCAGATACAGAAGATAACAAACCAGAACAGATAACCCCAGTTTGAAGAATAGCAAAAGCGTCACCATCGCATTCAAATTGAATGGAAAGAATTAACCCCTTTGGTCAAGGCTGGTCAAGGTGAAGATAGGAGGCCGAGGAGCCTATTCGTACATCCGAAACGAACCCCCAGAACCGGAAAGCAAGGGAATCGACGAGTGGGAAGAGAATGATCTGGTAGTGTTTTCGAGGATCGTCGACAACATCGAGAATGATATCGTTGACGACTTCGCGCACCATCTAACAACCAAAGCGCTGTGGGACAGTCTTGCCGTAACCTTCGAGAACAAGGCCGACAAATACCACATCTACGACCTGGAAGAGAAAGCAATAAACATCAAACAGGGAAACTCGATCTGGAGACTTATTACCGAAGGATCCACGGGTTGTGGATCAACATCAACAGAAGCCAGAAGCAGCCGATTAGTTGTTGTGATAAGGAAATCGATCAGTTTCGAACACACTCGAATGAGAAATGATTGATTAAATTTCTGATCGGGTTGAATCAGGAGTACGATTCAATTCGGAGGGATATCTTGAAGGAGGAACCGACCCCATCAGTGGAGGCAGCCTACAGATGGGTGAAGACGGAGGTGGCTCGACGTCGAATCATGCCACCAGCATCGCCCTCACCCAACGGAGAAGCCAACGGCAGCAATGCCGATTCATCATTTGGGGGTGAAATCGGACACGGATTTGCTGCGATCGGACAGGGCTCCACCGCCCAAAACCAGCAACTACCATACCGCGGCGCCCCACCGCTCCGCCACCAGCCGATCGGGAAAATCAACGCCCCGACACCTCAAAATTGTGGTGCTCCCACTGTAGAAAATAGAAGCACACATGTGAGACATGCTTCAAACGATTGGGGTACCCAGAATGGTGGGAGGAGCGATAGAAATCAAGGGTAGGGGCGGCGCAAGCGAAGCTCGCCTTGGGGGTGAAAAACGATGGAACACCACGACGAATTGACGGAGGAAACCATGGGGAATCAGGTGGACCAGGGGCGGGAGTGGGTCAGGAGGACCAACCCGTCGGCGGCAACGTGAGAGGCTCTGGGAATTTCGTGGAGAGGTCAGGAATCCTTGACGGAATGGCGCAAGGAGGTAACGGGTTTGGGTTAATCCCAAACCCTAACTTTCCCAATTTAAATCCTCTTTATTTATAGTCAGCACCCCATAAGAACTGGAAATTTCGGAAAATACCCCATGCTGTTAATATTCGCCCCCTGATTGTCCAAAAATTGCAATTGAACCCTAGACAGGTCGAGAATATCATATTTGCCTCAATTATGTGTCTAAAAATCGATTTAAACCCCTACGAGAAACTTCCGTTGCATTTCATGTTCATGATGTCATTGATAAATACTCGAATGGTCGGATATTTGATTGTGGGGCAACTGATACCATGACTCCGGAAAAGAATGATTTTATTACTTTTGATAATGACACGAAGTCATATATTAGAACTGCGAGTGGGGAATTGATTACTGTTGAAGGATCATGCACAATTGAAATTTCACCTACACTCCGACTCACGAACTGTCTATATGTTCCTACTTTATCTCAAAGACTGATGTCCATTAGTCATGTGACTAAGGAATTGAATTGCACGCTCCTAATGCACCCTGACTTTTGTATTTTGCAGGATATTCAGACAATGAGGATTCTTTGGCATGGCACTAAAAAGCAAGGACTCTATTACGTGGACGAGATAGCTCAATATAGCAGTGCAATGCTGGCTCACGGATCCACGAAACAGGAAACTTGGCTCTGGCACCAAAGACTAGGACACCCTTCTCCTGGTTACTTTAAATTATTTTATCCGAACTTTCAATTTCTTCTGATTTTTCATGTGAAACTTGTGTTTTGGCCAAGAGCTATAGACAGTCTTTTAAGCCTACAAATACTCGTGTGAAATCCATGTTTTCTTTAGTACACTCTGACGTTTGGGGTCCCACACCAGTGGTGGGCGGGAATGGTTTTCGATGCTTCGTGATTTTTATTGATGACTGCACTAGAATGACATGGGTTTATTTATTGAAAAACAAATCTGATATGTTTGATAGATTTACCTCGTTATGTATTTTGCAGAATATTCAGACAAGGAGGATTATTTGGCATGGCACTAAAAAGCAAGGACTCTATTACGTGGACGAGATAGCTCAATATAGCAGTGCAATGCTGGCTCACGGATCCACGAAACAGGAAACTTGGCTCTGGCACCAAAGACTAGGACACCCTTCTCCTGGTTACTTTAAATTATTTTATCCGAACTTTCAATTTCTTCTGATTTTTCATGTGAAACTTGTGTTTTGGCCAAGAGCTATAGACAGTCTTTTAAGCCTACAAATACTCGTGTGAAATCCATGTTTTCTTTAGTACACTCTGACGTTTGGGGTCCCACACCAGTGGTGGGCGGGAATGGTTTTCGATGCTTCGTGATATTTATTGATGACTGCACTAGAATGACATGGGTTTATTTATTGAAAAACAAATCTGATATGTTTGATAGATTTACCTCGTTATGTATTTTGCAGGATATTCAGACAAGGAGGATTCTTTGGCATGGCACTAAAAAGCAAGGACTCTATTACGTGGACGAGATAGCTCAATATAGCAGTGCAATGCTGGCTCACGGATCCACGAAACATGAAACTTGGCTCTGGCACCAAAGACTAGGACACCCTTCTCCTGGTTACTTTAAATTATTTTATCCGAACTTTCAATTTCTTCTGATTTTTCATGTGAAACTTGTGTTTTGGCCAAGAGCTATAGACAGTCTTTTAAGCCTACAAATACTCGTGTGAAATCCATGTTTTCTTTAGTACACTCTGACGTTTGGGGTCCCACACCAGTGGTGGGCGGGAATGGTTTTCGATGCTTCGTGATTTTTATTGATGACTGCACTAGAATGACATGGGTTTATTTATTGAAAAACAAATCTGATATGTTTGATAGATTTACCTCGTTCTTTAAATTGATTGAAACACAATTTCATACAACTATCAAAACTCTTAGGTCAGATAATGAGAGGGAATTTGTTAAAAGTGCTATGACCCAATTTTGCAAAGAAAAATGAGCGATCCACCAAACCTCGTGAGCCTATACACGAGAACAAAATGGGGTTGCCGAGCGGAAAAATAGGACAATCTTAGAAATGACCCGAGCTATAATGATTGAATCCAAAGTCCCCAAATATTTTTGGCCAGAAGCAGTTGCTACATCCATTTACCTCATCAACCGCCTTCCTATAAAAACCTGAACATGAAAACCCCCATTCATTCAATATCCAAACAAGCCAAAATACCCGAACACTTGAACCTTGAGCCCAAAGTCTTTGGTTGTTCCGTCTACACTCATATCCCAAAACACGAGAGAACCAAACTATCTCATTGTGCAACCAAATGTGTCTTTGTGAGGTATGGAATGAACCAAAAAGGTTACAGATGTTATGATCCTTCCACTCGAAAAATAACCACCACCATGAACTGCAACTTCCTTGAAACCAAATTTTTCTATCATACTCACCTTACTAGTCAGGGGGAGAGTGATCCAAGTAATTTCGATGACTATCTAAGTTGGGTTGTGCCATTGCCAAGCTCCTCGATTGGGGATTCAACAGATCCAGTGGTGGTCACTGCCGCCGAGCAAGTCTCACCACAAAAACCTTCTCATCCACCCCCAAGCGATCCTCCTCCGACTATATCTGAGGTAATTCCTAAACCGAATGTTGTTGAGAGTCCAGTTATTACTGACCCAGTTGATACAGAACCCCAAGAGAAGGATAACACCTTGGATGGAGACACCGGAAGATACGTGCTTCCCTTCCGAAGTACAAGGGGGATTACGGCAAAACGATATTCTCCTGAAAATATAGGGAAGAAGAGCCGCTATGGGGTGGCAAACTTCGTGCAAGGAAATCTGACTAAGATGGCTCGGGCATTTGAGGCTACACTGTACGAAGAAGAAGAAGAAATCCCACAGACAGCCGAGGAGGCAATGAAGCATAAGAAGTGGAGGGAAGCAATGCTTATTGAAATGAAAGCCCTGATGAAGAATAATACGTAGATTAAAAGTAAATTGCCTGAAGGAGCTAGAACTGTCGGGTGCAGATGGGTATTCACTAAAAAAAGAAGACCAGATGGGACAATAGAGAGATACAAGGCACGACTCGTGGCGAAGGGATACACCCAGACGTATGGTGTGGATTATGTTGAAAGATTTTCCCCGGTTGCTAAGATTAATACCGTGCGGGTGTTATTCTCGATTGCTGCTAATAAGGATTGGTCGCTCCACCAGTTTGATGTGACAAATGCATTCATGCACGGAGAGTTACCTAAGCCAGTATTCATGGAACCACCGCTAGGTTTCACGGGAGATTTTGTAGATGGGGAAGTGTGCCAGCTCAAGAAGACACTATACGAGTTGAAACAGTCACCTCGAGCATGGTCTGGGAGATTTACAGAAGTTATGAAAAAGTACGAGTACGAACAGAGTAATTAAGATCATACTTTGTTTATCAAGAAAAGAGGAGGAAAGATCACATGCCTGATTATATATGTAGACGACATGATCATTACTGGAGATGATGAGAAGGAGATAGCCGAACTAAGGAAGAACATATTCCATGAATTTGAGATGAAGGATCTTGGTCTCCTTAAGTACTTCTTGGGGATAGAGGTGCTAAGGTCGAAGAAGAGAATCTTCATAAATCAGAGGAAGTATATACTTGACTTATTGGCCGAGATAGGGATGATCGATTGTAAGCCAATAGATACTCCTATGGTGCAGAATCATGGATTGCAGATAGTGGAAGGAGCAAAGCCGACCGACAGGTGGAAATATCAGAGGTTAGTCGGGAAACTTATCTATTTATCTCACACTAGACCGGATATTGCATACGCAGTTGGAGTAGTGAGTCACTTTATGCATGCACCGCAAGAGGCGCATTGGAAAGCGGTTTTGAGAATCGTTCGGTATCTAAAGGAACAGCTGAACATGGACTTATGTTTGAGAAGCATGGGCACATGGAGATACATGGTTTCACCGACGCTGACTGGGCAAGGAATCCAAATGATAGAAAATCGACCGCCGGGTATTTCACATTTGTAGGAGGGAACCTTGTAACGTGGAGAAGCAAGAAGCAGAAGGTGGTAGCGCTTTCTAGCGCAGAGGCAGAGTTTAGAGGAATTAAAAGTGGACTAACAAAGATATTGTGGCTGCGAAGACTGATGACGGAATTGGACCTTCGACCTGCCCTTCCTTGTAGATTGTTTTGTGACAACAAGGCGGCCATTAGTATCTTGGAAAACCTAGTGCAACATGATAGAACCAAACATGTGGAGGCAGATAGACACTTCATAAAGGAGAACATTAAAGTAAAAGTAATGGAAATGCCTTATGTCAAGTCTGAAGATCAGTTGGCGGATATCTTGCCAAAGGCAGTAAATTCGAAGTCATTCCAAGAAGTACTATGCAAGCTAAGTATTGTGAATCTCATTACTTAGCTTGAGGGGGAATGTTAGAATAAATATTGCATAAAATCAGGAAGATTATGTGCAATTGATATGAGAGTATATTGTGCCTTATATAGAATAGCAATTATTGTAAATTAGGTTTACCATATGTAGAGATGCTCTAGTCTATATATTCTTGTAATTTCTATATCATACACACCATTGAATAAAACGACCAATCATCCCATTGATTTTCTACAAAATATTGACTTATTGACTATTCGAAGCTCAAATTAGTCATTTTATAAAGACGGAATGTGGACTTATTTTATACTATGTTTTATAAAAAATACAATAAAAAAATAGAGTATATTGAGATAACAGATTTTTTTAAACCACAATTAATTGCTGGAAGAATTGATATTGACTTTTCTTTTCAAGAGTGATTAATTGTATTAAATCTCTAATTATTCTATTATTATGCTAATAAATTGGACAGATTACAAAACTAACTATCTATATTCAAAATATTTAACGGAATGTATTAATTTAATTTTTTATGGTTTATGTAAACTTAAAACATTTTATACTAAATTAAAATATTTATGAAACATTTTATATGTATGGTGTAATTACCTCACAGGACAATATGGAAAACAAAAGTATATTTACTCATTGAGTTAGTTCAAGTTTAATTGCAAATTTTATTTACTAATGAGTCGTTTGCTTTCTCTGCAATGGGCAGTTAGTTAATTTTATCGGTCCATTACAAGCGTTTGGTGTTTCAGCATTTTTAACTCAGTGGCCCAATAATTAGGAGCAGGCCCGTTGTAATTTTGAGTACGGCTGTTGTGTACGTATCTAAGAGTGAGGCTATGATTAATAAAATGAAGCGTTCTCCACACCCAGCAACGAAACAGGAATTCCTATTTTATCCCTCAATTATTTCTTCACCATCGATACCTTCTGCTTTCCTTCTTCAACCATAGATTTTTCACCACCACCTCATCGTCAGCGTTGAAGAGCTGGAGTTCGGAAATTCCTGTGAACAACTACATCAATTTCGTGGTCAGTTCCCAGCCTTCATCTGACCGCAAAATACGTGCCACTGCGATGTTAAAAATGAAACGGCGAAACTACCATATGATGATGCCTACCCAAATAAAATGAAGAGAAGATATGGAAACGTGTTGCATGCATGATTTCATCAATACCCATCACAACATGCATGCAACATGAGCACATCCTTGCGCTAAGAAGGATGGGGTCTCGTATTATCTAGTAGGATTAAAAAAGCTGACATGGATCAATAAGGCACATGAAGGCACGTGCTCATCACATGAGGTGGCATGCTGAGGTGGATGAGTGCGGAACGCGTGAAGAGGCTATTATATATATGGGGAGGCCACCACCTTGGGAGGTTGTCGAAGAAGTGTGATCAGTGTGTGCATTGGGTCGTGGATCCAAGGCATTGTATCGTTGTTCTTTCATCATTATATCGTTGTTTCATTCAGTTCATATCAATACAATTCCTATTCGTTTCCTATTTCACATTCTCTCGTTAAATTGTCATTTGATTGCGTTGGGTTACGTGATATCGGTCAAAATCGGGCGCTCTCGAGCTAGGACCATATCAAGTGGTATTTAGAGCCCTCGATTCCGGGCGGGGGGTTTAGAAATGGAGAAGAAGGTGGTTGAGTTGGTGGATAATCGAGTGAGCGAAATCCTAGATCAATTCGTGGTAAAGCATGGGGAGAAAATGACAGAGATGATGCAGGAAATTGCTGCAATCAACCTGCAGAATCGGCAATTTCAGACGCAATGGGTTAAGGGTGAAGGATTGGGCAGCGGTGGGGACAGATCGGCCGGTGGGGCGACGATCACCCCTGGATCTGTAGTTAAATCGGAGGACGAGCGAGACGATTGGGGAAGATCCACACGCTATGAGTTTCCAAAGTTTGATGGTAGTGGATTTGAAGGTTGGGTGATGCGGGCGGAATATTTTTTGAGGTTGCTAAAGTGCCGGAGAACAATAGAGTCAGGGTGGCGGCAATTCATTTGGATGGCAGGGCCCTGCAATGGCATAAAGGATTCGTGAGTTTGCAAGGAGATATCGCTTATGCCGATTGGAAATGCTACATTTCGGCATTGTCAGCCCGTTTTGGAGCGCATGCTTACGAAGATCCGCTAGCCGATCTGAGAAATTTGAAGCAGCGAGGGACGTTGCAGCTCTATATGGACGAATTCGATGAGCTCTATCCACGTACAGGAATTCGAGAGGATCAGGCTCTCAGTTTCTTCTTATCTGGATTGATGGATGAACTTCAGATGCCGGTTAGAATGTTTAAGCCCACAAGTCTGGCCGAGGCTTACTCCTTAGCAAAGTTGCAGGAGCTCACGGTGAAAGCTTTAGGCATTAAATCGAAGATGATACCTAGCGGAGGGCAGGCTGGGAGTGGTCATTACTCAAATAGTAAACCTCTGGTTGTAACCGCCACTAGCTATAAGCCAGCGAGCCACGGGAATGCTAACGACAACAGGGAGGGTAACAGGATGGGAGTGCGTGCTAGTGCCCACCTTACTCCCAAGGAGATGGATGAAAAGAGGGCAAGGAAGGAGTGCTTCTGGTGCACTGAAAAATTCACTCTAAACCACCATTGTGCTAGGAGAAAATCCTTCGTAATACATATGATAGAACATGAGGTGAAGGAGGATGAATTAGAGCAGGTAGAAGGTGAAAATGAGGAAGCGGAAGATTGAGGTGGACCTTCAACTCTCATTGCATGCTGTGTGGGGGAAAGATGGCCCTCAAATCATGCGAGTGAGGGGAAAATGTCAGAAGAGATCTCTGCGAATATTGATAGATACCGGAAGTACTCATAACTTCTTAAGTACAAAAGTGGCCGATAAGATCAACTGTGAATGGTTGCAAGTCCCTACCCGAGCTGTGGAAGTAGCTAATGGCCAGGTTTTGCAGTGTACTAAGAAGTGCAAGAATCTGATGTGGGAGATGCAGGAATTTTCATTTACAACTAAGGTATACCTTATTCATCTTGAAACATATGATCTTATTTTAGGAGGTCAATGGTTGTCCACACTTGGTGAAATTAGGTGGAATTTTGAGAAGTTAAGTATGATCTTTACTGTTGGGGACAAAATAGTAACCTTACATGGTGTAGTATGGGCAGCAAAAAATGAGCAATTACATTCGCTCCATGTCCTGAACCAGCAAGGAAGTGACAGTGACGATGAGAAAATGAACTTACTAATGCCATCAGTTGAGTGTGATCCATGGGGGTGTTGGAAACTGGAGTCAGAGCAGGGGTGGCCGAAATTGAACTTGATTCTAGAAGACTTTGCTGAGTTGTTCGAGGAACCAAAAGGGTTACCTCCAGCTAGATCACAAGACCATAGAATTAGAGGTGTCGAAACGGGTAGCGGGTAATGGGTAATCCCGAACCCGACCCGTTACCCACCGGGTATCAGGTACCCGTTACCCGACGGAATCGGGAAATGTGGCGTGGCCGGGTATAATAATTTTGGATTTTGCGGGTATCGGGTATCCCGATACCCGACCGGGTATCGGGTACGGGTATCGGGATACCCGATACCCGACCGGGTAATCCCGATAGTCTCGAAAATACCCGATATATATGTATTGATATTTTATAATTTTTTATTTTTTATTTGAATAATTGCTCTTCATGATGTAATTTTTTTAAGATTTGAATATTTAAAAATCATAATGTAATTTTTTATTAGTAATATATTATAAAATATATTTTTTAAGTTTATAACTTTTAACTAGGGTTAGGGTTAAGAATCTTAAAGTTAAGATCACAAATCTTTTTTCCGTCTTTTCTCTTACTCTTCAACTCCTTGGCTTGATCTCAATTTCAACAAAATTAAAAATAAAAAGTTTCAAGTGAGACTATTACATTCATCAATTAGTATTTCAAAAAAAGCATCTAAAATATACAAAGAATATTTAAAAAAAGAAGATTTAAAAAAAAAATGTTTCGGGTCGGGTACCCGCGGTGTCGGGTGCGGGATACCCGACTCGGGTATCGGGTAATACCCAACTAAATGCGGGACGGGTATCGGGACTAACTTTTCGGCCAAAATCGGGTGCGGGTACCCGCGGGTACCCGTTTCGACACCCCTACATAGAATTGTACTCAAGGAAGGCACTGATGTTGTGAACATCAGACCCTACAAGTATGCCACTAAACAGAAAGATGTCATTGATGCCATGATTGATGAGATGTTGATATCAGGAGTTATACGCCCTAGCAACAGCCCTTTTGCCAGCCCTATTGTGCTAGTAAAGAAGAAGGATTCCACTTGGAGATTATGTGTTGATTATAGGTCCCTCAATGCTATCACTATTAAAGATAAGTACCCGATCCCTGTGATTGAAGAGTTGCTGGATGAACTAGGGGGAGCTAAATGGTTTTCAAAGGTGGACCTTCGTTCGGGTTATTGGCAAGTACGCATGGCGCCCGAGGATATCTTCAAAACAGCCTTTAAGACTCACGCATGACATTACGAATTTATGGTTATGCCGTTTGGCCTCACAAATGCTCCCGCTACATTATAAAATCTTATGAATACTGTGTTCAAGGAGTATTTGAGAAAGTTCGTTCTGGTTTTCTTCGATGACATTTTGATATATAGTAGCAGCCAAACCGAGCATAAACATCACTTAACTGATGTGCTGAGTATTATGCAGCAGCATTGCTTGGTGGCTAAACGATCAAAGTGTTCTTTTGGTTGTAATAAGGTGGAGTATCTCGGTCATGTGATCTCGAGTGAGGGAGTAGCTACTGATGAGGGTAAAGTGGAGGCTGTTAAAAGTTGGCCTACTCCAAAATCTATCAAACATGTAAGGAGCTTCTTGGGTCTAACTGGATACTACAGGCGGTTTGTCTCCAACTATGGCATAATAGCTCGGCCATTAGTGAATATTATCAAGGAGTCTGCCTTCAAATGGTCTGCCGAAGCTCAAGCTGCCTTCGAGCAGTTGAAATCAGCCATGACATCTGCACTAGTGTTGGCTTTACCTGATTTCACCAAGGATTTTGTGGTAGAAACTGATGCATATGGGGTGGAAATTGGAGCGGTATTGATGCAGGAAGGGCACCCAATAGCTTTTATCAGTAAGGCTTTATCTCTCAAACATCAATCTCTTTCAGTTTATGAAAAGGAATTGCTAGCAATATTGATGGTTGTTCGAAAGTGGTACCATTATCTTTAGTGTAGAAAGTTCCTCATATTGACTGATCATCAAAGTTTGAAATACTTGTTGGAGCAAAAGTTAACTATTCCTACGCAGCAAGCTTAGATGGCCAAGTTGATGCACTTTGACTACGAAATTCGATACAAGAAGGGAGTTGATAACTCGGTGGCTGATGCTTTATCAAGAGCCCCTGAGATCCTTTTACATGCCCTCACCTCATATATTATTCCACTGGAATTAATCGCTAAGATTAAGGCCTCTTGGGATTCTGATTCTCATCTCCAAAAACTGATTCAGGAGCTGCAACAAGATCCAAACTCTCACTCAAAGTTCAGTTGGTATAAGGGGGAATTAAGGAGGCAGGGGAGGTTGGTTGTTGGCAATGACTTGCAGCTCAAAGCTCAAATCCTTTCTCTGTTTCATGAATCTGCCTTGGCTGGCCACTCGGGGGTACTTGGGACTTACAAGCGGATCTCTGCTCTCCTATATTGGCCTAAGCTCCGA
Source organism: Salvia splendens (assembly GCF_004379255.2). NCBI lineage: Eukaryota > Viridiplantae > Streptophyta > Magnoliopsida > Lamiales > Lamiaceae > Salvia > Salvia splendens. The sequence continues at coordinate 20,255,368 of NC_056049.1, forward strand.
AAGGATGTGAGGGAATTTGTTCGAGTATGTGTCATCTGTCAGAAGTATAAGCCCAGCAACTGTCCACCAGCAGGGTTACTACAGCCACTACCCTTACCTTCGGCTATATTCACTGACTTAACCATGGATTTCATTGAGGCCCTGCCCACCTCTCATGGGAAGAACACTATTATGGTTGTTGTGGATCAGTTGAGCAAGTATGCTCACTTCTTGGCATTATCCCATCCTTTTACTGCCAAGTCAGTGGCTGAGCTTTTTCTAAACTTGGTGTTTAAGCTACATGGAATGCCTGAGAGAATAGTAAGTGGCTGAGCTTTGTTGGGTCATTTTGGAAAGAGTTCATGACATTGCTGGGAGTTGAGCTGCTCTATTCCACAGCTTATCACCCGGAGACTGACGGCCAATCTGAGGTAGTTAACAGATGTCTCCAGTGCTATTTGAGATGCTCAGTTGGCGCGAAGCCACATTCTTGGGCTCAATGGCTGGGGTTGGCGGAGTATTGGTACTATACCTCCTTCCACTCAAGTATACAAATGACTCCCTTTGAAGCTCTTTATGGGTTTGCTCTACCACTACACATTCCATATCTGCCGGGTGACTCTAACATTGAAGCAGTGGACATCACCTTGAGAGATAGAGAGGCTATGATCCATATTTTGAAAAATAATCTGCAGAGAGCAGCAGATAGAATGAGGAGGCAGACTGATAAACATAAGATTGATAATGAGTTTAAGATTGGAGACTGGGTTTGGTTGAAGCTTCAACCCTATAGGCAGAAGTCAGTTTGGGGACCTCATCAAAAATTTGAACCTAAGTTCTTTGGGCCCTATCAGATTCTTGACAAAATCGGCAAGGTTGCTTATAAGTTGAATTTGCCTGCTTCAGCTGCAATCCATAATGTCTTCCATGTTTCCTTGTTGAGAGAAGCTGCAGCTCCCACGGGACCTATTACTGATCTTCCTTCCATCTCTCATATCAAGGATGACATTCCTCTAGCTATACTCGAGAGGAAAATGGTGAAGCGACGTAACCAAGCGGCAACACAATGGCTGATTCATTGGGCAGGCCGATCTCCTTCTGATGCCTCTTGGGAATTCGCGGATGTTATCATCGAAAGGTTCCCTTGGTTCCTTGAGGGCAAGGAACCTTAAGAGGGGAGTATTGTTGCATGCATGATTTCATCAATACTCATCACAACATGCATGCAACATGAGCACATCCTTGCGCTAAGAAGGATGTGGTCTCGTATTATCTAGTAGGATTTAAAAAGCTGACATGGATCAATAAGGCACATGAAGGCACGTGCTCATCACATGAGGTGGCATGTTGAGGTGGATAAGTGCGGAACGCGTGAAGAGGCTATTATATATATGGGGAGGCCACCACCTTGGGAGGTTGTCGAAGAAGTGTGATCAGTGTGTGCATTGGGTCGTGGATCCAAGGCATCGTATCGTTGTTCTTTCATCATTATATCGTTGTTTCATTCTATTCCTATCAATACAATTCCTATTCGTTTCCTATTTCACATTCTCTCGTTAAATTGTCATTTGATTGCGTTGGGTTACGTGATATCGGTCAAAATCGGGCGCTCTCGAGTTAGGACCGTATCAAAACAGAAGTAGGAGAAGCACTTACTCAAGGGTTTGCAGGCAGAAGCAATTTTTTTTCTCTAGTATCTCGACGGCAGCGGGAACTAAAATGAGAGGATTCTACATTATATTTTGAATGCTAGGGTTTGAAAGGTTATAAGGGTCATTTGCTGAATTTACGGAGGACAAATTTGTCATTGTAATAAGTAATCAGTTAGAGCATCTCCAATGGTTTTAGAGCATCCACAGTGGTCGGCAGAGAAGCAATAGCCCAGCTATAGCCCAGCCATGCCACATCAGCAGCACTAAATTTCTCCTGCCACATCAGCTGGACAAGCAACTGGACAAGCAATAGCCCAGCCACAGCCTTGCCACATCATCAGCACTAAAAATAAATAATTAACAATCACACAAAATACGGAATTAAATTCACTCCACATATACGGGAAAATTTGATAATTACATTTAAATTAAAAAAAGGTACATAATTTAACAAAATTACATAATAAAAAAAATTACATAATTTAAAAAAATTACATAATTAAAAAAAAAACTATCGTCGTCCAGTCCTCCACGCCCACAACTCTTCAATTAAATCCTTTTGGAGTCGAATATGAGCATCCACTTGGCGCATGTCGGCATGTGCCTGGAGGCGGCCGGCTTCATCGTGAGGTACCCCGCTTCGTACGTTGGAGGCGGCCTCGCCGTGGCTTGGACCGGCTTCATTATCAGCGTTGGCCCAACTAGTCAGTTGTACACCTTCATCTTCGACAATCATGTTGTGCATGATAATACAGGCGTACATTATATCAGCAATGCAGTCGACATGCCACAAACGTGTTGGACCCCTAACTGCCGCCCATCGAGACTGGAGCACACCAAATGCGCGCTCCACGTCCTTGCGCGCCGACTCCTCTCATCTGATGCGCATCGGATCGTCTTCACAAAGACGGGCAATCTAGGGTATATCCCATCCGCCAAGTAGTAGCTCATATCATGTTGGTTGTCGTTGGGGACAAAACTGATGGCCGGACCGACGCCTTGGCACTGCTCGTTAAAAAGGGGCGACGAATTGAGGACGTTGAGGTCGTTGTTCGAACCGGCTACCCCAAAATACGCATGCCAAATCCACAGCCGGTAATCAGCTACGGCCTCGATGATCATCGTGGGATTCTTTCCCTTGTAGCCGGTCGTGTGGAACCCTTTCATGGCAGCAGGGCAGTTCTTCCACTCCCAATGCATACAATCTATGCTGCCTAACATACCCGGGAACCCATGCTTCTCCCCGTGCATCTGCATCAGCTCCTGGCAGTCTTCGGGGGTTGGGCTTCAAAGGTATTGGTCAGCGAATATTTCAACCACGCTCTGACAAAAATACTTCATACATTCAAGGGCAGTCGTCTCGCCGATGTAGAGGTACTCGTCCCACATGTCTGCCGCGCCTCCGTAGGCCAGCTGCCTGATTGCCGCAGTGCACTTTTGAATAGGTGTGTGGTCGGGTCTGCCAGCCGTATCGTGCCTGAAGCGGAAACACAGATATCGACGCTCCAAAGCGTCGACAATACACATAAACATGGCCCTGCTCATCCTAAAACGCCGCCTGAAAAGGTTGACGTTAAACCGCGGCTCCGGTGTGAAGTAGTCTTTGTATAGCCGCTGATGTGCAGCTACGTGATCCCGGTCAATCACTGCTCGGCGGTGGACAACGGGTTGAGGTTGAGGTACCGCCGGCTGCGAGGCCCGTTGTAGCAGCCGGTCTATCTCTCGGGACGTATAGGCATCCAAATGTTCGTTCAAACGCCGTTCATACTCCTCAGCATCCCCACCACTACCACTACTACTACCACCCGCGTTACTCATTTCGCGTTGTTGTTGATCTTGTACAAAAATTAAGATAGAGAGAGTACTCGTTAAAACAAGTGGTGCGAATGAAAATGTCGTGCAAATCGCGTATATATAGTGTTTCGAAAATTTAAAAAAAAAATCGCTCCCTAGTTCTTCGCCGATCGGGAGGCTGCAATAGCGGTGAGCCGATCGGCGAGAGAATCGGCGAGCGCCCAAGAATCGGCGTACCCTCGCCGAAATTCTCGTCGATTTAGCGCTCGCCGGCTGCAATAGTTCGGCGAGCCGTTCGGCGAGCGCCAAAAATCGGCGAGCCGCTCGCTCGCCGACCACTGGAGATGCTCTTAGGCTAGCCATAGGCTAGCCACAAGTCCTCCTGCCACATCATCAGCACTAAAAACTCCTCCTGCCATATCATCAGGACAAGCAACTGGACAAGCAATAGACTAGCAATAGGCTAGCCACAATAAATAAATTATAAAAATAAATAATTAACAATCACATAAAATACGGAATTAAATTTATGACACAGATACGAGAAAATTCAATAATAATATTTAAATTAAAAAAATTACATTAATTAAAAAAAATCTAACGACGTGCAGTCCTCGCGCCCACAACTCTTCAATTAAATCCTTTTGGAGTCGAATATGAGCATCCACTTGGCGCATGTCGGCATGTGCCTTGAGGCGGCCGACTTCATCGTGAGGTACCCCCCTTCGTATGTTGGGGGCGGCCACGCCGTGGCTTGGGCCGGCTTCATTAGCATCGTCATTGGCCCAACTAGTCAGTTGTACACCTTCATCTTCGACAATCATGTTGTGCGGGATAATACAGGCGTACATTATATCAGCAATGCAGTCGACATGCCACAAAAGCGTTGGACCTCTAATTGCCACCCATCGAGACTGGAGCACACCAAATGCGCGCTCCACGTCCTTGCACGTCGACTCCTGCCGTTCCGCAAAGTAGGCCTTCCTCTCATCTGATGTGCATCTGATCATCTTCACAAAGACGGGCCACCTGGGGTATATCCCATCCGCTAAGTAGTAGCCCATATCATGCTGGTTCCCGTTGGCGATAAAACTGATGGCCGGACCGACACCCTGGCACTGCTCGTTGAAAAGGGGTGACGAGTTGAGGACGTTGAGGTCGTTGTTCGACCCGGCTACACCAAAATATGCATGCCAAATCCACAGCCGGTAATCAGCTACGTCCTCGAGGATCATCGTGGGATTCTTTCCCTTGTAACCGGTCGTGTAGAACCCTTTTCCAGGCAGCGGGGCAGTTCTTCAACTCCCAATGCATACAATCTATGCTGTCCAACATCCCGGGGAACCCATGCTTCTCCCCGTGCATCTGCATAAGATCCTGGCACTCTTCAGAGGTAGGGCTTCGAAGATACTGATCACGGAATATTTCAATGACGCCCTGACAGAAATACTTCAGACAATCTAGGGCAGTCGTCTCACCGATGTGGAGGTACTCGTCCCACATGTCTCCGCGCCTCCGTAGGCCAACTGCCTGATTGATGCAGTGCACTTTTGTATAGGTGTGTGGCCGGGTCTGCCAACCGCATCGTACCTGAACCGGAAATACAAATATCGACGCTCTAAAGCATCAACGATACTCATAAACACTAGCCTACGCATCCTAAAACGGCGCCTAAAAAGAGGCGCCCCAAACCGCGGCTCCTCCGCAAAGTAGTCTTCATATAGCCGCTGATGTGCAGCTACGTGATCTCGATCAATCACTGCTCGTCGGTGGACAACGGGTGGAGGTTGAGGTACCGCCGGCTGCAAGGCCCTTTGTAGCAACCGGTTTATCTCGCGGGACGTATAGGCCTCCAACTCTTCGTTCATTTGACGTGCGTACTCCTCAGCATCCCCACCACTACTACCACCCGCGTTACTCATTTCACGTTGTTGCTCTTGTACAGAAATTAAGTGAGAGAGAAAACTCGTTAAAACAAGCGGTGCGAATGAAAATGACGTGCAAATCGCGTATATATAGTGTTTCGAAAATTATAAAAAAAAAGTGCTGGCCGATCGCTCGCCGATCGCCCGCCTACAATGGCGGCCAGCCGACCGGCGACCGCCCGACTCCCGAGAATCGGTGTCCGCTCGCCGAGTTGGCACTAGCCGACTCCAATGGTTCGGCGACCGGACCGGTCAGCGCCGAGAATCGGCTAGCCGGTCCGCTAGCCGCCATTGGAGATGCTATTAGTAAATCATGCAAAACAAACGATGGTTACTCTAGAGCAGCATTTGTTTATTGAAAACCAAACGCCCTACCCAGAAAATAAAACTGCAGTTTAGTCAAATGCTTTTATGCCCAGTGTCTTAACTTGTGATTGAGTTTCATAGAAAGCAAACTACTCCTAAGTTTATTTTATTTTATCAATTTGCATTAAAATTTATTTCATCTATTACTAAAACTATTTTCCATTAATGAAGGTAGTATGAATATTATAGTGGACGGATGTAGTATTATGGTGGTTTTAATATTACTAAAACTAAAAAGGAAAGATGAAAATTTTAAGTGGGACAAAGTATAAAAGACTCCCTAATGTCTAGATACAAATCAAATCATATCCTAGTATAACCTAACATATAGTATAAGATCATCTCTAAAATATCTACAAGAATAATACTATCATAGGTAGGCTCGTGTCAGGCTCGTATTAGAATTTGACATTATTGAAGTAGAGATCATTTGTTTTTTAGAAAAGTGGAAAACATACGAAAACCATAAGATTGAGAAAGGAATAAAATTCTTAAAATTTCTTGTAAATAAATTAAATTAACAAACAGTAGATTCAATTAAACGAAAAAAGAAACAAAAATTGACTGTGTGATGATAAACTGAGCTATATTTTGCATTTACATAGACGTTTAGGAATATATTGTCTATGGTATGTGAAACAAATTCCCTTATGACAATTCACCTTCAACTCAGCCCAATTAAGTCTTTTTGTCTTTTTGAAAAATAGGATTAATAATGGTTCCACGTTTATTCATCTTTTTCCTTCATTAATGGGTGGGTTCATCTCCTCGTAATACGCAGCCAGCGCAAAAGCTTCTACCATAGTCCTCGACTCCTCGGCGCGGCGGCCTCCACTTGTGCCCTTAAGAGGGTCCACTATAAGGCGGACACGCCCAATAGCCCCGCCCCAGTTTTTGTCCATAGCCCCAGTTTTATTGTTTATAGCCCCAAAATTCTATTTCCGCCACTATAGTGGACACCTCCAATAGCCCCCAAATTTTATAATCAACTTTCATTTTATAATGTTTTAAGTAATTATGAACAAATTTATCGGGCTATACGTAATTAGAAGAACACGACTATACGAAGTAGAATTAAAATTAGAATTAAAATTAAAATTAAAATTAAAATTAAAATTAAAATTAAAATTAAAATTAAAATTAAAATTAAAATTAAAATTAAAATTAAATTAAAATTAAAATTAAAATTAAAATTAAAATTAAAATTAAAATTACACACTACATTTAATCTAGTACAAATCACAAATCACTAACATGTTTACACTGCGCCACCACCTCCCCTACGTGCCCACACTTCTTCAATCAAATCGGCCTGCAGTGTGTTATGTGATGTGGTCCTGCGCATATCAGCGAAGCGTTGGATCAAATATTCATTGCTTCGTGGTACGCCCATCTGGATCGGTGCGGAGGCAACACCGTGACTTGTACTTGCGCCTTCTTCCGGTGCCCATCGCTCTGCCGCAAAGCCTTCATCTTCTATTATCATATTATGCAATATGATACAGGCTAACATAATATTCGCGACATCATCTTCGTGGCAAACTCGTGCCGGACACCGTATAATAGCCCACCGCGATTGGAGGACACCAAAAGCCCGCTCAACATCCTTCCTAGCACTCTCTTGTTTGCGCACAAAATATTGTTTCTTCGGTCCAACCGGTTGGCGGACAGTCTTCACGAAGTAATCATCCATTAGACGATGGTGCGCACCGACGTGGTCTCGTGGGATTGGAGCTCTTTCTACTTTTGTTCTAGTCTAGTAATGGAATTCCATTTTAATGAAGAGGTTTAGATGTATTCCGACTCAGGGAGTGACGCACAACAATTATGCGTCGTTATTAATGAACGACGCACAACCCTTATGCGTCTTTGGTTAATGACGCACAAGGGTTATGCGTCGTTCAAAGACGCATAAGAATTATGCGTCTTACCCTAATGACGCATAACCCTTATGCGTCACACTGGTAAGCATTCCCGCCTGTCACCCGAGTGACCCAGGTTCGATCCCCGGCAAAGGCGCATAATTCTTTTATAAGAGTAATATCTATTTGCCAAAAATAAATGTTTAGAATAACTCATTTTTATCAAATACTAATCACTTAAAAAATTGCGCCGTTGCCGGGGATCGAACCCGGGTCACCCGGGTGACAGGCGGAAATGCTTACCAGTGTGACGCATAAGGGTTATGCGTCACTAGGGTAAGACGCATAATTCTTATGCGTCTTTGAACGACGCATAACCCTTGTGCGTCATTAACCAAAGACGCATAAGGGTTGTGCGTCGTTCATTAATAACGACGCATAACTGTTGTGCGTCACTCCCTGAGTCGGAATACAACTAAACTTCTTCATTAAAATGTAATTCCATTAACATGCATTACCCAAAAAAGAATTGTTCCTGGGATTGTCCGCCGATGAGTAATAGCACGAGGGATCGCATCCTCCGCATTCTCCGCCTCCTCCGCCAAACGGGCCGCTTCCTCCTGGGCGGCCTGGTGTTGCACTTGTTGAACCAGAGCATTCCAGCTGTCTCTCCACAAATTGTTCATTTCCGGCCCCAAATTGTAGTGAGAGAAATTTTTATAGATATAGAGCTGGAATGGTGTGAAAATAATGAATGGAGTGGGGTGTATTTATAGGTGAATTGAAATGTAAAAATACAAATAATAATAAAAAAAATTCGGCTATAGCCGCGGCTGTCGGCGCCGCCACTATAGGCGCCGCGGCTATAGCCGCGTCCTCGCCCCGGAGCCGGCTGATGCCCGTCCGCCCCCTACCGCCCCGATTTCGCCGTCCGCCCGCGCCCTCCACTATAGCCCGCCTGCCGCCCGCCCGTGGACGCGGCTATAGCCGCGTCCATGCCATAGTGGACACCCTAATACGCAGCCAGCGCAAATGATGAATATTATCCAAGTTGATGGGTTGCCCAATGCATGAAGCCGAGACTCATTATATATTACATTTTGGAAGCCCAAATTAAAGACAAAATGAGGCATTTTCGTGAATAATGAAGTAGCTAAAATGAAGAGTATTTTTAATTTACCAGTCATTTTAATAGTCTTAAGTGGCAGTAGGCGTGTGCATTCGGGTTTCGGTTCGGTTTTTTGTCAAAACCGAACCAAAACCGAAAAACCGAATTTAATTCAAAATCTAAACCGAACCGAACCCGAAAAACTGAAAAACCGAAACCGAATAACCGAAAACATAACTTAAAAAACCGAAAAACCCGAACAAAACCGAAAACCCGCAAAAAAAAACCGAAAAACCTGAAAAAAATAAATATAATATAAATATATATTTATATATGTGTATTTTATTTTATTTTATATATACTCATAGAATATTTATATATAATATAAAATTAATAATACATATAATATATATTATATATAATATAATATATTAAATTAACCGAACCGAAAAATCGAAATTTTTTTATTTTTAAAACCGAACCGAAAAATCGAAAAAATCGAACCGAATTTCAAAATTTTGGTTTGGTTCGGTTCGGATATTCGGTTTCTGGTTTTTTTGCTCACCCCTAAGTGGGAGTACTAATAATGTGAGGCTTTTAAGACTATAAATAGACTTTTAAGCATGTCATTTCAAGACACACTTGATAAAATCGAAAATAGAGTGTCTTTGTGAGTTGAATTCACCATGTAGAGCATTTTACTTGTTTAAAATTTATCAAGATACTTTGAGTAAGTTCTTGCGACGTTCAACCATGCCGAAGTTCTTGGCTGATCATATAGCCAAACGGGCGAGGTTTCTAAAGCTCTTGGAGTGATCAAGCTAGATATTTGATTCTAAGGAGATCGCTACAAACTCTTATACATTGGGTTATTGGATCAATATATCCAACGGGTCATTCGTCTGATCCCAAATCCATATCACTGCTCCGTATCATTTGCTCAATTCGGCTACATGGCAGGTTAGCCCGAAACCCGAAGAGTTATGGTTGAAAATTTATACTCCCACGTATAAAAATCTCAATACGAATAGTCAGTAGCATATAAAAATGGGTTGATTCCATTTCGACGCTATGTGATTATAAGAAATCACGGTGGGAGCATTTTTATGTGAGTCACAACCTAGAGTGGTTTTACTTGCTGTTATTTGCTCATTTGAAACAGAAAAATGGCCCTTTTGCTTTGACACCATCAAATGCCTTTACCAACTAGTCCTTTGCTACTCACCAGTTGATTCCATTTGCATCCATTATCTCTCCTAACTTACTCTCATTTATCAGTCAACACTTTGAAGCAAGAAATAAGCCAAAACACATATATTTTTATCTATAAACACTCAACATCTGATACATGAGTTCATATACAAATGAACACCTACTTGCCAACGTGAACAAATTCCAATAAAACAAATGAAAACAAAAGAAGAGAAACAGCAAACACCGTTTCCACTATATCAACTTCAAAGCTACAGAGAGGCAAAAAAAAAGAAACTGCTGGCCCTGAATTCTTGAGGTTGGCCCTCAACGCCGCGAGCCGCCTGTTCCCAATCAATGATGAAGATGCCATCAAGAAGCAGCATATTCACAAACTGGTCTGCATCGAGCCCAATCTCTTGCACTTTGCTCCAAGTTCCTTCGTAGATATGAACACTAGCTGAGTCCCTTTCTTCGTTAACTTCACCCACGGCCCACTTAACCAAACACGGTTTTATAAATTAATTACTACTAAATGCCATCTTCCCGGAACGTCTTCAATTGTTTTAACTTTTATTTTTTTATATGGGCCTCTAATAATATAATCCATCCATTTTCTAAATATAAGAACTTGTGAAACTGTCATGAATATTAATACGATATTGGTAAAGTGAGAGGCTAAAAATAAGTGTGTTAGTTTTCAATTATTGGACCATTAATTGTTGCATTTTGTGGTACTTCATTTGAATATTGGATCGATGTAGTATTTGTTTGAAAAGGAGAAGCTATTTCTTGGGTATTGATGATGATAAGTTTTTGTATATATTGCTATAGGGGAGCATTAGGGCGCATCCTTAATTAGAGTGCTAACGTACATCCAACCACGTGGCACGAAAGATGCAATATCGTATACAGAAAAATGCAATATACATTTGTCAAGCTATAAATGCATTTTCGTAGATTACATTTTAGTTATAGGCAAATTGCATTTTATATTGTTGAGTTTTGCATGTTAACATAAATTGTCTACCATGCAAAATAAATTATACTATAAATGCAATCCGTCTATATATAAAATGCAAATAAACAACCTATATCTAAAAAACAAAACTCAATAATAAGAAATGCAATCTGCATATAACAAAAATGCAATCTTACGAAAATGCATTTACAGCTTGACAAATGTATATTGCATTTTTCTGTATACAATATTGCATTTTTCGTGTCACGTGACAGCACATGATTGGATGTACATTAGCCCTTTAAAATTAGTTAGCATATTAGTATATCCCTATTGCTATATATCACATTGAGATGTTTATGTACAAATTTTTATACAGTATGTTTTAAGTTTCTAATCATATATTCTAGGTTGTAAATGGATTGAGTTTGTTTTGGTTGCTATTTTACGGTTTTAATTATGGATTATTGATTGAATTCGTAAAGCTTTGTTTTTGCCTTCCTTAAATACTTGGGCCCATTTTTTTAATGTGAAATTTTATGTATCTTTTCATAAAATTTAGTGTTTATGTGAGTGAAACTTAGTCCTCTCTGACACTTCTCCTTCAGCCCAACTAAGGTTTTTTCATTTTATAAAAACAGGATCAATAATGGTTTCACATTTATCCTTTCCCTTTCCCGAACCCGAGCCGTGCATCATCATGGGTGGGCCCATCTCCTCATAATATTGAGCCAGCGCAAAAGAAGCGGCCATCGTCCTTGGCAAAATAGGTGTGGATTGTCGCCATCAAATTTGGGTGCAAACTCATCGATCTCATCCGCCTTTTCAACCATGATTAACTCAAAAGGAATCTATGAATTGTTTTAGGATAATACATATAGATATAGGTCATGCAATACCAAGGAAATAGTTAAGCTAATCCAACTCAAACTCGATTTCCCTCTCGTAATGCTAATCCAATTTAACGTTCTTAATTGATTAGGAATTGCCATATCTTGCAGCGGGTAGTTTATTAAGAAACACAAATTAACGTTCTTAATTGATTAAAAAAATATTTTTCAATATTCGTAGGAGTAGCCGTGTCATGCCGCTATTATTATTATTATATAGCTTAGTTGGTTTTATTCAAAAACACAAACTAACGTGTTTAGCTAACTATAAATATATCCTTAAACATTTTTTATAGTACGAAAAATCTCGAGCCGTGTACGAACGACACTCAAACTATTCTAAAGAGGGAGCATAACTGTTTGGCTATGTTTGTTTGTCAGGATTCTATGTGACTAACGTGTGTGAGTTGGATTTGATATTTTCATGAAAGCCTTTCAAGAAAGTGAAATAATGACTCCTCTTTAAATTGTTTAAGAATTAATTTTTAATTATGAAGACGTTAAATGACATCAAATGTAAAACTGAAAAATATATGGACTTGCATATTTGCATTTATGTTCATTGTTGGAGATCTGGTCTCAATTCTTATTAATTCTTTATGGATTACAAGAATACCTTTACCGTATGAATATTTCATACTACTAGATTAGATTTTTGTCATTTAAATGAAAGTCACTCAAAAAAAAAAATTGAGCACAACACATATTCAATCACACAAGTCGAAACAAATTCTGAGGGGTTCTACAAGAAAAGAAAAAAAGGTAGATATTTAAAGAAAATATATATGTTATTAGTATTATTGAATAAAAATAATGAAGGTTAACAAGGATAGTAACATATGCAAAAAGTTTCACTTGATGGATTAATACACTCTGCTCGAAAGAGTGTTAATCCGCGGCTAATTAGGAGTACATTGCAATATTCTGAGCATATTGACCTTATTCCTTCCTCCCCAACTTTACACTCCAACTTTTCCCTCGTTTGACAAATTTTTTCACCTGCAAATTTATCAACTCATGAGAGAGTGAGAGTGAGAGTGAGAGTGAAAGAGAGAGTATATATTCTTACCAGCTGTGGCGAGAGAGAGATAAAACATAACTAGCAAAAGAGATGCGATGAGCTTAGCCATTATTTAATTTATGGGTGGCAATGTTTCCAAATGCTACCCATGGATGACCTATTTATATTCTATTTTTTTATGAGGAGTAATAAATGTTCAGATTCTAGGTATTGATATTTAAATAATATTCCCCCTAAATTTTTTTACATGGATTCTTAAAAATAAATTAAATAAAAGAAGAATAAAGTAAAAAATAAAAAAGATAAGAGAGATAAAGTCTTAAATTGGAGTTATCAAATGTAAAACGGACAAATATGCGGACCGGCATTTAAGTAAATCGTTGACTCTTGGAGATCTAATGTCAATGCTTTTTAATTCTGTAACGGCTGAAATATATGGGCAAAGAATTAATAGGTAATAAATGCGATTTGAATTATTCTTAAATTAATGGTAAGATTTTTTATCTGGATTATTATCAATATAATGAAAAAAGAGGAAATATTGGTAAACCCACCGTGACCTAAATAGATTAAAATTTAAGAAAGAAAAACAGGCCATGATATCCAACAATACATGTGTATCGATAGGGGTGGGAACAAAGATATCGGGATTTGGTTTACCCGAACTGACTCGATACCCGCTGGGGATGGGATATCCAATACCCAATTTATATGATTAGGTAATGAAATTTAAGATAATTTGGGTATTGGATAACCAATATACTTGATACTCGATTTATGACTATTTTTAATACCTGATTGATTTTTAACTTTTGAATTATATTATAGATTGTTTCTATATTTGATTGGATGTGTAAGAACACTATATTTACATATTGCATAATCAATTCCCATAAAGATAAAGATAATCGTGTATTTTAAAATAAATGGGATCCATGTTGGTAATTTTATATAATAAAATATATAATCAATATTAAAGATATTAGTCAAGTATATAATCAATATTAAAGATAATTGTGTATTTTAAAATAAATGGGATCCATTTTGGTAATTTTATATAATAAAATATGTAATCAATATTAAAGATATTAGTCAAATATATAATCGATATTAAAGGTATTTTATATTATTATAATATTAATTTGAATATTTTATTAGTTATTAACATACGTAAAAAGTCAAGTATTTGGGTACCCAATTCATCGAGTTTGAATACCCGGAGTGGATATTTGGTACACAAAAATTTATCGAGACAGGTATCGGGTAGGTATTTTATACGATTTTCAGGTTTGAGTATCCGATTTTTCGGGTGGGATACCTATGGGTACCCGTATTCCCACTCTTATCGAGAACAGACACTTCCATACCCAATTATCACTCTCTCTCAAGGTATGCCACTCGTTGAATCTGCGATGACATGGGTGAATTTGGAGTGTTATCTATGTTATGAATTGTTGAAAGGTAAAATGGGAAAAAATTTGTGGAACGAATGGAATATAATAATATCATTTTGTCGTAACTTATTTTCCCATCCACTTATTTGTCATTTGAACCTAAAGAAGTTAATTACAGTGGAAGATCGATCCTCTCACTCCATGCATGAAGGACATGATTCTAGACTCTTCGTAATCGATTATTGATGTGTAAATGCTCAAACTCACCCATATAGATAATCTCTTCAGTGGAAAGTTTCATTATTAAGATGACCCCTTTACAAATTATGTAAAACTTTGAATTCCTTGTTTATTTTAGTGATAATGGCAACTTGTGGATGATTGTATTTGTCGGTTACATTGAAATATCATAATTAGGGAATGAAATTGACAGTTAGTTTATGAGTTTCAAATGAATAATTTTATTTTGAATTTATCTCAATAGTTAAAAAAACCTCCACTATTACCTTTTACGGATTGCTTAGGTCTCATGGTAGTATGAGTGTGACCACCACAATTATGATGCATATCTAAATACTTAACAAACTTTAGGGCAATCAGTGTCTGATTGGAAGTACAAGGTTATAGCTTAAATACTGTTTTTACATAAAAAAAATCATACATTATCAATATTTTTATCAGAAATGGGACATTTAATAGGGATCAGAGGGAGTATTATTTTGCATTATATTCGATCTTGCGAGTTTCAATTCCTGGGTCCGTCATTGACAGGTACAATATTTATCTACTCTACTGTCCCACAAGAATATTTACTCTTTTTTTAATCTATCTCACAAGAATGTGCACTTTTTATTTTAGGAATGTTTCTCTCTAATGAAGTGAGACACATTCTCCACTAATAATACTTTAATTATTTTTTCTTTCTTACCTCTCTCTTACTTTACTAATTAAAATCCGTGCATATTCATATAAACGGAGTGAGTAGTATTATCAATGAATAGTCACGACTCCATAGATTTATTATAAATGTTAATAATGTAAAGTAAATTACTAGTAATAAATAATTGACATATCAACTTCCATGGAACATTAGATGAAATGGAGTATTATAAGTACTAAATAGTGGATTAGTAGTTATAATTCGTGTAGTCCATAAATAAGACTATTTTTTATTGCTAGAGAAAGTAGTAATAAAGAATTTTCTTCTCTTCAACACAAACAGCATTTTTGTCCATGGCCAAAAGAGAGAAGCAATGTCAAGTGTCAGTAGCTCAACCTCCCAAAAACAGCAATATTACTTCAAAATCCACAAGAAGAAAATTGTGCAAAAACAAAGATTCTTGATTATAAAAAGAAATTCAACCCACAATCAATAGATTCTGTCAGTCATCCCTGAAAAAAATCTAGAATTCAGTGAACCTTGATAAATACCACACTTTTCCAGGAAACTTTAATTAGAACTTTCCTATCTAAATTCTGCTCTCACAATCAAACTAAAGCAACACCAAGTTCAATTCCCAGAAAAGAAATTGAAAAAGGGTTGATCATTACTACAAGTTGACAGCTTTGGTGAATTATCTGCACTAAAACTAGGGTTCTTGAATTCATTCTGATCATTATCATGACTTCTTGCCTGCAAGATTCCAGTGGGGTGGATTGGAAATAAATCCAGTGTCTCCTGATCATGGCTGCTGCAGCTAATATGCTCCATTGATTGGGAATCAGTGCTTGTTCTTGACCTCTTGAATCCACCTGATGCAGTGGGGAGTTGTACCATGGGATGCTGCTGGTAATACATTGCATCACTCTTTGGTGTAGGAAGGTAGCATGGGCTGCAAATCACTGCAAAATGTAGCAAATATGGATCATCAATCTTTAGTGAAAAAAAATGCAGAAATTTGAAGAGTCTTGTTTTGAAAGAAGTTGTTTTTGAGATACTACACATTCAAGCAAATGAATCCTTTTGAGGAATCAGTCTCATAAGGATTCAAAATCCCCATGAAACACACCCATTATTATCATGTGATTGAGATAGTAGATAAAATCCAATCTTTTTTTGGGTTGAATAAAAATCCATTCTTTAGCATGTGACTAAGATGGTAGATAAAAATCCAATCTTTTTTTTGGCTTCAATAAAAATCCATTCTTAGCATGAGACCAAGAAGGTAGATAAAAATCCAATCTTTTTTTCGGTTGAATAAAAATCCATTCTCTAGCATGTGATCATTAGCTTCTTTTATAATTTTATATAAAAATCCATTCTTTAATAGAATATGAAAGGACGTCACACATAGTAGAGTAGTGGTGTGAAAAATGAATCAAGAAAGGCACTAAAAGTAAGGCAAAATGTGATACAAACATACCATTCTGGTAAGGAGGAGGGAAAAGAGGAGTAGGCGAATGGAGAAAGCGATTGTAGAAAGCGAAAGTCTCCTGCTTCTGCTTCTGCCTCTGCCTGGCTTTATGGTTCTGGAACCAGTAAAAGACGTTTTTGCCCTCGATGTAGCCATAATCTCTGAGCCTTGCAGTGATCTGTTGGATCTGCTCTGCCGTTGGGGTTCTCAACCCTTGCTTGTACAAGCCCTCTAGCATGTTTATCTGCTCCTTCGTTGGATTCCATCTCGACCCTCCATTCCCCACATTCTGATCTTCCCTTTCCCCCTCCATTTTTGTGATTTGATTACTACGTAATGTGCTGAATTTATAGGGATGGGAAAGGGGCAAAGTAGACCACTAGCCCTAGAAATCAACCAATCATATGGAAAAAAGAGTCAAACAAGGGGAAAAATACACAAGATAATTTGCATTGCATGCGTATGGTTTTTGGTGCAGAAACATCTCTGAAAACATGGAGGGTAGCGGCTGGGGCATGCATGGAATTACTAAAATGCCCCTAGAGGAGTGGGTGGATTGGGATTGGGAGTAGGGGTAGATTGGGGAGAATTGAGTAAGGAGTATAGGGCCTAGTCTTTGGGAATTGCAGAAGGCTAGATAGAGTGAAGAGAGAGGGAAAGGGAGATTGGTGGGATGATGAGAGTTTGAGTTGATTCAGAGGTGAGAAATTGAGACGACTCCTTTACTCGTTGGTGGAGTGAAAAAAAGGTGAGACATAGATGTGTAGATTTATTGCAAAAGGTTTGCTTTGAAATATGAGACTTGATTTTGCTTCTATCTATAGAGCTCTACTACTGCCTATCGTTAAAAACAAAAGGAAAGATTTACGCAACTCCTTATTTTTAAAAGATTTGATTGGATATAGATGGAATAGTTCTCTTTTAAGTATTTGTTGTTGTTAATCATCTATCTATCTATCAATATATAAAGGGAGATTTTGGGATGCCATGTGGCACAGTTTTGACGGGAAAATTGTTCATTGGTTGAAATATATCCATGAAATAAATAATTAATTGTAAAAAGAAAAATAAACTATTAGTCAATATGGCTATCCTAAGACGATAGCGTTTCACATAAGTTTAAACCTTTATAAAATTAACATTTACAAGTTCCATGAATTACACATAAAACAACAAAAGAGAATTAACTCAGAAACCAAATCAATACTTGAATCAACCAAGAAATCTGTCGTAGTACACCACCACTGAAGCCAGCAGAGCAGGTGCAGGTGGGAGGAACGGCGGCTAAGCTGTGCGGAAGGAACTGGCGAGGCAGGAGGCACATCGACGAGGCTGTGAGGAAGGAGCGCCGGCGAGAGCCGCCAGGCAATGCCATGGCCGGATAAGAATAGAGCTAAGAGAAAGGGGGAGATGGATGAATTGGGAGTTCAACCACGGCGAACAGCTCGCGACGATCCGACGTCAGTAGCGGTGGTGGATCGGTGACAAGAGGGAGGTGACGACGGCTCTTATTGTCGGCGAACTGAACGGGCGATGACTATGAGTTAGAGGGTGTGATGTTTAGAGGGTCTTCGATTTAGGGAGAGAAGAAAGCATGGGAGAGAGATGCTGAAGAAAGAGAAGATCGGCAGACGGGGGAGAAGCTGAACCGCTGAGTACAGATCGTAGGCGGAGAGATCTGTATGTTCTGATTTGGGGGACTGTGGAGGATCGATAGAGGGGAAGAGGCGTATGTATTTGTATGTATATTATGTTTAGTTTGTAGGATGGATATTGGGGGATTTAATAGTTTAAGTTTTGTAGATTTAAATTTAAGCTTTTAAGTAATATATCACCTATCTATATTAATTGGATATGTGTAATTTAAATAGACAAATAAAAAAAGACTTAAAACATTATTGATTGCTTTCTGCAGCTTTATTTTTACTTGTTCCGCGTTCTTCTAATTTGTTGATAAATTACACGAATTAAAAACTTAAATTATACTCCCACATTTTATATTTAAAAATATTATTATGAGATTTTAAATTTTAATAAAATTTCATCCGATTGGTTCACAATAAGATGAAAAAGACACTAACGTACGAGTTACGACATTAATTTATAAATTCAAATCATCATCCAAATAGAAAATTTGATAAATTGAATAATGTTTTTTATCTTGAAAAATACATTACAAAAATCCGCAGTATCTTTGCATTCGGTAAAATCTTTCAAAAAATAAGTATTTAGTGACAAATTAAAAAAAATATTGGAAGAGTAAAAGATTAACATGTTGAGACCATATAAAACTGGAGTATCATTTTTCTTCTTAAAGGTGGAGCCCGCGCACGCCTCTATTTTCTTTTTCTTTTTTTTTATAAATTGTACACATGTCCGATTAATATCCCTTCTAACTTTCAATTATATGAATAAAACTGAGTGGTCATAATAGACATTTGTTATTACATATTTTTCAAATTAGAATGATTTTCAATTTTGGCAATTTACTTTAAACTGATATTTGGATTTTATGAAACCAGTATAAATGTACTCCACTTTATTGCGTATCATTATAATTGAGCGTTTATTTTTTTTGTGTTTTTGCAATAGTGATATTACTGAAAAAAATATTAAAAATTACTCTCTTTGTCCCGCTTAAGATGACACATTTTCCTTTTTAGTTTCTCCCAACTAAGAAGATGACACATTTCCTTTTTTTTGAAACTTTTTCTCTCCAATTAATACACTCAACCACTTTTTCCCACTCCTATTAAATTATTCATCTTTCTTTCTCTCTCTATTTTAATATTTACACCCACCTTTTCTCACTCCAATTTAACACTTTAACAAATAACTCCTAAAATCTCGTACCGACAAGAAATGTGTCATCATAGTCAGGACGGAAGGAGTACTATTATTTATTGTATTTGGACCGTCTCCCATAGTTGATAAATTATTACTACGCAATAGTTTCACACTGTAGCTCTTTTCGTGCAGAAAGCCTATTACTACAATTTAAATTCAAACTATAAAAATAAGAACAAAAACTTTTAGGGCGTGTTCACTATAAGAGATTCTCATTTCTAACATTTGGAAGAATTAAATTTTCCAAGAATTGAACCATAATTAGCCACATATATAATTCTTTTCCCCATTGTTTAGTATCCTAGAATTGGCCAAGAATTGACCCAAATATTACCCAAAATAAAGACTTTGAACCAATAGAATTATGGATTGACAAATTTATCCCTTCAAGTGGAAAGGTGGAAATGTGGAAAAGTAGGGCAAATGTGTAAAACCAAGTCCATTTCTTGGTGCATTTTTCAATGTATAAACAAATCTTACCTAAAAGGCAAGATTTCAATTCTTCCTCAATTGGCATGAATAGTACGGACCCTACCTCAATTGTAAGGACCCCAACAATTAATTAGTGGAAGGTAAACACCATAATTCCCCCAATTGGATCAAGAATTGACCAATTCTTACATAGTGAACATGCCCTTATAGATTTGGAACAATACCAAAATATCATTCTAGAATATTGAAACATATCTTATAATAATATAATGCAATCTTTTTTAAGTTTGTTTGAATAATTATCTATTGATTAAAAAGACTAATTCAAACCTCTTCTCCAAAAGAATACCGTTAGCAGGAAAACTTTTTCAAAAAAGTGTGCAATTTGACTGATTTATATTACTCTCTCCGTCCCTTTTTAGTATCCTATTTAAGTTTGGCACAAGTTTTAAAAAATGTAAAGGAAATTTGGTGAAAAAATACAGTGTAATGTGGAACCTACTTTTGCGTATATTAGTTTAATAATAAAATGTGAGTGAATAAAAGTTAGTGGAATGTGAGTCCTATTACCATTTATGGAATAATGCTACCTGGACTCCTAAATTGAGACACCAAAAAATGGTAAACCGGGACTCCTACATGGGACGGATGAAGTACAAGATATTAGCCTGTGGTTATTGGAAAGCAGTGTTACAACAACTCACAAAAATAAAATTTATTTTTTACGTATTTGGTTAATAGATTCAAACGCGAATCAATCAGTAATTCTTGAGCATTTTGCCATGCATAATTTCATTCTTCAAAGTGCTAAAGAAGCTACAAAATATTGCAATGCCGATTTTCAGTCTTTAAGGTGCAGAAGAAGTTAAAAAATATTGTATTTCCTATTTTCAGTCTTGAGTATTGTTTTGTTTTAAGTTTTTGTTCCTATTTATGAACATCAATGTTTTATTGATCAAAATTAAACTATTTATTTATTCAAATTATATGATTTTTTCCTCATTGATCCTTAGTAGAACAGTTTCTTTGTTTGTATATATTATTCTAACTATGCCATAAGCTTTAATCTTTAGTCATATATCTCCTCTTAGTATGAACATCCTTAGGTGCAATAGCTACAAAATGCATACAACAGGTATCTCACATTTTTTATCAAATCTATAAAAAGTGGTGAAAATGTGTTGTGACATACCACTACTATGTTTAGGAACATCACCCTTATAAAACTGCAAAATATCCCATCCTCAAATTCAGAAATCAGCCAAAACAATCCTCAATTTTTACATGTAACTTCCAAGATTAGCTATATATGATGTATATGCTCTATAATTTACCTCTTCGGTCATGGACAGAAACATCTGACTTGAGGTCATCTGCTTACACAATTATTGTGCAATTTTAGATTGCCTACACAAAATATTGAGAAACATCAGCAAAAAATCTTGTGAGTAACCATGTTTCGTACATTAATAAGAATATACATAAGTGAGCGGATTAGAACTTATGGATGTACCTGCAATGTCCTAAAAAAGAGAGAGATTCAAGAAAAAAATTTATGCATTTAAATTTAAACAAATATTTTTCACCATGCTTTTTATAGTTTTAACCAAAAATATGAAATTGAGTTAAAAGAAAAAGAATAAACTAAAAAAAGATAGTGAAAATATTAAAATTAAATTAATAATAAATAAATAAAATTTAATTTTTGAAAATAATATAATAATATATTATATTACTATAAAATTATTTGAAGATTAATATTTCTAGTATTTTATATTTTCCACTTTACTTCATACTTAACGTTTTTTTTATAAAACAATTCTTGCAAACTTATTTTTTCATAAACTAACTTAAATTGTCCTTTTATTCCAAAAACAAATTTATATATTTTTTAATTTGGATCTTGTATGTACATTGTATTTTATTTCATTTTCTTCAACTATTTTAATATAACACACGGAGAAATATGCAAAGAAAAATCAATATATGGTCATTTGGTCCTATTGTTAAAATTACATGAGTGAAGATTTAATCATCTAATACGGAGTATATATTTTTGAATCATACTTTCAGCTAAAATGCAAAAAGAAAATAATTATATATATATTTTTAAATGTTTTATTTTCAGAAATTTAAACAAATATTTTACATCATGATTTTTTTTATAGTTTTAACAAGAAATATGGAAACAAGTTTAAAGAAGTACAAAAGAATAAAATAAAAAAAAAGTGAAAATACTGATAATTAAATTAAACTTTATTAAATCAAATTTGAAATTACAAAATTATTTGTAGATTAATTTTGCTAGTACATTATATTTTTCCCTTCCGTTCAACTCCTTAACGTTTTTTGTCCACAAAACAATCTAGAGGAGTTCTATACACTTATTTTTTCATAAATTATTTAAATTATCTTTTTATTCTAAAAACTAATTAATTTATATCATTTTTAATTTGGATCTCTCATGTATTGTATTTTATTTCATTTCTTTCAACTCTTGGAATATAATTAGAAGCTTGTGATTTCAAACATTCTATTTATAGAATATCTTATGGAGAAATATGCAAAGAAAGGTCAATACATGGTCATTTAATGCTATTGTCGAAATTACATGAATCAAGACGTAATAATCTAATACTATATGTTTTGAAAATATTAATTAATAATACACTTGAAGAATGTGTCACATTCATACGTGGACGTCGAGTGCGACGACCTTCTATCATCAAATTACCTCTTATATTGTCATTTGATGCACTATAAAATATAACAAAATATTAAATTTTATAATCCGAGTCTAAAATTTATAAGGGTTTATCTTCAATATAATGTATCAATTTATCTTTAGTTATACATATAAAAAATATGTCACATGTTGGGTGCCACTGCCACATGTTGCAATCATGGGACCATCCCGATTATGATATTTTTTACATAGATAAGCAAGCCATGATTAATTGTTCACAAATAGAGCTCTTCAAACCTACGATTGATTAAAGCTACAAACATAGCTCTTCAAGAACTTGTGAGGAAAAAAAGTTATTCCAAATCAATCTTAATCAACATAAATCATCGGTGGAATTGAATTTGGGATATCATCATATCACAACTTCACAAGTAGGTAACAAATTGAATAGCTAAAAAAAAATTCACAATAAGAAAAAAGAGAGAGAGAGAAAGATTGATTAAAAATAAGCACCTATCGAATGGAAATTTTGGTAGTGAACTTTTGATTTACTTATTCATGAGATTATAGGAAGAATATGCAGTCGACGTCTAGAAGAGATTGACACAAGGGCATGAAGTAGATTTTATTTTTTCTTTTCTTTGTAAACAAATTGAGGCAGATTTGTATCTGACCAAATGCGTGAGATACATATTGGTGTGATATTAGGAAAAATCTGCAGGCTCGAATGGGTTAATAGCATTTGAACCATATTAATTACGGTGACAATAATTCATATTCCAATGAGTTTTAATTGAATTAACTGGAAAAAAAATCCTATAAAGAGATACATAACATGTCAAATCTTCTTAAATTCTTAGGCCGAATATTTCAGTATTTAGAGAAATAGAGAATTAAACATAAAACATAGTTTTACCATTTTACACAGAAAATCATATACACATGCGCACACTTAAGATTATAATTCCTTCAAAACTAAATAATGATATAAGATTATAAACTAATTATGCAAGACCATTCCTAATTTCTTAGTATATACGAACATTTTAATTCTGACATTCTCCTTCTGATTGTTAATTGATTCCCACAAATTAGATAGGTTTTAGTTTATTTATTTAGAGGGAAAATCAGTGCGAAAATGAAATGCTAATAATTCAAAATTTATTTTCAAGTCACTCGCGCCAACGCGCCAAAAATTTGAAATATCAGAATCCAATCATCCTCTAATCTCCACCGTCAGTTTCTATGTAATATCTGAACGGCTAATAATTCCGATCCGCTCCAACTAAATCCCACCAATCAAATTCCGCCCCTCTTTTCCTATAAAAGAAAACCCTACTCTCCAACATCATTCATCGCCTCAACCAAATTTCATTCAATTAAATTTCAATTCCAATCCAAACTCTCTCTCTCTGAAAATGGCGCCGAAGGCCGAGAAGAAGCCCGCGGAGAAGAAGCCAGCCGCCGAGAAGGCACCCGCGGCCGAGAAGGCTCCGGCGGAGAAGAAGCCGAAGGCCGGGAAGAAGCTGCCGAAGGACGGCGGCGCCGCGTCCGCCGACAAGAAGAAGAAGAGAAACAAGAAGAACGTGGAGACGTACAAGATCTACATCTTCAAGGTGCTGAAGCAGGTCCACCCGGACATCGGCATCTCCAGCAAGGCGATGGGGATCATGAACAGCTTCATCAACGACATCTTCGAGAAGCTGGCGCAGGAGTCGTCGCGGCTCGCGCGCTACAACAAGAAGCCCACCATCACCTCGCGCGAGATCCAGACCGCCGTGAGGCTGGTGCTGCCCGGTGAATTGGCGAAGCACGCTGTCTCTGAAGGGACCAAGGCTGTTACCAAATTCACTAGCTCTTAAATTCTCTGCTTTTGCTGTCCCTAAATACTTTTAATTTGATGGTTGATATTTGATTAAGGGCATTTTTAGATCCAAAGTTTACATCTGTTCTCAATTTTTTTGGTAATTTTGTGCTAGAAATGTATGAATCAGCAGATCAGTTTGGTGTTATGGCGAAATGTTTATGTTAATTAGATTTTGAAAACATTTTGGAAGAGCAATTTGTACTTACGTTTTCATTTAGGCCATCCACAATAGGAATAGCTCAGCAATAGCCCATCCATAGCCTAGCCACTGCCACATCATCAGCACTAAAAATCTTCCTGCC
The DNA here is from genome assembly GCF_004379255.2 of Salvia splendens. NCBI lineage: Eukaryota > Viridiplantae > Streptophyta > Magnoliopsida > Lamiales > Lamiaceae > Salvia > Salvia splendens. Next base: position 20,279,999 of record NC_056049.1, read on the forward strand.
ATATCATAAATAGTCCAGCTATATATGGAATTTAATTTACGAGACATATACGAGAAACATTAATAATACTATCCACATCACTATTAACAAATATATACAAAATGAAATAATTAACAATCACACAATATGCGAAATTAAATTTACGAGACATATACGGGAAAATGACGAACAAAGCGCGTATATAGTGTTTCGAAAAAAAATAATTTATTTTTTCGCGCTAGGCGGTGCGCTGGGCGATCTGGGCGCTGCAATAGCGCCGAACGGACCGCCCAGCGCCACGCGACCGCCCAGCGCTGCGCGATTTCTCTCTCCAATCGCCTGCTGGGCGGTCGCTGGGCGCCTATTGTGGATGGCCTTAGGCTTTTGGCTGCAAATTACAAATTTCTCGATATTTAGCGTTAATTTTTTTGATATTAAATTAATAGGCTGTTTATGAAATTCATTTCACTGTATACTTAAAGTAAATCTTCCCCCAACAAACAAATAGATCCATATTTATATCATATATACGAAGGAGGAAATTACAAATCAACTCCTATAACAAGGAGGAAACACAAATTACGCCACCCAGGGTTCGAACTCATTACGCCACCCAGGGTTCGAACTCGAGACCTCCAGGATGGACGCGGTATCCAGCACCCTTTAAAAAAAAAAAAAAAAAAAAAACAAATAGATCCATATTTAATTGTCGAAATAAAAAGTAAAAGAGGCCATCTCAGACCAAATTTCATTATTTTGCTGAATTGCTGGTACAGAACATGATTTATTCATCAAGACAAGTTTTCCAATATTTTTAAATATGTACTGGACGTACATATGAACGAAATGTTTTCTTATTAAAATTACTTTTTTGTTTATATAAAATTGATTCGACTGTATTGAGCAAAAACTAATCCGAGCACAATTTCCGTGGCTAAATTTTATGTTTGTAAAGTTGGTTCATATTACTATGCCTCAATTTGGTGATATCCATACCACCCAACCACACTATTATATATTTATTTTTAGATTATTTTTATATAATAATATTATTACATGAATATTTATTATTGCATAATAAAATTTATAAAAAACACAATACATGACAAACTAAAAATTATAAAGACAAACTTAAAAACATAAATAACAATAATTGAAATACGAAATTGAAAATACATAATTGATACTCATACATAAGATGAAAACTAGATATGTTGTTCTCATCATTATCCATGATGAACAACAAAGAGGACTAAAAAAATATGAAATCATACCAAAGAAGAATGATTATAGGAGGAGAAAAGATAAGATTTTTTTGTGTGCAAAACTATAACAAATGTGATCTCTGTTTCTAGAGGATGAAAAATTATAAATTGTAGTATAATTTTTATATTTTTTTAACATAATATATAAAAGATATATAAATTTTTAAAAAAATATCAACCAATGAGATTATGCCATGTGGCACAATCTCATTGGCTCATGGCATAATCTCATTGGCTGAATCATGAATGCATTTGGGAGACCATTCGGTCGCTGGTTGCCAACCAGCCGATCATGGTTGAAGAGAGAGACACACCACCCATTTGAATTTTTTTTTAATTGCAAAATGAGGTGGAGGCCGACCATCCCACCAATAAACATGGTCTAAGTTATTCAAGAGTTAATCTTGTAACTAAAGGAACATATATCTGTGTTTATTTTCGTATTAACTAAAAATAATTGGTCGCTGAGAATCTAGTTTGTACACCATATCAATTAGATATGACTTTAATTATATGGTACATTATCTACCAGACATTTTAAACAACGGTTAACGATGAACAACAACCTTATTGGTAATATGTTTCCCCTCTAACCCATAGGTTAGAAGTTTGGTTCACTGGTGAGTAGATGAAGAACCATTATTTCTCTTAATTTAAGAAAGTATTTATCTACAATAACGATTGGTTACGTTATATAGTTTATAGCATGAGTTTTCATTTTCATAGGCAATATCTTCAATTTGTTTTAGTTTAATTTTAGCACGGACTAAGAAAATTTTCGATTTATAGCTTAAACTTTGGTCTATAATATTTTTATGTACCACTCAAATCATGGTTGAGTATCGATGATGAATTTTACTATAGAACCGGAAATGACTATTGTCACAACCCAGCCAAATTTTCCTCAATATTTAAACAAAGTTATCGAGTACAAATCTTCATACTGACACAATCAACCAACGTTCATATATGCATCAGTGGAATGAATCTTGTTATAAAATACTGCAAGTTATAATTAAACAAAATACCAGTATAAAGTATAAACTTCAATAAAAAATTTTCTGTGTTGTAAAACAGATTAATGTACATTAGGAAAATACATAGAATATATATTTTTCAATTTTCTTGAAAACTTACCAATTCAACGCTACTCAACACGTAAAAAGCGTTATGCTAATATTTAGTAAAATGGTAGGTAATCTACTTTTTGTCAACTAATAAATAATAATCAGAAACGTGGACTCCTGTGAGTCCTGATAATGAAGTTAAATCTGACATAGGAACTAATCCCCCATTTAGGTATGAAGGCAAAATTTGAGATTTTAAGGTGGACTATTCAAATATTAATGTTGGCGCCCATATATTGTTTGAAAAAAAATACTACTAATATATTGTGTACATACTAATTTGTTGAATATAAAATTACATTAGTATATCCCATATCTCATAAACAAGCTGTGCCCCAAAACTCTTTAATACAAAATCTCGAAATTTGATTAATATTTTCAAAATCACTTATACACCCAAGACCACCCCATTATTTTATTTATGAGATATTGACATTTAATATTATGAAACTTTAAAGAAGTTGGGTTTATTATTTCCCACAAATGAAAAATTCCAGCAAATAATATCATGATACAATTTTTTTTTCGTAATTTCTCGACAACAACTTCGAGAGCTTCAAGTTTTTCAATATTTGAGAATAGTATTTGTTGAAGTACACCCTCCAAATCTGTTCTTCAATTCATTAATATAACCCGATTTTTTTCATTGATGGGAATAATAAATTCAGGATAAAGTTTGTGATATTATTTATCAATTCTATATTGGTAGAAAAAAACTAACTTGTTAAAAGTTTAATGATATTAATGATATTAGGTCTCAATATTTATTTATTTATATTATGTATTTATAATTATGAGTGTAGCCTGTTAGATATGTGAAGGATTACATCAGCCCTTCAATTTACAAGAAAAATATTCTCTTTGTTTGATGTCATTTAATTTTGTAGATATGATTGGCATATTGGGAAACATAAGTAATTAATGAGAGATGGGTCAGGCTATAAATTTGATGGGATTTTATGTTGAAATGCCGGCAACTTAAGTCCAACCGTAATACTGCCACTTATTCGTCCATTAACCGTTTTTTAAATTACTATTTATGGGCCTACTTTTTTTACTTCATTTCTTAACTAAGGGACGGAACCTACAACCCTCCGTCCCTTAAATTACTATTCATTCAATTTCATTTTTATTTTTATTTCCAACCAAATTCAATTAAAAAAAACACACTTCATTAAAAATAAAATAAAATTACAACATAAAATAAAAATACAACTTAAAATTCAAAAAAATAAAAAAAACACTTAATTAAAATCCTAAAAATAAAAATGACATAATTTAAAATCCAATTTTAAAGAAAAAAAAAACTACTCCACCGGCGAATCATCTCCCGAAGGCAGTAGAGGTGCACTGAAGCCGTGAGGAGGAGGAATGCCAAGTTGTGCTGCCATAAACGCAATTCCGTTAAGATAGGCTTGGTATTGGGGAGACGTCATGCGGGAAGTGTCCGCCATTGTGGCGGTCATGTACATGGACATAAGGGAGTTCGAGGGTCCCCCCGAGCCCGAGCCTGCCTGGCTTGATTCAGCTCGGTCCCTCCTCCTTCTAGCCGCCTTCGCCGCATTTCTCCCTTGCGGCCGACGACGCCCACGGGAGGACCCCCTGGCATCGTCTGCTGGGGCCTCAAACTCCTGCGAGGCAAACTCTTGTGGGGCGCTGCCCGAACCGCCCTCACTAGACGAGTATTGGCCACCCGCCGTGTGCTTCGTGCGCTTCGAGGTCGAGCCCGAGCTGGACCGGACACCGCCGCCCCACCTTTCCTCGTCTTTGACGACCTCCCAAACATCGACATATTTGAATTGTTTGCCGGTGTCGTCGAAGTAGACTTGCAAAGCATACCTCAGAATGTCGGCTCCCGTAGCTCCGCTTTGGTAATGATCCGCTTCATTCTTGTGGATGGCGCAAAATCTTTTGACCTCTCTGTCGACTCGGTCAAAGTGAGCGCGGAGCATCTTATATGTGCAACGGCGGGACCCCTTCGGCTTAATCTCGTGGTAGGCCTCGGTGATCTTTTCCTAGAAGCACTTCTGGGGTTGTTGATTCCCGACGATGGGATCGTACGAGACGCTGATCCAGGCGTTGTACACCGCCAGCGTTTCTTTGAGGCCGTACGGATGCCGGCCTAGATCCTCCTTCTCCTCGTCCGCCTCCGCCCTGGAGCTTCCACCGACTCGGCCTCCTCCACCGCCTCGGCCTTCTTCCGGAGTGGGATCAACGAAATAATCCTCCCGAAACTGGGATAATCCCTGCAAATACCTCGGGGCGGAGGGACGAGCGTATGCATCCACATCAAAATGGGGTGGTTGGTACCCCTCGGCGTCGACGAACCCTAGGTGCCCGGCGTCGACGAACCGGAACCACCACCAAGGACATTGTACATGCTCCCCAGTCGCCGAACGCGTTGAACTCGAACTCGCTGGAGCCGCCACCGCCAGAGTTTCCGTCGCCGGACATTTTGTGATGAGAGGTTAGATGAAAATCGGAGAGGAAATGGAGATAATTTGGGAAGAATAGATGTGTATTTGTGTGTGAAATGAGGATGAATTAGGAGTATTGAAAAAACGGTAATATTACCGTTTTTCATTTTTTAATTTTTTTATTTAATTCATTTTAAAAAAAAAATGATTTATTGCGTCAGCATGTCGATGTCTACTCGCGGGCTGGCGAGTGGGTGTCACGAATGGAGCCGGAGCGCGCCATATCGCCTGGCGAGACGTCTCGCCATTCGTCATGGCGGGACGGAACGTGGAACGGGCTGGGGACGAGACGGAGCGCTGCAACTCGTCACGCCGCCCTCTCATCCCTTCGTGACGGAATACGGGCCACCCGCGTGACGCGTTGCGGGTGGCTTAAGAGTATCCCCTATAGTATAGCCGCGGCTATAGCCTCGGAGGGGGCGATCTCGGGGCGGCTTATAGTGGGAGCGACGTCCGCCCGGAAGTGGACGAAAAAAAGGGGGCAGAAAGACGAGCGGCGTTTTTTGTGCGAGGACGCGCCGGTCGCCCCTTGCGGCGCCTATAGGCGTGTCGGCCTATAGTGCGCCGGCGATCGGCTCGCCGGTCGCCCCCTTCGATTTTTTTTTTCAAAAATTAACCCTATAAATACCAATTCTCCACCATCCATTTACACCATTTTCACACACTCTCAATTCATTCACTATCTACACTTTGACTCTATAAAAATACACGGTGGAGACGGCGAATCACCCGGCTCGCATGAATCGGGATATGGCGGCAATCCTTCCCAGCGTCGGGATATGGCGGCTATCCTTCTCAGCAGTCGGGATATGGTGGATATTCTTCTCAGCCGTCGGGATATGGTGGCTCTTCGTCCTAGCCATGGAGTTGTAGTCAATCTCCCCGCCGTGGGCATCGAGTCCAACTCTTCCTCCATCTCAGCCGTGGAGGTCTTCTCCCACGCCCCAACCTTTGCAGACGAATCTGAGCCGCTCGGCGTTTGGAGATTACAGACCCAATCTCAACGCCCTTAACCATCTGCGTCCGGAGACCCATTTCCAATCCAGCCACTCTCCTTTCACTGAAGCATATCAAGACGCACTAGATACGATGATGGGTCTGCTCAGTTCCGGCGTACCTGATACGCCCGTTGCGACGAGACTTGGGGGGTCCGAAGGGGCTGGCTCGGGTAGTGGCGGTGGCGGCGGTGGAAGAGGTGGCGGTAGCGGCTCGGGCAGTGGCAGCGGCGCCGGCGGATCGGGCAGCGGCGTCGGTTCCGGTGGTGGCGGTTCGGGCAGCGGCTTAGTGGAAGCAGGAATAAAACAGGGTGTCCACTACACCAAAGCGGAGTCCATTGTTGTGGCGAAGCCGTGGGATGCCGTCACATCCGACCCCATAGTGGGCACCGATGGGAGCTTTTGGAAGCGCGTCCTGTTGGCGTACAACGAGTTCAAACCTCGCGCCGCCAGATCGCGTGACGCAGAACAGCTCCGCAAAAAGTGGTCTAGGATTCCAAGCGGTTCGCGGGCATATACCAGAACAATCTGCTCTATGCTGAGAGTGGCCGAAGCGAAGCTGACGTGAAGGCACTGTCGATGGGTCAATACAACACGGAGGGTTGGCCAAGTTCACAATGTGGGAGGAGTATCTAGTTCTCGCGGACTGTCTGAAATTCAAGGCCATCTGTGTGCAAGATCAGGCCGGAGCGCCCGGGCCGAAGCGTACAAGACACAACATTGTCGGGGACTACAGCAGCGGCTCGCATTCATTCGACCTGAACGACGAGCAAGCCGAAGAGCCCTCCGCTACACACTCTAGGCGCACACGCCCTCCGGGACAACATGCCTCTATTCGACGTGCTAGAGAAGCTGGAATTTCCTCCCGCCGATCGTCGGCAGCGTCTGGATTGCGCACCCCGCAGCCCGCGCCTATACCGCAGCAAAGGGTCCCTATTGCCAGCGAGGTCTTGAGGGATAACCTATATGTGCAGCTGATGCAACAAATGCATGAAGTCTGCAGCAAATAAGAGGCCGCAACCGACTCGTTCATCAAGGATATATACTCCGACCTCATACGTCGGATCCAACGCTGTCTACGCTTGGCTGATGAGGGTCCTGGGGCAGCGGCGGTTGGGGCAACGAGGGAGACGGAGAAGAAGAGGAGGAATCGGACTCCGCCACCGATTAGACGGTGGCGGCGTTTTTATTTGTATTTTGTTTTAAATGTTCGTTGTATAATTTTACCTTTGCCAATACAACGAATATTCGGTCCCAATTACCTCGTTTTATAATTATTTAAATTCCGATGATTTTAAAACTAAAGGACAAAAAATTAAAATAAAAATTGGTTATAAAATTTTGGGATTATTGGAAGTGTCCTCCTATAGTGATGGAAACCTTTTTTTGGGCGCGGACAAAAAAAATTGAGGCTGTAGACAAAAAGAGGTGAGGCTATTGGGGACGTCCTCCTGGATACTCTAAATACTTACCACAATAGCAGAAGCCCATTTTTTTATGCCAATTGCTAAAGTAACATAAACACCAATTCAGCTAAGTTAGAGCTATCATAGAACATGCAATTCCATAAATTGCACTAACGAGTAGCTGAATTTATAAAAAAAAAACATTGGAGAATTTACTAATTAAGTTGATTTGAATTCATGTATTGGTATATTTACATAACAATATAATCATTATTTAAGATAAAAGTTATTTTTATATATTCTTACAAAACTGTTTTCAAAGCTGGAAATTTTGGTCAAATTGTTTGAACGGTGAAAGACCAAAATGGGGAATTCTTAGCCATTAATTTTAAATTTTGGTAACTACGATTAAATAGTTCAGCTAAACAAAATAAAACGCCATTTGTAACAATTTAATAATCGAATCGAATTCCCTGCTGCAAACTATACTATTTGAATTTAATATTTCAATAAATCAGAGGAAATAGGTAAACGAATCAGATAAATTTGTTGATACTTATAAAAAAATGCAGCTGCGCACGCAATCAATTATCAATATTATATAGGAGTAGTATATAATTTATTATGAAATCCGGAAATTTAGATACAGATTTCATCTGAATCAGTAGCCGTCGTGGTATGAAATGAAACAATTCACAAACAAAACTCGTGTAAAATTAGATACAGATTTTCATTCAGAGAAAGCAATTCCTCTTGGCAGAGTTGTTTACCTGCACAATTTGGAAAAGCGATTCCACCTCTTCTCTGTCAACCACATCGAAGAACTCTAACTCGCAGAGCCTCCTCTTGCATGCGGCGGAGCTCCGCCTCTTCTTCGGCGCCGGCGGGCAGCGGAGCACGGCGGGGATCATGTGCCGCGGAGATCTCGGCGTCTGGCAATCTTCGTCTTCGCTCCTGCTAATTTCTTCACGATACGGATCATCATCTCTGGCGATCGAATTGCTTATCTTGAGAATTGGCAGCCTCAATTCCAGATCCGCAGACATGATTGATTCGTGAGTGTGTGTGTGAAATGGAGGGGCAGAAAGAGGCGTAATATTTACATGGATATTTATTTTGTTTAATCTGATCAGCCTTTTATAACACGTCTACTTCAATACTCACCATTTTAGGCATCTTTGTTTATTATATATTTCCTTTTTGTGAAAATAAATTTCGTGTGGAATATTTTTTTTCTATTTTTTTGGATATTTTGTAAATAATTTATGACAAGTAAATTTCACTCCACTTTTTTCAGGTAGAAGGAAGATGACCTTTTGTCCTATTTATCTCTTGATAAGTAAATTTTACTTTTTTGAACTAATTTTTGATAAATTGTTTTATGTATTTTGCTACTGAAATGAGGTTTCGTTTTTATAGGTATTTTAATTTTAATTTGATTTTATTCACGAAGTAAAAAAAATATTAATTCACATTTATTTGATGTACTTATATATTTTGTGGAACAACTTTTCAGCTACTAATTTACCGTCAATTAATCAAGGTTCATTTTCTTAATTATACAATTAATGTAATTTTAACCAGTTTTCAAGTATCCCATCTCAATATTCTTAAATAAAGAGCTTGTTTAAAAATAAAAATAAAAATAAAAATAAACAATTTCACACGGCATGTCTCGTTTTATCTTAAGCATTAGAGGGTAAGAAAAGACCAATTGAATCAGACGTGATCAAGTCTTCGGCTATCAAGAATATAGCTAAGTTCTATTAATTTTTTGTGGCGTGATTTTAGCATTTAATTCAGAAGATTCAGATTTAAGTTATTGGCTAAGAGGGAATGCAAAATGCTCCAATTTCTTTCTTTCTTGAGAGTTGAGGGTCTGAAGCATTAATTTTAGAACTTAATATGAGTTCGTTTTATTTGGTTTTACAATTATTACAAAGTTACAATTGTGCTTACCATAAATTCATTGCAACGTATGGAAAAATACTTCTCATCCTATCCGTCCATGACATATTTAGATGCTTCTAGAAAAATAATGATAATATGAAATAATGTTTATTGACATTCCCTCATATCATATTGTTCGTATTAACTTTTATTTTTATCATTTATAGTAGTACTCCATGCTCTACCATTTTCTTTGAGAATAATATATAGGAGTATTTAATTTTAGTCATTACTAATAGACATTTTCTCACTCAGCCAGAATACTTTATTCAAATTCATCTCACTCATTTAGACTTATTTTTGGTGAACGAAGAAAACATAAAATACTAACTCAATTACTCAAAGCCTTTCACATTTACCTCAATTTATCCGTGTAAGAAAAATATCTTTATGGGATTATATAGGTAGGTAATCAGCATTTAATAATGCGAAACTAAAATTAAAATGCCTGGATCGCTAACCACGTGATAATAAAATTAGGTAACAAAAGATATTCTTAATAGTAACTAGGAGTATTATTATGATCAAATACATGCATAGTTTATTTATAGTAATAACACACAGTTATGTCATCATAAAATGCATAGTTTATTTATAGTAATAACACACAGTTATGTCATGATAAAATTGTTATGAGGATTGGGGCAAAACTGCACAATCAGTCAAGCTCGGTGTTAGCCGAGCTTAATCGTGCTCGGAGATTAGCCGAGCTTGCTGGTGCTCGGTATTAGCCGAACTTAGTCGAGTTCGGTGTTGGCCGTTGTTATTAACTGATGCATAGACAAACGTGAGCCGTCGGATGCGATTAGTTAGTTAGCTTAAATGACAGCCGTTGGATTTGTTTTGGTTGTTAGATTAGTGTTAGTCAAATAGAGTGAATAACCGAGCTGTGCAAGCGGAGTGAGAGAAAAAGATTTTTCATCCATCAGTTTGTAATCTTCCACAAAATTGAATACAAGATTTCCATTAATTCTCCGAGAGTTGTTCTTAGCTTTATTCATTTTCATATCGAGTGTTTGTTCTTCTTGTTCCGGAATCGATCTTGTTGTGATAGCAAGATTGAGTCGCGTATTTGATAACATTACAAATTGGCGCCGTCTGTGGGAAAACGAAGAAGGACGACGCATTCAACAATGTCTACCACGAAGTTCGACGTTGAGCGGTTCACCGGCGAAAATGATTTCGGCCTGTGGAGATTGAAAATGAAAGCTGTTCTTATGCAGCAAGGAGTCTGGGATTATGTCAAATCCAAGGCGGATGAGGAGGAGATTCAAGGAATGGATGCGGCGAAATCTCAAGAACTGGAATACAAGGCGTATAGCTCGATTGTCTTGTGCCTCAGCGATAGAGTCTTGAGGGAGGTTCAAAAGGAAGATGATGCCGCAGGAGTTTGGGAGAAGTTAGAGAAAATCTATATGGAGAAGTCGATCTCAAATAGATTGCATCTCAAACAAAGGTTATTCAATTTCAAGTTTTCTGACTCCAAGAACTTAGCAGATCAATTAGAAGATTTTCGCAAGTGCATAGATGATCTTGAGAGTGTGGATGATGCCATGAAAGATGAGGATAAAGCTTTGATGTTATTGAATGCTCTGCCTCAGAGTTTTGAGCAATTCAAAGACTCAATACTTCTTGGAAGGGATTCGAAGGTGACTTTAGAGGAGGTATATTCTGCATTAAAGCTGAAGGGAATGCAGAAATCTGTCAGCAAGCAAATCGATCAAGCTGCTGAAAGCCTTAATGTGAAGACTGCATCAAAGAAACAATTCAAATTCAAGAAACCCTCATCTGATAAATGGAGACCACGGGGTGCGAAGGAAGGTGATCAGAAGGAGTCAAGAAGTTGTTTTTGGTGTAAGAAACCAGGACACATCAAGCAAAATTGCTTTGCTTGGAAGAAAAGACAAGCTGAAAATCACAAAGAAGATGGTACAGCAGCTATCACTGAGGAAATTGAAGAGGCAAGAGCTCTCAATGTGGTGGAGGATAGTCCATTATCAAGGCTGTGGATCATGGATTCAGGTTGCAGTTTCCATATGTCCTCCAACCTTGACTGGTTCCAAGATTTAAAGGAATCTGAAGGCTCGGTGTTGCTAGGAGATGATCATGTGTGTGATGTAAGGGGTGTTGGGAACATATGCTTGAGGATGGAAGATGGATCACTGCGAAAGCTTACTGATGTAAGGTACATCCCATCCATCAAGAGAAATTTGATCTCATTGGGACTTCTTGAGAAGACAGGTTATATATTGACCCTTTATGGTGGAGAAATGCTTGTTACAAAGGATGGCCAGATGATTATGAGAGCTATCAGAAGTAATGTACTCTATTATCTACAAGCTGAGCCTATTGATGGTTCTGCAAATTCAACTCAACAAACCATCAATTGGCATACAAGGCTCGGGCATGTAGGAGTTGCTGGGATGATGCAGTTGGTGAAACAAGGCATAATTCAGATGTCTGAGTCTGATGTACAAAGACACATTGGATCTTGTGAGGAGTGCATACTTGGTAAGAGCAAAAAACTGCCATATGGAGTGGGCAAGCACACATCGAAAGAGCCTCTCCAATATGTTCACAGTGACATATGGGGACCTGCACCAGTGAATAGCCTTGGAGGAGGCAGGTATTTCTTATCCTTTGTTGATGATTTTTCAAGGAAGGTTTGGATAGTAATAATGAAAGACAAGTCAGAAACATTCCAGAGGTTTCAAGAATGGTGTGTAGGTGTTGAGTTGGAGAAAGGAAAGCCATTGAGGTGTCTTAGGACTGACAACGGGCTTGAGTTCTTGTCCCATGAATTTGATGGATTCTGTAAAGATAAGGGGATAAAGAGGCACAGAACAGTCCCTCACAACCCACAACAAAATGGGGTTGCTGAGAGGATCAATAGAACCATTCTTGAAAGGGTGAGGTGCATGTTAATAGCGTCTGGAATGTCTAAACCATTTTGGGGTGAAGCAGCCTCTACTGCTGTTGTTTTGATCAATAAATGTCCTTCAGCTGCCATTGAAAATCAGACCCCAGACAGCAAATGGTATGGATCTTATGGGGATTATTCAAAACTGAGGCCATTTGGGTGTAGAGCTTATGCTCACATAAAGCAAGGTAAATTGGAACCTAGAGCTCTCAGGTGTGTAATGATTGGGTATCAGATGGGAGTCAGTGGGTACAGGCTGTGGTGCTGTGAGGAAGGAAACAAGAAAGTGGTGGTTAGCAGAGATGTGATCTTCAAAGAATCTGAAATGCCTTTCCTCAACAAGGATAATCAGAAAGTTCATTTTGAGGTGGAGAACCAGAGAGTAACTACAGATGTAACTCAGACTGATCTAAATGCTACATCTGATGTCAGTGGTGGTGGAGCTTCTGGAATGCAAGCTGAAATCAGAACACCAGAGAGAGTGATTGCTAGAAACAGAGCAAAGAGGAATATTAAGCTCCCTTCTAGATTTAATGATTATGACATGATGCACTATGCACTGGCAGTGGCTGAACAGATGGATTACCATGAACCTTCATCTTATAAAGAAGCAATCAGAAGCCCTGAAAAGGATCAGTGGTTGTTAGCTATGCAAGAGGAGATTGATAGCTTGTATAAAAACCACACATGGATCTTGGTACTGAGGCCTACTGATCAGAAAACAGTAGGGTGCAAATGGATTTACAAAAAGAAGGTTGAGGCCTTCAACAACAACCATATCAGGTTCAAAGCAAGGTTGGTGGCTAAGGGGTTCACACAGAGGGAGGGTGTGGATTACAATGAAATTTTCTCACATGTTGTCAAACACAGCTCCATCAGGCTATTACTTGCTATAGTTGCTCAAAGAGATTGGGAATTGCAACAACTTGATGTTAAAACTGTTTTTCTCCATGGTGAACTTGAAGAAAAAATATACATGGAGCAACCACCTGGTTTTGTGAAGCCAGGAGATGAAAAGAAAGTGTGTTTGCTAAAAAGAAGTCTCTATGGTCTCAAACAAAGCTCAAGGCAGTGGTACCTGAGGTTCAATGTGTTCATGCAGAAGATTGGGTTTGAAAAATCTTTGTATGATCACTGTGTGTTCATCAAGAGAAGAGGTGGAGTTGCTGTAGCATATCTACTGTTATATGTAGATGATATGCTGATCTCTGCAGAGCATAAGGAAGAGGTGGAGTTAGTGAAGGCTGATCTGAAATCTGAATTCGATATGAAAGATCTTGGTGATGCCAAGAAGATTCTTGGGATGGAAATTATCAGAGATAGAGATCACAAGCAGATATGGCTGACTCAAAGGGATTATATCAGTAGTGTGATCAAGAAATTCCAGATGGATCATAGCAAACCAGTGAGCATGCCCCTGAGTTCACAGTTCAAGCTCAGCAGCAATCAAAGCCCTAAAGATGATGAACAGAGAAGAGAAATGGATAAGGTCCCATATGCAAACATAGTGGGGAGTATCATGTACACCATGGTGTGTACAAGGCCAGATATCAGCCAGGCAATAAGTGTTGTGAGCAGGTACATGGCTGATCCGGGTATACAGCATTGGCAAGCTTTAAAATGGATATTAAGGTATCTCAATGGCACTCGGGATTATGGCATACTGTTTGATGGAAGTAAGAATTTTGATACACAGCCTCTATTGGGATATTGTGATTCTGATTTTGCAACTAACATTGACACAAGGAAGTCCCAATCCGGCTATGTTTTCTGCATGTATGGAGCTGCTGTAAGTTGGAGATCGAGTTTGCAATCTGTGGTGGCACTCTCAACAACTGAGGCAGAATATATTTCCATGGCTGAGGCTGTAAAGGAGAGCATGTGGCTGAAAGGAATCTGCTCGGATTTTGGAGTCGATCAAGAAGCTGTGACTGTATTATGTGATTCAAATAGTGCCATATGTCTATCAAAACATCAGACATTCCATGAGAGGAGCAAGCATGTGGATGTTAAGCTTCATTTTGTGAGGGATGAAGTTGAAATGGGCTCAGTAAAGATTGAGAAAGTAGCTACTGAGCACAATGCTGCTGATATGCTAACAAAGGTGTTACCCGGACTTAAGTTGAAGTATTGCATGGATTTGGTGAATCTGATTCAGCTGGAGTGATTGTGGAAGATGGATATGCTCTGTGGATTGTCCAGTTGTGTCCCAAGGTGGAGATTTGTTATGAGGATTGGGGCAAAACTGCACAATCAGTCAAGCTCGGTGTTAGCCGAGCTTAATCGTGCTCGGAGATTAGCCGAGCTTGCTGGTGCTCGGTATTAGCCGAACTTAGTCGAGTTCGGTGTTGGCCGTTGTTATTAACTGATGCATAGACAAACGTGAGCCGTCGGATGCGATTAGTTAGTTAGCTTAAATGACAGCCGTTGGATTTGTTTTGGTTGTTAGATTAGTGTTAGTCAAATAGAGTGAATAACCGAGCTGTGCAAGCGGAGTGAGAGAAAAAGATTTTTCATCCATCAGTTTGTAATCTTCCACAAAATTGAATACAAGATTTCCATTAATTCTCCGAGAGTTGTTCTTAGCTTTATTCATTTTCATATCGAGTGTTTGTTCTTCTTGTTCCAGAATCGATCTTGTTGTGATAGCAAGATTGAGTCGCGTATTTGATAACATTACATTTTAGGTTTTGAAGAAGGTTTTGGAGAATTGTATCATTTGATCTTATTCACTATAATGCAAATATACATGCCTTTTTATAGGCTCCCAAGGATAATAAAATTAAGGTAAGTCTCATGACCCTAAACCTAATTTCCTATACAAGGTAAATATCAATTGCTAATCTTCCTATTAATTTGTGATTGTAGGAAAATCAGCCTCTTGATTCTTCATGATCTTTTCCTTCCAACACTCCCCCTCAAGTTAAGTGATGGGATCACCAATGCTTAACTTGTTCAATACACCTCGAAACGAATTCGAGTATACTGTCTTTGTCAAGATGTCCGCCAGTTGATCCTCCGACTTGACATAGGGTAATTCCACTATCTTTGCATCAATTGTATCCTTTATGAGGTGTCGATCTACCTCCACATGCTTAGTTCGGTCATGTTGAACTAGATTTTCTGAGATACTAATGGCAGCCTTGTTATCACACAACAATCGACATGGTTGCGTGGATTTGAGTTCGAGTTCTGTCATTAGTTTTCTAAGCCATAGTACCTCTGTCAATCCACTCTTAATTCCTCGGAATTCTGCCTCGGCACTCGACAATGCTACCACCTTTTGCTTCTTACTTCTCCATGTCACCAAGTTACCTCCTACAAAGGTAAAGTATCATGCTGTTGACTTTCTGTCACTCGGATTTCCTGCCCAGTCTGCATCAGTATAGCCGTGTATCTCCAAATGCCCATGTTTCTTGAACAATACTCCATGACCCGGGGTACCTTTCAAGTATCGTACTATTCTCAACACTGCCTCCCAATGTTCTTCTTGCAGAGCATGCATGAACTGACTCACTACTCCAACAACATAAGCAAGATCTGGCCTGGTGTGGGACAAATAGATGAGTTTCCCAACCAACCGTTGATACCTCCTTCGGTCAGCGAGTTTGGCTCCTTCCTGAATTTGTAGTAAGTGATTCTGGACTATTGGAGTGTCCACTGGTTTGCAATCAATCATTCCTGTCTCTGTCAAGATATCAAGTACATATTTCCTCTGGTTGATAAAGATTCCTTGCTTTGATCTAAGTACTTCTATTCCCAAAAAATACTTTAGGTGGCCTAGGTCCTTCATCTCAAATTCCTTGGACATGTTATTCCTTAGCTGCTCTATCTCTTCCTCATCATCACCAGTGATAATCATATCATCAACGTAAATAATGAGACATGTAATCTTACCATTCTTCTTCTTGAGGAACAAGGGGTGATCTGAGTTGCTCTGGCAGTACTCATATTTCTTCATTACTTCCGTGAACCTTCCGAACCATGCTCTAGGAGATTGCTTAAGGCCATATAACGTCTTCTTGAGCTTGCACACGTGCCCATTTTGGAAGTTTCCCGTAAATCCAGGTGGGGGAACCATATAAACTGGTTTGGTCAATTCTCCATGTAGAAAGGCATTTGTCACATCGAACTGGTGTAGAGGCCAGTCCCGGTTAGCTGCTATTGAAAACAACACCCTCATCGTATTGATCTTGACAACTGGCGAGAAGGTTTCTGCATAGTCGACGCCATAGGTCTGTGTGTACCCCTTTGCTACTAGCCTTGCCTTATATCGGTCAATGGATCCGTCGGGTCTTCTTTTGATTGTAAATACCAATCTACACCCCAATGTAGTAGCACCTTTGGGTAGTTCACTAACTTTCCAAATCTTGTTCTTCAGTAAAGCATCCATCTCGACAAACATGACATCCCTCCAATGTTTAATTTTCCATGCTTCCTCGGCTGTATAGGGGATTTCCTCCTCCTCGTAGAGTGCAACTTCAAATGTCCTAGCCATTTTGGCCAAGTTCCCTTTCACAAAGTTAGCCACATCGTACTGGCTTTTCCTGTCAGTCTTTTCTGGTGAGTACCTCTTCAGTGGAATTCCCCGAGTGCTTCGTGGTGGGAGGATGTATCGACCTGTACTCTCATCGAGGGTCGTGCTTTCATCGACAGTTTCTGTATCAATAGGATCAGTAGTAGTGCTAATTTCTTGAGGTGGATAAGAAATTACCGCAGATGCCTCGGATATCGGTTGAGGCGAGATACTGGGACGGGGTTGAGACCTGCTCGAAATAACCCGAGACTTGATGTTTGAATCCAAAGTTCTTACCCACTTCTGGCCCCGAAGCAGTTGCTACTTCCATCTACCTCATAAATCGACTCCCCACTAAAATCCTAAACAAAAAAACACTTCTCGACATCCTCTCCAAACTCACCAAAATACCCAAACACCTTAACCTTCAACCAAAAGTTTTTGGTTGTACTGTTTATGTCCATATCCCAAAACATGAGAGAACGAAATTGTCACCTTGTGCTACCAAATGTGTTTTTGTGGGCTACGGGATTAACCGAAAGGGGTATAGATGCTATGACCTAACTACAAAAGAGTAGTCACCACAATGAATTGCAATTTCTTGGAAACAGAGTTCTATTACCACACCCACCTTAGTAGTCAGGGGGAGAGTGAGTCATACAACATAGTAGACTACCAAAGTTGGTTTCTGCATGAGTCAAATCACCCCAACGAGGACTCAACAGAACCGGTTAGCACTGTCGCCGAGGATGGTTCTATTACTACACCCACCTTATTTCGAGGATGGTTCTGTTTTTCCTTTCTGCTACCCCATTTTGTTCTGGTGTATAGGGGCAAGAGGTTTGGTGGATCAAGCCTTTTGTCAGGCCTTTCCCTCCCATTATCGGACCAAAGGGTTTTTATCGTGGTTTGGAATTGAGTTTGGATAAGGTTGAAGAAAAGAATGAATTTGTCAATTACTTTAGACTTGTGTTTTAGAAAATATATCCATGTCATCCTAGTGCAATCATCTACAAAAATCACAAAATATCTCAAACCATTCCCCTCAACAATAGGTGCAGGACCCCACACATCAGCATGAACAAGGGAAAAAATAGAATTCATACGAGTATTTGTAGGTTTAAACGATTGTCTGTGGCTCTTGGCCAAAACACAAGTTTCACAAGAAAAGTCTTTCGGAATAGAGAGTTTATGAAAAAGTAAACTAAAATAACCAGGGGAGGGGTGTCCCAGTCGTTGGTGCCAAAGCCAAATCTCCCTTTTCGTGGACCCGTGAGCTAGCATCGCACTGCCTTGTTGAGCTATCTCATCCACGTAGTAGAGTCCTTGGCTCTCAGTGCCACGCCCAAGTATCTTCCTCGTCCGAATATCCTGCAAAATACAGAAGTCGGGGTGCATCAGCAACGTACAGTTCAATTATTTCGTTACATGGTTTATAGACATCAATCTCTAGGACAAAGTAGGAACAAAAAGACAGTTTGATAATCTCAAGGTTGAGGATATTTCAATGGTGCATGCCCCAGCCACAGTAATCAATTCCCCACTAGCAGTCTGTATGTAGGTTTTAGTAATATTACTAAAACTAACGAAATCATTTTTATTGGGTGTCATGGTGTCGGTTGCTTCACAATCAAATATTCAACCCTTTTTCTCACCCCCATTATCCCGTTTTACTGTAAATGCAACGGAAATATGGTCCAAGGGCTTAAATCGATTTTTAAGTGGGGTAGGACTAAATTACACAGTTCTCAAACAATCAGGGGGTTTTTCGCAATAATTTATAATCTGGAGGTCATGATGTAACATATCACAAGTCTGGGGTTCAATTTGTAACTCATAATAAGTATGGGGGCTTGCATGCCAAAAACAGGGTTCTTGGCGTAATTTCGGAAAGTTTAAGGGGGGATTGTGCGATTTAGCTAAACTTGGGGGTATATAACACAAATTAGGGTCAGGGTTATCAACCCCTAACCCGTTACCTCCAAGAACGGCGCCGCCTTCCCCCTATCTGCTCTGTGTCTTGCCGGCAAAATTGTCGGCGCCGATCATTCCACCACCGTTCCCGCCTCCGACGGGAGCTTCTGGTTCCTCCCCCTGTTTCCCCCGTCCGATCACCATATCTCGATTTCCAGCCGCCACTTTAACCATCTCTTCTCCGGCGGGCATCCCAACCGCCATCTTTGTTTTCGCCGTTTACCTCTCTTCCCACCATTCGGGATATCCGTGCAATTGGAAGCACGTTTCGCAGGTGTGTTTTTGCATTCCACAGTAGGAACACGAAAGTCTTGACTTGTCCACCGGTTTGTTCCCCGGGCGGTGAGCGGCGGTGGTTTGACGTGGGGCTCCGTTTCGGTGACCTTGTCTCTGTCCTTGCGCCGCCAATTCGTGTCCAATTCCTTATGTGTCTCCTCCTCCGTGACTGTGGGTGACAGTGTTTGGGGATTCCGATGGCCCTAGTCGTCGTCGGGCCGCCTCCTTTTTAACCCACCCATAGGCGGTTTCTAGCGGAGGGGGTGACACTTCTTTGAGGATGTCCCGCCGGACTCCTCGTGTTCATCGTTCAGTCCCGCCAGAAATCGGAGGAGTCTTTTGGTGTTTGTGTAGACTCTGAATTGATTTACTCCTTTCTCGCAGCAATCGACCGGTTGTTTCTGGCACCGATCGATATTGATCCACATCCCGTGGATTTTGCGATAATATGTCTCCAGATCCATGTTCCCTTGTTTGATTGTATTTTCCTTGTCTTCCAGGTCGTACACGAGGTAGAGATCGGCCTCACTCTCGTATGTGGTGGCTAGGCTGTCCCATATTGCCTTGGCCGATTGATGATGGGCGAAGTCTGCAATAATATCGTTTTCGATATTGTCCACAATCCAGGAGAAGACGATTAGATCCGTCTCCTCCCAATCGTCATACTCCTTGCTTCCCGGCAACGGCGGAGCCGGTTTTCCGGTTATATTGGAGTAGCCTCCCCCGCTCCCTAGTGCAATTTTCATCAGCCGCGACCATAGTGGGTAATTTCCCCCGTTGTGTTTGAACGCTACTGTTACGTTCTTACTCGCTCGTATCTTGTTTCTTGATGATTCTGACTCTGTGGTCTTTTTTTCGTCGTCTGACATTTTTGGTATTGGTTTGAATTGTTTGCTCACTAGTTTTTGTTGATTGGCCGGGATTGGTATTGGGCAGTGATGAAAGAATAGTATGAGCCCTAGTTTAACGCTGCTTTGTAGCCATGATAAAATAGGTTTTGAAGAAGGTTTTGAAGAATTGTATCATTCGATCTTATTCACCATAATGCAAATATACATGCCTTTTTATAGGCTCCCAAGGATAATACAATTAAGGTAAGTCTCATGACCCTAAACCTAATTTCGTAAATATCAATTGCTAATCTTCCTATTAATTTGTGATTGTAAGAAAATTAGCCTCTTGATTCTTCATGATCTTTTCCTTCCAATATGTCCAAATGCAAAAATGTTGCCTTTTTTCTATTGTTGGTGATCATAATGGTGATGAATGTAAGTTTAAGGATTTTATTTATTAGATAATCCGCATAAATAAATTATAAGGAACATAAAGGATAATACAATTAAGGTAAGTCTCATGACCCTAAACCTAATTTCGTAAATATCAATTGCTAATCTTCCTATTAATTTGTGATTGTAAGAAAATTAGCCTCTTGATTCTTCATGATCTTTTCCTTCCAATATGTCCAAATGCAAAAATGTTGTCTTTTTTCTATTGTTGGTGATCATAATGGTGATGAATGTAAGTTTAAGGATTTTATTTATTAGATAATCCGCATAAATAAATTATAAGGAACATAATTCGGCAAATACATCTAAATATTTTGGATAATGGGCTAAATAAAGTATTTTTTTTTATTTATATTGGCCGGTCCCATATTCACATTGTAGTCAATAGTCAAAGTCTATAGTCGGAGACCAAGTAGTCAATAGTCAAAGTCTATAGTCGGAGACCAAGTAGTCAATAGTCAAAGTCTATAGTCGGAGACCAACTAGTTAAGCAAGACTGCATGAAAACATGGTCTAAAAACAAAATTAGTCTAAATGAAGACGATTTAACTAAAAGCTAAAATTAATACCGCCTCTATGGCAAAAAGCTTTAAAAAATATTGTACAAATTTTAATAAAAGTGAATTTGAGTATTGTGATTTGTGAGTGCAAATAATGTTGGTAAATACTAAATATTAATACTTTCTCCGTCCACAAAAAAATAGTCTTGTTTGTGAATGATAAAAGTTTTAGTAAGAGAGTATGAGAGAGAGTTTCTATTGTTGAAATTCGACCATTTTTTTTGGACATTTCAAAATAACAAAATGATATTATCTTTTAATGCAGGGAGGATATAACTTACTGTGAGTTTTCCATGAGAAAACATAAAATAGACGGAAAGGCTTTTGTTAAATTTGCCTATTTAAGGAATACAAAAGGCTTCTCCACTATAATGTATGAGAACTGTTATTAATAATAAATTTTCCCCTTAATAATCATAGAACAAAAACTCATACTGTAACACCCAAAGAAAAAAAATGACCTTCGTCGGAAATTGATTTTCTGATTAGGAAACCGGAGAATCGGGACTCTTGTTGAATAATTCAATATTGAAAATAGTGGCAATTAATAATATAATTAAAATGTTATGAGAGTGAAGATTTTGAAATAGTTCATGGTTGATAAAGAATGAAAATGATATTAGAAACTAGTATAAATTATATGTAAGATTTTTTCGCATATTAATTCGAAATCGAGAAGGAAATAAATTGAAATATTAAAGTATATGATTAGAAAGTGATTAAATGAAAATTTAGTGTTAGAAAATAATATAATTAGAAGAAATTATATTAAGAAGTGTAAAACATGTATATCGGGTTTTATGTATATATGTTTTCAGTGATTGTTTCGACGACGAAATTGGCCAAATTAATTAACATAATTAATAGAGGGGTATTGTAGAATTATAATTAAGTATTATAAGTATAATTTGAGTAAGATTGAGAAAGAAATTAGAATTTATACGATGGTCGATTTGAGAATTCGGTGGAAGGGTATTTTGGACTTTTCACATGAAAATGATGAAAATTCTTCAAGAAAATTATAGGAACGTTTTTTTAGTTAAGTAGGTGATATTTTGGGCCTCCAACGTGTCTTAAAATGATAGAAAATTCTAGATCAATTTAAATGATTCAAATGAGTGCCACTTGGCACTTCAAATAAAATAATGATTGGAGCTAGGAATAAATGGTCTCCTAAGCTATTTCTTCGTCATTTCTCTCAAGAAAAAAAATCGCCCAATTCAAGGAGAAGAGGAAGAAGCTCTCATCCATATTAAATTGCAATTTGTTGTAAATAATAAAAGAAAATACATAATCGTAGTGTTTGGTTGAGCTAGGGTTTGGTCCTCATGATTGGGTGTCTAAAGAGTGATGTAATCTTTGGTTTATTGATCAATAGGTGATCATAAGATGTTAATAAGCATGGTTTAGTTATTATTTTAGAAGTTAAACTATCCTAACTCTATAAATTAGAGATGGCCGAATTATGAAGGGTGGTGGTTATGCTATGGGTTTTATTTGATGAATATAATGTTGGGAATTGATACTAGATTGGAAAATAAGTCAGAAGTAATTTTATTAGAATTTATGATGGTTATTTTGTTTGGTTTGTAATATTAATTAGAATAATGAAGTCAGAAGGATTCTTGGTTAAGGATTGAATATAATAGTGACTAATGAATAAACCTAGTGTTTAGGTGAGTGGATTAAACATGGAAATAACACTAAATAATGAAATAAAGTTACAATTAGAGTTTATAGTTTATAGAATAAATGAATGGTCATGAGATTAATATGAATTGTGTGTGATTAATAAATTAAGAGAGAGACTTCTCGGCGATAGCCTAACGGGAAGAAAAGGATCGGAAGAACAAGAGTAGTCGAGAAGAAAAGGTTTGGCAATAAACGTCCAGGTAGCATGCTCAGCACTTAAAAGGCCTGATTCTCTTATGTGCTTTTACGTGATAATTAAATGTTCTTATGTGCTTTATGTTTTTATATGCGAATATGTAACTAGTGAACTCGGTGAATTATGATTAATTATGGAATAAGAGACTTATGAAGTAAACTATGTGGATATAATGAATTGTCGAATGAGTTGATAATGACATATGAAAGAAGTAAACTATGTGGATATAATGAATTGTTGAATGAGTTGATAATGACATATGAAAACGGAGTATATATTGATGAGATGTATACAAATATGATTACTTATGATGATGTCTGATTTATCTGTGGTGAAGTGTTATTTTGGAAATTGTACTTGATGGTGCTCACGCCCCGTGCTTGAGTGTGTTCTGTGGGTACAATTGGCATGCCATAGGACAACAACGCTGCATTATCTATGATCTCTCGTCTTCTGGAGAACCGAAGCGAGGATTGTCTATCTGTCATCTGATCTGTTTATGCACCCTCATGGGTGATCTGATTATTTGTCTGTACCCTAAATGGGTGGTCTGTGTGGAGTCCTCTTGAGGACAAAATCCGCGTCTGCATCTGAATCTGTTTCTGATCTAGTTCGCGTACCCTAGTCTATCACTAAGCACTGAATGGGGCTATATATGTTTGGATATGTGAAAATGTGATTCAACTGTATATGTGCTATATGTACTAGTATATGATGAATGTTGGTACCTGGTTATCATGTCAAATACGGGATGCTATGTAAATGTTGATAACTGTTTATATGTTCTGCGATTGATATTGTCTATTGTTGGTTTCTGGGCGTGTGTTGGTAGTGGATAGATGCTGTCCAATTTATGTTAGAAATTATAAGATTATAATAATATGATAGTTCTGGTAATAATTAGTAAATAAAACAATAATAAGAATTTTAGAATTTTAAGTTGTACATGATTTTTGCTTGAAGAGAATTTTTGGCTAAAGTGTTGGGTGTGCTACATGATAGTTGGCATTGGAGGGTACCAGTTGATGTTTCTACATGTCTGTCTCAGCGTTGCATCCTTGGCGGGTGACTGAGCTCTATTACTGATAGATCTTTCGAATTGTTAGTTGAGGCATGTTAGTACTAAATTTTATACTAAGTTACTTCTGCTGTAATTGTAAATATTTAAATAATGATTTAAATATTTGGTTTTGAATGGTTCAGAAAATGAAAATTTTAAATTGTCATATTTGACGGGTGACATTACCTTTTCGGCCTGCAGATGCTGGGTAGGAGGCGTTACACATACTTCCTTCGTCCGTGAAATGTTGTCCATGTTTAACTCGGCACGAGTTTTAAGAAATGTGAAGAAAAGTGGGTGGAAAAAGTTAATAGAATGTAGGTCCACATTTATATATTGGTTTTATAATAGAATGTGAGTGTAATGAGTTGGTGGAAAGTGAGACCCATTTACCAAAAGTGGTAAAAAAAAAGTAAAGTGGACAACATTTCACGGACGGAGGGAGTACTATTCTTTAATTTTTGCACAAAACGTATTTAAATATGAGTGAACTACATAAATAATACCTGATATTTTACTTTCGCATATAAATGGTACCTGATCTTATAGTAGATTTTTTCCCCTTAAAGTAGAATGAGCTCGAATTGAAATTTAACATTTATTTTAGTTTTTTCTCGTTGTATAGTCATTCGGGATTTAAAAGCTATTTCATACACCATAAATTAATAATTTAACAAAATAAATTGATATTAGCATAAAGACTGAAATTTTACAGAAAATCATTGGGAGAACAAGTTTTATAAGAATTTAGGCCTATTAACTAGGCCCAATATAGCCACTTATATATAAAAATAGCCCATAGCATATAAGTACAGAAGAAATTATACTAGTACATACTTTATCATTGTATATAACTTATAAAGGCTAAAGCCCTTATTTGAGGTCTCTATTTTGATTTTGAAGTGATGGTAATTATTAATTTAAAGGACTTTAAAAAATTAATATAGATTTTTAATTTGAGGTCTCTATTTTTCGTATATGGTCCGTAACTTTGGGTTCCTAGACATATTGAAATGTAATGTCTAGTTTACTTTAGTTAAATCCTTATTAATATGCTTTACTCTCTCCTTATTATAAGGGTATGTTCAGTTTCCTTGATATGGGATGATGAGAATTAAAACATGAGAGAATTTAGTGACAAGGGGCCCACAGAATTAGAACCCAAATCTAATGTTCAGTGTATAAGAAATAGTCATGTTTTGACAATTTTTAAGTTCTGAATTAATTAATTTTTATTCTTTCCTTTATGAGTAGACTAAAAACCCCTCATAGCTTTTGCATAATCCGTGAAATTTTTGGGCGAGAGATTATTTCACTTGTAAAGAAAACAACCCAGATTCAACAAATTCATTCAACAATGGTAAAACTCCTAAAATAATTACCAAATCACATAGGAATCTAAGCAAGGTTTCATAGAAAGCTCAAACACTTTTCTTCATTTTCTTTAAATTTACCATCAATGGCGACCGCAATCATAAAAAAAGCGGCGTGCGGCAGCACCAACGTTTGCATCCGCTCCCACCACCGCTGCCAAGATGTACGATGCCATCTACGCATCATCCACATGTGCTGCGCACCCATCGTCTTCAACATCCTCCTCAACCCCAAGCCGCACGAGCGCCGCCGCCTCTCCGTTCCGACGGCACTCCTCCCCCCGCCCACGCTCTGGGAGAGGATCGAAGGGGCTGAGAGATTTTCTATGTTGAAATTGATTTGGGGGAAATGACTGATGTATGAAGTGAAAATGACGAGGATAAAAAAGTAATCTCAACTCCAATTCTGGATGTCAGCACCGCTTCAAGAAATAAAAACCACCTCCGGAAGAAGATTTGAAATTGGGCGTTTCTCAAATGAACAGTGCTGGCCCTGTGACTTTTGTAGGGCTCGCTTGAAATGAACAAAGGAATGTGAACAACATAATTACTCTAGAATTGACCCTATTTCTTGGTATATCTAAGAAAGTGAACGGGTCCTTAACTGTTTATTATCAATTTTCTAAAATGTGTGTTTAAAACGAAACGCATTTACTATAGTTGAACGACGAGACTAGTATATTAGTGGTAGTTATTTTATGAATTAATTAATGTTCCATAATTAGGGATAGATAGAAAACTCATTGTTTTAAGTCTTGAAATTTTATACTCCATCCGTCCCTGAAAAATATGAAATATTTCTTTTTTAGTCCATCCCTGAAAGTATGAACTTTCTAATTTTAAAAATTTTTTTCTTTCGAATTAGGTGAGACCCATTCTCCACTTACAATACTTTAATTACTTTTTGTTATATCTCTCTTAGAGCATCCACAACCGTGCTCTTGCCAGCGGCACGGTTGTGGGCCCGACCCCACTTTTTCTGCCTGCTCTCTGGCAAGAGCACAACACCCACAGCTGTGCTCTTCCGCAAGGACGGGCACAATTAATTTAAAATTCAATTACACAAAAACATTTCCATAATACTAACATTCATTAAAAAACCACAATAAATATTACAAATTACAAATAAAATAAAAAGACATAATTAAAATCCTAAAAATTAAAAAAATTACATAATTAAAATCCTAAAAATTAAAAAAAAAATGGGAGTGAAATTGGGGGTATTTATAGATGAAAGTGTGTATTTTTGGGGTAAAAAAAATTAAAAAAAATTTTAAAGTGGGAAAAAACGGTTATAAACGGATATAATTTTTTTGGGAAGTGAATTTTTTATTATTTTTTATCGGGTTTTTTAATTAAAAACCGATTTTTTTTAAAAAAAATAATTTAAACACAACGGCTATGCCGTTGACGAATGAGGGCGCGCCACGTCAGCTGCTCGCTGGCACGGCGGCGGGTGGCGTCCGTGCCAGCGGCGCGGACCGCCGTGGCGACGGACGCCACCGTTGTGGATGCTCTTACTTTACCAATTATATATTAAAACTCGTCGTGTCGAACCAAATTTACTGAGGGAGTAATACTAAAACTAGCATATTTGACTGCATTTTCTGTTTGATGGCAGTCTCACAAATATTGATAATTTTTTAAGTTGAAAAGTAAAAGTTTGAAGTGGTGGGAGCCTAAGGGCACAATAATAATGAATGGAATTGAAATCGAAAGTTTAAAGCCGAATAAATAAATTATTATCTGTATTACCAGAAGAATAAAAGCATATACTTTTAAATGTGCTAAATGTGGTTGACCTTGTATTGTGATACTAATTGATTGAAGTACTTTCAACAGAAATCAATTGTACTAATTCAAACTAGCAATAATTAGGTTTTAAATTTGGAGTCGGCTATGTGAATAGATGATGGATTCAAAACTTCTAATCAAGGAAATTAATAAGATATCAGCTTAAATAAGCTAAAATTAGTCAATCTCTATTGCAAAATATCTGCAACTGTAAAATGTTTATCCATCTAACTGAGAGCGACATTCCAACAAACTCCAATCAAATTTGATATATAATCTTCTATTAACAATAAATAGTAAAAGGGCACCATATAATGCAATTTTCATATTGTTACACACAACACATATATAGTATTATACCCTTAATTAGATATGTGTATAGCATTATCATCGTGTAGAAGCTGTCATTTAAAAAAAAGTGATCATGGAACTCATTTAAATATTTATTAGACTCTAATTAAACATTTATTATCTTTGAGTATTTATTAGAGTATGAATGAAATTTAATACGAGTAAATTCATCGCACAATTTCACACTTCAATCACATTAATATTCTATGTAATCCTAAATCATTCATGCCCATTTAATTTTGATAGACATATGAACATAAACTGAAAGGTTCCGTCATAGTGGACTCGAACCAAAGACCATTGATTTCGAGCATTCTAACCACTAAGTCAACTCACGCACACTCATCAATGCCCATTTGATCTAAATTCGAGAGGGCGACAAGTGTCCACATGGAATTGATGAAGTATAAATCCAAGTTGGATAAACCCTCCACACATAGAGTGACAAGTGTGCGATGCTAGGAATGCAACAACACTTAACAAACTAAAGCAAAGTGGGAAACTAGATGAGGTCCCATGAGTGCAAAAAAGGTTAAACCAAATTACATGAAACCTAACTTTCTTGATAGAACAAATGTGATTGGCCAAAAGAAAAAGATCTAGGGCACAACCATTCATATATCATCATTTTGTGGTTGTTGATTCCTTGTCCTAAACCCCTTTGTACCAATACTAGAATGGCATGGTGAATTATTGTCTTAGTAATTGCCTTTCTCATTTTGTTTAATTTGTAATTTTGTTATGAGATAGTAAAGGGGTAAGACTTTATTCATGTATCTTGCCGGGATATGGCCAACTCGTTATTTTGCATGTGATGCCAAATCTACATACACATGATGGATTGATATAAAATATCTAAACACTTTATCTTTTTGAAAGATAATAGTTTATATGGACAGTGCATATCATTTAGACATTGTTCATATATTTTCATATAGTTAGTAACATATAAAGTAATAAAATGAGAACACCCAATAAATTACAAAATATCGAAATGGCAAATGAGCAACATTAACAATAAAAATAATAATAAAAAAATTAACTCATACTCCCTCCGTCCCTGAAAATTTATCCCAATTTACCATTTCGGTCCGTCCCTGAAAATTTGTCCCACTTCAAACTTACTAAAAATTGACATATCTATTTAGTCCTCCACATTCTTGTTATTTGCACTTTGCCCCTCTCAATTACAATCGAGTGATGCATTTTGCATTCCACCCTTTCGCCTCCCTCATTACTCCACCGACGCCTTCACTCTACACAACCACACACCGCCTCCTTCATCAATGCACAACCACCCACCGTCCTGCGAGGTAGAAAATCGACGCCTTCCCCGAACAAGCAGTCGGGGGTAACAACGGAGGAAAAGTGGAGAAAACGCGACGGTTGCTGTGAAACAGCAGTGACCAAGCCGGAGAAAGGAACGACGGTCGCGAACACGCCGGAGGAGAGAGAGGAGCAAGAGTCGGCGCCGCTGCCTCCGAGTTTTCGACGGTAGGCCAGAGGTTGGGAAGGTCCGAGCTGGCTGGTTTGGAGAGAAAATCCGAGAGAGAGGAGGACCGGCGACAAGGGGGCCGGAATCCCCACCATGCGTCCGCTAAGTCGCCGGGAAAATGGGCGCCGATCGAAGAGCTAGGGTTTCGTCTGGGAAATTTTGAGGAATTGGGGAAGAAAATAAAATGTGAATTAGGGGGGGGGGGTGTTGGCTGATGGGTGTTAGGGAGTATATTTAGTTTTAGGTCAAATGCATTATTCTATTTGGGTGTAAGGGAGTATATTTAATCACACCTCATTTAAACAAAATAAAAGAAATGCATCCATGTGGGACCCAAACTCCACTACACTCTTTCATTTAATACAAAGTCAAACAACTCCTTAAAACCCGTGCCCGGTCAAACCGGGACGAATTTTGGGGGACGGAGGGAGTATAAAAAAACGTTATTTTACCCGACTCATACATCTTCAACACCTTTCAGGCTTTCACCAATGTTTCATAATATAAGATTGTTTAGAAAATATTGCATCCCTTGTGACTAGTAATTTTTTTTTCAATTTGTGTCATATTTAAAATCATTCCGACTTCAATTTAGGTAAATTTCCTTATAAAAAAGACATTATTTTACATGACTCATACATCTTCGGCACCTTTCATGCTTTCACCATATTTCATAGATTGTTTATAGAAAATATTGCATCCACTACTACCAATAATTTTATTTTTTTTTCAATTTGATTGATAACAAAAATCATTCCGGCTTAAATTTTGGTAAATTTCTTTCTCTAATGAGACATGTCACATTTTCTAGGAGAATAATCTAATCATATTCTCTATATAAATCATGCTAATATCTATATTAATTTTACATTTAAATTTGTACTTATCCACCACCAAACATACATATTTTTCCAAGATTTTATCATAGACGAGCAAGTTGCTAATTAATAAAAATAAAAGTAGACTGAATATTGAATATTTAAATACAATGAAGTTTCCACAACTTAATAAATGCTGTCACATGGAAGACAGTAATTAAATTGTAGTAGAAATCACTAGAAAAGCTATCCAACAAAACTGTTCCCCATTAATGAATACTATATCGATCAACCAATAACTGAACCCGATTGTTCATCCAAATCATTTTCCACAATAAAGAACCATAATTGTCAATGGTTGGGAAAAAATCAAATGAAAAGATAATTTTGTTTATGAAAAAAGGTTGGCTTTAAAGCGCTTTTGGTCATCCCGTGGTGGGCCGGGTCGGTGCACGCTGATGGTGACACTCCCATTTAATAGTAACGCACCACACACACTAGATGCATGCACTTTCACACTTACAATTCAAGGCTTGATTATTTAATCCGTTTTCCATCCCCAAAATTGCTTCTTGGCTATTGAATTTGAGGAATTTCGAGGGCAAAAATGGAGGCAGAGTGTGTAAGTGTGAGTAGATACCACCGGCATCAGCCTTGCGAGCATCAGTGCTCTTCTTGCGTGGTCAAGCACATCAAGGCGCCAGTTGACATTGTAAATTCTTGCACAACACTGTTTTTCTTTTGTAAAGATTTGATCTTTATTTTCTTGCTATTGAATTTTTTAGCTTTGAATTGCAGAGATGAGTTGTGGGACTCTGTGTTTTTGCTTATCTCTCTCTGGATTCTTGATCCTTTTTTTCTTGATAGCATATGATAGCCCACTTTTATCTGATTTGTGTGAGATTGAAGATGTGGGCTTTGATGAAAACTTATGGCTTGACTGCTATTTCTTGGAATTTTTGATCTGGTATCTGATTTAGGCTCAGATGTTAAAAATTTGATCTTGATCCCTTGTTTTTTTGGATACTAGTTTTAAAATGTAAAATATAGGTGAATTTGGATTTCTGTATTGCTAATTTAAAGATAATGGTGAAAAGGTCAAATCTTTAGCGAGAGATCTGTTTTGGTGATAGAAACAGGATAGCTGATTCATAGAATGAGAAGAAAAGGGGTGGAAATCAGCCTCAGCTCTTATGCAAAACTAGACTGCTGAGAAATTTGTTTCATTTGAATTTGAATTGGAATTGATGTGGTTCATCTTGTTTTATGCTTAGATTGCTTCTAAATTGACTTAGGTATCAAGACTGAATTCTATGTGTTCGTTTAGGTTTGGTCGTTGGTTAGGAGATTCGATCAGCCACAGAAGTACAAGCCCTTTGTTAGTCGGTGCATTGTGCAAGGTGATCTGAAGATTGGGAGTGTTAGAGAGGTCAATGTGAAGTCGGGACTCCCTGCAACAACGAGCACTGAGAGGTTGGAAATGCTCAATGATCAAGAACATATACTCGGAGTCAAGTTTGTCGGTGGTGATCATAGACTTAAGGTACAATCTTGTTCTGCTCTGCTCATATTTTGGAGTATGTAGCTCAATGGTAGTTCGATAATCCAAATGCTTAAATACTGCTGGATCTTGCAGAATTACTCGTCAATAACCACAGTCCATCACGATGTAATTGATGGGACGGAAGGGACAAAAGTTATCGAATCATTTGTCGTGGATGTGCCCAATGGGAATACTCAAGACGAAACGTGCTACTTCGTGAAAGCTTTAATCAACTGCAACCTCAAGTCTTTGGCTGATGTCTCAGAAAGAATGGCAATGAGAGGACTAGTTTCCACTAGCCAACCACCTACTCTACATTGATACGCCATTCCAATGAAATCCTTCGTTGGCATCAAGATTTTGTCGGGTTTTCTTGGACACCCTAGGACAGTTTGCCTCTCCTCTTGTTGTGAGTCTGTATGTTTTCTGATGGAGTAAGTTATTCCTAGAACACCAAGAATGCATCCATGTATGTACAAATTGTTTGTGAATCTCTTGCCTCTTTGCAAATTACTACAAGGCTATGTGTATATGTATATGTGAAATGTACATGTTTTGTGCTTCTCGGGATCGTTCCTAGTCCTTTTATTGGGCGATTCCGAGGTGAAGTTTGTCGAACTGTGTTTCTCTCAGTCATGGGATCGTTCACTCGACCGACTGGGTCGGCCCAAATGTTGGAACTTCGTATTGTCAATGATTTCTTTCGTTTATCATGATAATCTTTCGTCGTTTTGTTTTTGGCTTGTATCACTTTCATTTAGTTGTAGGTGGAGATAAAATGCTTGGATTAAGATTTACTCCATTCATTTTGGGGTAATCCATTAGCTAAACCGCTTTTGATTAATGATTTGGCCTCAAATAGTAAGATAGGAAAGTTGTTTGTTTTTAATGACTATTGATGTTTCCCTCGTGAACAAAGGTCGTTTTCCGCATTGGGCATCTTCGTAGATAAGGATGTACGATTTTTCTTAGATTTGATGAAAGAAAAGTTATAAATCACATGGTTATGTAGTTGATTGTATATCGTTTTTTTCGTAGTACATATATGCATATATAAAACTAAGCAATTTTAACTTAACCTCAATCCAAATCATCATTTCAAAGGGTATACGGAAATGCTGGATAAGATATTTAAATCCATCATTTCATTCTCAACCCTATCTTTATAAATATTCATCATTTTTACTCCTTGTTTTTGTATCATGATGAAAAAGAAGGAATGATTTGAAAGAGAGAGACTTTTCTATTTTTTCATTGGTAAGTAAAAATCGAAATTTACAGGTTGTGTCATGGCAGACTCGCACTCGAGCCCATTAGCCTCGATAACCACTCCAATCTGAGCCATTAAAGATATGTTTGCCTCGTTCCCAAACGAAGGGATAATATAATGAGATGCAAATTTGAGAGTGCAAATTGGACCCATATGACTACAAATTGATGCCTGAAAATGGAATTCAGAACTCTTCAAAAAAGAAAAATAAAAAAAAAAGAAAAGAAAAGAGAGGTCGAAACCATTAATTAATTTATTATATTAATATTTGAAATTTTTAATATTTAAAAGCCCAAACAATAAATTAACCGACATACTGAACTCTGTAGGGAAATACTTGGGCCCATTATTATTTGATACAGCTAACCCAAGCCCATTACACAACAAGAGCAAATAGCAGAGAGAATAGAAGAAAATAAGCTGCAATGAAGAACAAAGAGGAAATCGCGGCTATGGCGGGAGAGGAAGCTGATGGAGCCGCCGCCGGTGAGGGTTCAATGCTTATGTTTGATTTTTTTCGTTTATTTATGTTTCTAATTCGTAGCCAAGTTTATTTGGATCGTTATATAGTAGCTGAAATTTCTAAGTCATTCTACCTTGATGTATTTCGGTTCAAATGTGGAGTTTGTGTGAGAATTGCGAGTGAATTCAGTATTTTGTTCCGTAGTTAGGGTTTCGGTACTGTAATTGTCAAAGGGGAATGACGCTGTATGAATATTTCCTCAAATTTTATGCACTTGTTTCACTGAATTCGATTTTGAAGTTTCTAATTCTCAGAGTATTTGATTTTGATGCATAATGGAGTAGATGTTTTTTTTTGTTTTAAACTAAAGTCAGCTGTATTCATGTGAGAAATCCGAATAGATTTGACAATTTCTTCCCAAATTAGAGTTATTCATATGCTGAAATGATCTTGTTTCCAGAGTGTAATTTCTTTAGGAAGCCATCAAAGGGGAAGAACATAAGGAAACGAACCGCCGTTGAAGAGGCGGAAGGCGAAGAAGAAGATTCTAACTCTGGGAGCGCAGTGGTGTATAAGAAGAAACAGGCTGCCGCTGACAACAAGCTGCTCTTTTCTAGTGGTCCGTTGAAGACTTCGAAAGGGTCTGAGCCTGAAAAACAGAAAGAAACTGTCTTTGAGTATGAGTCATCCAGAGAAATTCAGGTCCAAAATGATAGTAGGGCGACTGCCACTTTAGAGACAGAGACCGACTTCTCAAGGGATGCCCGGGCGATTAGAGAGCGTGTTCTGAAGCAAGCTGAAGCGGCATTGAAGGGCAAGAACAAGAGTGCTGGAGACGAGAAGTTGTATAAAGGGTTACATGGGTATACAGATTATAAGGC
This sequence comes from Salvia splendens, assembly GCF_004379255.2. NCBI lineage: Eukaryota > Viridiplantae > Streptophyta > Magnoliopsida > Lamiales > Lamiaceae > Salvia > Salvia splendens. Next base: position 20,313,666 of record NC_056049.1, read on the forward strand.
AAGAGAAAGGCTGCTGAAGGAAAATGACATCGCAAATAATGTTTTGGCAAATTTCTGTTTGTTTTTGTCTTCTCGTTGTAAGATCAATTTTATTACTTGTATCGACTTTTCCTTTTTGATGATACTGTTGTATATTGAACAATTAGTCATGTATTCTCAGAGAACAAGCCTTCACATATTATTGCCATGTTGAAGAATGTTTTCTTCGGTTTCTCTCTCTCAATTCAGCACGGTGATGCTCTTTCTGATAATCTGTTCTTAATTATTAAAAAAAGTCCCCCAAAACTTTCTGTAATTTGATACAATTCAGGTTTTTCCTGTTTCGTTTTTCTGTTTTTACTTGGCGTTAATCTTGCATAAAAGCACAGGACAAAAGGAACAATGTTATCATCTCAAAAATGATTCTACTACAAAGAATTTTCTATATTCACTGCTGTAATCTCCACCTCTTGGTATGTACAGAGACCATTGCCATGCTTGTTTCAACAATTTACATGGTTTCATTGCAACAACTCTCTGCAGGAACACTTGCCCTCTTTAAAATGGTGAAACCGTATGCCATCTTTGAGGATGATCTCGCGCTTTCTTGCCAGGGATGTGTATTTGGCAAAGGTGTGGCAGTCTGCACAAATTGTTGTATTCTTGATGACCCTGATTGGTGTATTGGTCTTCGTTTGGATCAGGCCGAATGTGATTGCTCTTTTCTCTGTATGAGAGAGCAGTGCCTTCTCCTTCTCCCTCTCGTCGTCAGTGTTCAGATGCACACATTTGGTGTCTGGTAAGTATCCCATGCTCTTGATTTCAGATGCTAGATGATACAGTTCAAAATAGACTTCTCCATCTTTTTGATGTGGCTTCCCTGATGCTGAAAAAACATGGACTGTGTTGTTGATTTCTATCCAGCTCCAGGCATTTCCTATTTTCAGCGAACGACGTTCCATCAAATTGCGGACCCTGTCTACATCATCCCATCTTTCTGAAGCTGTATACATGTTCATCAGCAGCACATAATTAGCAGGATTCTCTGGTTCTAACTTGAAGAGTTGTTTTGCAGCAATCTCTCCCAGCTGGAGGCTGCCATGGGTTCGACAAGATCCAAGTATCGCGCCCCAGACTGTCGAATCAGGCTCTACTGGCATCTGACTGATGAAATCCCATGCTTCATCAAGATATCCTGCCCTTGCGAGAAGATCCACCATGCAGGAGTAGTGTTGAATGGTTGGAGTTATCCCGTATTCTGTCTCCATGCTGTCAAAGAGTCTCCATCCTTCATCAATCAAACCGGAATGCTTGCATCCTGTGAGCAGAGCTGTCATGGTTATGGGATCTGGCTGGAGTTTCTTTTCTTCCCGCATTCTGTGGAACAGAGAGACCGCTTCCTTCCCATGGCCATACGAAGAAAATCCCATTATCATGGAGTTCCAGGAAGCTAATGTTTTGTTCTCGGCTGCCTGAAAAACACGGTAAGCAGTCTCCAAACTGCCACACTTGCTATACATGTCGATGAGGGACGTACACACAAATGCATCTTCTACGTATTCATTTCTTATACTAATGCAGTGCGCCTCTTTTCCCCTCTGCAGAAGAGACAGGCCTGCACAAGCTCTACATATGCTTGCAATAGTAGCCGAGTTTGGCTTCACACCTTCTGCTTGCATCTGGTAAAAGAAGTCTAGCGCTTGTCTGTGGTATCCGTTTTGGCAACTACCTGATATAAGAGCAGTCCATGACACCACATCGGGAGCTAACCCTGAATCCTTGATTTGCTTCATCACGTCAAGGGCTTCATCAATTCGCCCTGCCACTGAGTAGCCAGACACCATGCTGTTATACGTGACTAGATCTGGCTCGACTCCCTCTCCCTTCATAAGCTTCATGAGTTTGTCAGCTTTCTCAAAATCCCCCTTGAACGAATATCCAGAAATCATCGCGTTCCAAGCAAAGACGTTTCTACACACCATGCCATCAAAAACAGCTCGAGCATTATTTAAGTCATCATTCTTCACATACATGTCTAGCAATGAAGTCATTACATGAAGATCAGAATCAATCCCATTTCTTATAACATAGCAATGAATTTCCTGTCCAACGGGGAGGTAATGGAGCTCACTCACAGCTTGAAGAACCGTGGTAATGGACCGGTTGTTTGGCTTAAAACCCCCATTCCGCATATGCTGTAAGATGTTGAGCACTTCTTGGCATGATCCATGATGAAGATGCCCAGACAGAAGGCTGTTCCAAGTGACGATATCGGGCTTAATATTGTAAGTTTCCATTTCATTCAATAGCTCCCATGCATCTTCAAGATGACCATGTGCTGCATAACTAAAGATGATAGCATTCCACGTAGATAGGTTTCGATTTTGCATAAGATCAAATACAGTCCGTGCTTGTTCCACATTGCCATTTTTCGAGTACATAAAGATGAGTGAGTTGCATATGGATAAATTCGATTCGATTGCTTTTCTCAGGATGTATCCATGTATCTGCTTCCCCTCATCAAGAGCTCCCATCTTCCCACAAGCTTGAAGAACTCTAGTAATGGTGAAAGCATTGATGTCAACCCCCATGGATGAAAACTGCATACGTCGAAAGACATCGACACCCTTAAACCATTCCTCATTCCTCAAAGCCACCAAAACAGCTTCATTCCACAACAGAGATGTGTGATCCGATGTTTCGTGGAACACCTTTTTTGCTGAATCCGAACCCCAACAGCTCCCATAGAAGTTCATCAATGCAGCTTTTGCATGCATATCTTGATCAAAGGCTGTCTTGATTAGGCAGGCATGAATCTCCAGACCTAGCCATGAATCCCTCAGGTTTGCACACATTTTGAGAAGCATGGTTAGATTTTCACTCCCAAAAACCACTCCCATATTGTGTAATTCAGCAGAAACTTGGAGAATCTCAGTGGGGTCTCCACCTTTATTCTTGAAATCCTCCAAGAAAGTGTTCCAGTGCAAGTAGTTTTGCTCCAAATCAAGGAAGAACACCATGGCTGCAGAGTGGAAGTCTCGGAGCTCCAAATAGGATGTGATCAAAGACTGCACCTTGATGTCTGAATCTTCCTCATTTGGCAGTTTTATGATCTGGGCATGTCTTGCTTTGGCTGTAGCGAGTGAAGATAGGTTGGACAATGTGTTGGGAAATGAAGGCGGATGAGAAGCAGTGTCAACAACACACACAGCTGCAGATTTTAGCTGGCTGAATTTGGTGGTGAAATTTGTATGTGGTAAGTGATGAAATGTTTTTATGGCTTCCATTTAAGCTCAAAATCTATACTCTATTGGCAAGGAGTCGTCTGCAGCTCAAGACATGGCGGTTGGTAAAGGAATTTGGAGGGAGTTAACATAGAGAGAGAGAGAGAGAGAGAGAGAGATGTGCTGTAATAGAGATTTTGTCTGTGTTTGTGGATAAGGTTATCCCAACTGAAGATAAAGAATCACGCTCAGATCTTTGTTATTCTCTTTTTATGATTTGTTTGGTGTTAATTATGAATTATTCACTTTTAGGAATAATCGCCTACCAAAATTTGCATTTTTTTTTATTAAATTGAATACAATTTTTTCCTATATACGGAGAATCTGATTTTGCACATAAAATCAAACTCTTCTAAATTAAATTTGATTTTTGAATACATAGATTATAAAAAGAAATAAATATTTTTGTCACATCGTATTTAAAAGAAAACAGTAGAATCGAAAAAATAATGAAATTGGTAACATTTGGGTGCATGTAACTTTAAAATTAGCCAGATAGATTTATTTTTATTTATTCCACAATACAATTGTAGTATTAATATGACAGGTAAAAAATCATACATGAATTTCACCACCGATAAGATAAACAATGTTATCTATTCATATACTATAAAATAAAACCTACGGGTTGAAAAATAAGAGTAGACTAGCTGAATTTTTAAATACTCTATAAGATAATTTGATAGCAAATCAAAATTATACTAGGACGGATAAAAATTCGATGAAACTTTACTAATAATATATTTGAACAATTTACCCTATTATTTAAAGATCCATGTGCTTATTTTTAACCTGTGGCAACAGTAAGTTCTTGAAAAACAGTATGCTATTAATAAGAATCATCAAGTGTATGCTTTTTATTTATTACTTTGGGTACAATCACACCTCACACCAGATGTCTAGTAAACAATTAAGCATAGAACAAATGGGAAATTTCCTTTGCCAAATCTGCAAAAGCTACAAGATTCCGAGTTCCAACTTCTAATTAACCTTTCTGCATTGAAAAAAATCAACAGAGACTAAGGTAGGCTGGCCAGTTCTTAATTCTCAGGCACTATTTAAGAAACAAACTTCCAGACATTCTCCATCTTTGATCATCCATGAACAAATCCTGCACTGTGTCCGACAACGTTCCCTACAAACAACAGTCAGTTCTTGAAAAAACAGTTGTTCGTTCATAAACATCCAGCAGAAAAGCAGGCATGCACACACACACCCGAAAGATGAGAAATACAACTTGATTGTCTAGGCTGCAGAGAACCACAGAAAGATTCTGTTGTCTCCAACCCGCAAGGGTCTGGGCGTAATTTCATTACGACTACACCAGAAACCCTCGAGGGAGAGAGACAACAAAAGCTCCAGTGGTGGAAAATCAGTGAAAGCAAAGCTGCAAAAAACCATGGATTGTTACTTCTCCCCCAATGCCTCCTGGCCAAGTTTCATCACTGGTAACTACCATTCTTTTAGATACCGTTTCTTGAAGAAACTAAGCATGCAAAGGGTCAGAAGCCCTTGAGGGAGAATAGCAATCGTAGCTTTCGAACAATATACCTAATGCATTGAAAGTAAGCTATGGATGAGGGTATGAACATTATGCAACAATGTAGAAGCCTATTTATAGCCACAAAGCCGAGAGAAATTGCGAAGGCTCGGATAAAAAGTATGGTGGGACCTAAATATCTTAGGTACTAGACATGAATGGCCAAACCAGATTCGTTTGATTCATGATATGGCCCTCAGACACAGAAGTCAACCCTCCAAAGCCAAGAAAGAAGCATCTCAGGCATCTATCTCAATTATTTATCGTGTTCAATTCCTTTTAACCCCTTGGATGGATGCATTTGAAAGAATTTGGGTTGAAACATGCATGTCAATGAGTCATTATATCAATAGAAAACTCTCGTGTTTTTGGATAGGTGTACATATATAATTTGCTTTTACCTACATTTACCTACATATGAGAAACTTCTGAGGTGCTGCGTCTCATACTTTTGCCCGCTGTTGAAAGCAACAGATAAGTTGAGTATGGGAATATTAACAGATCTATGATCTGAAATCCCATCATAAAAAGATTCAATTATAGTGTGATATATAGAAAGATAAGCTGTTTTGGTTGGTAAATCTGTGTTCTGTCGAATATATACGTGGAAATTTGTAATACCTCGTCTGCATGGCACTCACATTCATTCTGGAAAAACTTTTCCTGAACAAACATAACCAACATTGTTAGCACTATAAAGAAAAAAAGAAAGATAAAGTAGGTTATTTTATTTACCTGGTATTCTCCCCTTTTCCAAAATTTTGAGGTCCCCACACTTTCACGAACAAAAAAGATTTATAGTGTTCCTCACAGAGATATCAGTAGTAAACTAGTAACACATGAAACACATGGTATTGAGGAATCCATGGAAGTATGTTTGATCTCCATTCAACTAAAGAAGATATATACACAGCCAAAATAAGCTTTGCTCATCAATTTATGATTTATGATTTTTGTACAAGAGAATAGCAAATAGGAAAGAAGGATTATTTAGGGAATTATAAGATTAATAATCACAGTAAATATTGTTAGGTACTGACAGAAAAACCATGTTATCAAATTCTGAGGTCCCCCCATTTGAATTTACTAACACATACACATAGAAAATGTGCATTATTGGTGCCAGATGTACCATATAAACAGAGAAACATTTCATATCTTATTCTGAATGGATGTTACTGTCTACTTTTGAAAATAAAGCATATAAAGTAGGGCAACAGACCAAGCAAGTAGAGCAGCCAATGTAGAATTATCTTTTTTTTTAATTACAAGATCGTATCCATTTTGTGAGGAGCAAATAAAAAAGGAAACAGCAATATACATGACATAAGAACCATAATCAGCTTGATTAAATGACTCATCAAGATCATAGCCAGAAAACTAAGAAGATGGGTGCAAAACATCAAGCTAGAGCATCACACACTGTAGGTTTTACTCTAGAGGAATATATGTTTGTTAGCAACTTAGCATGGTAATCTGAGTTAGCATGAAATCTCTCAGAAACTTCACTCCATCAAACATCAACTGGAATGATAGCTTGCCCTTTCAAATGCAACTAAAGCATTTATCGAACCATATCCTCAATAAATGAAATTCCACTGGTGATAAATGAAATTCCACTGGTGATATACTTTCTGCTTTTTTTTAACAAAAGTGCAAATCATCTATACATGTTGTAGTACGACTTTGGCCCATTATAGCATATGGAGAACAATGAGGTGGACATTTACTTTAGAACAATAATAGTTATATGAACAAGGAAATGTAGCACGCTGCACAATGTGAAAATGCAACCATGCAAAGTAAAAGCATATAGAGTTTCGAAAAGAAGGAAGACTGAAATTTCAAGATCATATATTTAAGAAAGTAAGATGCATTTTCACAGGGATAAGAAGTTCTACAAAATACATCTTATAAATTAACTAATTGAAAGAAAGATACAACAAGATCAAAACAAGCAATGACTGTGTATTAATTCCTTGTATTCTTGAGCAGTACCTTGAGATGGACCTATTGATCTGTAGACATAATAAGCCTCATATTTACCAGCGTTCTCTTGGTGTGCCATCTGGGAAAACAGGAGCAAGAACTTTATCATCACTCTTCTTCGTTGCGCCGTTAACTGTACCAGCTGGTTTGCTCCTTCCTAAACTAGGCAATGGCTCATCTTGTCCATCATTGAAGTCTGGAGGCACGTCGTCATCATCATCGCTCCATTCATCATCATAATCTTCTCCATCTCCGTCTTCATCGCTTCCCACATTGTCAATGTCAGACCACTCATCCCCATCCTCTTCATCTGACATGTCTTCTTGCCCTGTTCCTTCAGCTTCACCTGAGTCAGTCCTTCGAACATTTCTCTTGGGGAATCTTGGAACATTAACAAGTGCGCGAAGCTTCTCCTTGATAAGCAGCATCTTGTCTTTATCTAACAACACAGAATCACGATAAGCTTCACGGAGGAAAACTGAGTCTCTATCCCCCTTGAGCGAGATATAGAACATATCCGGATGTCTTATCAGCATGCCTCTTAGCTGTTGGGAGAATCTAAATTCCTCCCGAAAATGGGTTAAATGATCCACAAGTGTTCTCTTCTCAAGAGTGAGGCTCAAGATCTCATGAACAACACCACAAGCATGTTTCTCCTTTTCGGGGCTACCAGGCCTCAAATCCGAAAAATCAGCATAAGGTGAAATGTAAGGCATATCTCTAAACTGAGAAATCCTTCTCATCTCACCTTCCGAAAGATGAAGCCCTTTTGGTAGCTTAACCCTATTGAACCTAGGCACACGATCAATAATCAAATTTCTCTCTTCCACTTCTCTCAGCCTATTCTCGTCTTCGGCAATCTCTGCTGCAGACACAGCAAGCTCAGGATCCCAATGAGTTAACTCCAGCGCAGGCCCTCGTCCTGTTGCAACAACCTTGAAATACTGCGGGTATCGCTGACATATAGTATCCCTAAACTCCAACGGAAGCCCCAAATCAGTCTTCAAATGAGCAATCTTCTCCAGCAGAATCCGCTTATCAATCGACATCATCAACAATTTCCTCAACTTAATAACCAACAAATCCTCCATTTCATTCCTAATCTTCATCTCCTCGAGGTAAAGTTTCTCAGCCTCAGGAGTCAACTTGAACCTAAGTGAATAAACACCTTCTTCCACAATCTCAAACACAGCCGGAAATTTCTTCAACAATGCAATAAACCGCCTCTTTTTTTGCAGCCCTAAAGCTTTTCTAAATCTACCCAATTCACGAAGCGCCATAATCCTATCCGGCTGACTAATCAAAATCTTCCTAATTTTCAACACCAATTTCAGCTTCTTGTCCCTCTGAATCACATTGTCAAACGGAAGCTCCTTCCTCCTCTTTGCAACACCAGCTCTGATAACCGGAAAATATTTCCTCGAGTTTGTCCGAGATTCATTATTTCCTCTCAAAACTAAATTCTGGCCCAAAAACGGAGTCTTGCTTAAATTTCCACAGGTAGTTGATAAACTGAAATTCGCAAAAGGTTTACATTTCAGAAGTGGGGGTGAAGTACAGGATAGAAAAAATGGGACAGCACAAGCTGATGGTGGCAATTTGGGCGAGGAAAGTGAGAATTTAGGCTCCATAATCAATTTGAAACTATCTAGCAGGGAGCATATATCAATATATCGCAACAATTAACACCAGAAATTGGCCCTAATCGAATCTATGTGTGATGTGTTCACGAATCAGACAAGAAGAGAATTGAATTCGTGGAATGGCTGACCTGAGGTTTAGCTAGGGTTTATCACAAAACCCCTCTTTGAAGTTACATTTCAAATTTTCCATTTTATCTTCATCGGCAATTGATTGATGGATATGAACATTTCCAAATTTACCCCTGCACTCCACTCACCTAAATTTTAAGAAAAACAAAAAATCCTTTAATTTAAATATGTAAACACAGTCCTTCAATAATCTAGAATAAATCATAGGTATAGCTTTTGATGTACCAAAGCTAAATTTGCATAATTTTTCAGCTTTTAGTCATAGTAGTTAATAGTTGGAGAAAAAATTAAATAAAAAAATTGATGATTTGAGAAAAGATTAAATAAGTTGGAGAAAAAATTAAATAAAAAATTGATGACTTGAGAAAAAATTAAATAAATTAATAAAGGTAAATCATTAATTAAATCATGAAAAATGGTCAAATTTTGCTCATCTCATACTTTTCAAAATTTGAAAAAGTATGAGTTGATGTGTCAGCTAGTTTAAAACACGTTAGCAAAACATTGATTCAAACTCAATTAGACATTATCGTTTTGTCAAATGTCTTTTTATTCACATGTTTTATATTGATTGTCATACCAGCACATAATTTGCTGGAAACAGAAGGATGAGGCAATTGTAAATATTTATCGTTCATAACTTACTTTCGAATTTTGTTAAAATGTAAGATACAAAGTTTGACCATTTTTCATGATTTATTTTGGCAATTTTAGTTTCTCAGAGCCTCTTCAACCATTTACACTAAATTCATACTCATTTTAATGTAAATGTCATTTACGTTAAACTCAAACTTAAAAAGAATATTCCTTATATTATTCATTTTTTACTTACAAATTTTGAAAAAGTTTTTGGTTTTGGTTTAGTGTAAACCTAAAGATAGGTACTCTCTCCATTCCACAATAAGAGTCATGTTTTGTCATTTCGATCCGTCTCACCATAGGAATCATGTTTTGCCATTTCGATCCATCACCCTATTAGGAATCATAACCAAATACAATTCCTATAGTGGGACGGAGGAAATATTTTTTACTCAAAAAACCAAAAATAAAATTGACTTTTGAATCATTGAATCTAATTACTTATCTCATTTTAGATTTTAGTGTAACTTTAGAGATGGTCTTAGTTCCCATTTTCTTTATTTCTTAGAGCATCCACAATGGATGCCAGATCTCACGCCCGATCGCCCGAGATCGGGCTCAGGCGTCGTCGGGCATCCACTGCTGACGCTCGATCCCATCGGGCGCGACCAAAAGATCGGTCATCCGTTGCAGCCCCTGGTCCGAGCCCGATCGGGGGATTTTTGCGTTTTTTATTTAAATTTTTTTTAAAAATTCTTTAAACCCTAATTAAACCACTACAAAATACCCAATCCTCATTCACTTTTCACACACTAATACTCTCTACTCCTCTTACTTTCTCTTCTCTTTTCTCATTTTCACACTTTCAAGAATGTAGTTCTTTTTTAATTAAGTAATGTAATTGTTTTTTCAAATTTGTAGTGTTTAATATAATATATTTTGGTATTTTATTAATTAAAAATAAAAAATAAAATTAATAATATTAAAAATTAAAAGCAAATTGAGTTTAATTAATAGGGCACCCACTAGGGTCATACCATTGCAGAAAAAAGGGACATGCTGATGTGGCAACCACTAGGGCTCCCACTAGAACTTCCACTAAGACATCCAGTGCGGATGCCTTAGGCCATCTGCAACGCTGTCTCTTATTCGTCCCTTAACCGTCTCTTAAATTACTATTCTTGGGTCCCACTATACTTTTTACTCCATCTCTTAACCATTTCTTAAATTACTATTCATTCATTTTCATTTTTTATTTTTATTTCCAACAAATTTAATTAATAAAAAACACACTTCATTAAATAAAATAAAATTACAACATAAAATAAAAACACAACTTAAAATTCAAAAAAATAAAAAAACACATAATTAAAATCCTAAAAAAATAAAAATTACATAATTTAAAATATAATTTTATAGAAAATAAAAAAAAACTACTCCGCCCGCGAATCATTCCCCGAAGACGGTGTAGGTGCACTGAAACCACCTAGAGGCGGAATACCAAGTTGTCTTGCCATAAACTCAATTCCGGCAAGATAGACTTGGTATTGGGGAGGCGTCATGCGGGAAGTGTCCGCCATTGTGTCGGTCATGCACATGGACATTAGGGAGTTCGAGGGTGCCCCCGAGCCCGAGCCCGCCTGGCTTGATTCAGCTCGGCCCCTCCTCCCTCTAGCTGCCTTCGCCGCATTTCTCCCTTGCGGCCGACGGCGCCCACGGGATAACCCCCCGACATCGTCTGTCGTGCCCTCAACCTCTTGCGAGGCAAACTCTTGTGCGGCACTGCCCGAACCGCCCTCATTAGACGAGTATTGGCCACCCGCCGTGTGCTTCGTGCGCTTCGAGGTCGAGCCCGAGCTGGACCGGACACCGCCGGCCCACCTTTCCCCGTCTTTGACGACCTCCCAAACATCGACATGTTTAAATTGTTTGGCGTGTCGTCGAAGTAGACTCGCAAAGCCGACCTCAGTGGCTCCGCTTTGGTAATGAGCCGCTTCACTCTTGTAGATGACGTAGAATTTTTTGACCTCTCTGTCGACTCGGTCAAAGTGAGCGCGAAGCATCTTAAATGTGCGGCGGCAGGACCCCTTCGGTTTAATCTCGTGGTAGGCCTCGGTGACCTTTTTTCAGAAGCACTTCCGGGATTGTTGATTCCCGACTATGGGATCGTACGAGATGTTGATCCAGACGTTGTACACAGCCAGCGTTTCCTTGGGGCTGTAGGGATGCCGGCCTAGATCCTCATCCTCCTCGTCCGCCTCCGCCCTAGAGCTTCCATCGCCTCGGCCTCCTCCACCGCCTCGGCCTCCTTCCGGAGTGGGTTCAACCGAATAATCCTCCCGAATCTGGGATAATCCCTGCGAATACCTCGGGGCATGAGGGACGTGCGTATGCATCCACATCAAAATGGGGTGGTTGGTACCCCCGGCGTCGCCGAACCCTGGCTGCCCGGCGTCGACGAACCGGAACCACCACCCAGGACATTGTACATGCTCCCCAGTCGCCGAACGCGTTGATGTCAAACCCGCCAGAGCCGCTACCGCTACCGCCAGAGTTTCCGTCGTCGGACATTTTGTGATGAGAGGTTAGATGAAAATTGGAAATGAAATCGAGATGATTTGGGAAGAATAGATGTGTATTTGTGTGTGAAATGAGGATGAATTAGGAGTATTTATAGAGTAAAAAAATAAAATAAAATAAAAAGAAACAACAGTCGGAAAAACGGTAATATTACCGTTTTTTATTTTTTATTATTTTTTATTTTTTAAATTCGAATTTTAAAAAATGATTTATTGCGTCAGCGTGACGATGCTCACTCGAGGGCCGGCGAGTGGGCGTCACGCATGGCGCCGGAGCGCGCCACGTGGCTCAGCGGGCTGGGGACGAGACGGGACCCTGCAACGCGTCTCGCCGCCGTCTCGTCCCTGCGTGACGGGTTACGAGCCACCCGCGTGACGCGTTGCGGGTGCCCTTACCACTTTCGTCCGTCCTTTATAATTTGTGAGCTAATTATGAATTCCTCCTATATAAATTGTAAAGTGGTGAAAAATTCCTCTTATATAAACTTAAGATAAGAAACCCAAGTATGGATTCTCTCTCAGCCACACAATCTCAGTACAATTGATCATCCACAGTGCCACGTGGCAATCTGCAACTGGTCAAGTTCCTCCCCTTCCTTCCACCTCAGCTCTCCACATCCCAAAAAAGTTGGTCTTGCAAAACGTTGGGAGCTCAAGAAGCAGAGTTTTTGCCTGCGAAATGGAAGCCCTGAACGCAGTTGGAGTGAAACCGATTCCAATTCTATCCAACCAAACAGACCCCAACAAGACTCCCACATCCCTCACCCTTCCTCCCTCCAAAAATCAATCTTTCCCAAAATGCACCACCTCAAATTCCGCTCCAAGAGCTCTCGGCGCCGGCTTAGCTCTGCTCTCTTCGCTTCTCACCTCCGCCTCAGCCGAAGCACTGCAGCAGCAGCAGACCAATTTCGATGTCGGCGGAGTCATTGACGGCGTGATCCGTTTCGCCGCCGAGAATCCCATTGTCGCCGGCGGCGGGGCGGCGGTCGTGGCGGTTCCGGTGGTGGTCGCCCAGATTCTCCGCAACACGCAGCGGTGGGGAGTGGGGAGCGCGAAGGCGGCCTACGCCAAATTGGGGGACGATGCTGATGCTCAGCTGCTTGATATAAGATCGACGGCCGAGATCAAGCAGACGGGAAGCCCCAATCTCAGAGGCCTTAAGAAGAAGGCGGTGGCGGTTCCGTACAGCGGCGATGACAAGCTGGGGTTTTTAAACAAGCTGAATCTCAAATTTAAGGAGCCACAGACTACCACATTGTTTGTGTTGGACAAGTATGTGTTTTTCGGGGTAAATATGTAACTCATACAAAATGTTCCACCTTTGTTTCGTATTAGTGCAAAAAGTTTGAAGTTTAGTACAAAAAGTTTCATTCGTGTTTCAGTTTTGTACATTGTGTTATATGTGTTAAACCGGATGAAATTTTTTGTGCCTACATGAAACAATTTAACGTTGGTTAAACACAAATAACGGAATGTACTAAATTGAAACACGAATGAAACTTTTTGTATGATTTATGTAAACTTCAAACTCTCTATACTATATGAAACAAAGGTGAAACATTATGTATGAGTTATGTATTTAACCCCCAAAGCCCCTGTGCTTTTCATATTCAATCAATTTTGAGTTGTGAAAAAGTATGATTCTTGATCTTGTTGGAAGTATTAGTGGAATGTTACTTGAGAGTTGGCTAGTCTGGTCTCTTGCTAGACTATTGTTTTATGAATGATCATTCTCTGTGAATCTGTATTTTAATGTTTGAGAGTTTTGTTGAAGCCAGATTTGATGGGAACTCTGAGATTGTAGCGGAGCTGGTGGCGTCTAACGGCTTCAAAGGTGCGTGTGCAATCAAAGATGGCGCAGAAGGGTCAAGAGGATGGGTGGTTAGTTTCACACACTTTTTGATTCTCTAGCTAGAAATAGTATGGACGTGAAGCATATGGAACTTACCAATATCTTCGAAATGCAGAATAGCGGCCTCCCTTGGATGCTTCCAACGACAACGTTCGATATCTCTAGTGTCATTGATACTTTTGGGGTGAATATTTCCAACCCATTATAACTAATTACAAGAATGAATGCTGATGATGGTCTGATTTCAAAGTCATAGTTGTGTTTCATGTTTTACATATGTAGGAGGGTGTGCCTGTGGCACTTGGCATTGCTGCAGCTGCTGCTGGTCTTGGTTTATTTGCTTTTGCAGAGGTTGAAATTTATAAAAAAGTTGAATTTTTTCTATGATGGATTCTTGATCACAAAAATGGTTTAATGTTGTTTCAGCCTTTTTTTTGTAGGCTGAAACAATTCTCCAAGTTCTTGGTTCAGCTGCTCTTGTCCAGTTTGTCAGCAAGAAACTCCTATTTGCTGAGGTAGTAACCTTACTTCCTCATGATTTGAGTTTGAATACTCAAACATCTTTAATTGTGGAACTTTCTCTTTATTTCACAGGATAGAAAGGTAACTATCAAGCAATTTGAAGAGCTTCTAAACACCAAGGTTGCTCCAAAGGAGCTTGTGGACGATATCCAGGTAATCGTCATTTTACATTTCGTGTTTCATCCCTTCTTCGATGTGGTCATTTAACACGCTTCACCTTGTTTGGCTCGACTCTTGTAGCAAATTGGGAAGGCGATTCTACCTACACTACCCGCTAATGACAAGGGCCTTCCGGCTCCTGCACTTGATGGACGCGATGTCTTGAAATCTGAGCCTGTCGTTGAGGCTACCGATGTCCCACCTGAAGCCGAGCCGAATCCTGTACCTACTGCAGAAGTGATAGATTCCGTCCCGGAACAAGAATCCCTCCCAACACTACCAAGGCCACTTTCGCCATATCCTAACGTGAGTTGTTTTTTCGTATTATTTGTAGCCTTCATCCATGCACGTCACGTATAATTTAGATGTAAAGCCATTATTAAGTGTATATTTGTGTGTGATTGCAGTATCCTGATTATAAGCCTCCTTCATCGCCCACACCATCACCACCACCACCACCTTGATGGTGCAACTGCAAGTGCCACTAGTGGAAGCTTATTATGGTTAATCCTGAGTACTAAAAAACACATTCGTAGATTTTTGTTGTTTATGTTTTAGTATTTCATTTCAATAATACACGCCCCTATATATAAATATATTTAAAATCACTTCTTATTCCATAACTAAAATCGATCTTGGCTCTTGGATGAGAACGTTGGATGGATGAGATCATGACACATGACAGCTGTCGAAGGAGGATGCACATACTTTTTCTCCGAAATATATAACTTGATACTATTTCAAAAACTCCCTCCGTTCCCAAAAAATAAAGATATTTGGCACGACATGAGAATTAATACATAAATAATAAAGTAAGAGATGAGGAAAATGGTAGTTAAAATAATGTTAGTAGATAGTGAGATTCATACTATTATTAACATTTAATGGTTGACCTTAGTGGTTTAAGTTGTTAATTAAATTGATGTATATTGATAATAAGTTTGGGAGAATTTTCTATAAATGGAAATGAGATAATTTTATGGGACGAACGAAAAAGAAAATGTATTTGTTTTTATGAGACAGATAGAGTATATTTTTCAATTTAATTTTTTTTAATATTATAGTATATCAAATTTAATCTAATTTTATGAGTATTCTAATATATTGCATATATCCACATGAATACATTTATATTAAAAATTAGAATATAATAAGTCTCCAAATATACTTTATACTACTATCATGTTTTGGCATAATTATTCTCCTTTTGGCTAAAAAATAGTAGTCTACTTTTGTCAATAACATACACATCATGTCATCATCCATAAAATTTGTCAACTTCTATTTTAGAAACATTTTTACTATAGTAGTACACGATTAATGATATAAGTCTCATTATTTGCAAATACTATTGCTTTTTTTTCTCATCACCCACTTTGTTAATTTTGCATTAAATCTGTATTTATCCCTAAAATATCTATTTGTAATTTTGTAGGATGGGCCGATGTGGGAGTATATCATTAATTCATTCTTTCCATTTTTATTGTTCTTCTTCGAACATAATAATTGTTTTCCTTTATTAATTGAAGAAAATAATATAATAATATATTTTAATTCGTTCACTATTCAATTTTTAATGTGCGGTTTAAATCAGAATGTGTAATTTTCTTGGATCACCTTTCCCAGGTATTTTGAGTTTATAGGTTTTTGTACTCCAATTTTTATTGCTTAGATACAATTTACTCATTTGTATGGTTTTGTTAGACAAGGGAATATACGATAAATGATAGTAGTACATTAATTAGATATAATTCTATTATCTAATACTCCTTCAGTTCTAATGGAGTTGAGTCGTATTGCTTTTTAGATTGATCTAAGGTAATTGAGTCATTTTCAAATTTGGCAAAAACTTTTCTTTCTCTAGTATTTTACTCTCTCTTTTTCTTTCATATATAATTTCTTCTCATACTTATTCTCTACGATTTAACTTTTAATACATCAATTTATTAAACCATGTGCCAAAAAAATGCATCTAACTATCTTGGGACAAAAGTACTCTTACATGAAAGCTTATCGAATATCAAAATATACACATACTGCATATATTGGTATGTTTTTAGTGATTATATGATCTTATAACATACTCCATATTGGAAAAACTAGAAAACAAAATTGAAAAGCTCAAAGAAGACTAAGAGAGTTATGACTAAACAATCTTACTACGCTTTTTATAATGTAAGGCTTCGTTCGGTATCATGGAATTAGGTTTGTGGAATCTGAATTGGAGCTTTTAATTCCAAATTCTATATTTGGGACTGCAAAAATTAGATTTGGAATTGAATTGCAATTTCAAGTCCTCCCAATTCCATAATTTAGATTTCATATAAAAAGTAGATAATCGAAATTCTAAATAGTTATAAAATTGGGCACTTTCATACACCACGCACACTACACATACTGTACACATTTCACACACACTGCACACACTCTACACACATACACCATACACAAACAATGTACCACACGCGACACACACAAACAATGCACACAAATATACACATACTGCATATACACACTTCATATCAATTCATTCAAATACAATTCCACATTTCATTTTTGTCGAACAAAAGATTTAAAAAATCATTCAAAAAGTAGTTTACCGGCACTTCCCTTTGCATCTTAATTTTATTTGAAACACCGAGAACCGCAATATTTTTTGAAGCGTCGGTAATACATATAGAAGCAAAATTAGGAGTCTCCAAATGAATAATAAACAGCCTTAGTAATTCCTTTTCTTTTTCTCATAGTGATTGCAAAGCGGACTTACATGAAGACCACAATCAATTGGGACACTAACAATCAATTGTCCAAAAACCTTAAAAAAAATCATGAAAGAGGTTGGTTAAAACAATGGTCCAAATTTTGTGTAGATTGCTGAATCCCAGAATGGGATGGTAAGCAACAGTCAGTCAATGAAAATTCACCTCATTTTTGGTTGGTCGCATCAGCAACTCCCTTTCTACTCAAATCCCACCAAATAGTTTTTCTCTCTCTTCAAAAAATTCTAGATTAAAAAATTTGGTAGTACTTGAAAATGTATTCTTCCTATAAATATTGGGGACTCCCCAAGCTTGTAGCATAAATTATCTTTTCATATTCATGGATAAGTGCAGCACTCACAACCATCCCACCATTCAAAATGGTTGCCTTCCCTCTTTCATTCACTCACTCATTCTTTCTTTCTAAAATGCTTATTAATTTTTGTTTGGTGCAGAGGAAATCAGTCTTGAATGGAAGTTCATAAACATGACAGAGCAAGAAGAAGATATCATATGTAGAATGCACAAGCTTGTGGGGGACAAGTAATACTACTAAGTATTTATATTAATAATTTTTTAGTAGTGTTGTTTTTGTATGGAGGGGAATAATTTTAGTATGTGTTTATTTTTTTGTTAGGTGGGTATTAATAGCTGGAAGAATTCCAGGAAGAAGTCCAGCAGAGATTGAAAGATTTTGGTTGATGAGAAACCCTAAGACCAAGTCTTGACATGTATGATTCAGACATTAATAATGTCAGAGAGAAGAGATGGATATCTTATCATTATGTAGTTGTGCCTCTTATCGTATTTGGATTTCAATTTTCATTCACAAATATAATGCCTACCACTACAAAGGTAACTGTCATGCTTTGTACTACTAGATTCTCCATAATTTTCTATGAATAAATACTCCATTTTGATCTGTCACAAGTTTTAAAAATTATATGCAAAAGTGACAAAAGTTTATAGGGTGTGAGCTTTATATTTATAAGTTAATTTCATAATAATATATTTTAAAATTAGTTAGTGGAATTTAATGGGTCCATATATAAAATAATACTCCATCTGTTTACATTTAAGTGATCCATTTTGACTCTGCGTGAATTTTAAGAAGAATAAATTTTAAATTTAATAGCAGAAAAATTAGATTTGCATATTATCATAGGTCTCATAACAATTACCTCAACTCATCAAGGGCATGTTTGTTATTCTCTAATTATTTTAGGATGAAGATTGTATTAATTAAGATTGATTTTTAATTATGAAAAAATTAATTTATTCTACAATTAATTATTTTACAATTATATAAATTATTTAAGTATTATATAACTTAAAAGTTGAATGATATACTTCGAATTAATTCGATACTTTAAAGTTAGAATTAATTTGATACTTAGAATTGAAATATAGTTATATTTATTTTTGAAAAGAGTATCAAAATACAATAAATGTTGAATTAATTCGAAAGAATATCATTCAAATTTGAATGATATAGTACTTGATTTTTATAGTTATATTATAGAATAAATCAAACTTATTTCTTCATAATTGAAAACCAAATATTTAATAACATTCAACTTAAATAATTAGAGAATAAAACGATATGCTCTTAACGGGCTCAGGGAAAAAAGATTACTTGGTGTTATTCTCAATTTTAGAGTGTTGTAGTGATATTTTTCATTTTTTTCAGAATTTTACAATGATATTTTTCATTTTCCATGATCTAAAAAGTGGAAATCTCATTTATTGGGTTCTAACTTTGGAGAGTTTTACAATGATATTATTCATTTTTTAGGATCTAAAAAGTGGAAATCTCATTTATTGAGTTCTAAATTTGGAGTATGAATGAAAGTCAACGGAAAATGTTAGTGTGTAATTAGTTTAATAATAAAATGTAAATTGAAATGAGTTATTAAATATATGGTTTATTTACTCAAAAAATTGAAATAATGCATTTAATAGTTACATAGTAAAAAGTCAATATGAGACATTTAATAGTTGACGAACGGACTAAAGGTGAATATGACATTTAATGGTGAGTATTCCGAAATGACAATATTAGACATGTCATGGCGGATGGATGCACTATTTAGTAGCAACTCATTTTATGTTATACGTGTAGATAACTCATTATTTATAAATCTTCATCCACTATAGAGATGGATCTCAACACAACTCTAAACATAATAAAAAAAATCAATAAAATCTCAAAACAATTACCAAGTACCGTCAACCCAAACACAAAATGCGGACCTTAAATATTGGGCCGGGCTCCACTTACGCAAACATAATAAAATAGGTCACACATATTGAACGCCTCTTACCCAAACATAATAAAATATATTAAGTGTATCGGACATCGTCTGTCCAACATTAATACAACCATCGACGTCTTTAAATACAAATAAAAATTAAACCAAGTCTATAAATTCAAGCTTGGCAAAAGTAAGATTTGATATTCTGGTAAAAAAATCGACTTGAATTACCACAGTCCACAAATGTATTGAATTATTGATAAAGTCTAGTTTTATTAATGGAAAATCACTCTTTTTAAAATGCATTGCGCCTTAAATAATGCTGATGATTTTACTCATAGTAGATAGGGGAGTTGGACAGAATTTGAATACATGCTGCTACGGACAGAGCATTTTTTTTCTCAAGAAACCATCACACGCAGTGCACACCCACTGTGTGCTAAATAGCGCTGAGTTGTGCTGTTTGGCGATTCGTCTTCTACCAATTTATGTCAGCGCTAATTCTTAAAATTCCAGTTTCTTGGTAAGGAAAAAAGACGTCTGCTTTTCTCCCTTTGCTCTGTTTTTTCTTCAATCGCAGGAAGTTTTTGACATTTTTGGGTGGTGGTGAGTGAGTCTCTTCTGTTTTAGGTGTTTTTGTGTTGTTTTTGCTTTCTGATCTCTGTTGTTCTTCACACAGATATCTGCATTGGTGCTGGTGTGTGTGTGCTTTCTTGATCATGCATTTATGTATGTTGTTTATGTGCAAGCTTGTGCATTTCATGAGATTCACTCTAATCTTGGAAAAGATGTTGATTTTCTTGTGAAATTCCATAACTTTCTCTCAACCCTTGATGTGTTTTCTTGTTTGTTTTCTCTGTTTTAGGGGTTTATTTTATGTTGATTGTTTTTTTTGTTTCACGTGTGTTGTTGATTTGAAGTGTTTGTTTTGTAACCACAGAAGGTTTGGGGATGGCTTTGTGTTCTGTAACAGCTGTAGAAGGGGAATCAAAATGGGAAAGAGGCCCAGAAAATGATGTGGTGTTTGCATTTATTGAGAAATTGGTTGATCCAAGGTTGCCCTATAAGTTCTCCATTAACGACCCTCCTTCCGAAGATGCACATAAATCTATTGCAAGACAGGTTCACACTCTGTGTGTGTGTGTTATTTTCCTTGTGATAAATTGAGGATTGGTCTTTAACTTGAGTTACATTCTGTCTTTGGAAGCTATAGTTGCCTAAAGAATAGGACTTCTTGGAATAAGTAATGAAGGATTGATCTTAAACTTTTGTTTTGGGAGTTTTCTCGACTTTGCACACTGCTGAAAGAAAAGGAAATCTTCGAATACAAACAAAATGGCAAATTGGGATGTGTTAGAGAGGATCTCCCTATTTCATTTGTGCTCATGAAGGAATTTTAGTTGTATTTGATTTTATGTTTTGCATAATTTTTCTGAATATAGTGTGAAATTTTACTTTAGAAAAGTAATAGAACTATGGCATCAAATATTGGGCACAAGATGGTAACATTCTTAAGATCATAATTGTGTTTATAAGGACAGGGGAATTTGCTACTCCATTATATCATTGCATTCAAATATATGGAGTGCTTGTTAGTTCCTGTTAATCTATTTCAAAATTTTTGATTTCTTTTCCTGATTTACTAGATGCATGCAGTTGTTTTGCTTTACAACTACTACCACAGGAAACAGAAACTGGAGTTCAAGTTTCTTGATTTTGTATCCTTCTGTACGCTGGCTTTGTCACTGAGGCCAACTTTGAAACCATTTTTGGAAACCATATGTGGAAGTGAAGTCGTGGATTTAAATGGTTCTGATGTTCATCTCTCACTGACCGAGAGAGCTGTCAAATGTGCATGTGATATAGCTTTTTCGTTGGATGCATCAAAGGATACTCCAAGCGTAGAAGGATATCCAATATCAACGGTTGCAGTCTTGTTGGTCGACTTGGAGAAAAAAAATTGCATGCTTCAGTTGGATACTGTCACTGAAGGTGTGTGGTCGCTTGTTGAAAAGGAGATTGACGTCCTTGGTACAGATGAAGATATAACAGCAGGTAAGAAGAGGAAAGTGAAGGATCAGCAGCCATTGTCTGGTCATGCTAAGTTTCTGCAGATCGGTTTTGATGCTGTGAAGGACGTCGCAGGTATGCCATCCATCGTTAACTCATCATTCAAGAGATGTTTAGAATAATAGAAGTTAGTGCAACAATGATTTTATTTGAAGCTTGATTCCTATTTGACTCTCGACTGTTATATTGCATGGTTTAGGCATCGAAGTATCTGACCTTGTCGTGTTGGAGGCTCATGTTGTGTATTCATTAAGCAAGGAGAAGTCAGCTACTCAGTTTTATATGATGGAGTGCAATCACTCGTTTGACAAAAACAAGAATTATGATCTCGATTCTCTTGTTGAGAGGTCAGAGCTATTAACTATTTCTTGACTTGATTACAATGATTCTCTTTTATGATCCTAAATATTTTATGTAACTTTGGCAGTTTGCAGGGCCCTTTTGTAGAGAAGTATCTTGATTCTTGGGTGACTACCTCACTCGTCGAGTATCATCGCTTGCTTCCTTATGCAGAGTTGATCTCTAGCTGGCTTCCAAGGTATAAATAATGTCGTATGTGGATAGTGGTTTTGTCTTGATTCTTGATTTGATGGTATTGGCTGTGATTGATTACTTCTACATTTTCGTAAATTTCTAGTGGAAATCTGTCACTTTGCTTATGTTCATTTTAGATCCTTTGAGCGTGGCATCTTGAACAAGTTTACAGTTATATATATGCCTTCGATGTTTTGGTGTTTCGTGTACAGGAAAGATTCAGTGCCTATTCTAAGTGACATTGTTACTGAGATCATCAAGAACAAGGAGGCACAGAAAACTGCTAAGCCTCGTGTAGAAAACAACGCTCAAGACTTGGATAACAGTGACGGCAAAGATAAACTTGGGTATGCCATCGATGTGTCTGAGACCAGACGTGAAAGTGTTGATAAAGTCAGTGAAAACAACCACATGAAAGGTCCCTTGTCTGGCCATTCAATACGGAAGTCTCAACGTGCAGCTGTAGATGCTAGTGCCTCACGAAAGACAAAAACTGCCACTGACTTTTTCAATATTTCTGTTCCAAGTGAGGGGACCGAGAAGAAGAACGCAAGGACGAGAAGTGATTATCAGAATAAGAACATTCCCTCTCCACAGCTTGATGCAGCAACAAAAACTGCCTCCGACTTTTTCAAAATTCCCGTTTCAAGCCAGGGAAGTAAGAAGATGAAGGCAAGCGTGAGAAGTGATTATCAGAGTAAGAACGTTCCCTCTACACAGCTTGATGCAAATGATCATGAAAATGGTGTCAGCTCGAAGGTAAGACTAATATATCTTCTACGGCAATCTTTTACAACCTTCTTAAAACAGGCACCTTGTATCCAAGTTTTCTTTATGCTACTGTGTGTTCTGTGTGCACATTTTTTAATGCCTCTTATGAGAAAAGCAGACATATATTCATGCAATGATGATTATAAATAACTATCTCTAAATCTATGGCTCTCTCTTTTCATTTTTCTCCAAGTCTGTTTGGTATGAACTCTTGCTGAAAATCTTAAATTATCATGTCAGTGCCAATGCATAAGTTTCTCTCAGATAAGATTGAATCTGGTTTTCTTATCACGTGGTACAACACTTAGTTATTCGACTGATTGATGTGTTCAATGACATTCACTAGGCGGTGGAAACTACTGATCCTTTGAAATCAAATGATGGTCGGTTTAAAGAGCAGAGGTCGATGGGGGAGAATGGTGGGACGAGCAAGCAAAGCGATGCTGTTGTAGTAGAAAACTACAGCATGGTGGTTCATAGTGAGGCACGGAATGGCTCTGTAACGCATTCAGAAGATCCTCAGAATGCATTGGCACTTCTCAATTCTAAAAAACAACAACTGGTAACTCCTATGCTTCAGTTTAAGTAAAACATTTTTTCTCAACTGCTCTTTTATATGCATAAAGTCTGGAAAAGGAAGTTAACTTTTCTCGTCTTGGCAGTTTTCTCGCCTCTGTGCTATAGAAGACACACTGGCACTGTACGAGCATGTTTCTGATCGCGTGAGAGATGGTATGTTTGCCATCTTTTCCTGGCCTTTTTCCATAGATATCTTCACCATTGTGGAAATAAATGTGAAATGTTTTTAGGTGGTGAAGCTGGTTTTGCTCGTCAGTGTATTGAAAATATCGTGAATGGGAAATATAACTTGCTGCTGCAGGTTGAAAACTCCACCAACTCTCAACCTCAAAAGCAAACCAGAAATCCCAAAATCTATATCCCTGGGATATCATCATGTCAAGTGAGCTTTCTTCTCGAGGCATGTGTGTATGCGAGATAGTATATCGACACGTGCTTTGAGCTTGTGATTTATCATCTCTACACTGCATTTAGTTTGATGGTGCTCTCTTTTCAGGACTTGGAATATGTATGTGTCATGAACAAATGGAGGCTGCCGAGATACATGGTGCAACCTTCCGATGGTAAGCAATCATCTTCGCGTACCATTTTATTACTTGTCCCGGTTGTGGATTTGACCTCATCAGGGGTAACATATAACACCAGCGACTATGTGATGTGGTGGTTTGCAGGTAAGTTCCGGGCAAATGTGACCGTTGATTGCAGAGATAATACTATTCTCACTTCAGAGGGCGATGCGGGGCCCACACCTTGTGAGGCTCGGGAGTCTGCGGCCACCAAAATGATCGAGAAATTACGAGCGTGATAGTGATTGAAGATCTCTAATTACTCTCTGAAGACAAGATAGTTTTGCTAACAGTTTAACTGACAGAATTGTGCACAATTTCTTCACTTCAAGAAAAACATGTAGAGATGAAGATGTTTTTGATTCTTACCAAGAAATAGTTACTTTTTGTGTAATACTATGATTCAAGGGTATTCATTGTTGTTTGATATATGTTTGAAGTATCTCTATAACTAAGACTATTGTACTTGCAACTTTAAACTAATAATCCGGTAAAATAATTTAGTCAAACAAATTAGCTAGATAGTTGCACTTTTTTCAAATAGCTGAACTGGCAATATTAAAATTATTAACAATAACAATCTATCAATAGAATTATTAAATTAAGTTTAATTAATGTCTTAATCCAAAAATGATTTCTATAACAAATAAAATCAGGACCTTCTTTAAATCCAACAATTTGGCCGCATGTAAAGGAGTTTGTAGACTTTTATTGGGTACAAGCAGTAACTTATGTTAAAGTCCAATAGTAAAAAATGATTTTTGGGATTTATCATAAAGAAATAAAAAGTTGTAATTGTGGAATTAGTACTCCCTCCATCCGTTAATAAGAATCCCACTTTGACACGTTCAGATTTTAAAAATTGTAATAAAAAGTAAGGAAAAAGGTTAGTGAAATGTGAATTATCTTTTTATATTAGCTTTATAACTAAATGTCAGGGAGATAGAGGGAGATAGAATTAGTGTAATGTGAGATCCATTACTAAAAATAATAAAATCAAATGAGATAATTATTTACAAACAAATAAAAATGGCAAATCACAATAATTAATAATGTACGGATGGAGTAATTAGATTTTACTAAGTAAAGCTTTGGACCAAGTCATATTTGAACCTTTAAATTGTACGCGTTTCAGTTTACAATGATAATTACTTTTGAGAATTATGTTCACATCATTTTCTGCAATATTAGATTTTGAATTCCAATCCAATAATTGGTCTTTTCTCGGCCCCTCCCTTTTTTAAAAATTCTTTTTATGAATTATTGTTTTATATTCAGATTTTATAGCATATTTTTTATGCCACACTCTAGATTTTCAGCATTTTCTTTAAAGTAATATTCTTAATTTTTAGTATACTAATAAAAACGGCTAAGTATATTTTTCATGCATTTAAAAATGTTAATTTGTGCTTTTAAATATAGCATCAACGCTTCCAACTAAAATTGGGAACGCAAATGCAAGTGTCATAGTTTTGCAAATGATTAAAAAATAATCTCTTATCAATTTAAGAATGTCTTCTTTTGTGTCTTAAATTGTACATAATTTTGTCTCTATTTTGTATGCTTAGGGGTAGTTCGGTTTGCAAGATTGTATCTCATGATCAATGTACTATGTTTGGTTAATGAGATTGAATTTTACAACTTAATTCTTGATAAATAATTCTATGCTAATAAGTCATAGCCACCTCTCTAACTAAAATAATCTAAAAACTTAATTCTAGATGAATTAATAAAAGATAAGTTATTTACATTGAGTAGTTCTAAAGAAAACACAAAAACTTAAAGATATTAAAATTTTGGGAAAATGTTGGTATTAAAAAATGTTGAAAGTGTTTTGGAAGGGGAGGGGGGTTGGATAAAAAAATGAGAGTAATGGACATTTTTAAAAACTGAAAGTAGGGGATTTCTAAATAGAAAACTAGAAAGTAGAAAGTAATATGCACTATTTCTTTTTTAGTTCGTCTCATAAGAATATGCACTTTCCAATTTTGGAAACTCTTTTCTCTCTTATGAGGGATGACCTATTCTCCACTAACAATATTTTAATTACTTTTCTCTCTATCTCTTTCTTACTTTATTAATTTTACATTAAAACTTATGTCGAACCCAAAGTATATATTATTTGGGGACGAAGAAGCATCATTTATTTTTGGCACATAACCTCCAAAAATCTGAGGTTTCTGTTGTGCCCTTTTAGTTACGGAAGTTGCACTTTCTTTTGAATTGAAATGAATTTTGATTGAAGCCACACACGTATGCAAAGACAAAATGTGTCTCCGTCAATGAATACATTTCATCACTATAATTTCCTAAATTTTCAATTTGCATTTTCCTCGAAGTGGGAAACTTGTTAGTTAATCAAATCGTCGTCGATATAATAATGAAGGCCATTCAGTTTCCTATTACTTTCTTGTCCTTTCCTTTTTAATGAGTAAAAAATTAGACATTTGTTCAATCGTATAGTGATCCCTCTTTATAAATTAATACTGTACTTACTTCGACATAACTATAGATTATTTGATTCCGATCTAGAAGCAAATCTATCTAAAATCATGTCAGATCACATCATTGCAGCAAGATCTGCTCCTCCGTTGCTAACTGCGCTGCCCCTGCGGGCATGTTAGATCACATCATCAATATTAATAAAGTAGGTAAATCATTGTTGACAAGCATCAAATATTCCTCCAAAATACTTCCTCACTCTTATACAAAGTGAAAGCATTTCCTTACAAATTATACATTGTTATTTATTGTTTAGTTGGAAAAAAGTAAGTAGATACAGATTAATGTATATAATAGTAATAAAATGCAAATTGTATATATTGTACAAACTTCAGACTATGATCTGAACCATTAAAAAATATCTACAGATAACAAAAAGTAGCATTAGAAAATGTTAACACAGTTTCAACATAATGCCAACACAACATCAACCGTTGTCACTGTGTTGACATTTTTTGTTGCTATTATTTTGTCATCCGTTGACAGTTTTTAATGGTCCAGATCATAGTTTGGAGTTTTTAAAATATTTAGAGTTTGCATTTGATCACATCTCTTAAAGTATAAGAGTGTTATTTTTATTTTTAGAAATATATTATTTGAGGGGACATTATAAAAAAGGATATAAGATTTTGAATAGGACAAAGTAGTATTTTAAATCATATTTTAAATATTAAAATTGAGATAGTTTTAACTCAAAAGTGTAGATCTTCTAGAAAAGTTACGCTAAGAATTCAATCATATTTTAAAAATTAAAATTGAGATAGTTTAAGTTGAAAATCAAATCATTTTCAGTACAAATAGACAGTTGCTGTAATCAACTGTAGTTACAATTTTGATTCGTAATTAATACGGTGTACTATAATTAAGTTCTTCAAGAAAATAACCAATAATTCAGTACGAGAACGATGACGATAGGTAGTCTTAATCAATAGTCAAAAATCTATTATGAATCCTTCCTCCTACTTATATAAGTATTCAATATGAGAACGATGATGTGTGGTTTTGAATATAAAATGCTCCCACATTCCAGCTCAAATGATTGACTGCTTTTCCATAGGTATTTTTAAGAAAATGATATTGAATTGGATACTCGAGAGGGAAGAAGCTAGGGCTGGCAATTTTTGGCACGACACGATAATACGACACGAACCCGCACGAAATTAATGGGTATGTGTCGAAGCTTATTGGGTTCGTGTCCTTATCGTGTCGACACGATAAGGACACGAAAATTTCGTGTCGTGTTCGTGTCGTGTTCGTGTAACACATTAAGAAATATTATTATTATAATATTATTATTTTTATTTATTTTAATATTTAAATTAGGTTTAGTACTAGTCTTTAGCCTTTAGCGTTACTTTTACTTTCCAATTTAGGGTTTGCCACTTTACAAATTTAGGGCAGCGCCGCTCTTCTCTCTCGCCGTTCTTCTCTCTCGATCTCTCCGTCTCTGAACTCATCGCCGCTCTTGTCTCTCTCGGTCTCTCCATCTCTGACTCACGATTTGCTCGATTTGCTCGTCACCGCTCTTCGTTGCACCGCTGCTCACCACCGCTTCGCCTGTGTTCGTCGATTTCGGTATATTACTTCTTCATTCCTTTTTGTTTTCCGTTTCTAGTGTATTCTGCTGTAATCTATTGCTTGCTTCTTCATTCCTTTTTCGTATTCTGTTTTTTTAGTATATTGCTTCTTAGGGACAAAAGGTGATTCGCTCACCCCAGGCGCCCCCATAACCCGGCCCGACATCGCTATGGAGGGGTTCAAACACGGTACCTCAGCGGCCCATTAGGTGGGAGGAACTTACACTGGTAACCAGCACACAAGGAGCCACCACAGTGGTGAAACTCCCACACTGCGGCTGCCAGCATTCGATCCTGTCTGCTTAGGGACAATCTACCACCCAGGAACCAACTGAGTTTCATTAAAAATGTATGCCCTGCTGTTAAAGTCCAATCTGTTGCTTTCCAATCTCGTGATATTTTGAGCATTCCAATCACGACAGTTGCTTCTGAATCTGTGTTTAGTGTTGGTGGAAGAGTTCTTGATCCACACCGTAGTTCACTCAAGCCGGACACAGTAGAGGCGATTATATGCTCTAGAGATTGGCTGTTTGGAAAAAAAGGTATTTCTTATTTGTTTAGTTCATGCTAAACTTATTATTATAATTGTCTCATTAATACTTTTTTTTTCCTTTCGAAGCCATCAAAGTTGATATACCAACAAATGACTTAGCCGAAGACTTTTTGAATGGCGATGAGGAAACTCAAACTGGAAGCTCTACAGCTTCCACATCCACCACTTTTGCTTGAAAGCTTCATAGGTTAGACTTTATACTTGCTTGATTTGTACAAGACATATACAATACTTCAATTCAATTGTTTCTTATGTGTATACAGAGCCTCCACATACTGGTTGCTGGTTGCTACTTGTTGCTTGCTACAATGATCAAGAATTTTGGAAAAGAATGATGTATGTTGCTGCAATAGCCAAGAAAATTTGGAACAAAGAATGATGTTTTGGATTTTTCTATTTGTTGTACGTTTAATTTGTTGAACTATTTTTGTTTGCTAAATCAGATTGTGACATTGATTTTAAGTTTTTTATCCTTATTGTGTTATCAGGTCCTTATCGTGTTATCAGGTCTAATTATTAGTGGGTCGTTATTGTGTTGTGTCATGTATGTGTCGTTATCGTGTCGTGTTGACACGAATTGGTTCGTGTCGTTATTGGGTTCGTGTCGTGTTAGTGTCGTGTTCGTGTCTGAGGGTTGCGTGTCGTGTTCGTGTTCGTGTTTGGAGTTTCCTTAACGTGTCGTGTTCGTGTTTGGTGTTATCGTGTCGTGTCGTTATCGTGTCGACACGATAACGACACAACACGCACGATTTGCCACCCCTAGAAGAAGCAGCAGACATTGTTGGGGATATTTTCTGTCTTTTATTCATCAATGGAGCACGCCACTTAATATAGAGGGTGACTCTAATTACATATGGTAAGGGATCATCTAATTTTGGTGGTGTTATCAATTACAATTAATTACAAGATCTTTTCCTAAGTTACATGATTTTATTTTCCCATGATTTGATTTCCATATTCTAACACCCCCCCTCAAGCTAAGTGACGGCATCTCCGATGCTTAGCTTGCCTATTACTTCTTCAAACACCTTCGGGTGGACAACTTTGGTGAGGATATCTGCCAGTTGATCTTCTGAGCGGACAAAGGGCAACTCAATAATCCCCTTCTCTATCTTCTCTTTGATGAAGTGTCGGTCAATGTCCACATGCTTCGCTCGGTCGTGTTGGACAGGATTTTCGGCTATGCTGATTGCAACCTTGTTGGCACAGAACAGTTGACTCTTCTGAGTAGGTGGGAAGCCTATTTTTGTCAGGAGCCTCCGTATCAACAAAATCTCGGTTATTCCACTTTTTGCCCCTCGAAATTCTGCTTCGGCACTGGAGAGTGCGACTACTTTTTGCTTTTTACTCCTCCAAGTGACAAGGTTGTCTCCTATGAACATGAAGTATCCGGCTGTTGATTTTCGATCGATTGGATTGCTTGCCCAGTCAGCATCAGTGTAGCCTGAGACTTCCAATGGTCCTTCTCTCTTTAGCAAGACTCCGTAGCCAACTGTCCCTTTAAGATATCTCATTATCCTTATCACAACATTCATGTGCTCTTCTTGCGGCTTGTGCATGAATTGACTTACCACTCCAACTGCGTATGCGATATCTGGCCTTGTATGAGCTAGATAGATCAACTTTTCAACCAAGCGTTGGTAGCGTTCTCTGTCTGCAGATTTTGCTCCTTCCTCTATCTTTAAACCATGGTTTTGTACCATTGGCGTCTCTGCTGGCTTGCATTCTAGTAGCCCTGTCTCTGTTAGTAGATCTAGGACATACTTCTTCTGTCGCAGGAAAATCCCCCTTTTTGATCGTAGAACCTCAATTCCTAGGAAGTACTTCAAGTCTCCTAGATCTTTCATCTCAAATTCTTGAGAAAGATTTTCTCGTAGCTTCTTGATCTCAGTTGTGTCATTTCCTGTGATTATCATATCATCCACATAGATTAGGAGACAGGTTATGTTGTCACCTTCTTTCTTGAGGAAAAGAGTATGATCTAAGTTGCTTTGCTGGTATCCATACTTCTGCATTGCTTAGGTGAACCTCCCAAACCATACTCTGGGCGACTGTTTCAGACTGTACAACGTCTTCTTTAGACGACATACTTCTCCTGTGCCGAATTCACCAGAATAGCCAGGTGGGATCTCCATGTATACTTCTTCCTCCTTTTTCAATTCTCCATGCAAGAACGCATTAGTAACGTCGAGCTGATGTAGAGGCCAGTTCTGATTTGCTGCAACAGACAATAGAATTCTTACTGTGCTCATTTTAGCCACCGGTGAGAAAGTCTCGGCGTAGTCAATCCCATACGTCTGAGTGTAGCCTTTTGTGACCAGCCTTGCCTTGTATCTCTCAATGGAACCATCGACTCATCTTTTTATGGTGAAGATCCACCTGCATCCGACTGGTCGTTTCCCTGCTGGTAGTACACATTTTTCCATGTATTGTTCTTGAGAAGAACATCCATCTCTTTCTTCATGGCTTCTCTCCAGTGTTTATGCTTCATTGCTTCCTCCACTGAGTTTGGGATTTCATCCTCATATAGGGCAGCTTCAAATGCTCGTGCCATCTCAGTCATCTGGGCAGTCATGGAGTAGGCAATGGGATAGCAAGCTTTTCTTCCCTTCCAATCCGGGGAGTATCTTTTTGGGGGCACTCCTCTATTGTTCCGTGGTGGAAGAACATGCTGTTATGATGCATCTGGCTCATCTTGGATGGTCTCCTCTCTATGCTCAAGGTTAGTCTCAATAACAGTCGATTCACTTGGATCAGAATTTCTTACCTATGGATTATCAGTCGAGGCGATAGCGAGCTTGTCACTAGGTTCAGTGGCCTTTGACGGTGTGTTTGAGGCCTGCTCTGTGTTAAAGATAACCTTCTCGGTTGGACCCACATCGAGACCGTAACTTGGCGTAGGGCTGGTAAGGATGCTTGGAAACAAACTTAGCGGGTCACTCACAGTTTCTGTTGGTTGATTTTCCTCCCCACGACCGCTAAGTTGGTGATAGAAGTACTCATTTTCTACGAAATCGCAGTTCATTGTGATGAACATGCGTTTGGTTTTGGGGTCGTAGCACCGGTAACCTTTTTGTTGTTGGACATATCCTAGGAAGACACCTTTTATAGCGCAAGGGGAGAATTTAGTCCTCTCGTGTTTAGGTATGTGAATGAAGGTAGAACATCCGAAGATTTTGGGTTCAAGAGTGAGTGGAAGAGGTATTTGGGTATGGTTAGATAGGACTTGGATATGAGATTTTTTGTTGAGTCCTTTAGTGGGCAGACGGTTTAGGGTGTAGACAGTAGGTCAAAAGGATTTTGGGACTTTGGATTCTATAAGATGAGCTCTGGTCATTTCAAGGATTTTCCTATTTTTTCTTTCTGCTACCCCGTTTTGTTCTAATGTGTGAGGGCAAGTGGTTTGGTGCATAAGGCCCTTGTTGGTAAAAAATTGTTTCATTTGGGCATTGACATACTCCCCCCATTATCAGATCTAAGGATTTGAATACTTTTCTTATATTGGGTTTGCACGAAAGTGTAGAACAGAACAAATTTATCAAAAACTTCTGACTTAGATTTCAAAAAATAGATCCGTGTCATGCGTGAACAGTCATCAATAAAGAGTATAAAATATCTAAACCCTTGTCCACCAGTAACAGGTGCTGGTCCCCACACATCAGAATGAATAAGGGAAAAAACTTGATCAACACGGGTATCATTAGGTTTAAAAGAATGACGATGACTCTTAGCCAAAAAACATGTATCACAATCCATACGAGAAATTTTATCAAAACTAGGGAACAAAACTTTAAGATAACCTAGTGATGGGTGTCCTAAGCGACGATGCCATAGCCAAGCTTGCCTGTCAGTGAATCCGTGAGTCAGCATCGATATACTCTGTTGAGCTACCTCATCCACATAGTAGAGACCACGTCTCTCAGTGCCACGCCCAACAATCGTCCCCGTCTGAATATCCTGTAACATGCAAAAAGATGGTTGCATTAGTAAGGTGCAATTCAGTTCTTTCGTGACATGACTTACTGCCAACAATTTATGAGACAAGGTCGGCACATATAGGCAATTTGAGACTTTCAGAGCGGGTGAAATCTGAATAGTTCCCATTCCCTGAACAGTAAGTAATTCCCCATTGGCAGTTTGAACGTATTTTTTGTGAGGTTTGGTTATCCCAGTAAAATCAGACTTATCAAATGACATAGTGTCGGTCTCCCCACAATCGAAAATCCAATCCTTATCCTTATGTGAGGATTCAGACATGCTACAGGCTGCAGATATATTCTCTAGGACTTGA
The DNA here is from genome assembly GCF_004379255.2 of Salvia splendens. Classification (NCBI taxonomy): domain Eukaryota; kingdom Viridiplantae; phylum Streptophyta; class Magnoliopsida; order Lamiales; family Lamiaceae; genus Salvia; species Salvia splendens. Next base: position 20,346,378 of record NC_056049.1, read on the forward strand.
AAACTATTTTTGCAATTAATTTGTGGCTCAAATTCTAATTCCCTATAGTCTGGGGGCCTTTTTCGAACAATGTGGGAGTATATAGGGTCAATATCTAATTTAAGGTTATTCGGGGGCCGCGTATATAGAGAATGGGGTATTTTCTCATATATTCCGGATTTTGAGGGACTTAATTGCAATAAGGGTGAAGGTGAGGGGTTTAATTTAGAATTAAACCCCTCATTACCTGCACCAACCCTAGCACTTGCGATTTCTTCTCCGATCTGCGCCGCTGCTCCATTCTCTGGTCCAGCGGTTTCGCTCCTTCCGGTGGTGGTGGCTCCGGTGCTGCCCGCTGCATTTGCAGCGCCGGTAGCCCGGTCTTTCTCCCCAGCTGCCGGAGTGCCTCTGTTTCCCCTGTTCGACCAATTCCTCGACGCCCTCCTTTTCTTCATTTCGTCCCACCATTCGGGATAGCCAACGAGGAGAAAGCACTGATCTTTGGTGTGTTTTCTCCCCCCACAGTGACTGCACACAAGCCGGTTCTTATCCTCGTCGTTCCGCCGATCTTCTCCTCGGTTCGGGGTCTGCCCCGGTCGTCCGCCGCCACGCGACGCAAGTCCGATCCCAATTCCGCCATTGGTTTGTAGGTCTCTTCCATCTGTGACATGGGGTTTAAGGACTCCTTCGTTTGTCGCTTCTCGTCGGACGATCGCGTAGGCGTTCCGTACTGAGGGCAGAGGCTCCCGTTTTAGTATATCTCTTCGGGTTGCTTCGTGTCCGTCATTGAGCGCCATTAGAAATTGGAAGAGCCTGGTCTCTTGTCTTTCTCGGTTGTAAATCGCGATGTCTTCTGGATCCTTCATCGGATTTGGCTTCTTTCTATCAATTGACATCCAAATGCTTTGGAGTCGGTTCCACAATTGTTCGAGGGTTAATTCCCCCTGTTTGATGTTGCTTGCTTTTCGGTTTAGATCGTATACCTGGAGCGAGTCACCTCCGCTGCAGTATGTAACGGCTAGCCCCTCCCACAGTTCTTGGGCCGTTGGGTATTGTGATACTTCATTCACGAGCTCGGGTTCCATGTTGTTGATGATCCACCCGAACACACAGTGATCCAATTTTTGCCATGTTTCGTGGCTGGGATCGGTTTCTGCAGGAGGTATTGAACCCTTCGAGATATGGGAGGTTAAGCCTTTCCCCCAATCGCCCGTTTGATCAGGTTCGCCCACAGTGGGTAGTTATCTCCCGATAGCTTGGTTGAGATGACTACTTCACCGAGGTTGTCTGCACTCGCCGTCGTTGGTCATGGGGTGATTGGTGTGGTCTGAAGGTTTCGGAGGAACTCTACAAACTTCATTGTGATGTCGTCGGGGACGCTCACCAACGAACTCTTATTCTCGTTGTTGTCCGATTCTGACATCGTTTTTTCTAATGATTGCAGGTTTCTGCCTCTTGGCCTAGGTTCGGGATTGGTATTTGGACGTTGATGATGTTATAATCTGAGTCCCTATTGCTCAACCTGCTCTGGTACCGTATTGAATTGGATACTCGAGAGGGAAGAAGCAGCATACATTGTTGGGGATATTTTCTGTCTTGTATTCATCAATGGAGCACGCCTCTTAATATAGAGGGTGACTCTAATTACATATGGTAAGAGATCCTCTAATTTTGGTGGTGTTATCAATTACAATTAATTACAAGATCATTTCCTAAGTTACTTGATTTTATTTTCCCATGATTTGATTAATTTCCATATTCTAACAAATGAATATAAAGCAAGAGAGAGAATAATATAGAGGAAGTTCTCTTCTATATTATCACTTTACTTTTTCTCTATTTTAACTATTTATCAAATATCATTTTCTCAAAACAACGGCAATAAAGAAATTAATCATTTTCTCTTATTGCTACAATCGATATCTCTCAGTATAACTATATATATAACTGCAAAAAAGTAAGTAATATTTTCAAAAATTACTCTCCTAACATCCAAATAATATCTACACACCAAAATTCACGTACAATATTTTTCACGACTCCACAGTATATCATATAGAGTCCTATATAAAAAAAGTAAAATTTGGAATATATTTGTGAACATATAAGATCTTATACTGTTATACATGTGACTTTGGAATGTCACACCATCATTTGAGGGCTGTTTGGACACGAATATAATTTTTTTCATAAATAATGAGTACCTTTTTTTGTGTACGTTAGAAACATACTACTACTAGTTAAATTTGTTATTAATGACAAATATAATACTCTTTTTGTCCATGATGCCCCTGTTCGGATGGCATGATTCAATCAAAGATTGAGTGTAGTGTGCTGTTCGATTGTCTATTTCTATGTCATCAAGACCCGCAACATATAGTCTAGGCCCGACAGGGCCCGCATCCACAGTGGACTGACTAGCTTTAATCCTAGACAATTCATCTTACCCTCTACCCTTCGATTATTTTGTCTGCCTCCTTCAACCACCACCACCGCCCTCCCCTCTTCTATTTTCCTTCCTTTTCTCTCTGTACCAACACCTCTCATTCTCTCCTCCACAGCTGTATACAGTTAGATCACAGAAAATCAAACATTAATACTCCCTCCATACGCGAATAGGAGTCCTGTTTTTCCATTTTAGTCCGTTCACGAATAGGAGTCCCGGTTCACTTTTACCATAAAAGGTAATAGGGTCACACCTTCCACTAACTCATTTCACTCAAAATTCATTTAAAATTAATATATACAAGTGAGACTCATATTCCACTAACTTTTTTCCACCCACTTTTCTTAACATTTCTTAAAACCCGTACCGCCAAAAAATCGGACTCCTAATGATGGACGGAGGGAGTATTTGATTTGATTTAATTAAATAAGTTTAAATTATAAAAATGAGATAAATGTATTAATTTATTCTTATTATCGTCTTATCTACATCTTAAACATAATCCAACCAACCAAACAACAATATAAAATGCAACACTAATTTAATCTTAGACAAAGTCCATCTTTGTCTATCCTATATTACATCTCATGATTATCTAGTCTAATGAACCGAACAACCACGATAAGTATGTCTTCTTTTTTTATATGATCTGGAAAAGTATGAAAGATCTAAATTTTGAAAAAAAATTCTCTATAATGAGACGCGACCTTTTTTTACTAACAAAACTTTATTAACTTTTTCTTTTGATCCCTTTCATTAAACCTCATGTCAAATCAAATGTTCATACTTTTTTTAGAGACATGGGAGTAAGTATTCACTGAATCACTCAGTTTCATTCAAAAGATAAAAATATATTTTTTACATAATATTTACATAATATTATTTAATATGTTAAGTGGAGATAAAATAAAAAATAATAATAAAGTAAAATACAAATTAAAATAATATATAGAGAATGTGTCTCGATTTTAGAAATATATCACGCTCAGTGATTTCGAGTGGACATTTTAAATAGGAAAATACCTTCTTTGAGTGAGAGTATTTATCTAAAAAAAAGGTTACTATTTAATAATCTAATATGCAATTAATTACATTAACATGATATATCTAATTTTAAAATAAAATAGCCTTTTGGCATTTTACTATTCTTCAACGCTCCCATTTCTATTTTCTTTTAGAAACAACAGCAACAGTAAAATTCCAAGGCTAATAAACAAAATCATAAACAACATTGCAATCTAATAAACACATATTTATCATGAAAATAAGATGGATTGTGTGTGGGAGTACCACTTGAGAGCATCTGCAATGGCGCCCTCACGGCGGACGTCCGACCTGCGTGCCGGACGTCCGCCATTGTGCAAATGTCACGCAGATACGGACGTCCGCTGCGGACACCGAAGTTCAGCGGCGTTCCCGGGACGTCTGTGGCGACGTCCTTGCAGACGTCCGCCATTGCGTTGACCCCACAGACGTCCCGATTATTTTATTATTATTTTTTAAAAATTCTATAAATACGGCTCGTTGACTTTCATTTCATTCGCCCCACTTGTATTAATGAATATTCTCTCTCTCTAAATACTTTTCTTTCGAAGATAAATGGAGCACCACGATAGTGATTCCTCCGCCACGAGCGAGTCACATGGACCGATCTTTCCCGTTGGCGGAAGTACCCCAATGTCCGCCACGATGTCCGGAATGGCGGGGATGATGCCCCAACCCCAAATGACGGCGGGGATGATGCCCGGGTACTACAACATGTACCCGCCTTGGTATGAGATGGTTCCCCAAATGCCCGGGGTGAGTGCCGGAATGACCCAAATGTCGGGGATGATACCCGGAATGCCGGGGATGATGCCTGTAATGCCGGGGATGATGCCGCCCCAGATGCCCGAGATGATGATGTCGGGGATGGTGCAGGGCTCGCCTGTCGCTGCGGGGGGGAGGGGGGAGTATGCAGAGGGTCCCCCAATCACCGGTGGACAATGTCTATCGCTCCTATATAGATTTACTGTCGACGGAAAACCCCCCGAGTACTCCTCTCGAGACTCAGTTCACTGGCATCGAGACGTTCTCGATGGAGGAGTTAGGGCTATCTCCGATCCGGGATTCTCCCACAGACGCACCAACGGCAACAGGGAGGGGGGAGGACATGGAGAGGGAGGGGCAGGGGACGGGGCACTACCTCGCCTGCGGCGGGGTACGATGGTGAGGCTGTGGCCGCTGAGGTGGGGGAGGGATCCAGCGGGAAAAGAGGACCGTCTGGAGCACAAAGGAGTGCATCGCGTTTGCGAAGGCGTGGATCAGTATAGTGGAGGATCCATATATCGGGGCTAACCAGCATATCGACAGGATGTGGCGGCGCATTAGCCAAAACTACCTCCAATTCAAACCACCAGGGGGGAAGCCTCACAACGGAGAGCAATGCCGGAAACAGTGGGAGCGGCTGAAGAGGCAGCTCAGCCGATTCTGTCTCACCATCAGTTCATAGACGCTGCGGCGGGCTTCGGGGAATTCAAATATTGAGAGGTGTATCTTGTGGTGCAGTCTTCCGCCAAGTTTACTGTAGGTGTTGAATCTGGCTAGCCGAAGCGGACGAAGATCAGCGCCTCCGGGGAGTACAGTAGCAGTGCTGGTTCCCACGAACTCCCCCCGCCGAGGCAGAGTTCCCGACACCTTCATCGTCGGCCCGCCGCCGTCGCCCGGTGGGGCAAAAGTCCGCGACGCGGATGGCGAGTAGAAGCGCCAGCGGGTCCGCCGAGGCCCAATCGGCAGCTCCTACCCAAAACGATCCCGAGCTCCCCTCACTCGTCCGCGTCGCGCAACATGAAACCCTGTTACGTGCAATGGTTGAATGGCGGACATCGACCAATTGCCATTACAGGTCGTCGCTGAAGGATATCATCAACAGTATGCGGCGCGATTTGGGGTTGGGAGACATGGTGGAGAGTGGCGACGAGGGGACTACCGGCAAGGACGACGAGGGTACTGGCAGCGGGGAATCCGAGGAGTGAGACGACGGTTTTTTTTCTTAACTATGTAATTTTTTTAATAATTATGTATGTTTTTTTGTACTATGTATGTTTTTTTATAAATAAAGTGGTTGCAATTTCTCCGTATTTGTGTCGAAATTTTAATTCCGTAAATTATTTAATTTGGTGAATTTGTGAATTTTTATTATTGCGGGAAGTCCGTCGGGATGTCCTTGGGGATGTCCACCACTGTACAGTGGGATGCCCTTATGACGTGGCAGTGCAGTGGGAAGTCCTTATGACGTGGCAGAAGGTGTTTTTGGGATAAACGCCGGGACATCCGCACCACTGAGGATGCTTTTAATAAACTTGAGAATTGGTTTTAAGAGCATCTGTAACGCGGAGGGCCGGGCCGCAAATCGCGAGTCCCGACCCGTCCCATGTGTTACACGGAGGCGAGTCATGGCCCAGGCCGGTCCCGGGGCCGCGTTCCCGGCCTGGTGAGCGTCCCGCGTCCCGGCCTGGGACGGCGTTGCAGCTTCGGGGTCGTGACGGAAGGGCTGCAATTTTTGCCAAAAATTGGAAGAGAAGAAGAGGGAGGGGGAGAGGAAGAAGAGGGGCGGCGACGTGCTGTAGATTTGCAATTATTGTTCTGAATTTTTACATTTTGGAAGAGGAAGAAGAGTGAGGGGGAGAGGAGGAAGGATGAAGAAGAAGGAGAGGGGCGACGTGCTACCTACTCCCCAATTTTTTATTTTTTATTTTTTTTTTAATATTCTAATTTTTTTATATATTTTTTAGGTTATAATTTATTGTTTTTGTATTAAAAATGAAATTCTCGTGTTATAAATGAAATTTTCCGTGTTATAAATTTCTGGTGTTTTTTATTTTATGTGTAAAATAGGTTGGAGTTGTGAATAATGTCATTTATTAGTTGCAGCCCGAGTTGCGGCATGCAGGGTTACAGCAGTTGGGGCCTGGGCCGCAACTGTAGAGGAATGATGACGTGGAGGGGACTTGGTGCCGAAAATGGGGACGGGTTATTGATGCCATAAGCTTACACGACGTCATTATACTGACGTCATCACAGTGGCCCCCACATTTACCGATATTTTTCATGTCTACCACGCGGAAAGATGTTTGAACGTTCGCGGAATGTCTCATATTCTTGACTTTCTTGAATTTTATTTTTTAGTATTTTCTAATTCATTTGAATTTCATAGAAAGTTACTCCTATATTGCTCCGTTTAGATAAGAGGAGTAGAATAGCTATTACTATTAGTATTGTTTGTCCCTTCAATCTCTATTGAATTTTCGTGGCTATGAATTTTGTCTCTCTAAGAAATTTCCAAGAAAGATCGAAAAAGTGGTATTCGCAAAGAAAGCGTACCTTTCTTCCAACAAGATTGTGTAGAAGCAAACAAGCAATTTCAAAGAAACATTATAAACGCATTAATTTCAATTTGTTCGGCGAGCAGGATATTAATGGTCCATATCCTTTGTGTTTGATTTTGTAATTCTAACATATGAGTTATCTTACTAACCGTATTCGGTTTGCAAAATTATATCTCATAATTTAATTTTTATTATATTTAGTTTATAAGATTGAAGCTCATAACTTTACTATAGATGGATAGTCATGTGATAATTAGTCATAGCTAATCTCTCATATTAAATAATCTCACAACTTAATCCTAGATTATACCTTACTACTACTTTATCTAAGAAATCGAACACCACCTTAAAATATGGAGTATGAATTAATTATGGAGAAGTTATTCTACAATTTTTTCATAAACTATAAACAGTGGATCTTTTAAATTAAAAATTTTAATTTCATTGCATCACTGAAGTTTACAATAAATTCATCTTGTTGAACGAATTGGTTTAATACAATTTCCTAGCGAATTCATATCAAATGTGCCCATGTGAGAAAAATATTTATTTTTTGAATTCATGCAATTATCCTGAAATTTATACATGCTTAACAACAAAATAATAATTCAGGAGTAGTTTATATTCTCCCATCCATGAAAAATACTCCTTCCTTTTCTTGTTAATAATGTCACTTCTTTTCGGCACATAGATTAAGAATAGTGTGTTAAGTAAATGTGAATAAAGAAAGAGAGAATAAAGTAAGAAGGATGAAGAGTTACTTTTTGTCATTAGAAATTATCAATTATCTTAGAACTTCCCAAAATAGAAAAATAATTCAATTAATATGGAACGGATGAAGTAGTTCGCACAATGAATGATACACATCCCTCGAATCTCGCAACAACACGATTAATTATTCAATTATTGACAAGATAACCAACAACATTAACAAGAAGAAAAATTAAAGTAAAACAAAATTTGGACATTAGATTATTATCAAATGATCACCAGAATTAGTTCTCAAAACCTTGAATTCTAGAACTCTAGCTACTAATGAAGTTGAATAATAACAAGAGTAAATGTCAATTTTGGTCCTAAATATATGACCAAAATACGAATTTGACTCATTTTTTGAAAAACATGTCCATAATAAATGAAAATGTTGCCGAAGTAATCATTTTTTTACCATTCCATAAAAAAAACTAACAGTCAACATTAATTGTACAGTGACATAAATAAGTATTGGCCGCGGGAGACAGGGGCATCTCTGAATTAATTTTGAAACACACACAGATATTTTGATGATATTACACTTGACGTTATTGCCTGTGTAGTAACGAAGGTTGCTCTATTTTTATGTTTAGTTTTATTTTAAAATTTATTCTTATCAAAATACTCTCTTCACCATTACAAAAAAAATTAAAAATATCAGCGACATTTAATGCGGGGATACAAATAATGATAATATTCGTGAGCGATCATATAAATATTTCATGACTTTATATAATTTTATGATTTGAAATTATTCAATCAGGGCAGGGGATTCATGTCTCTAAATGACTACCCTATTTGCAAAATCTTTGTTCCAATGCAACAACGACTTTAGCCATCTTATCAAGTGATTTTATAAGCTTTATGAAAAAAATGAAAGTGGACACAAGTTTTATTTTAGAAAATACTCCCTAATAAGATTTCTTAAATATTCATCCTCCAAACATGACATAAATTGGTGTTTAAAAAGAACATGCCTTTCTATTCCACATTGAATGGGAAAAGTGTGTTTGAAGTTGAATTACTAAATAATGACTCCTCGAATATGAAAGCTTGTTTGAATTTTAAGCTTTCAAGTGTTCACTTCATCGATTGTGAGTGTCTTTAAATCCTAATCTAAAAATATACTCCATCTCTAAATAGGTTCCACTATGTAAATATTTATAAGCCTTTTAGAGCTAGCTCCTCTTAAAGATGGTAATCAAGAGAGGTGGATCGTGATGGTAAAAGGATGATTAGAATCGAGCAGTAGAGTAGGGAATGTGTTTTTGTATTTCTTGTACATTGCTTACAATTTACAGCCTTCAATATATAGGTAAAGCTTGCCCTTAACTATGGTAAATACCATAAATGTAGGATCAATCTATTCTTGGCTATTGTATGATTGAATCAATAAATTATTCCCTAATCTTCTCTTCTTGGAGGGAATATCCTCCGTGATATATTCTGACACTCCCCCTCAAGTTGAGAAACGGTATCCCCGATACTCAACTTGCCCAAAATTTCCTTGAAGGCCTTTGGGTGTACTGCTTTGGTCAAGATGTCTGCCAACTGTTCTTCTGATCGTACAAACGGGAACTCAATGGTGCCTGCCTCTAGATTTTCCTTGATAAAGTGCCTGTCGACTTCTACATGTTTCGTTCTGTCGTGTTGCACTGGATTCTCTGAGATACTGATCGCTGCCTTATTGTCACAAAATAATTGGCTCTTTCGTGTCGGTGGGTAGCCAATCTCTGTCAGTAGTCTCCTCAACCACATGATTTCCATAAGTCCACTTTTAATGCCTCTGAATTCTGCCTCGGCACTTGATAAGGCTACCACTTTCTGTTTCTTGCTCCTCCATGTAACAAGATTGCCCCCAACAAAGGTGAAGTAGCCACCCGTGGACTTTCTATCGACGGGATTACTTGCCCAATCAGCGTCAGTGTATCCGTCGATCTCAAGGTCTTCCATTTTGGCCAAGAATACTCCGTAGCCTACCGTCCCTTTCAGGTATCGAACGATTCTTAAGGCAGCTTCCATGTGGTTGGTTTGTGGTTGGTGCATGAACTGACTGACGACACCAACTGCATAAGTGATATCTGGCCGTGTGTGTGATAAGTATATAAGCTTACCTACCAGTCGTTGATACCGTTCTCGATCAGTAAGGTCGGCTCCTTCTTCCATCTTCAAGCCGTGGTTTGTGATCATATGAGTCTCCGCCGGTTTGCACTCCAATAATCCTGTTTCTGCCAACAGATCCAGGACATACTTCTTCTGTCTCAGGAATATTCCGTGTCTAGACCTCAATACTTCGATTCCAAGAAAATACTTCAATGCTCCAAGGTCTTTCATCGCAAATTCCTTGAACAGGTTCTCTTTTAGGCTTTGAATTTCTTCACTGTCATCTCCCGTGATAATCATGTCATCCACATAGATAATTAGGCAGGTTATCTTGTCTCCTCGTTTCTTCGTGAAGAGTGTATGGTCTGATTGACTTTGTTTAAACCCTTGTTTAACCATGGCCTGGCAAAACCTCCCAAACCAGACTCTTGGCGATTGCTTGAGTCCGTATAGTGTTTTCCTCAGACGACACACTTGGCCAGCTCCAAATTCTGCCGAACAACCAGGCGGAACTTCCATATAGACTTCCTTGTTTTCTTCCAATTCTCCATGAAGAAAGGCATTGGTGACGTCAAACTGGTGTAGGGGCCAATCTTTACACGCTGCCACAGATAACAGAGCTCGAACAATGTTCAACTTTGCAACAGGGGAGAAGGTCTCTTCATAATCTATTCCGTACACTTGAATGTATCCTTTCGCCACAAGTCTCGCCTTATATCTCTCGATTGAACCATCTGCTCTCCTTTTGATAGTGAATATCCATCTACATCCAACCAGCTTCTTTCCGTTAGGTAGTATGCACTTCTCCCATGTTCCATTTGTGACGAGGGCATCTATTTCCTTCTTCATGGCCTCTCTCCAATGCTTGTGTTTTGACGCTTCTTCGAATGACTGTGGAATTTCTTCCTCCTCATAAAGGGTAGCTTCGAATGCACGAGCCATCTCTGACATCTGTCCTTGGGCAATATTCGCTACTGCATATCTGGCTTTTCTTCCTTTCCATTCAGGTGAGTATCTTCGAGGTGGAACTCCTCTTGTACTCCTAGTGGGTAACTCGTACGGTTGTCCCGTATTATCACATCCTCCACTGATTCCACTTTCGGCTTCACTGTTCCTGTCAGGATTAGTGATTTCCGAAGATGCCTCAATATGTGAACTAGTTACCTCAGGATTTGGTGACGAGGGTGATATTTGGATGTTGCCACTTTGCTCCTCGTCCTGCACTATTGGAAGTGACGGCCCGGTGGTGTGGCTAACCTCCTCTGTTGGACCGATGTCTGTGACAGGACTTGGTTGTGGCTGCGGTGGCTGCGGTTCTCCCCCTGATTGGATTTCCCTTGGGTCAGAAGGCATGGGTATTGATAGCCAATTTGGTAGGTCACTGTTTGGATGATTATCCGAAGGTTGTGTCTCCCCCTGACTACTAGATTGGCTATAGAAGTACTCATCCTCAACAAAATCGCAATTCATAGTGGTATGCATGGTTCTAGTGGTTGGGTCGTAACATCTATACCCTTTCTGGTTTTTTCCGTAACCCAGGAAGACACATTTGAGAGCACATGGGGAAAATTTGGTATGATCCTGCTTCGGGATGTGCACGAAGACAGTACACCCGAACACCCTGGGTTCTAGAGACAGGGAAGAAGGTAGTTCGAAGTGTGTGGAAAAAAGGTCTAAGGGTGATTTGAATTCTAGAGTCCCTGTAGGTAATCGGTTTATAAGGTAGACAGCCGTAGCAATGGCTTCAGGCCAAAACGATTTGGGTATCCTGGACTCGATTAAAACGGCTCTGGTAATTTCAAGTATATACCTATTTTTCCTTTCGGCGACCCCATTCTGTTCAGGAGTGTACGCACAAGATGTTTGATGAACTAATCCCTTTTCCCGAAAGAAGTCTTGCATTTTTTTGTTGACAAATTCCCCCCCGTTATCCGACCGCAAGATCTGAATTGTTTGGTTATACTGGGTTTGGACTAGGGCATAGAATTGGGTGAATTTATCAAAAACTTCAGACTTATGTTTCAAGAAATATATCCAAGTCATACGTGAGTAATCATCAATGAACAACACAAAATATCGAAAAACTTGACCCCCACTAACAGGAGCAGGGCCCCACACATCAGAATGTATTAAAACAAATGGTTTATTCATTCTCGTATTGTTCAACTTAAAGGTGTGCCTGTGGCTTTTGGCTAGCAGGCAAGTTTCACAATGAAAGGAGTGCATAGAATTAACTAACTTAGGTTAAAGCATGCGAAGATATCCTATAGACGGATGTCCTAACCGACGATGCCAAAGCCAAGCCTGCCTGTCTGTCAGTCCGTGAGTCAGCATCGCCACACTCTGTTGGGCTATCTCGTCCACATAGTACAGTCCTCGTCGCTCAGTGCCACGCCCAACTATCGTCCTCGTCTTGATATCCTGTAACATGCAAAATTTCGGTTGCATTAGTAATATACAATGGAGCTCCTTCGTCACATGACTGACGGATAGGAGCTTATGTGATAAGGACGGGACAAAAAGACAGTTAGAAAGGCGTAGAGTAGGCGAAATATTGATTGTGCCGGCCCCTTGGACCCGGGCTAGATCCCCACTGGCTGTTTGGACATATGACTTATTAGATTTTGAGATATTCAGAAAATCTGAAGCATCGAATGACATGGTATCAGTGGCCCCGCAGTCAAAAATCCACTGGGTATCTTTAGGACCTGCTTGTGACACAGATGAAAAGGCTAAGGCATCAAAACAATTTTTACAGGGAATAGAAGGTGAGTTTTCGAATTTTTCAAACATTTGGGGTGCAATCTGTAAGGTTTTTGCTGAGTGGGGTGCAGACTGGAATTTTTTGGTCTCCGGGGGGTGCAAATCGGGTGGTTTTAATTTTCTGGGGTGGTTTTGTAATTTGTGTGGTTCATGGGGTAAGATCTGGTGGATATTTTCGGCTCGGGGGTCGGAGTGGGATTTCGGTGAATTTGGGGAGTAAAAAGTAGGTTTTGGATTTGGGGAGTGAATTGGGCAAAAATCCCCAATTCGGTGAGAAACCCTAGCCGCTGCTTGGTGGTCCGACACCCTAGCCTCCGCCGCCTTGTCCTCCTCAGTGGGGATCCTCGCCGTCGCCGTCTGCCTGTCACCGGTGAGGTCTCCCCTCGTTTCTTTACCTTCAGACCAAACTCTTGCAACTGTTGCCGAAGCTATGGCCTTCTCCTCTGTCGCCGATTAGTTTCTGTCGCCGTTCCCATTCACCCTCGGTGGACCGACGCTGCCCTCCGGTGTTGTACTGGGGTAGGTGACTCGGTCCTCGAGGACGACGGCTGCTGCCACTCTCCCTCCGCCGCCGCTATTGCTCCGTTGATTGCTTTTCTGTTGGCGGGCCTTCTTCATCTCCTCCCACCACTCCGGGTAGCCGTGGAGATGGAAGCAAGTGTCTTTAGTATGCTTCTTACCCCCATAGTGAGAGCGTACTAGCTTGCTCTTGTCCTCGTCTCTTCGGTAGGTTCTGTTGGCTGGTGGCGGCTGGTGGTGGCTGGTATGCATCCGGGTTCGGTCGAAAGCGGCTAGTCCCGCCCCGATTCCAGACTCCTTAGTGTCTGGATTCATCAATTTCTCATTTACATTCTCCCGTCTGACCATTCCGTAGGCCTTTCTGGCTATTGGGATGGGGTCCATGTTCAGGATTTCCCGTTTTATCTTGTCGTATCTATCGTCGAGTGCCCATATGAATTGATACAGCCGATGTCGCTGGGTAACCTGATTGTATTTCTCGATGGAGGAAGGTGTATCCATCGGGTTCGGGTCTCGGCTATCTATGGATATCCACAAGTCCTGGAATTTCTGCCATAGACTTTCCAGGGATAGGTTTCCTTGTTTCATCCCGTATGCTTGACGGTGAAGGTCTGCGATTTGGAATGGGTCGGCGCCACTCCCGTATGTGACGGCCAAGCTTTCCCATAGATCTTGAGCCGTTTCGTATTGGGAAACCTCGTTCACAAGGCTGGCGTCGATGTTGTTGATAAGCCAGTTGAAGCAGCAGTGATCTCTTTGTATCCATTTTGAGTAGGCCGGGTCGGTTGAGGAAGGGGGTCTGACACTCCAGAAATGTGAGAAATCAGACCCTTCCCTCTGATCGCCTTCTCCATTAATTTCGCCCACAGGGGGTAGTTCTCCCCATTGAGCTTGGTCTGTATGTGTACATCTCCCAACGATTCTGGTTGGGGTTCAGTCTGGAACGGTTGTTTTGGGGGTGTTTGAGACATGCTTAGTCTCACAAGTTCTGCGACTTGTTCTGCAGAAAGGGTTATGGGTTGGCTGGTAAGTTGGGAATTATTGGATCCGGATTCTGACATCCTGTTTGTTGGTTGGTTTTGCAGGGTTTCAAAAGGTCGGGAAAGGTAATCGAGACTATGATGAGATTGCTCTGAGTCCCAAGTTCGAATCGTCCTGCTCTGATACCATCTTAAAGATGGTAATCGAGAGAGGTGGATCGTGATGGTGAAAGGATGATTAGAATCGAGCAGTAGAGTAGGGAATGTGTTTTTGTATTTCTTGTATTGCTTACAATTTACAGCCTTCAATATATAGGTAAATAGGGCTGGCAAGTCGTGCGGATTGGGTCGTTATCGGGTCAACCTGATAATGACCCAACCCAATAAGGTCTAACCTGAACCCGACCTGTTAAGGAAACTGTAAATCCGAACACGAACCCGACCTGCTACCTTCAAATCCGAACACGACCCGCACCCGACACGAACCCGTTATCGACACGATATAATATGGGTTGACACGACACGATAACAACCCGAACCTGATATTACATGATTAAAACCTAATATTACACGATTAAACCTTAATTTTTATCCTAATTTACACAATTAAAATCGTTTTATACTATTTAAACCTAATTTATAAGAAATTAAAATATTAAAGTAATATATATTTTTTGAAATAATAATAAAAATAATAATATTATTTCTTAATGGGTTACCCGTATCCGACCCGCATCCGACCCGAACCCAACCCGAAATTATAGGGTTCTTAATGGGTCAACCCGATAAGGACACGGATCCAATAAGACTTGACCCCAACCCAATAATTTCGTGCGGATTCGTGTCGGATTATCGTGTCGTGTCGAAAATTGCCAGCCCTATAGGTAAAGCTTGCCCTTAGCTATGGTAAATACCATAAATGTAGGATCAATCTATTCTCGGCTATTGTATGATTTAATCAATAAATTATTCTCCAATCTTATCTTCTTAGAGGGAATATACTCCGTGATATATTCTGACAGCTCCGGTAATTATTAAGACCATCTCTAATACTCCCCGTCATATAAAGTTTGTCTCAGTTTGATTTAGTATGGATTTTAAGAAATTATTTGACTTTGTATTAAATGGAGTGTGTAGTTGAATAAAGGTCTCACATTAAGAAGATTGATATGTGTATTTAATGTTTATTATTAGTAAAATTTCAAAAGGGACAAATTTTGTGTGACAGATGAAAATAGTAAAATGAGACACATTTAGTGAGACGGACGGAGTAATACTTTAAAACTCAAAATGGAGTAAGCAATTAACTCCAATAGTAATTCAAAACTAATTTCATTTTTAATTTTGAGTAGAATATACCTATAAGTAGTGAATAGAGAATATTCTTTTATAATCGAGTTTAGTGTAAATGTTAATAGTAAAATCAGTATTTGATAACCGAAATCCCAATTTCAATAATAAAATTTTAAACACAAATGGAATTAAATTGGTGCAAAATGATGTGTGGCCACACATTGATTTGAAACGGTCAGCTATGCGATTTATACAATCTTGCTATCCATTTCTTCCACATTTCTAATTAAAGAATTTAACACTATTAAAACAAAAAACTTTAAAACAAAAAATATAAGTACCTTTACCCGTAAAATTTTTTTCTTTTTCACATATTTCCCCCCTTTATAAAGATCATATCTCTCCACCCCTCTGTACTCATTCCTTCATAACTATACACATACAAAAAACTTCACCATCTCCCAATTCCATTTCCAAAATCTCAAGATTCTTGATCAAGATCAAAACTTTACAAAGATTTCACAACCCAATTTGCATTATGACCTTCATCACTCAACACTCTTGAAACCCAGATCACACAACCCGGAATCTTGCCCCAAAAAACACTTTTTTTTTTGTTTGAAAATGGAGAAGGTTGGAGCTCCGGAGAAGACTGCAATAACCGTGTTAGCTGAGGGGAAGAAGCTCGCGAAAGAGCTGAAGAGGCAGCTCGACCCCTCTACAACTTCAAGAGAGGCATGCGATGCTTTGGTGGATAGCATTCTCTCTGCCTACGATAATGCAATTACGCTTCTTGCTCTCATCCGAGACGCCGCCTCTCCCACAAGTGAAGAAGGCTCTGATCACAATTCCAAGAAAAGGTAACTTTTTTTTCTTTGTTGCTTTTGAATTTTGGAGTTTTATGATTATTTGGGTCTTTTAGTTTTGTTTTGATTGAGGTTGTTGAAGGTTTGTGTGATTGAATTTAATCGATTTTTTTGTGTTGTGTAGGAAGACTATGCCGAGATGGAGTGAGCACGTGCGGATTTGTTCAGGGGCAAGGGGTGAAGCCCAGCTTGATGATGGCTATAATTGGAGGAAATATGGGCAGAAAGATATTTTGGGGGCTAATCATCCAAGGTTAGATATGTAGTAGTATTGATTATCTTTTTACTGATGTAAGCCTTTTTTGGTTTAAAGATGAAGTTTTGATTAGTTTATGAATTCTATTACTTTGCTTTTTGTGGGGAAGGGGGGATGTTTTGACTTTGATGATGTGTGGTTTTTTGATGATAAAGTCATTTTTGGATATGTGGTGGTTGTGTGATCTGACCTTGTCATCAATAGGAAAGGTGTTACCTAATTCCATCTATAGCTAAATCATTAAATTCTTTTGTTCTGAAAATTTAGCCAAGTTACTGCTTCTGTTGTTTTAGATAAATGACATCAATTTCATCTAAGCCACTTGCTTTGTCAAGATTTGTTTTTTGGTGCATTTATTGTTGATCTATGTAGGCATAGTGAGTTGAAAGGGATTTGAGATGCTTAGTTTTTGTCTGGATGTATGTTGATTTTGGTGATGGAATGGCTTTCGCAGGGCATATTATAGATGCACGCATCGCAACACGCAAGGATGCTTGGCAACGAAGCAGGTGCAACGAGCAGACGAGGACGCGACAGTGTTTGAGGTCATCTACCGAGGGAAGCACAGCTGCAGGCAGGAGAGGCTGAGGCAGCACAAAGAAAGGAAGGAGCAAGAGATCAGCCTAACGTGTAGGAATGTGTCGAGCCTCGTTAAGACTGAGAACCGGGATCTAAATGATTCCAAAGAGGAGGAGGATCTTCCAGCTTTCTCATTCCCTTCCACTCCAATTGAGTGTGAAAATGTGGAGCCTCAGTTCTTCTCAGAGCCTAATAGGTTGATCACAGCGAGCTACTCGCCCTCGTTCCTGTCCCCAGCAACCTCCGAGTCCTATTTCTCGCCCTCGCCATGCCTTGTGAATGATTTTGACATTGGCCACAGCTTGGAGTCTGATTTTGGCGAGATTATCTCAAATCTAACACCAATCACAGACTTCTCTTTAGGAGATTTCGATATCTCCATTGATGCAGTGGATTTCGAATCTCACCTCCTCGATGCCATCGAATTCGTCTAGAGATCTCATAATGCAGTTGATATTGTATCCTAGTGATCCTAGCCAGCTTCTTACTATAAAATCTAAGTTGTTGATAATTGATTGATAGTACAAGGAGATGATGCTGACCAAGAGAATTCTTTTTTCAAGAACTAGATAGATTTGCAAGAGTTACTTGTAATCACTCTTTTTTCTTGTTTTCTCTCTCAAGTTGGCCATTTTGATTTTTTTTTCTTACAAGTGTAGTAGGTTTAAGATTGATGATTTGTATCTTTGAATGTAGAGGAGGTTGAACTTTTTTAGATTTCATTTTGAATTTTAATTATGTACAATAATAATTGAATTTCAAAGATTGGCTAATCCATAATGAATGTAGTGACTTGTGCATCGAAGTTTATTCTGAATGGTCATGAAAAATCACACGAGCATAAAAACAGCAATTAATAGCATTAAAACGGCTCAAGTTAAGGGTGTAGCATAAATATATTTTCTCAAACTCTACTAATGATACCAATAAATTATTTATGTTGCTCTGGTGTTTTCACCTCTGTTGAATTAATTGAACCACAATCAGATTGGGCTGGGTCTTAACAAGCCCATTGTGAATTAAAATGATGGCCCAAGTCTTATAGACCCGTTTCATTTGATTCACTTACCTGATAAGCTCCAATGGCTGCCACGTGTGCACTCCACGTGGACCACGAGCCATGACCGTTGGATTAAGGGTTGTGTTAGTTTGGAGAGCTAAGACTCCCCTCCTCCTTCACTCTCTCATTTCAGTCTGTTCATTTGTCTCTCTCTTGGTGATACACTGCCTTCTCTTTACTCTCTCTCTCTCTCTCTCATGTCGGTTACATCCGGTTTTCTTCTCTGATCTTCTGTTTCCACTAATTATTCTTTGTTTTAGTGAGATCTATCGGTGAAGATCTTGAGTTTAGGTCACTGCTTCAGTTTCCTTCGAGATCTTGTGTTAGATCTGACTCTGAAGTTAATTAGATCGATGTGTGATTGGAGTTGTTCTTGAGAGGTCACGGAGTTGTTCGTGACGATTTGCGTGTTGAGGTGGCCGCGGTGAGCGGTAGTCAGAGAGACCTGGGGTTTCTGATCTCTGACGGTCCAGTACGTTCAGCAGTTCTTTCTTTTGTGACAATCGGTTGAGATTTGGGGAGGTCCAAGGCCTAGTGCAGTGGCCTGAGCCATATCTTCCAAATCTCTGATTTCTTTCTAGATTTTTCTTTTGGTTTAGATCCTTCGAGATCGGTTGCTTGTTGTACTGATTCTGTTACTCAGTGTGCAGGTTTCAATTGGGGGGAGCTTGAGGTCCAAGTCTTGTAGAAGACTTGAACATAGCTAGGGTTCCGATTGTCATTACTTGTACTTAGTATACTTGTAATCTTGTTTTCTCTTTGCACTTGGCTTGTTATCTTTGAGGCCAGCCATCTCAGTACATGGTGTAACAAAAGAGGTCCTGGTAATTAGTGAATCTATGGTGGTCTGATCCCTATAATCTCCGAATATGACAATGCTCATAATAATTAAGCCCGTCATGATTGTTCAATCTTCAAAACTCCGGGTTATACTTAGATCATGTTTGGTACTGTAGATGAAATTCAATAAATAGTAGAAACAGAATAAGCTGATGCAGAATAATTTAAAACCTCAAACTGAATAGGACGAAATCAAAATGACTGATTATTAGCAAAATTTATTCGCATTGCACGTAATTATTCTGTGGCAAATTAGTAATTAATTAGTCCAGCTTGTAACTTGAAACTGACCCATTGATTAAATTGCACCCAATCTCTTGGCACAAGCAATGCTATCACATATAATCTTATCAGCATCACACTTGTACTCAAATCCCAAATCCTGCATCTTTCTCGAATCCCATTTGGTTTCTCTTTTTGTATCTTCAATGAACCTAAGAATTATAAAACCCAATCACAAATCCAAACACAATAATAAATTTAAAGTAAATTTTTAGAGAAATATTAAAATCTCTCACTCTTTAGGGATGGCTATGTCTGGGAAATGTTTATGAATGAGAGATGCAATCTCTGTTGATTTCAAGAAGTCACTAGCAACAAGATATCTCCCATTCATCTCTGAAGTCTCCATTGCAAAAATGTGTGCTTCAACAACATCTTGCACGTGTACTATTGCAACTTTGGAACCCAAATTTTCCAATTCTCTCAAACTTTTGTATAATGTTTCATCCTTCATGGCTTGTGCTAAAAGCATGTACGCGCTCGCAGAGACGAAAGATTTGGTCGCTTCGCCTCCAATGAGCCCACAAACAAGGCACACCACCTCGATTCCATGCTTGTTGTATCTCAATGCTTCTTTCTCGGTCAATGCCTTTGAGTATATATAATCCTTTCCAAACACCAAACAAAATAATTTCATTACTACTCTTTAAACACATAGTAGTATTGGATTAATGTATAATTGAGTTTATCCTAAACATAAGCAGTAGTAGTCTCAGAGACTGTTCAGTTTGCAAGATTATATCTCGTGATTAAATGTGTACATTGTGTTTGGTTCATGGGATTGAATCTCACAACTTAATAATCTCATAACTTAGTTTTTAATTATCTTCTAATTCCTTTCGTAGATATTCAGTTTTTTTATATTTAATTTGTGGTATTAATGCATTCTATGTTTTTAATGGGATGGTGTGAACATTAATTTCTTTCTAGATATTTTTAGATATTAGGTAGTTAGTATTTTTTTCTTTTTGAGTTATATATTTTTAATGAATCTTATTTTATCTATTATACTAAATTTGTAATCGGTCGTCCCTGTTAAGAACTCTGGTGGTGAACAAGGAGGGTAATTAAGAATTGGACAAAATAAAAAAAAATGAAATTAAGACCAAATTTGAATTCAAAGATGTAAAGTTGTAGTACTACAATAATTCATCATTTAATATGGTGAATAAATATATAGATTGAAGAATAATTGTACTTACAGAGAACATTGGATAGTAGGTGAGATTGAGAGGAGTCCAACAGGTCTCGTCGACGACATCCTTGTAGCCGGAGCCGTCGTCTTTCAAGGGCGACACCGCCATCGCCGAGGCGGTGTAGATCAATTTCTTCACCGTTTTACATCTCACGCAGCTTTCAGCTATCATTTTCAGCGCATCTACAGCTGCCTCAGTAGTATTCTTGTACTAATTATTTCACATCATATTATGTTACATTAATAATCATAAATTAATTTTACAAAGACAATAATAGTTTAAGTAAAAATTCAAACCCGAGTACTGTTTTCATTGTGCTGCAAAGGCGTGGCTACGTGGAACACAAAAGCGCATCCTTGAATAGCGACTTCGAAATCACCTGGATTATATATATCAGCTTCGAATAGATGCAATCTTGTTTGTGAATGAGTTAGCCCTTTTAGGAATCCTACCGTTGCATCATCACCTTCAAATCAATCAATAAATAAGTACTACTGCTACTACATAAATAAGATAACAATACTCTTGTTTAATTTCCATAAAAATAAATTTAATGTAAAATAAATAACATACTTAGATTTCGAAGAGTAGCATTAACTATGTAACCCCTTTCTAAAAGTTTCTTGATAAGAAAAGAAGCTAAATAGCCTTCACCGCCAGTCACAAGCACCCTCTCCATTTCCTGATCTATAACAAAACAACCAAAATTGAAATTATATATATATATATATATATATATATATATATATATATATATATATATATATATAGGGTTGTGATCAATTGAGATTTTTTAGCCTAATTGAGAATTGAGATGCATTATAAGCCACTCATTTTTATTAAATGAGTGGTCCAGAATTTGCCACATGGAAAATATTTTTACATTAATTAATTGTGAAAGGGCATATTTGTAATTTCATCATATATTTTATTTAATAAATATTTTTTTTATTTTTTTAAAAAAAATTATTTTTTTTTCGATTTTTTATTTTTTTATTTATTTTATTTATTTAATTTTTTTTTATTTTTTGTCAACTACATATACAATTCATGTCAACTACACACATGTAATATCAACTACATATACAATTCATGTCAACTACACACATATAATGTCAACTACATATACAATTCATGTCAACTACACATATATAATGTCAATTATAAGATGTTGACATTTGATGTGCAGAGCTATTGACATTTGATGTGCAGACTACACATCGTAGTTGACATAATGTCTCAGTAGTTGACATCGCGCGAAAATTTAAAAAAAAATTAAAAAAATTTAAAAAAAATTAAAAAAAATAAAAAAAATTAAAAAATTAAATTTTTTTTAGTTGTTGACATTTTAATACGAGTTGTTGACATTTGATATTCTGGCTATTGAAATGAAATGACGATAATACCCCTTAGTTGACATAATCTACTTGCAGTTGACATTTCAAAATGAGTGGCTGAAAATGCATCTCAATTCTCAATTAAGCTAAAAAATCTCAACCTAACAAGACCCTATATATATATATATATATATATATCAACTCGTTTTCCTCTTGATTTATTTGATTATATCCGTGTATTAATAATAGTGGTCACATGCGCGTTTAAATATACTATATGACAAACCGATCAAAAATTGGTGACTTTTGCAAAGTTTTATGCCCCAGTCTATCTGCAGGCAGTGGAATTTTTTATACCAATATATCCATCAACATTTGCCGAATATATCACATAAATACAGGAGAAATTGATCTCTAAAATCACAAATGTTGACCAAAATTTAGTATTTTTCATGAATTTCAAATTTGATATTAAAATTATGAACTTAGGTTTTACGGTGAATTCTCATAAAAATAGTTTTTTCCTCAATTCATGGGATATTCACTAGAAATGATGAATTCATGAACCAAATTAGTACTATAAAGTTTGTGATATTATGAATCAATAATAGGGCGAGAGCCGGTCATACCATATAGCCCAATAGCGGGCGCATATATCCCGTATAGGGCGAAAGCCACATATAGCCCAACTGTGGGCGCATATAGCCCGTACAAAGCGAAAGTCACGTCATATCGTATAGTCCCTATATGAGGAACATCACATTGTAGCACCACCGCAGTAGTATGTCATACCAATTATACACACTAAATGAACCAAGCATGGGACACAACCATATTTAAATGCACTCCAATTTACAAAATACCATTACCATTTAATTATCGACTATGATTCAATTCAAACAATTATCTTCATATAATCCACATATAACCCATTTAATATCATATGTTTCATTTACTATTCATATACTATCTCCCTTTCCAACTAATGCAGAGAAGCCTCTTCACTTATTTCCTTTATCATATACAACTCCTATTAATCCCATGGTCTCCATTTTATTCTATAAACTCTATTTATAGTTCTATTTCAGTATCTAGTTTTATTTTCTAGTTTTAATTCTACATTTCTATTTATGGAGTGCTGAAGAAAATTTTCAATGATTCACATCATATTATGCATCGAATCAATATTTGATCTTATATTCATAATTAATTTGATCTAATAAAATTCAAAGCATATGGTCTTACGTCTCATAATTTTCGATCATCTCAACAACATAATATATATTCTAAATACTTATCAGATTATATTTCATTTTATGTTCAATCACATACAGTAACAAATATCTATATCTAATACCAACAATAAACCATAACAATTCAACTTGTTTATCCTACTTAGTAATTTCATATCCGTTTAAAATTTCAGTTACCTTCAACTCAACTGTCATCACATTTTTTTATATTGACTAAATATCACCTTTCTATCAATTATATTAAAAATTAAAATCACATATACAAGTAGTCAATACCCTACGTACTATGCCACATTCAAAATTTCATCCACAAATAAACTAAAACTTGATTATGATGGAAGACATACCTTAACCTGGCAAAGATTTTGCTAAAAAAAAGGTCCGATTACATGCTAGAATATCAAATTAAAAATTTAGAAATATGAATATAGTGTTTTGGAGGTGTTGAGACAGGTTGGAAATGGTTCCTCTTTCCCATATATATATAAGTGTCTCCATACATATATATTACTCTTATATCTGATTATTTAATTTGTGGTTGGTATTCAAAGAGGTGTCTCCATACATATATATTACTCTTATATCTGATTATTTAATTTGTTACATATATATTACTCTTATATCTGATTATTTAATTTGTGGTTGATATTCAAACAAGTGTTCTATTAAAAAAAAGTTATTACACATAATATCTTTGTTCTAGATTTTTCTACTCATATTTTAAACAAATCGAGACAACTTATTAGCTTCCAATTGATAAAACAAATCGGCACTTCCAAGTGTATGGACATGATAATTTTCATTTATTAATACCATAACTATAAATCTAATTATACCATATCCTTAATAAAAATTCTAGATTCTTCTTTATTGTTCAAGACAAAAAAAATAATAAATAAATAAACTTGAAATCCTACTCACTGTTAATGCAGCAAATTAATTTTCGGTATGTATAGTCTCAATAGGAAAAAATTTATATCACGACACACAAATTCATTAAAAAAATTCTTTAAACTATCTTACATTACTATGTTCATTCAATTTATATACTCTTATTTTGACCACTAATTTAACTTCAAAAATTGACTAATATAACACCAAATAATATTCCTTACCATTTCCAATAAATAAGTTATATTTTATCAATTATTATTATTATTTGCAATATATAATCATCCATTGGAAACATAATTTATCAACTTTATAATTGGAATAGCAAATTCCGTCTAAGCCTATTTTGGGATGTTACAATTCTACCCTCCTTAAAATAAATTTCGTCCTCGAAATTTCACTTTAAATAGCTATTAATCTAGCTCCTTATCCTTCCGTAATATCATATACTAGCAAGTAACCTATATATTCTCGATCATCATGTTATTTATTATTTACATTAAACACTCCTCAATGTTATTACTTACATCAAGTATTTAATCATGTAATTAATGTGCAAAATTTGCTAATCTTACTTTATAAAAATAATTCTCAATGATTCACATCTTATTCATGGTCATCTTTTCATGATTAAACCATCTAAATAAACTCACTAACCTCAACAACTTAACTTCCACTTAATCATGATCATATTGTCAAATCTAGATTACATGCATGCATTTAAATCAACCAAATAAAATTGACAAAGAATGAAGAATATATATAATCTAGGATTACTTATGATATGATGTAAAATGATGAGTAATTTAGTATGGATATTTATTAAGAAATAGAAGTTGCAAACGTTGATGAGTGTAATACCTGAATACTTAATGAAATTAATATGTATTTATTGTAATATATGGTGTTGCTTCGCTTGGTCAATGCATTGGCCATTGGGTATAATTGGCATGCTACTGCTATGCGAAAATGAGATGATCGTCCTACGTGGACTATACGGATCTCGCCCTATATGTTGCCTACTATTGGGCTATACAAAAATTTTATGTTCGTCCTACAAGGACTATATAGACTCTCGTCCTATAGGGGCAATATGGTATGACATGGCTTTCGCCCTATACGGGCTATATGCGCCCGCTATTGGGCTATATGGTATGGTTGGCTCTCGCCCTATACGGGCTATATGCGTCCGCTATTGGGCTATATGGTATGACATGGCTTTCGCCTTATAAGGGCTATATGTGCTTGCTATTGGACTAAATGGTTGTTGCTACGTACCCATGTGTTAAGGAAGAAGTTCCTTAACGATAGATTCCGCATCAAACGTCGCGGGAGCTTTTGCCCGTCGATCACTCCGGCGTCAAAAATTAGGGTTTGTGCGTTGTGCATGATGAAAAAGAAGAAGAGTGAGATAAATAATTATGATTTCATTGATTGATCGAAATGAATAACAATGTCTACTATTTATAATAGTGGATACTAACGTAATGAACAAGACAAAAGATATGAAAAAGATATGCACTCCCTAAATATCTAACTAAATAATGCAACTAAATAATAATGCAAGATATGAAAGATATATTGAATAATGAAGTATCAACTCCCCCAAGGTTGAAATCCACCTTGTCCTCAAGATGGGAACCACTAAGCAACGAAGAGAGTCGAAGACAACAAAAGCTTTGATGTATCCCCTCCTGAATCAAACGTTCCCGGTCGCTGCGTTGGAGCAATTGCAGCATCATTCGACAGTTGCTTCATACGTGCAACTAAACAAGTAGCCACATCATGAACTAAGGCTTCCTTTGCTTCTGTCTCAAATATAGAGTCCGTGGAACGTACTCTTTCCCGTTCATCACAACGCTCTTCTTCCGCCAAAACCAATGGCTCTTTCATCAACTCGGTCTCGATCCTTGTTTTCACCATTAACTTCAATCCTATCATTCCCCTCACAAAGATGCTCAATCTCCACTGAATCGACCAATTCAATTGGAACCGAAGTGTGATCACTGTAATCCTGATTTGGGCTGCACGGCGGTGGGATCCCGGCTGGTATGGGCGGTTCATCTTCAAACAATTCTCCCTCATCTCCATTGACATTGGGGCTGCACGGCAGAGAGATTGCGACTGGAGAGGGCAGGACAACCATTAGCATCTCATCTCCGTCATAGGACTTAAGGTTGAAGAGCATGACTTCGTTGCAGCTCTTATCTTGGACCTCCTCTACTACAATGGCCTCATCGGGTACGACGACGGCCTCCAATGGGCCTCCTCTGTACAGCGGTATAGCAGCAGTCGGCAGTTGTGCTGCTGAGTGGTGGTGACTCGACAGTGGACACCAGCCGATATCGAGCTGCCCGGTGTCGGGCGATTGTCCAACAGGATGAATCGGGTTCTGCTTTTGCGGTCGTGCTCTAGGGGGCCCGTAAGTCGGCACTCCATATGGAGGTCCCGGATCACGTGGCTGAGGTATGCGCTGCTTGTCGAGTTCATACCCCGAATATACCGTCGGTCCATTGGTGTAGGACGGGTACTGCGGAGGCGTGGGCAGTTGTTGGGTTGCCGGATACCAGTAAGAATTAGGCTGCGGGAACTGCCGTCGGGGCTGCATTTGTGTCGCCCTACATGTGAGCTGCTGCAGCTGGTAGGTTTGGGGAGGTTGCAGCGGTTGGTGGGTGATTGGAGACGGTGGCTGGTAGCAGGTGATCTGGAATTGCGGCTGTGCGGCGGCGTACATTAGGGGTCCGTCCGGTGGGTCAGGTTCCAGGCGCAATGGAGGGAGTGTGGCTATTGCCCTACGCTCATGCTTAAGCAATCGGGACTCGATTCTGGCAAACCTAGCGAGAATATTCTCCCACGTTGCTGCTGTTGAATTCAATTGCAAGCCTTCAGATGCTTGCGATATCTCCCACCATGAACGAAGATTGACTTCGGCCATGAGTTCGAGAATGAAAGCACCACTTGTTAATGAAGAAGTTCCTTAACGATAGATTCCGCGTCGAACGTCGCGAGAGCTTTTGCCCATCGATCACTCTGGCGTCGAAAATTAGGGTTTGTGCGTTGTGCACGATGAAAAAGAAGAAGAGTGAGACAAATAATTATTATTTCATTGATTGATCGAAATGAATAACAATGTTCACTATTTATAATAGTGGATACTAACTTAATGAGCAAGACAAAAGATATGAAAAAGATTTGCACTCCCTAAATATCTAACTAAATAATGCAACTAAATAATAATGCAAGATATGAAAGATATATTGAATAATGAACGTATGACCATGTTTATTACTGAACATGTTGAGTTGCTGGACTTATGCTATATGGATATAGGTGCAATATGTGTGACCTGCAGTGACTGTGGGATCTTGTTGAGAATTATATATATGTCTTATGAGTCAATGTGATATTATTCGATCAAACTAGTACTGATACATACGTATTTATAAGTAAATTTATTATGATATTCTTATGATTATAAATTGATTTTAAATTACCACGATTTATAGTACCAGAACCGCAGTGTTTTCTACTTGATTGGTCATCGAGTGAGTAGAGGGTGTTACAATACCTCCTTCGTTTTTTAAAAATAGAAACTTTTGAAATGACATGGGTTTTAATGCACATTTAGTAGCGTAAGAGAGAAGAATTGGTAAAGTAAGAAAGAATGAGAAAAAAATAGGTAAAGTTAAAGAAAGATGAGAAATGTAGTGAAAGTAATGTTAGTGGATTGTGAAGTCCACTTTCAAAAATAGAAATTTTAGAAAGTTTTTATTTTTAAGAGACTAACGAAAATGAAAATAGTTTATATTTTTAAGGGACGGGAGTAGTATAATTACTAATGTTAACTACTTGTATTGTTTAATTATAGTTCTGTTATTAAATAATTAATTCTCTAAACTTTGTAAATTGTATTGTTTGATATAATTTGATAAATAATAATAAAGATATACATATAAATATCTAAAAAAATCTTAAATATCATAGTAGGTATCTAATATAAATTACATGTACATTTATGATGTTCACTTTTAATAATATGAAGCGATTCGATTATAAATTTAGAGCAATCTGGTTGTAACACATATTTCAAGATAGGAGGCTTTAGCAATTCAGACAAGAACAAAGAGAAGCTTAGTCCAACGAGAGATCTAAAGAGCCCCTTCAATTTTCTCGATCATCTCCCACCACCGCCTTTCCCTTTGCTGAATGAAGAAGCCTCCGAATATTGTCT
Source organism: Salvia splendens (assembly GCF_004379255.2). NCBI lineage: Eukaryota > Viridiplantae > Streptophyta > Magnoliopsida > Lamiales > Lamiaceae > Salvia > Salvia splendens. Next base: position 20,374,372 of record NC_056049.1, read on the forward strand.
GGATGAAGGAAATCCAGAATAAAAGGAATGTTGAAGTCTCCCTTATGAACTTGATGACTAATTTCCCAACACCTCTTACACTGTGAAAGATTTGATTTTGAAGAAAGGGAAACGCCTAAGCAATGGATGGTTCAAGTGAATGTTCAATACTCACAAATCGTAACTGGTTGAATACCTCCATAAATGAAAGATCCTGGGAGTTGTCATATTTCATGTGAACAGGGACGAAGCTAGGAAATTAAAGGCAGAGGAGCAAAAATATTAACATACAAATAAATAAATATTAAAATATAATAAAATATAATATATTATAAATATAATGAAAAGAATTTGGATAATGGGGGTGGAGAGAGCCTCCGCCTCCGCAATTGTATTAAAAAGGAAGACAAATTATATACAATAGGTTTTTTTCTATTTTCTAAGGTATTATATTTGTAATTATATTTTAGTTTAGGCCCAGGGCGTCTCCTATTTTATTAAGTAGATTGGTAAGGCTGCAAGCATTTTAGGGGAGGGGTAAGTAAATATTTTTTATTTTAAATGATGAAAAATTGAGGTGAGGCATTTGCCCCATCTAGTAATACACTAGATCCGCCCATGCATGTGAAGTAGAAAATAGATAGTTTTCGAGCTGCTTACTTGATCAAGGGACATAAATGATGGCGGTAAAAACTGCAGATGAAATTAATCTTTTGAACAGAATGAACCCAACCAACATCCACTAGTTAGCTTAACATTCCACTATCACGCCTAGAGGAATCGTGGAAGATGTACTCATGAGAGTAGATAAGTTCATTTTGCATGTGGACTTTATGATTTTGGACATGGAGGTAGAAAAACACATGCCTATTCTATTTGTGTGACCATTTTTGTCCACGGGTGATGTGACTCTTCATGTTAGCACTGTGACTTTTAGAGTCAATGGAGATGAAGAAACGCTCAAGAGGGAAGGGCTACAGAAAAAACCCATGGATTCTATATCCTGATTTGAAGATACCCCAATATCGGAGTTGAAGCCTCCTAAAGACTTCAAATATGTGTTTGAAAGAGAGGATGAACCACTCTCAATTCTTATCTTGGCTCATCTCAAGCCCTTGGATCAAAAAGGGCTCGTCGTATGGTTAAAGAGGAACAAAAGAGATCTGAAGAGATTCAAATTGAATGCCTATGATAATATGAGTAGAAGCAATGAGAACATGAATCAGAACGATCATGCATAATGTATAAAAGAGCAGTATCAGTGATGGTTATGGTTGAGTTATGGTAACCTGAAGAAGGTCTAACCAAAGATCCGATACTAGGTGTTCAAATTTCCCATCAATGACCAGTCGGGTGCGAGTGTGAAAGAACATGATCCCTCAAGCAACGAAATATCACTAGAAAATAGGAATTATGTGAACGAATAAGCCAAAACGAGCTAAGAATAATCTTTCCTCTCATTCGTACCTACCATTTATAGTAAAAGTGAACCGGGACTCCTAATAGTGGACAGACTAAAATGGTAAATCGGGACTCCTAATGGCGGACGGAGGAGCATCATTTTTCATAACACGTGCGAAAATGAAATGTCTAGCTTAGGCTGGGTCGGAGGTAGTACATCTTTAACAAGGTTTTTAGTTTTTACCTCCAATGTGAGATAGTTAATCCGTTGGACTTCTATAGCTCCTTTATAGCTTGCACATATGACCAATTTTGATCCATTATTTTTCACTTATCGGGAATCGGTTTAGAGAAAATGAATATATCATGGTTATATACTCCGGAAGTAGATCAACACTGCATAACATTAAATGTTTCATCATATTTATTCTTGATCAAAATCCTTTGACCGAGCACACAATTATAACTGTTTTGAGGCATAAATTGATATTTTTCTGACCCTAAAATCTAGGGTAGAGATGTCTGGGGTGTCCATTTAATTTTTTTTTTTTTTTGCAAAAAGAGCTAGAGTTTAAATTTGTTCTTCTACCATTGAATTGATATTGCTTTATATTCTTTTTGTGTGGACTACATCCGTTGAAAATTATTTTCTGCTATGAAATTGCACAACAATTGCATTTGTTGAAAGAGTATATTTTAGTGATGAAATTGCAGAATAAGATGGGAGACGATTGGTTGAATGGCAATTTGGTATTATATAGTGAAAGGTCCATCTTCGCTACTGTTTCAAATGAAAGAATCTTGAAACATTTTCAAGATATAAATACACGTAGAAGTCAGTTATCGTAATCAAACGGATGCCAATGCAATTTGAATTACAATATGTTATTTTTATTATTATAAAAAACATATTGAAGTTGATTATATTTAATACTCATTCCGCCCCCATAAATAGATTAGCTAGTTTTCTTATTTTGGTCATTCACTTAAAATTGGAATAGTTCTGAATAAGGAAATTTTTGGAGAATTAAACACTCAAATCATATGTAAACAAGACAATCCATTAACACTATGAATTCATATGGAGTACAAACATCCTTTTAGTCGAAAATCACAACATATATATGAAGCTAACTTGAAACTGACTCAAATATTAAATTGCACCCAATCTCTTGGCACAAGCAATGCTATCATATATAATCTTATCAGCATCAAACTTGTACTCAAATCCCAACTCCTCCAACTTTCTTGAACCCCATTTAGTGTCTCTTTTTGTATCTTCAATGAACCTAACAATAACACCCAATCAAAAAATCAACAAAAAACAGTATTTTTTATCTAATTTTTTAAAAAAAAGTCACTCACTCTGGAGGGATAGTTATGTCTGGGTAATGTTTCTGAATAAGAGATGCAATCTCTACTGATTTCAAGAAGTCACTAGCAACAAGAAATCTGTCATTCATCTCTGAATTCTCCATTGCAAATATATGTGCTTCAATCACATCTTGCACGTGTGCAATTGGAACCTTGGAATCCAAATCTTCCAATTCTCTCAAACCTTTGTACAATGTTTCATCATTCATGGCTTGTGCTATAAGCACGTTTATGCTCCCGGAGAGGAAAGACTGGATCGTTTCGCCTCCCACGAGCGCACAAGTAAGGCTCACCACCTCGATTCCTTGCCCGTTGTACCTCAATACTTCTTTCTCCGCCAATGTCTTTGAGTTTATATAATCCTTTCCATACACCAAAACAAAATAATTTCAATATTAAACATAATTTTGTATTAAAATTTATGTCGTCCACTATTAAGACTGTACACTAAACAAGGAAAGTACTTAAAATTGGAGAAAAAAAATATAACGGATTGAAGATTAATTTTTTCTTACAGAGTACATTTGATAGGTGAGATTGAGAGGACTCCAACAGGTCTCGTCGAAGACATCCTTGTAGCCCGAGCCGTCGTCTTTCAAGGGCGACGCCGCCATCACCGTGGCGGTGTAGATCAATTTCTTCACCGATTTACATCTCATGCAGCTTTCAGCTATCATTTTCACACCATCCACGGCTGCCTCACTAGTATTCTTGTACTAATTTCACATATTTGAACACAAATATCAGCTTAAATAAATCATGATCAATTGCATATTTTAATTAAAATATTAATTAATTTTCACAAACCCGTGTATTGTTGTCATAGTGCTGCAAAGGCGTGGCTAAGTGGAACACAAAAGCGCAGCCTTGAACAGCGACTTCGAAATCGTTGGGATTATATATATCAGCTTCGAATAGATGCAATCTTGTTTGTGAATGAGCTAGCCCTTTTAGCAATCCCACCTTTGCATCATCACCTCCAAATCATCAGACACATGGAATAACTTAGAGCGTATTGTTGGCAATAGAAACTAAAAAAATAACATATAACTATCCTATATCGATGTCAAGAGAAAACTAAAACTAGTACTCTAAATCTCATGGGTCACTCCTCCTATCACTAATTGATTTTACGATGGAACCCTTCGATTTTTATCATGCTATCAGAGCGGATCAACGATTATAGGCCAAATTTAACTGATCCAATAATATATCTGAGTTGAAACCGAAAAAAATGACTGACCCATCAGTATATCTAGACTTAAAATCGCGGCCATTGGTCCAACTGATTGGCCCATTCGTCCAAAACGATCATAATAAAAGTTCAATCCATCCAAGATTCACCTTCAAGGGTTGGGTTTGAAAGAGGTCGATAGGAATTGAAAGTAGCATAAATAAAGATAAACAATATTCTTTCGACAAATTGAATAGAAAACTAAAGAGAAAAACACATACTTAGACTTCGAAGAGTGGCATGAACTGTATAACCCTTCTCTAAAAGATTCTTGATGAGAAAAGAAGCTAAATAGCCTGCACCGCCAGTCACGAGCACCTTCTCCATTTTCTGATCTACAAGAAAAGAAGCCAAATCAAAATAATATTTGAACTTTTTTTGAACCACTAGAAGTTTTTGAGTGGTGTATATTTATTTGATTATTTCTGGTTATTAATTAATATATACTTGACAAACCGATAGAAATTGGTGACTTTTGCAAAGTTTTGGCACTATCCCCATTAAAGCTTAAATACTGTCAATTATACATCTGGACTCTCTGCCTTTTACATTTAAAATATCCATGAAAATTTGATTATTTGATTGTGGCCATACATTGATAGATTAGTCGATTAATGTTGCTTCAATTGGCTCATTTAGTCCTAGTCACTAGAAAAAAAAATTAATTGCTTTTGGAGGTCCAAATTGTGGACTCGGTACGAATATCATTGGATTTAAAGTTGGGAGTAGTTGTGCTCATTTCTATGTATTTATAAGTGCCCATTTCTATCAAATACACTCTATAAGTCTCAAAGTAGCCTTCAAATATCAGATAATAGAATTCCAACTGCACAAACAAACAGTATCTAGTGTAGCTTGGGAAAAATAGATAACTTTCCCAACTATGCTTTAATAAGTTTTCCAAAGAATCGGTGTGTCTGTTGTGTTTGCCAAAATATTCTGGACTTAGGAAAATTCCTTCTTGTGATCTCAAGACTTGCATCAAGGTGTCTAGATTTTTCAATTTCTTTCCGTCTGATGGTGAGGACTCAATTGCAACCTACTAACTTCTTTCCTTCCCACAAGTGTGGTTTCTGGCTAATCTCTTCTTCAGTGTTTGTGTTTCATTGATTCTTCTTTAGTGTAGGAAATTCCTTCAAACATGTATCATCTCAGAAAGATGACATTTCACACTATTCACGATGTGAGTATCATGTGATTCTTCTACTTTTCTCTAGAGTTCATCTTTTGTACCTCTCTAACTAATCTTGTCCCATGTTCCTCACACAACAAAAAATTTTCTTCCCATACATCCCCAATGGACATTATTTTTTTATGATAAAGTTTTCAACCCCCAAAAATTCTCAAATGCAAGAAATTGTATGTTACTCGTGCAAGTTTTATATGACGCAGAACTCCTGCAAGGTAGTGATAGGCAAAATTGTAAAATTATGACTGATTTAATGCCATCTAATTTAAGCAAATTACATTAATGTATGCGAGGATTCAACTTGTACATTATAACTAATCTTGCAAGAAAATTATGAACTCTGGGGTAATGTGAAGATAAAGAATTATATCTTGACATTTCTATTTTTTTGGTATCTAAGAAAAGCTTAACATAAAGAATAAAGCTATGCGGCCACATTATGGCCGGCCATAAATTAATTAAATAACATAAAAAATTGATTTTTTTTGAATTTTTGGTTTAATACAACTTGATTTTACTTTTATATCTTCATTATTTGTTGCTCAACATGTTAGTGTTACTCTTTTGTAGTTTTTGCTCAACTTATTACTACTGTCATTTCTTGATTGTTTCTCAACGTATACACTAATTCGTGATATTAATGTGTTTTACGTAATGGAATTCAAAGATAAGTATCAACTCACAAGTATATTCACACACATATAAGTTTATATCGATAATTCTAATTTTTTTATACATGTAAATAGACTAAATTAATTTTTTATGGCCGGCCACATTATGGCCATTTAGCATCACTCTAACATAAAGCCCAATAAAAGAGAAAGGCCCGTCTCGGCCCTGCCAAAAGTGCGTTGTTTTGCCCATTTATGTAACCCACAAAATTGGTGGGTTATGTATCTATTCTCTCGGATTTCCGATGCTACCCTCTCCATCACGTGACTTTCCTTCTCCCACCGATCCCCTCCTCCCACGATTCTCCCTCTTCTATTCTATTAAGTTCATACCACCAGCAAGATCATCCCATTTCTCTGTAACGACGACTGTCCATATACTCCTGCGGTAGCGTTTACGATCCCTGCGGCCTTTCAATTTTTGGATTGTGTTTCACTCCGCAGCCTCAGATTCATGGCCTGAGTTTCTATCGTAGTTGACCAGTTTTTCCATATGATTTTCTGTTCAAATGGTTCAGCCGATTTTTCTCTGTGATTCTCCAAGGCAGTGATGATGATGTGGTTAATTTGAGCATATTTGATTTTTTTAAAAAATTGCTTGAATTGTGGAAGATATAATATTTTCTGTTCTTTTGATTCTGGATTCTCAATTTTGGGGTGGGCGTAGCTTTGTTCTTCGATGAATGTGAGTACTATATTATTTTATTCTTTGATGGAGGTAGTCATTTACATGATTAGATTGACAGTAGTAGCTAATTAAGTTATTACATTTGTTTATACTATAAAGACTTGCACCACTAGTAAGTAGTAGTACGAAAAAAGAAATATATACACATTTCAAAATAAGGGTAATTATGTTATTTTATGTATTATCTAATACAAAAATCAAGATAACTAATCTTCTACCAAACAACGACGAAAAAACTTTATCAGGGCATATCTTGATAAAAAGCCAACATTTCTTATGTTACTTTACATATCTTCGTATATCACAACTTCGTTATCAAACAGACCCTAAGTAAATCGAACTTGTTTCACAAAATGGGCCTTTCATTATCACAAAATAAAAAATATTGGAATTCTAATAAAAAGTTACTTTAACATCACTTTCCCTGCCTAAAGAACCACCTTATCTAAATTTCATCACATAATTGATAGAAAAAGTGTTATTATTGCAAAAAAAGGCCACTAACGTACTCATTTTTACTATGGGTGAGTCCCATTAGATAAGCATGATCTATCGAATTGGGCCCTCTCTTATTGGAATTGAGAGAATTATTTTGATTTAATTTCTAGATGTACCTATCTCACCTAACGTCACACATGGGATAGTCTACATTACATACAAATATTGCATTGAAAATAAACGCACGAATGTAGAAATTCAATCACAAAAAGGCAACCACTTGTATAGTGATATGTAAAATAAAAGCGACCACAACCACACATTAGTCAACACACAACTCAATATTATCTGCCCCCTATCAACACAATTCTCTTATTATGAAATCTACTAGCAAAGGGATGAAATTAAAATGCATAGTAAAAAAAATGAGTTCTCTAGCACATGTATATAGATATAGTACATACGCTTAGTATTTTACATAAAATTTCACCAAACCCAAAATTAAACATTAGCCAACATATTTTTAGACTCATTTGAAGCATTACTCTTCAATTTTGCGACGAATTCATTCAAGAATTTCGTGGACGCACCATTTTCGCTAAGTGATTTCGTAGCCGCATCCTTGAGATCCCTCATTCGGCTCCTCATACCTTTCCCTTCTTCTCCCTCCATCAAACCCTTGACGAGGTTCGCGATCTGAACCCTGTCAACGATTCCGTCCTCCCTGGGGCGCGCCCGCAAAGCCACCTTCGCGTCATCTTGCACGATCACGGCATTCATCTTCTGCTCCGCGTACAACGGCCAGGCAATCATCGGCACGCCGTTGGTGACGCTTTCCAAGACGGAATTCCACCCACAGTGTGTCAGAAAAGCCCCCGTCGATCTATGGGCCAGGATCTGGGCCTGCGGGGCCCAGAACGGAACCACCAGGCCACGGCCTTTGGTCCGCTCTAGGAAGCCCTCTGGCAGATAAGCCAGGGGGTCCCCACTATTAGACACATTAAAATATGTGGCATTGGAAATTGCGTTGTTAGGGAGCCTCAGCACCCATAGAAACCTCTGTTCGCTTATCTCTAACCCTGATGCCAATTCAATGATGTGGTCGTGGGAGAGGGTCCCGCCGCTCCCGAACGAGACGTACAGCACCGAGCCGCTCGGCTGGTCGTCGAGCCACGTCGCGCACGGGCAGGGGGCGCCGGCCTCGGGATTCAAGCCCGTTTTGATCACCGGCCCGATCGGGTAGACAGGGGGTTTGCCCGGCTCGTGGCGGAGCAAGTACTCGATCGGGCCGGGCTCCAATTCGTTGAAGCTGTTGAGCACGATTCCGTCGGCCAACCCGTACCTCTTCATGTGGTGGATGGACCACTTGTAGGCCTCGTTGGTCCGGTCCTGGGCGGGCACGAAAAGCTCGGCGCCGTGGAGAGGGGTGCAGCCGGGGAACTTGATTTTCTCCGGGAGGTGGCGGTACTCGGCGGAGGTGGAGTCGTGGAGGGCGGGGAGGTTGAGGAACATGGAGAGGACCATGGCGGTGGAGGGGAAGAAGATGTAGGAGGGGATTGAGAGGTCGCGGGCGGCGTCGAAGGCGTCGGTGCCGAAGAGGTCGACGACGAGGGCGGAGAGGTTGTGGGAGGAGTGGAGGGAGGAGAGGGAGCGGCGGATGTGAGGGAGGGAGCGGGAGATGGAGAGGGAGATGCGGGTCTCGATCTTGACGTCGGAGGGGAGGTCGGAGAAGGAGACGGGGGGGAGGAGGAGGTGGTCGATGGAGGGGGGGAGGGAGGAGAAGAAGGCGGATTGGGCGGAGGAGAGGGGGCCGTCGGTGGGGAGGATGAAGGTGGAGGTGACGCCGTGGAGGCGGTGGAGCTTCTTGGCGAATTCGCCTAAGGGGATGAGGTGGCCCATGCCCGGAGTTGGGATGACGGCGAAGTGGGGAGGGGGAGGGGTTGGGGTGGAATCCATGGATATTTAGATTGGGTAATTATGGAGGGAGGAACTTTTACAGGTGAATGATGAGTTGAGAGGTGTGTGTATTGTGTTTTTATAGATATATATGTTGGGGGAGGGGTGAGTTTTGTTGAGGTATTTGAAATTAATTCATTCTACTAGTGAATGAGGAATTTAATCTAATTAATTGAGTAGAGTCTTAGTTGTATGATTCTCCACAAATATTTGTTAGGAATTTATAATAGATGCTAGTATCATCGTTTATAGAAAAAAATGATTCAGTATATATTCTTTATTTTGATATGAGTTGAGTATCATTTTTCCTGATAATATAATAACAAATTATTTTCTTCAATTCTCTTTTACTTTAATAATTACATGGTATTAAAATATGTGTGACTATTTCTAAAACTATTTTTGTGAAGGAAAGTAGGAGTATATAATATCTTAGTTTAATTTTGGTATAAGAAAATTTATTTTTTAAAAATAGTGGTAAAATGTGAATATTATTTTTATAGTATAATAATTTTAAAATAGTAATATGAATAAAATGTTTTATTTGTTTAATATATGGGTTAATTGAATGTTGATTTCATTTTAAAAATTAGTAAAAATTACTCCCTCTGTCTGCGAATAGAAGTCTCATTTCTTTCCGGTACGAGTTGTACGAAATATTAAGAAAAGTAGGTGGAAGAAAATTAATGGAATATGAGTTCTACTTGTATATGTTAATTTTGAATGATATGTGCGTGGAATGATGTAGTAGAATGTGGCACCATTTTGTCATTTATATTACTTATAAACCGAGATTCCTATTTATGGACGGATCAAAATAAAAAAAAGATTCATATTCGCAGACAGAGGGAGTATAATACTATAAGGCATATAACAGAAAATGCATAGAATATAAATTACTAGTATTTTAAATATTAAAGAACAAATTTGTGAAGATGGTGGCAATTTGGATCATTGATGTCATGTGATTTTTTTGGGAATTTTTATTAGGTTATGAGTTCAATGGAAGATTTATATACTATATATTTTATTTGAGCCCCTTACGTAAATCATTCTTATTTGATTAAGAGCATCGACTATAGGAGGAAAGGGGGGGACGAAAATCTGGGGCGAGGGTGGGGTGATCTATAGTGGATCGGACGTCCACCCCGGGGCGGACAAGAAAAATGGGGCGAGGGTGGGGTGATCTATAGTGGATCGGACGTCCGCCCCGGGGCGGACAAGAAAAATGGGGCGAGGGTGGGGCGGTAGAGGCTTCGCCTCCTACGGGGCGATGGTGGTGGCAGCGGGGCGATCCGGGGCGATGGGGGGGGGGGGGGCGATCTATAGTGGGGCGACGGGCTATGGACGTCCGCCCCGTTTGAGTTTTTTATTTTTATTTTTTAAATTTTTTCAAAAATTATATCTATAAATACAACTCCTCCACTTCTCATTATTTTCACACCAAACATTCCACCTCTTCACACACATATTTTCTTTCACTATAATTTGTAGTCTGAAATGGACAAAAATTATATTTATAAATACCACTCCTCCACTTCTCATTATAATTACGTATAGTCCGATAAATTTAATTACTTATTATAATTGAATTAAAATTAAAATTGGTTATTAAAATTTCGGGACTATTGGAAGTGTCCACCTATAGTAGGGCAGTGGAGGAAAAAATTGGGGCTATGGAGAAAAAAGTGGAGCTGTGGAAAAAAAAAGGGCAGGGCTATTGGGGAAGGCCGCCTATATAGTGGATGCTCTAATCATATCAGTTTAAGAATGAAGGCAGAAGGCCTGACACCAACAAACAAACTTGTATAAAAGCTAAGTACAAAATTGGAAAAGTTCCATATTAATCGATTCTCTAGAAACATAAATAGTTCACCTTCTCAAACTGTCAAGTGTTATCTAAAATTCGATAATTAAATGCGACATAAAAGATAATAAAATTCTTTTATAAAGTGTCATTTGCAGGAAATATCTATATACTATTATTAATTACCAAAATAAATGCATTATCTAAGTAAAAAAAATTACAAAAAAGTATGAATTAAAAGAATAATGAAAATAATATCATAAATACATCCTCAGAATTTCACATTTAACACTTTAAAAAGTAAACCCCTTCGTTTTGTAATAGACGTCTCCTTTTGTTATTTTGAATGTCTACTAATAAAAGTCACTATAAATGATAAGTTTTATATTTTATTAAAAGTATATAAAAATTTTATTAGGAGCATAAAAGAATATAAAAATTAAGATTGTATTAGGAGCAATCAAAATTGAAGGGAACAGAGTTTGCAAAAGAAGACTTCGTATCAATAAACGAACGTGCTGACAAAAACATGGCTATTTTATTTTGTCTGCTGTCGACAACACGATGGTGTCAATGACGTTTATACATTGAAAGTATCGACAAGAGATTAGGAAAATTAACATTTTATATAATATTTTATTTAATGGAATGCATGATGAAACTATTTACTAAATAAAATTATCATTGTAGATTGAGATCGGTTGGTGTCTTATATTTGGAGTGGTTAAACTAAGACAATATATATTCTTGAGATTAATGATGATTACGTAAGTATTGCATCATTATTTCGTAGATAGTAGAAACTTCAGTTCATGGTAAATCTATCATCAGACATCATTAACCCCGGTGGTTTCAGACCCCAAGTCCCCTCCACATCATCATTCCTCTACATTTACGGCCCAGGCCCCAACTGCTCTAACCTTGCAGGCCACAACCCGGACCGCAACTAATAATTGACACTATTTACAACTTCAACCTATTTGACTCGTAAATTCAATACGTTGAACAATTCGGACCGGGAAAATAAATTGTTCATTCGAAAAAAGAAATTACAAATCCTAGAAAAAAATACAAGTCCAAAAAAACTAAAAATTATAACATAAAAAATGCAAAAAAATGCAAAAAAAAATTAAAAATTATGCCTCCCCTCTTCTTCCTCTTCCTCATCTTCTTCCTCTTCCAATTTTTGACAAAAATTGCAGCTCCGTCACGGCATGGGACCATCCAACGCGAGCCCGGGCCGGACCCCGGGACCGGCCCAGGCCGCAACGTCTCTCCCTCCAACGCGCAGGACGGGCCGGGACTCGCGATTTGCGGCCCGGCCCCTTGCGTCAACGATGCTCTCAGTCATCACATTTATGTTTTGTGAAATCTATTCCCCTCCGTGACTTCGTCCAGCAATAAATATAAGATTTTTGTGTCATAGATATTGAAAAATGAGTCAATTCTAAAACTTTGTGGAATTCAACTCTATTAATTTTAAAATAAAGTATTAGTAAAATAATGTCTTAGTCTCTCCGTTCCAATTATGATAAACATTTCTAAATCTGCATTAGATTTTACGAGTCATTAGTTTATGTGTTAATTGTAAAGAGAATAGATTGCTGCAATTATTAAACATGAAGAAAAAATATATATATTTTAGTAAAATTAAAAAGTGGTTGGATGTATTAATGGTAAAAAAATAAGTTATTTTATTATTTTAAAAAATAAAAATATACTTATTATTTTTGTTGGAGTAAACTAAAAATAAAGTTGTACCACTATCATTTTAATTGGAATAGAGAAAGTAAAAAATAAGAAATCTACTTAATATATTTAATAAAAAATAAAATAAAAAACTTTTACTAATGAATGAATTAAAATGATAAAATAAGCCACGTATTAGCCGACCGATGGTGTATTGCAACTAAAAAAACATATATCATGTCATGATGCAATCGCAACAAGGATTTTGATAAAATATAAACTCTAAATATTGTATAAACTCCAAATTATAATCTGGACTGTCAGAAAATGTCAACAGATGACTAAATAATAGCAATAGAAAATGTCAACACAACATCAACCGTTGACACTATGTTGACATTTTATATTGTTGTTTTATCATCTGTTGACATTTTCTAATAACCCAGATCATAGTTTAAAATTTATATAGTATTTAAAGTTTGCATTTAATCACATTTTAACATAATAATATATATCTTATATTTTTACTAATGGAAATGTACATTTAAAGGAATACGACGTATACTAAATACGTAGTACAATAATAATTCTGAATATTTATTTTTTGGTAAATATGTGGTACAATTGTTCAAGGGACTATTTATGACATAAGGAAACTGCATTTATTATTGAGGTGTATATTAGGTGAATAGAAATTATTGAGATATTGGCTGAATAAAAGTTGTCGGTGAAGTGTAAATTCGAAAAATTTTACCCCACTCCAATAGGACCTATATTGAGGTACTATATTTTTACTTAGTTAGTGAGACTTATTTTATTTCATTATTATAAGTGGAATTTAGTTATCTAAATTATATTTTACAATATGATAATTTATATAATTATATACTTCCTCCGTCCTCAAAGAATATGCACTTTGGGTTCGACAAGAGTTTTAATGCAAAATTGAGAAAGTAAGAGAGAGGTAGAGAGAAAAAGTAATTAAAGTATTGTTAGTGGAGAATGGCTACAACCTTATTAGAGTGAAAAGAGTTTCCAAAATTAGAAAGTGTATATTTTTATGGAACAGACTAAAAAAGAAAGAGTGCATATTCTTGTGGGACGAATGGAATATAAGTCTATTTGATCATCAATGAATTCAAAAAATAATACTCCATAAATGTATATATGTGTATTTAAGATCGTGAAGGGAACATTCAAGACCATAGATTAATGATAGGCGTACAATATTACATATCTGATCCTCTTATTAATTTTATAGATACTAATTTGACATTTTAATTATCGAGATAATGTATATGTGTGCTGTCGTTACTAATTGATGATTGAGATAATTCCAAATAATAATTTCCAAGAATGAAAAGTTTGACTATTAAGCGGTAGTTATGATAAATTTTAAGTAGATAATTATTTCGGGACCCATGACCATGACATTTTATATTTGAGCATCTCACGTGTAGTAGTTGATAAATATGAAACTCTGATTATTTCTTCATCAAAAATCATAGTACGTCGTAATAGCTTTTTCAACCTTTTTCTACATAGTTTTTTTTTATGTTTTAAGTAATATAATAATATGACAACGAAATTACTCAACTAAAATACAATTCAATTATTGCTTATTCAACTTTAATAATATGGATCAACTTTTTCTATATCATAGTACTCCCAATTATAAGAATACATTTAATAAAATCAGTTAGAATATTTATGGGGTATTGGGACCTGCTGATTCAAACAGACCACAAGCTATTACACGTGTCGGAATCTCGTTGATTATAATCTAAACCTTCTAGAAGAGAAAATGTATCAAGAGAAAATAAATGAAATATCACACATTTAGAGCATCTCCAATGCTGGCGGACGTCAAATAGCCGTCAAATAGCCTTCACACTGCCACATCATCAGCACTACAATTCTCCTGCCACATCAGCTTGCCACATCAACAGGACATCAAATAGCCATCAAATAGCCTTCACACTACCTATCCACATCACTAATAACAATTATATAATTTAATTTACAATTGTATCAACATACATAATTTAATTTACGAGACAAATACGGAAAATTCGAATAATAATATTAAAATTTAAAAAGTACATTACTTTTAAAAAAAAGTACAACAATTTAAAAAAATTACAAAAAGTAAAAAGTACATTAATTTAAAAAAGTAAAACAAAATCACTCATCGCCGCCGTCCTCGTCTCCGTCGTCGCCCAACGCTTCTTCACTGCCGTCGCCGCCGCCTCCGTCGCCACCTACGCCGCGGCTATTCCCGCCGGTGTCCCTCCTCATCGCCTCCAGTTCTTCACGCTGGCTCTGGAGCAATACGCGAAGAAAATCCTTCACCTCGGGGTCCACCGCCGCTTGGAAGTCGGCTAAGGTCTTCACCATTTGAGCGCGCGTTTGTTGGCGCGCGAAGAATTTGAGCTCCTCGGTAGACCTGCCGAGGGGGGATGCCGAATGGACATCCTGGGAACTCGGTGTGCCCCCCCTCGCAACCTGCTGCGCCCGCCTTTGCCCAACCGGGCGAGGTCGGCGACCGAACGACCGAGGAGTCGGGACCTCCTGGGCCGTCTCGGGGAGGTCTGACGAACCACCGCTGCTGCCGCTATAATCTCCGGTATAGTTCAGTCTCTGCCTCTTCGGCCAGCCAGCGTCGACGCCTGCCCGGAATTTCTCCGACTCGTTGAGCACAACGTAGCAGTTCCAGTAGGTGAACTCATAGTACTTCTTATCCGGATCGGGGTAGGCTCTTTCCGCAATCCTCCTGCAGTCTTCCTCTGTTTGGCCACTGGTCTGCATGCGGAGGGCGTTGGCGTACAAACCCGAAAATCGAGAGACGCCAGCCCTGATTCGGTCCCAGCACTTCCGGACCTCCTCCCCGGTGCACGGTCTCCCTTCAGGGCAAAATGCCCTGTAGGCTGCAGCTATCTTCGCCCACAAGTTGACGATCCTCTGGTTGTTTGAAACGAGAGGATCGTCGCAAACACTCACCCACGCCTTGGCAACCGCAACGTTCTCCGCGTCCGTCCACTTCCTCCGGCCCCGGATTTCGGCGCGGGGCTGCGACGACTCGCCGACCTTCTTCGCCTTGCCCTTCTTCTTACCCCGCCCTACTCCCTGGCTTTGAATGAGAGTTTCAGAAACGTCGTTAATATCAAAACCCAAGTCCGCTAAGGAGAAGGTCTCCGAATACTGTGCATCCGTTGGGGTCGATGTGTGCGAAGAACCGGTGGAAAAATCAAAAGTCGGCCGATAGGCGTTGTCCCCCCCGTGCGTCGCCTGCGACTGTGGAATCATATGTTGCGCCGGTGGCATCATCTGCTGCGCCGGTGGCTGCATGCCGGGTGCCCACCCCGGCATCATCTGCATAGGGGGCTGCATGCCGGGTGCCCACCCCGGAATCATCTGCTGCCACGGGTACACGTTGTAGTACCCGCTCATTGGAGGCCAACCACCTCCCCCAGGAGCCGGGGAAGTATGGGACCCTGCCCCGGGAGTCGGGGGCGTCTGAGACCCTACACCGGGAGCCGGGGGAGTCTGAGACCATCCCCCGGGATTAACTGGAGTACCTTCGTAGTTGTTCTCCATTGCTCGTTATTGATCTTGTACAGAAAGTAAGGTAGAGAGAGAGTACTCGTTAAAACAAGTGGTGCGAATGAAAATGAGGTTCAACGCGCGTATATATTGTGTTTTGCGAAAAAAAAAAAAAAATATTTAAATCCGACGCCGGTTTGGCGCCGATCCGGGAGCCACAATGGCGCCCGTGAGGATCGGCGTGGGAACCGGCGTCAGCGCGGGAATCGGCATGGCGACGCCGATTTTGACGCCGATTTCGCCCACGCCGGTTCCAATGGTTCGGCGTCAAACCGGCGTGGGCGAAAAATCGGCGCTCCGGTGGTGACGCCGACCATTGGAGATGCTCTTAGTGATGTCAACTATCATGCTTGCATTATGTCACGCTCAACCGTTTGAAACAAAAAATATGTCACCTTACAGCATCCACAACGGAGAGCACGCGCTCGTCCGTCCGTCCGTGCCAGCGGCGCGGCACCTCTATCTGCCGCTGGCAGCACGTCCGTGCCAGCGAGCAGCGTACGTGCCGGCGTGTGATTGGCAAAAAAAAAATAAAAAACGGAAATAATACCAAAAAATAAAAAAAATATATTTTCCCAATTCCAAAAAAATGGCCGTTTTTTACCCGCTTTTCTGTATTTTTTTTATTTCCCCCCCCCCCAAAATCATCTATAAATACACACATTCATCATCAATTTTTCACATCAAATCATCTCTCATTCATCTTTTTCATACAACTTATCTACACCTTCATCTCTCACTCAAAACCTCATATGAATTTCACCCATCTCATTGCGGAAGCGGAGCGCGGAGAACAAGAATACTACGAACAACATCGTGCGGCTTATGAAGCATATGTCGCAGCGAATACCCCCGCCTCTCCTCCTCAACCAACTAGATCAACTCGCCGATACATCCATCGTGACCGGGAGGGAGCCCACGAAAGGCTCGTTGCCGACCGCCGCGGTTTCCGAAAGATTACTTTAGGCGCCGTTTTCGCATGTGAAAGCGCTTGTTTATGCGTAGTATCAACACATTGTCCGCCCGTATTGAATTCTTCCAAACAGGTCCAGATGCAGCCGGTCGACAAAGTCTCTCGGCGTTGCAGAAGTGTACGTGTGCCATCCGACAACTCGCTACTGGGCAAACGGCAGACCTCTTCGACGAGTATTTGCATGTCGGTGAGTCCACTAAAATACTTTGTCTTAAAAATTTTTGCGAGGGCGTTCGTACAACTTTCGGTGATGAATTCCTTCGGGCACCCACCACCGATGATTGCCAACGGTTGCTTCGTCTTCACGAATCAGTCCATGGCTTTCCCAGTATGCTTGGCAGCATTGACTGCATGCATTAGAGGTGGAAGAATTGCCCGACTCTTGGAGGGGGCAACACTTAAGCGGCCACAAAGGCGGCGGCCCAACACTTATCCTTGAAGCGGTCGCCGACTACCGCCTATGGATTTGGCATGCATATTTCGGTGTTGCCGGATCCAACAACGACTTGAACATGCTCTATTCTTCACCCCTCTTCAATGATATGTTGAATGGTGTAGCACCGACGATCGACTTCACCGTCAACGGAAATGTATACCACATGAGTTATTATCTCGCCGATGGTATCTACCCAAGGTGGTCGACTTTTGTAAAGACGCTCAACAACCCGCAAGACCCGAGACGGGTCTTTTTGCGCAGCGTCAAGAGTTCACGCGGAAAGACGTCGAAAGAGCCTTTGGGGTCCTTGAAGCCCGATTCAACATTGTGAAGGCCCCGTCTCGGCTGTGGTACGTGAAAAATATCGCCGACATCATGTACACGTGTATTATCTTACACAACATGATTATAGCCGACGAAGGACCGAGGGCGGCTAGCTTTTACGACGAGGATGAAGCCGGAAGCTCAAGCGCAGGTCTCCCCCACGCCGAGGTGTGCATACGACGGTGGGTGAGAGAATCGAAACAAGGCACACAATGCGCGATACCCGAACCCACGTTGAGCTGCAAGAAGACCTAATCAAACACATGTGGGCGAAATTCGGCCACGAGTAGTGGATTTTTTTATTTTATGAATTTAATTATGTAATTTTTAATTTTTAGGAGTTTAATTATGTAATTTTTAATTTTTAGGATTTTAATTATGTAATTTTTATTTGTTCAGATTTTAATTATGTAATTTTTAATTTTTAATGTATTTTGTAATATTATTCCGGGTATGTTTAATGTATTTTAATTTTGTGGAAATGTTTTTATTTAAATTGAATAATGGAATGGTGGGACCCTTGTGCTCGTCCTTGCGGAATAGCACGGCTGTGGGTGTTGTGCTCTTGCCTAAGAGCAGGCAGAAGTGGGTCCGGGCCCACAACCGTGCTCGTTGGCAAGAGCACGGTTGTGGATGCTCTTAGAGCACCCGCAACGCATCCCGCGAGTGTCTCTTATCTCGTACCTCCGAGACGAGACGGACGCGGGACGCGTTGCAGCATCCAATCTCGTCCCTATCTCGCCGAGACGGCTGGCGCGCCTGCTTGCCACGCGCCCGCGCCACATGGCGCGCGCTGGCGCTACGCGTGACGCCCACTCGCCGGTCCGCGAGTGGGCTTCGTCACGCTGACGCAATAAATCAATTTTTTTTAAAAAAATTGAATTTAATAAAAAAAATTAAAAATTAAAAAACAGTAATATGACCGTTCAACGGTCATTTTTTAAAAAATTATTATTTTTCCTTTTTTTATTTTATAAATACTCCTCTTTCACACACACACATCTATTCTTCTCAAATCATCTCTCT
This sequence comes from Salvia splendens, assembly GCF_004379255.2. NCBI lineage: Eukaryota > Viridiplantae > Streptophyta > Magnoliopsida > Lamiales > Lamiaceae > Salvia > Salvia splendens. The sequence continues at coordinate 20,393,160 of NC_056049.1, forward strand.
TTCCTCTCCAATTTTCATCTCAAATCATCTCTTTTATTCTTCTCCCAAATTTAATCCATTCATGGATCCATTTGAGCAAATGCGTCGAATAATGGAAGAATTGCTTGAAGAAGATCGACGTAGGGAGGCGGAGGCGGATGAAGCCGCGCTGCCCCAACGACGATCCCGGACTTACATCCATCGTAACCGGGAGGAAGACGCCGCAAGGTTAGTATGCGACTACTTCTGTGATAACCCGGTATGGGGAGAGACCTACTTCCGTCGCCGTTTCCGCATGCGGAAACCTCTATTTCTGCACATCGCAAATACATTGGCAGCCCGGGAAGAGTTCTTCCAAGAAGGGTTCGATGCCGTCGGCCGTCCCAGCCACACGACACTGCAGAAATGTATTGCAGCAATCCGTCAGCTTGCTACTGGACAAACGGCGGATTTGTTCGACCAATACCTCCACATTGGAGAAAGCATTAGGATAATGTGCTTGATGAACTTCTGCAAAGGCGTCCGGGCAGCCTTCACCGATGAATTTCTCCGGAAGCCAAGCACGGCAGATTGTCAATTTCTGCTCCACCTTCACGAAGAAGTGCACGGATTCCCCGAGATGCTTGGCAGCGTCGATTGCATGCATTGGCAATGGAAGAATTTCCCTGTGGCGTGGAGGGGGTCATACACGAGCGGCCAAAAAGGCACCCACCCCACCGTTATACTCGAGGCTGTTGCCGACTACCGGCTATGGATTTGACATGCATACTTCGGGGTCCACGGATCGAACAACGACGTCAACGTGCTCAACCAATCCGACCTCTTCGCCGAAGTTTTGGATGGTAAAGCACCGGCCATCAACTTCATCGCTAACAACCGGCGGTATAAAATGGGGTACTATCTTGCCGACGGCATCTACCCGAAGTGGCCAACCTTCGTGAAGACGTTCAACAGGCCGGTGAACGAAAACAGGCTCTTTTTGCGCAGAAGCAAGAGGCTGCTCGCAAGGATGTGGAGAGGGCGTTCGGGGTTCTCCAAGCACGCTTCAACATTATCAAAGCCCCGGCTCGTACGTGGTTTATGGAGAATATGGTCGACATCATGTATACGTGCATAATCTTGCACAGCATGATTGTCGCCGACGAAGGCCCTGAGGTGGGAAATTGGTTCGACCCTGAAACCCCGGAAGCTCTACCGCAAGTAGTCCATCTCGCAGTGGAGTGCATCCGTCTATGCAAGATCGGTTGTCTATTCGGGCAAGGACACGTGATTCTACCGCCCACGCCCAACTCCAAGATGATCTAATGGAGCACATTTGGGCAAAATTTAGCAACCGGTAGACGCACATGATCTTTCTTCTACTTCTTTGAGCTTTGAGATTTTGAATTTAGAGATAGTGAGCGGAAGAAATTAAATTATGTATTTTTCATTTTTTAGGATTTTCAATTATGTTTTTTAATTTTTTTAGAATTTTAAGTTGTAATTTTATTTTATTTAATGAAGTGTGTTTTTATTAATTGAATTTGTTGGAAATAAAAATAAAAAATGAAATGGAATGAATAGTTAAGGGATGAGATGGTTAAGAGACGGATAAGAGTTGGAGGGTTGCAGGTGTTGTCTCTTAGTTAAGAGATGGAGTGAAAAGTACAACGGGGCTCATGAATAGTTAAGAGATGAGACAGTTAAGAGAAGGATAAGTGACAGCATTGCGAATGGCCTTAGAGCATTCATAATGGGCTGTCTATAGCATCGTCCGGGCTATATAGTATGCCATTGCCGATGACCGCCATTAGCCTCGTCCTAAAATCGCATCCTATGTATAGGGCGTGGGCTTGGACCTTGTATAGTCACGCTCAACCTTTTGAAACAAAAAATATGTCACCTTAGAGCATTCATAATTGGCGGTCTATAGCATTGTCCGGGCTATAGTTTGCTATTGCCGATGACCGCCATAAGCCTCGTCCTAAAATTGCATCCTATGTATAGGGCGTGGGTGTGGACCATGTATTCCGCGTTGTACTTTTTCGGCTTTTAAATAAAACAAAAAATTTCATATTGTGGTCTTAAATTTATGTATATTTCTTTATTTTATTATATTCAAAAACAAAAATTAAAAATAATTATAAATTGTTAAAAGATAGGGCGGACTATAAAATGCTGACATGGAGGACTATAAATTAGTATAGAGCGGACTATAAGATAGGACTATAGTCGGCCACATTGCGGATGCTATTAATGAAGATATTGAATTTAATCCCCTTATCAAAAGACATTTTCGAGAAGATGAAATAATAAGGTTATTCAACTTTCACATATTTTAATAAAGTAACGTTTTTCTTTTGTTTAATTGGTTCTAATGTTTAATTGATTGGAAAAATATACGAAATTAATATTTACCTGATCCGCTCTGACTGAGAATCATTTAATAGCTAGAATCATTTAATCACCTCTGATTCAGACTGTATATTTTGGCTATTAAATGGTATTTCATCTTTCCTATAAAAAAGAAAGATGCATTTTTTTTACAAAATTTAAGAAAAATGATACTCCCTCTATCCAGTAAAAATACGTGTACTTTTCATTTTTTCTGTCCCGTAAAAATATGTGAACTTTTCATTTTTCTTCTGTCCCATGAAAATATGAGCATTTTCCATTTATAAAAAGTTATCCCCATTTATTACCCTATACATCAAGTTATTCACAATTTATACCACAATAAAAACACTAATTATAATAATGTGGGTCTCACTATTTCACTAACACTAATTTAACTATTACTCTCCTCTTTTGTCTTACTTTATTAATTTTATCTTAATTCCCGTGACATATCATATGCCCAAATTTTATGGAACGGAAGGAGTAGTATTTGTTAAATTAAGCGGTGAAAAAAAAATATATGACTGAAAAAAGAATAAAATGGGAAAGCGTAAAAGCTTTGGGTTTTTGCAAAATAAAATAAGATTAATTTAGACGAAAAACTGATAAAAAAGACTTTAAATCACTTTTAATTGAATGGATAGAGTATTTTTTTAGTGACTGTATCACAAGTAACAACTTAGTACTTTTTTGTAAAATTGAATAAATTTTGCTGATGGTTTGAAACTTTGGACACTCAATTACAATACGATACAAAATTTGGTGAGTTGATTGGACCAACTGAAAATTTAAAATCTACAATTAAAAAATTAAAACTTCAAAATTTGCTGACTCGATTGGACCAACTGAAACAATGCCAAGAACTGAAACACAAGTCTTTCCATTTTATATGAATGGCAATTAAAAGCCAACATCCAAAATGCATGAATGGGAAGACTACTTTATTTGCTATCAACCGAATTCAGTTTGACTTGGACTCAAATAATACGTTGAAGTCCATTTAAGCTCAATACAATCAATATTCTTCTGTACAATCAGATAAACATACAATATTATAGAAATCATAATATATTACAATTACACTAAAAACACACTTGTTTTTCACACAATCTTGAAACACTGCAATAATATTAATACTCACGTTATTTCAAAAAAATTAACTCTCAATTTTTTTGCCATGGTATATAAATTAATGCATAATGTAAAATACTTCATGCATTATGGATAAAGAAGGGTGTAATAAAATAAAAATATTAAAAAAATCTATTTTTTGATAATTCAACTGGACATCTTTTTGCCTAAATCAAGACACGTGTTTATTCGTGTGTGAGAGAGAGCCCATATTATTGTGGACTGGGCTTTGGCTGGCCCGCTTGATAATCAATTTGCTTTAATAGAGAGCCCACTATAATCCTGGTGCTATATATCTGCAACAGAACTGAGGAGCATATTAGAGAGAGGGAAAAATGATCTACAGAAAATGGAGTCTGCTTACTGGCCCGACCTCGCTCATCGCCGGAGTAATCGCCACCGTTGTTGTCGCCGATCTCATTTTCGTTGATAACGTAACATTATTTATGTCCTAATTTTTCGATATTTGATTTGTAATGATGTGTATTTTGTTGAAAATTCACCGAGTTTATGTGGTCTTCTGGATTTCCTCGAAGAATATTAATTACTCCTCTGTTAATCTTCTCTTCTGTATGAATCCGAAGAGCGAAATCGAATATTTTTTTTGTTTGTTAATTTTTGCTGGATTTGTATGATAATAGCTGATCGAATTCGTACTTGACTGGGAGTGGAATGGACTTTTTGGCCAACATATAATGAACAATTTGGTTGATTAATAAATGGTTCTTCAATGAATTATTGAAATTTTGGAGATATGCACATGCTTTCAACATTCAAACGTAGGCATTCTAATTTATTAATGTTGATTTGCTGCGGTACCATATTTCCATTTTCAGATGATTATTGATATGATTCTATGTGATTATTTTTAAGTAATTCTCCATCTTTTACCATATTTCCATCTTTCTACTTCTGCTAAAATCTATAAATTACTCCCTTAATTGGTTTTAATTATCGTTGTATGTAATTGGTTCCTTGACAGAGTATAAAATAATGTGAGAAGAGGGAAATTCAAGAAAGGGTTGTAACCATCTTGAAGTACTTTCAGGTTGATGCACGAATCATATGCTTGTTTAAACGTCGTCTCAATAATCTTGCACTTTGTAATGTTTAGGCTCTATTATTATCTTCACTCAACATGTTCCTTTGTAGACTGAGGTCCCTTCATCTTCCCTTGCCAGAAATCTGTCTAAACTGTGATCTTTAGATGCTAGATTCTTTATGGTTTACAGTTCTTTAACTCTTTTATTGTTGTTGCGTACTGATCTTGTGACTTTGTGCCCCTGATCCCATGGAGCTTTGTGGTCACCGATAGTCTTTTGACATCATTTTCATGCCCCTAGTGCAGGGTTGGTTGCGCAAGGGAGATGAAAAGAAGCAAGAACCAGCAAATAAAACCAAGTAGAAGCAGAAAGGATGCACATTCTAATCGCTGTGTTCCTTTGTTTTGTCAAAAATGCAATGTTGAATAAATAGACCTTGTTCGTTACAAAATTCAGTTTTTGTGCGTAAATCCTTTGTTTTCACTAACAACCACCTGGATAGCCAGAAAATGAAGAAGATGCAACAAATGAATCACAATATGCAAGTAAGTACAAAGCTGGCTTAACATCATCTTTGATGTCTAAGAAGCATTTCCATCATCAAATCATTCCAAGAATCTATAGGGCCAGGTAAGCACCAATGCAAACAGTCATTCTGAATCTTTGCATGCTTGTCATTCCCATCGTATGGTTGGAACGTCCTGTACACGCCCGGGTGACCATCTGGTCTGAGGAGCGAAAGCATGGTTGTGTCCAGCAGCTCGAAACCACCCACCCTGTTTTTTGAAAGTGCCTCTGATGCCTGCTGAAACTCTTCGAGTTCAATGCTTTTCATGATCTCATCTAAGTCTCTGATCTCAACTTCGTCTACTTTGAATGGTTCTGTCCTGTTACAGTAACCCTCGGAGTCCCATTCCCCGTTTTCAAAGTGATCTGGAGTTATAGTCCTGAAGAGTATATACGGCTTGTGCTTCGCCTCAGATATGAATTTCAACGTCGTGTTTAGTGCCCTTCTGTATGCATTTTGGAATCCTACTTCTGTTATGTTGCTATCATGGCAGCCGTGGCAACCCAGAGTAGTATTGTTCTCGTAGTAAATCGCATACTTGAGAAACCATTTACCTCCCCCAATCACTATGTAGTCGAAATCCCCGTACTGATCTGTCCATATCGTGTTGGGTTCGTCCACATGTAGCCGGATAATGCCAGAGGAAATGCCATTGTCATTCTCGAAGATGGAGGCTTTCGTTAGGAATGGAGCCCAGACGACAGAGACAGTGAAATTGAACGAGGGAAACGACCATTTCCGGTTCTTGTATGGCTCGTCATGGTAGATGTCGACGGCTTCTTCTACCTATAACGTGGAGTAAGATCGTTAATAGAGGAGTTCGAGTACTATCCTCTACGAGCTTTTTCGAAATAAAGAACAGAAAAAGGTGAGAGTATTCAAAACAAGAATTGAAAGCAAAATGAAATGAAAGTTAAACTAACTATTGTAGGTCCATTGAGGTGGGGGCTATGCCTAGTTGGTAAAGGTATTAAAGGTATCATAATGCTTGCTTAGAAAGATTGAGAAAACCAAACATTAATTAGAATAAAGACTCAAGAATCATATTCTTGAATCAACTTAGACATGAAGCTATTAATAAGAATCATTATAATATAGATTCAATCTCAAATAACATTACCATTTACCTGTGATAGAATGCAGAGTAATGACTGAACATGGTTACGCATGATTGAATCACCAATGAATGCAAGTGATTTATCCCTCATCATCTCAAGAAATCTCTTGGCATCAAGCCTTGGCAAGCTGCTGCCCTTGGGCTTCCATCTCCAGTAAACGTAGCCCGAATCCGGCCGGCCATTCTTCATACAGTTCTGAGGAGCTTCTATTGTTCTACAACTGCTGTTGGTGTAGAATGGACCATCTGGCTCTGGAATCCAATCACCACTGAATAAATCGCAGCTTTCTGTAACCACATAGTGTGAAAGTTGAAAGTTAAAACCAACCTTTGTTAGTGACACAATTTCACAGAACAACATAATTTGGGATTCTTAATTCAGATACACATTAGTAGTTGGTTAGTTATGACTTTAATATGTTTTTAAATTCTTAGGCAATTGGTTGAATGTACATTTCAAGAATGTTCAATTGGCTGAAATGGTATGTTTCAGCTTCATAAATCACATCATCATTTTGACATAACTTCAGCCATTTTTCAAGAATTCGATCTTGAATGTGATCTGGGTGTTAAAAAAGATTCAATCTTTACTCTTTTATGATACTGAATTAAACAAAAACAAAATTGAAGTTCACTCACCATTGGTAGAAGTGTAATCAAGATTGAGCAAGAGGCCATCTGTTAATGGGGGTGACTCTGCCGCCGCCGGCGGCGGCGGCGGCGGAGTGGTCACAGCTAATGCAGCAGACTCATCATCTGAAACGACAAGAGAAAACTGCACAAAACTTGAAGAAAGAAGTCGGTAAGAAATGGCCAGAAGCAGAGAGCAGACTGCAAATTTCACCAAAAGTGAAGAGAATATGTTTTTGGTGTTGAATTGTTTCATATTCTTCCTCTTTTTCTCTGTTTTTCACATAAACACACACAACTCAGCAGTGTTTAAAGATGGGGTAGTTGTCAGTTATGCAAAAATGGTCTTATCATTCAGCATTTAATGCATTTCTTCCGGTAATTAGCATGTCCCAATCTGAAAATAAATATTGTTATAAAAAATTAAAATATAAATTACTAGTTTCTAAAAATTAAAGAACAGGGGGAGAAAAGTAGTTACGGTTTCCCCATCATATTATACGTTTGGAATCTTGGCTTTTCTTTTCATTTTCTAAACTATGTTGGTAGTTGGAGAAATGCTTTTAGTAAATGAAATAGTTAATGTAAACTTAAGCAAGAATCAATTTTTATGAGTTGCTTGATAATCTTGAAATCAGTTGATATCTTCACCAACCAAATTCAGTAAACAACATCACTGTAAGCTCGAATGAGGGTGGCATGTACTCCCTTCTTCCACCATTTAAAAAGCTATCTTGGCACGGGTTTTAAGAAATTATTTAAGTGGAATGTGAGATCCATTTAAAGTATTACTCCCTCCATTTTATAGTAATGGAGGCGTTTCTTTTCGGCACGGAGATTAAGAAAATTGTGTTAGGTGAGTTAAGTAAAGGGAGAATAAAGTGGAAAATAAAAAAAGGTAGAAAGATGAAGAGAGAATAAAGTAAGTTAGAGTAAAGTAGGTGTGGAGAAATGTGTTGACTTTTACTAAAAAGGGAAATGACTCTATTACTATTGAGCGTACCAAAATGGCAAAATGACTCTATTACTATAGAACGGGGGGAGTAGTTTTATATTGGATTGTGAGTGTAAAAAATTGGTAGATGTAGGATCCGCATACTAAATGTGGAATAAAACAAATGGTTTTATAAATCGTGAACAAACCAAAATGGCAAAAGAGTTCTTTAAATCATGGACAGAGGGAGTATTAAAATTACACTGAACTATAAAACTAGTACCTAGAAAATGGGTTTTGCACTTTTTTTAGTACCCAATATTTACAAAATCATATTTTCAGTCAAAAAGTTTCATAAATCTCATATTCAGTCTCGATTTTTACAATTCTACCATTTAGCCCTTGAAGGGTACATTTGTCCATTTAGTTTGATTTGGGGACCAAACTTGATCTGTGAATGCACAAAAGAAGTTTGGTCCTCAAATCAAACTAAATGGACAAATGTACTCCTCAAGGACTAAAGAGTAGAGTCATAAAAATCGTGACTGAGATTGGGATTTATAAAACTTTTTGACTGAAAACGTAATTTTGTAAATGTTGGGTATTGTGCAAACCCCATTTTTTGGGTACTAGTTTTGTCATTGACTCTTAAAATTAATTATCGCAATTAATAATAGTAGAAATATATAAATATATATGGCTTGACTTGACTAAAATAAAACACTGCTTAACAGCATCCGCAATAGCGCCCGTCGGGGCGGAATTCCCACCGGCGTGCGGGAATTCCGTCGCTGACGTCCGCCATTGTGCATGCCCGCAACGGATACGGAATTCCCCCGAGGACGTCGCAGTTCCGCGGAGTTATGCCGAATTCCGCGGGGAAGTCCGCCATTGCGTTGACTCTCGCGGAATTCCGCTTTATTTCATTTTTTTGGTACCGTCTATATATACTGCTCGTTGAACTTCATTTCATTCGCACCACTTGTTTTAACAAGTTTCTCTCTCTCTAAATTTCTTTTATATAATAGTAATGGCCGATAGTGGTAGTGGTAGTGGCCATCATGTAGACATAATGGCTCCGATTTGGGAACAAGCGGCATCGGCACCCGCGGTGCCTCGACCCATCCATCGTCGCACTATAGTACCCCGCGACCACCTCGTTGCCCACCGTCGATCATACGAGGACTACTTTGCGTCGGAGCCACGGTTTGGGAGACCCTATTCCGGCGACTGTTTAGGATGCAGCAGCCGCTATTATGCGTATCGTTGCCCCTTTGGAGCGTCGATACGGGTTTTCAGGGGTGCGGGAGGATGCAGCTGGTAAATCCGGCCACACGCCGAGTCAGAAGTGCACTGCCGCAATCAGGCAGTTGGCGTACGGAGGTGCGGCGGACATGTTCGACGAGTATCTCCACATCGGCGAGTCGACAGCCCGCGATTGCCTGAAGTATTTTTGTCAGGGCGCTAGGGAGATATTCGGGGATAGGTATCTTCGGAAGCCTACCCCCGAAGATTGTCAGGCTCTGCTGGATATGCACGGGTCTCAGCACGGCTTCCCGGGGATGCTGGGCAGCATAGATTGTATGCACCGGGAATGGAAGAACTGCCCTGCTGCCTGTAAAGGGATGTATACTACCGGTTTCAAGGCCAAGAATCCCACGATTATCCTTGAAGCGGTAGCTGACTACCGGTTGTGGATTTGGCATGCCTATTTTGGAGTAGCCGGGGCGAATAACGACATCAACGTCCTCCAGTAGTCGCCCCTTTTCAACGACCAGTGCATGGGCGTCGGTCCGGCCGTCAACTTTGTCGCCAACGGCAACCAGCACAACATGTGCTATTATTTGGCGGATGGGATATACCCAATGTGGCCCGTCCTTGTGAAGACGATCAGGTGCCCATCTGATGAAAAGAAGATATTCTTTTCGCAACGTCAGGAGGCAGCGCGCAAGGATGTGGAGCGGACATTTGGTGTGCTCCAGGCTCGATGGGTGGCAGTTAAGGGTCCATCATGGCTTTGGTATGTTGACAGCATCGCCGACATCATGTACGCATGTATTATCATGCACAACATGATCGTCGAAGATGAAGGTCCAACACTGACCGATTGGGCCAATGATGATGCTGATGTTGCGGGTCCAAACCATGGCGTGGCCACTAGCAATGTACGCATGGGGATACCCCATGACAAAGTCGATCGAGTTCGTGCATTTGACGACATGCGCCAAAAACAAGCCCACGTTCGACTCCAGAACGCTATTATTGAAGAAGTGTGGCAGCGTAGAGGTCGTCGTTGATGTAGTTTTTAATTATTGAAATGTATTTTTTTTTAATTTGGTGAAATGTACTTTTCTTTTATTAATGGATTTTTTTCCCTATTTGTGTCGAAATTTTAATTACGCAAATTGTTTAACTTGTGAATTTGTGAATTTTTTTTATTGTGGGAATTCCGTCGGGAATTTCGCGGGGAATTCTGCCATTGTGCAGTGGGAATTCCGTATGACGTGGCAGTGCAGTGAGAAGTCCTTATGACGTGGCAGGAGGTGTTTTTGGAAATTCCGCGGGGAATTCCTCCGGGAATTCCGCGCCACTGCGGATGCCCTAATGTACGGATTGTGATATAATTATCTCTATTTGCCTCTCTCGTTTTTTTTCCTCTCTTTTTTATAAGTAATACTCTTATCTGCCTAAGAGCATCCGCAGCGGCGTCTCGCTGCGGGCTAGGTCTCATCCCGGTGAGACGAGCCCGCAGCGAGATGCAGCTGTGGATGCTCCGTCTCGTCACTTAGCTCGTGGGGGAGGGTCGGGATGCGGGCTATCTCGCCACATGCGTCGGCCACGTGGCGAGCAGTGGTTGGGGCGTGACGCCCAACTCGCCGATTGTGCGAGTGGGCGTCGATTTAGGCTATTTTTAATTATTTTATTTTAAAAAAATCTGAATAAAAAATAAATAAATTTTGACCATTTTTTTACCGTTTCTTTTACATTTTTTTAATTTTTTTTCTTTTTTTACCACATTCATCTATAAATAACACTACACACACAATTTCCCCATTATTTTAAATTATGTCTTTTTTATTTTTTTAGGATTTTAATTATGTTTTTTTTATTTTCTTAGGATTTTAATTATGTATTTTTTTTTAAGATTTTAAATTGTAATTTTCTTTTATTTAATGAAGTGCGTTTTTATTAATTGAATTTGTTGGAAATAAAAATAAAAAATGAAATTGAATGAATAGTTAAAAGATAAAATGATTAAGAGATTGATACATGCAGGTTAAGAGATGGGATAAAAAATGCAGTGGGGGCTATGAACCGTGAACGGATGAGAGAACGACTCAATTCAGCATCACAGCAATTGAAGCAATCAATGTGATAGAACCTTGTTCTATCGGGATTGAGCACACACGTTTGTAACAAGAACAAAAGGAAGATAAACCCTAGTTGAGGTGCTAGGGGGCGATTTCCGCCAGAACCGGAATGAGAACAAGTTTATACTTTATTTCTCAATGATTCAAAATACTAGAGAATTCTATAATTTATAGAATTCTAAACCCTAAACATATCTTGCTAATCAAGAAAGATAATTAAAATAAAAGATTACAAAAGATATTGAAAATAAATAAAGATAAGTAACTAAAATAAAAGATACGCTAAAATATTCTAGATGATCTTCGACGAGATTCACAAGATCGAGGGCCCTATCAACTCTCCCGCCGTTGATAACCACCTTGCCCTCAAGGTGGGTGATGAAATAAGAGCACGAGTGTCTCGTCCAAGGTGAAAGTACTCTCAAAATCTCCAGGATCAAAAATACGAACTCTTTTCATCGCACCAAAGTAGGACACTAATTCTCTTCCGTCATAGCTATCATTGTACCCAATAAGGATCTCCTTCCAACCGAATTGCTTGACAATTGTTGCATCAACGAAGTAACCACCCACAATCGTCTCTGGATAATCATAGAAAACGTTCTCTGATCCATCCTTTGTGCTAGCCACCTCTCTCACCAATGCATCAACTCCTTTAAGAGCTACTAACTTCCTTATAAAACCACGAGAATCACTCCAATAAGAACACGAGTGACTCCTTCTCAAGGTGGATGTACTCTGAAAATCTCCTGGGTCGAAAACACGCACTCCTTTCTTCTCGCCAAACTGAAGAAGTTCACGTCCCCATCGTGTTGAAGCAGTAGAGAGAGTCGACGACATCGGCCATGTTAAGTAAATATCAGAATGCCTCCAGAATGCTCCTGGGTCTCGGCCTGAATAAGACAAGGATACTTCGTGACCCAATCTGGACTTGCGTGCACATCCGACGGAGTTCACAGCTGACTCGCGGCTTTTGCGCGTGTTTGGAGCAGCGACAGCGGCTGAAGTTACTCGCAACAGTGACTGCTGATCCGTGACAGCAGTGCTGATCCGTGACAGCAGCGAGTCCACGGCAGAAGCATTAGCAGCACGGCTGGAGCAGGTCGTTCGGTCAGGCGGCAAACCTATAGTAATGTTTCTGCCCAAATGCAACGTATCATCGCACGACAGAAATGAGTGGGTATCAGCAGCGAAAGCTTCAGTTAAATTATAAGATATATTATGCCCCGCTACACCCACACGTTGTTTTCCTAGAGCAGCTGCTGCATCGTCCTTTCCATAATCATTTTCATGAAACCTCTTGTTACATCCCGCCTCCATAGTCTTGTAAACCATCAAATCCTCAAGATTCGGTGGAATAGAGGATGCGTAAGCATGCTTCCTGTACTCCTCCATATTCTGTCGAGCCATCTTTTCATCAAGAAAAATGCTAGAGTCCAATATGCAATATGCACCTACATAAACTGGTTCACTCGTAGCAGTCGTTGAATTCTCAATAATATAGGGGATCCCAAGATTGACCTGATCAAATACACAAGAACCTGCCTCCTCAAAGAATGCCGAAGCAAATACCTCCTCGGTAATAGTTTCCGAATTCTCATAGCAATTTATTGTATCAAAACCAATTCCATTAGAAATAATATTGTTGGTCGAATCCCTAGTTGGAGGCTGATCAACCAACTGATCATCATCAACAACATGTGAAACCTCATCCTCTAATTCGGGAGCAAAGTGGGTAGTCTCCACACCTACGTTATATGCTTCCGAAATCGTATCACACGAGACATCATCAACGCTGCAGAAAGGAGGAGCTGCATCAGTTATTGAAGAATCCAACATGACTTCTTTCGGTGCATCAACAATAGGCTCACAGTGATGGACATCGTCCACCATATGTGAATCACCCTCAAGTAACTCCGGAGTAAAACGATGATAGACCGCCACCAAGAAATCCTCCCACGAACCATCAATGTCAGTTTTTTGATAATTATGAAACCAATCGGTCGCCGGCGGATCGAACAAGTATTTCGTAAGATAAAGACGATCATCGAGCGGAGTGTAGTGGTGGTTGTAATACTCTTGGACCTTACAGATCCAATCCAGGGCCTTCTCTCCGTCGAAACGTGGTGGTTCGAGGCGGAGGCGTGGTAGGGCATGGGGGTTGATACCACGCGGTGCTTTTGTGACCGACGGCGGAAGAAACCAGCCCCGCTGAGGTGCCGCGACCGGCTGTTGGTCCGGAGGCCGAGTATGCCACAGCTGATGTGGAGGTGAGCGCCCGGCAAGGCCGTCCAGAGCCTCCTCGGTCATCGTTTGCTGATCGAAATAGGCCGTCACGGCTTTATCTCGAGAGTTGATCATTTGGCGTAATTCCAAGATCATCTCATCGATGGTTGGGTGGTGTTGTCGTGATTCCTTGAGAAAAGACATGGAAAATATGATTGCTTTTCCAACAAGAACTACTCCCAGACAAAGAATAAATTCTGGGGTTTTGAGAAAAAACCCTAATTTGCCGTGAATTTTGAGAGAATAGTTTGGGAAAAATTTTGGAGAGAGATTGGTGAGTTGAGTATTGAGGGAGAAGAGCTCTCAACGAGAGCACCAATTGATAGAACCTTGTTCTATCGGGATTGAGCACACACGTTTGTAACAAGAACAAAAGGAAGATAAACCCTAGTTGAGGTGCTAGGGGGCGATTTCCGCCAGAACCGGAATGAGAACAAGTTTATACTTTATTTCTCAATGATTCAAAATACTAGAGAATTCTATAATTTATAGAATTCTAAACCCTAAACATATCTTGCTAATCAAGAAAGATAATTAAAATAAAAGATTACAAAAGATATTGAAAATAAATAAAGATAAGTAACTAAAATAAAAGATATGCTAAAATATTCTAGATGATCTTCGACGAGATTCACAAGATCGAGGGCCCTATCACAATGCTGTAAAGAATTTAATAGCATTAAATTATTGTGAGGAAATCGACCTCATCTCTTTATCTCTCATTTATTTAAAGTGTCATCGACGGAGTAATATTTTTTTTCCGTTTTTGGCTTTTGGCAATCAAATAACCCCCCCATTCCATTTTAGTAGTAATTCATTTTTTTTAATATGGAATTTTTAAAAATTGGTGCTTGAAGATTAATGAAATTAAAATAAAGTATGAAATAAAATAAAATAATAGAGAAGAAAATAGACGAGAAAATAAAGTTTTTATCAAGATAAAATAGAAAAAATAAATTATATAGCTTGGGATGATCAAAATAGAATACTGTTCATTGAGATGGTCCCACCAACTTTTTGGGATGAGACATTGAGAGTATACAGTTCATTTTGGGATGAGACATTGAGAGTAAACAGTTCATTTTTCCAGTTCTATAGATTTAGATGGTCCCACCAACTATTTTTTACTTATCTGGAATACCCACTTTATTATATGCCCTATAAGACCATCCACAATAGGAATAACCCAGTAATAGCTCAGCCATAGTTCAGCCATAGCCTAGCCACTGCCACATCATCAGCATTAAAAATCCTCCTGCCACATCATCAAAACAAGCAAATAGCCCAGCAATAGCCCAGCCATAGCCTAGCCACGTAATATCCACATCACTATTAACAAATATATACAAAATGAAATAATTAACAATCACACAATATACGGAATTAAATTTACGACACAAAAATAAGAAAATTCACTAATATTAATAAAATTTAAAAAGTACATTAATTAAAAAAAACTACATAATTAAAAAAAACTAACGGCGGTCAATCCTCCGCGCCCATAACTCTTCAATTAAATCATTTTGGAGTCGAATATGAGCCGTCGTTTGGCGCATGTCGGCATGTGCTTGTAGGAGGCCGGCTTCATCGTGAGGTACCCCACTCCGTACGTTGGGGGCGGCCACGCCGTGGCTTGGACCGGCTTCATTATCGTCGTTGACCCAATTGGTCAGTTCGCCACCTTCATCTTCGACAATCATGTTGTGCATGATAATACAGGCGTACATTATATCAGCAATGCATTGGACATTCCACAAACGCGTTGGACCCTTAATTGCCGCCCATCGAGACTGGAGCACACCAAATGCGCGCTCCACGTCCTTGCGCGCCGACTCCTGCCGTGCCGCAAAGTAGGCCTTCTTCTCATCTCCTGGGCATCAGATCGTCTTCACAAAGACGGGCCACCTAGGGTATATCTCATCCGCCAAGTAGTAGCCAATATCATATTGGTTGCCGTTGGCGACAAAACTGATGGCCGGACCGACGCCCTGGCACTGCTCGTTGAAAAGTGGCGACGAGTTGAGGACGTTGAGGTCGTTGTTCGAACCAGCTATCCCAAAATACGCGTGCCAAATCCAAAGCCGGTAATCAGCTACGGCCTCCAGGATCATCGTGGGATTCTTTCCCTTGTAGCCGGACGTGTAGAACCCCTTCCAGGCTGCGGGACAGTTCTTCCACTCCTAATGCATACAATCTATGCTGCCTAACATACCTGGGAACCCATGCTGACTCCCGTGCATCCGCAACAGATCTTGGCAGTCTTCGGGGGTAGGCGTTCGGAGATACTGATCACCGAATACTTCTATCACTCCCAGACAGAAATTCTTCAGACATTGCAGGGCAGTCGTCTCACCGATGTGGAGATACTCGTCCCACATGTCTGTCGCGCCTCCGTAGGCCAACTGTCGGATTGCCGCAGTGCACTTTTGAATAGGTGTGTGGCCGGGTCTGCCAGCCGCATCGTGCCTGAAGCGGAAATACAGATATCGAGACTCCAATGCGTTGACAATACGCATAAACAGGTCCCTGCTCATCCTAAAACGATGCCTGAAAAGGTTGGCGTTGAACCGAGGCTCCTGTGCGAAGTAGTCTTCGTATAGGCGCTGATGTGCAGCTACGTGATCACACTGCGGCGGTGGACCACTGGGGGAGGTCGAGGTATCGCCGGCTGCAAGGCCCTTTCCATCCATTGGTTTATCGCGTTGGTCGTATAGGCGTCCAACGCTTCGGCCATTCGACGTTCGTACTCCTCAGCATCCCCTCCGCTACCACCACTACCACCACCAGCGTTACTCATTTCGCGTTGTTGCTCTTGTACAGAAATTAAGATAGAGAGAGTACTCGTTAAAACAAGTGGTGCGAATGAAAATGACGAGCAAAGCGCGTATATATAGTGTTTCGAAAAAAAAATTTAAATTTCGCGCTAGGCGGTGCGCTGGGCGATCCGGGCGCTGCAATAGCGCCGAGCGGATCGCCCAGCGCACCGCCCAGCGCCACGCGACCGCCCAGCGCTGCGCGGTTTCTCTCTCCATTCGGCCGCTGGGCGACTGCAATAGACCGCCCAGCGAACCGCCCAGCGCCGGCGCTCGGCTGGGTGGTCGGCTGGGCGGCATTGTGGATGGTCTAATTAGAGAATAAAGAGTTGGGAAAAAGTATAATTTTCTGATTCCCCTAATATTATTATAAACTAATTCAGGAATAAAGAGGGGAAAGTAATCCATTTTCTGAATCCACCCTCTCATCTCTGTTTGTCTTGTTCCTTAAAGCATGGCCACTTACACATTTTTTTTACTTTTGTTTCTACTTAATTTCCTTTTTCTTCTATCAGTTTCTCACCAAAGTAGTGGCAATTTAGCCTTTTGATGAGACCACTAGTCGAAAATGATCATACAACGTCCTGTGGAATTTTGATGCCAAATCTAGTAAGTCAAGATAAAATGCTCCTCAAAATGAGGTGTGTTCAATATAATTCAATGCAATGTAGTATATAATTGTGGTAGTATATTGCTTTGTTGTCACACTTATTTTGAAATTTTCTCAAAATTTTGCAGGCCATCCAATGCAATGTTGTTCATGAGGCCTAATTGTTCCATTTGTTCTATTTCAAGTCCTCTAACATCTTTTAATTATAAATATATACTTCAATCTTCGCCATCAGCCCATTATGATAATGGTACACACAAACACAAGTAAACAACCGATTGTAAAATTAAATAAAAATATAAACAATCGCGAAATATATATTAGTTGGATTATTCGCTCTATTTGAGGTATACAGAGTATATAAAAAACCCTAAAATATATAAATAACTCATTCAAAAAAATATTTACAAATAAATCATAAAAATTGTCAAATTCTGATCTGTTTCATATTTTTTATACAAAATAAATAATAAAGTTTGAAATTTTCTCAATTCTATCACATTCTTCTCTTTCCCAGCAAATTATACTCCCTCTGTCCCAGCGTGTTAGACTCGTATACCATTTTGGGGTGTCCCAACATACTTGACCACTTTCTATTTATGGTAAAAAATTAAAGAATTTAAGTAACACCCTTATTACAATTAGGATTAAAATATTGTTAATTAATCCAATGTTAATTGAATGGAAATCGGTACCCAACCCACCAACATCATTTCATTTTTATGTCTTCTCTCTCTTCCAGACTCAAACCCTCATTCTCTCTCCACGCCTCTTCCAAAAAAAACCTAGATCTAACATTTTCTCTCAAACTCACGCATCCATGGCTTCCAACGACGAAATATGTGAGCCTAATCCAAGCGATGATGGGTGGGTTAACCCCCGACGCCCCCTTACTCGCTCGCCGTGGTGGTCTGCTGGCAGTGGCGGTGGCGGAGGAAAATCACTCGTCGTGGTGCAAGGAAAGAGGAAAGCTCAAAGTTTTTCAACCTCCTGCCCCCCGTTGTGCCGTCTGTTGAGTCCGCCGAGAAAGCTCCGGTTGCCGACGCCACCACCCCTGCCGTAAAGAAGTTCAAGAGCGGTCAGCTGAAATTAAAAGATCTGAAAGCTGTGTTTTGAAAATTTCAATTAGGCGCTAAATGTGAATCAAAGTGAATCAAAATTTCAATTTAGTTTTGATCTTTTCCTAGTCATTGATTATTTTAATGTTTGCAATACATATTGTTTGAAATATGCTCAATTTGAACTTGACGTCGTATTTAGCATTCATTAAATATGGATACTTTTAATATGAGTAAAGTTAATTAGAAATATGCTTTGAAATATCAGTAAGTTAAATGCATGCATACAAAAAATTAATTATTCCATTTATTTTAAATTTAAAAATAAAAATACAACATATTACCTAATCTACTTTATTACCAACTTCATTTACACCACTAAACACCACCTCCTAAATTCCTGTGCCCAAAAGAAATGAGTCTAATACTCTGGGACGGAGGGAGTACAATAATCTGGCAATTGATTTAAATCATATGGATAAACGAGGTTTAAAATTTAATTAGATTTTGTTTTTTTTTAATCCAAAGTGATTCTATCCTTTTAAACTCAACTTCGTAAACGACGACTCCTTTCTCTGTCTTGTTGGGCAAAATAGTTTAAGCAATGACTATCCTTTTTTGTTTTGTTTATCTCCATTTAATTTCCTATTTCTTTTTAAATTTATCACCAAAGTAGTGGCTACTAAAGAGAATAAAACGCACTATTTTCCTACTCTTTTAGTACATTTTATAGGAGTGGATTGCCCAACTACGAAATCTCTATAAGATAATGCTCAATAATTTAACAATCATTATAAATTACAACTTTTTTTCTTCTGTCCCAACAAGTAAAAAGTTAAACACACATCCCATTCAATCATTATGAACTGCAAGATAAATGGAGTATAAGAAATTCAAACACTTCATACAATTGCTTGTTCCTTTTCCCATGATTCAAAATAATTCTTATGCACTTGATCAATTCTTTTTTTTAAACAAGGAAACAAAATAAAATCAATCTTTTACATTTACAAGGTAAGAAACTAAAAGGGAAAGGGATATTACATACAACATCAAAAACTCTTGCAAGACTGCCAAAATACACATTTCTTGCATGTTAACCAATCACTCAAACATAAACAGCAACAGCATGAACTATGTTTCTCAATCTTAACCTTTTCTCAATCAAAACAAGTTTTTTTAAAAAAAAGACAATGGTAGTCCGTACCAGAGGCGAGCGATCGAGCATTTGATGAGTCCACAACTCGAAAACGATCATGCAACGACCTGTGGAATTTTCATGCCAAATCCGCGCTTCACCCTCTCCATGCTGTCGAAGTTATCAAGTTAGTAAAGATAAATGCACCTTAAAATGAAATGGATGTAAATATGTAATATAGTATAATTCATTGCAATGTAGCATCAAATCTAGAGAATTTAGTGATATTTAGAGGGTTGGCTGAAAGAATTGCAATTATCTCGAACGGACATCAAGTGATTATCATGCACGAGTCATCAACATACGAAGCCAATAATACAATATATGTATACTCACGTTGGAGCAAGTTTTCCGAGGCTTTCCAACTCCTCGCCAGTGTCCTCGTCCAGGACTCTGCCGGATATCTCTACAATGTAGGATCTATCTGTCTCCCTCGGGAGACCTCTGCCTACCAGCAGATTAAGATCTTTGTGGTTCAGCTCTCTGCCATTAACATATATTTGTGTGTTCCCACCTGCACAATGCTCTGGCATAGGGTAGTTGAACTCTTCAATAAACGGCTGCAACAACACGACCACACCAGTTGGTTAAACGAGGAAGAATTAGGCGTTCGAGTTGATCTTTTCCACAACAAAAATGGTAAAAAAAATCTTACAGGAATTATGCCAAGGCAAGACCCTCCAATAGCACCCCAGAATCCAGCTCTATAATCGTACCTAAATCGTCGTACAGACTTAATTAGTTGGATGCAATATATGAAGGGAGACGAGTGTAAGAGAAGGCATACCAATAATGGCCGGGTTGGATCGGTCCAGCTATTTTTTCTGCTTTTTTGATCAACCGGTCTGGTATTAGATGGCCGTTGACAGTCACGCTAGCAGATTCTTCGGGTCGATGTGGATCCTTGAAGCTCCCCATAATGCCAGCAAAGAATGAGCCAGCTCCTCTACCGCCCCTGCTCGCTCCACTCGATTCAAAGGTAGACCCCGTGTTGGAGAACTCGTTCGATGATATATCTATCTCAGTAGCTGTGGACTCTTTCCTCAAAATCTGCTTAGCGCCCGTCTTGCTTGGTAAAGATCTGTCAACAACACCGCGTTCAGAGCGCCCGCTCCTGTTTCCTTCGCCAGATTCCTTCACCACACGATGCTTGTTCGAATGGGAATCGGAGAATTCATTACTGTCTAAGTAAGGCTGCTCAAAGTAATCTTGAAGAGTGGAGCCTGTAGGAGGTTGAGGCCCTTTATCAGCTGCTGAGGAGAAGTCTTGTGCTTCTTCCTCGGCATCAGAAGCGTACGCGGATGTAGAATGACGAAGCCTGGTCTCGATAGGCTTGCTATCTCTCCCCGGACGAGACACTTCTCTATCCATGGAGTGGAAATCGTAACCGGAGCTATCATAATCCTCAGATGAAAAGGCTGTCCTAGTTTGGCTCGGATGAGTGTCGCCTCGTCTTGAAGGCACACCACGGGTGTTGGTAGTTGTTGGTCTTGAAGGCACAGCACAAGCGTTGTCAGCTTTTGGAGGGCCGTTCTTGGCCTCCATGTCGAGTGAGACGATCAAGTTCTTGCCCGAAACGACGAAAGCAATGAGAGAAGAGCACGCCCCACATCTGAGCCTCTTCCTGCTGCTATTCTTGCTCACGGCTTTCATAGGCAGCATTAACACCTCGAAACAACTGTTGCACGTCAATAAAGGGGCGCCACCGGCTAAAGGGCTGCAGCGTTTTCCGCTACCAACCAAATGGGCTCTAGCAGGGCGACGACATGTGAAACCATCCACCTCAGAGTTCACATCACTAGGCCATCTCGCATGACTTTGAGTGGCACGAGGCCTCAATGGAGGCTGATCGTGAACTCTCGGGTTGTAGTTATCTCTTGTACCAAACGAGCCACGATCATCCAACATATTGGAGTATTTACCACTATACGCAGCTTGCATCGTTGGGTTAGAAACTGGTCCCTTGGCACGACAATGGTGGCACGAGCAAGATGGATGGTGCCGGTTGAAATCAGCAGGATACGGTTCCATGTGATCCATATACGCCACACCATCATCTGCGTAAGGTCCAGACACATAGCCACGCGCAGGTGGCATCTGAAACCCTCCTTGAGCATCGGAAGGGCGCTGATGAGGCCTCGATGGATTCCCATATCCTTGAACATGACTTGGACCATACCTCGGAGGATAAAAGCCATTCTCCCCCATTTCCTGCCTACGCATCAAATGAGGCGGCTCGGTGTACTGATTCTGAAAAGGCGGCCTTTTCAACGAGCTTTGCATCATCACTGCTTCATTCTCAGACGCGTATGGATCTTGAGAACGCATCCTCCTATCGAGGGGCGCCTTCTCTTTCCCCTTGTCGCTGAGATTACCCGAAAGACTCAGCTTATACTTAAGCTCGTCTAACTGCCTCAAGAGCTCGGCCCGATCATCTTCAACAAATTCAGCATTGCTCAATCCATCCACCACACCAGCACCCCTACTCCTAGATGGATCATCAAAATCATAACTAGACGCGGATAGACGATCAAACGAGCCATCTTTTGCACGCCTCCCAGCCTCGGGATCCACTCGTTGAGCCCTCCAAACACCCTCCATCTCATCACTCCTCTCCCCAACCCTTCTCAACCCGGCCTCATTGTCACGAAACAACGCAGGATCCTCAAAATCCCGAGCCATTTTCGCCTGCTGGACTCCACCAAACCTCCTATCTCTCATCACATCACCATCAACATCCCAGTTCTCCACCTTGCCTAAACCATTCCTACCGATTTCAGCCCTCTCGCGAGCTCTCCTCCTCTCACCCCGGCTCGAAGAACTAACGTTGGACCTCACATCAGACTCAGAGCCATCACTCACCATCTCCATTACTCTCCTCTCAGAAACATTCACCATTTTCTCATATCTATCAGAAAGCTTTTCCATATTACCACCAACCATTTCCTCAGTAGACTTATCCGAGAATGTGTCCAAGTCAACACCTTTGTTCTTGCCTGATCAAGTCAACCATACATCAAAAAAGGAGAAATTAATCAATCAATTTGAATCAACCAAACATTTCTCTATCATTAACTGTAGAAAATCAATCAGATTCAGACATATACTAAACAAAGCACAAATCTTCCCCACAAAACATACATCTTAGGATAGCTCCACAACCGCCACATTGATAAACAGAGAAATCAGTGACCTCCGGCAGTAAATTCTCACACTTGGGGCAACGAACTAAACGAACTTTAGCAGTTTCAGACATTTTCTCTACAAATTTCAAGCAATCTTTAATACTAACAAGCCATGAAGCAAATGAAACATGCAAAATGCAGAAAGATTGAATCTTGGAGAGGAATGGCGAGAGGGCATGGAGAAATTTCCCAGAAATCGAAAAGCATGGGAGTGGAAAGGAAACAATAATGTTGAAAGAGAAGAATTGCAGGAAATAATTGAGTGTTAAAACGGAAAGCAGAGAAATTCGTTTCTTTTTTTTTTCAGAGGAAAAATCTAAGGTTTCTGAATCAACATGAGTGGAAAGCGAGCACGAACTGATTGTGCTTTGGGGTTTTTTGTTTTTGGCTGAATATGTTTGTGCGTTTTGTGTGTGTACGGTTACAGTTTTGAAGAGAGAGAGAGAGAGAGAGATGGGAATCTGTATGAATTTGGGATACTGTGATTTTACACTTTCTGAAACACGAAGACTGGAAATTAGAGTCAGAATTTTTTAGCCTCCAATAAGATTAACTGCGATTTATTTTAAAAAAAAAATTCATCACTATTATTCGAGAAATTACTTATGATTTACACATGGCTTTCGATTTGAATACAGCTTTCTTTCTAATTTGACTAATATTGTTTGGACAGAAATGAAGCAGGGAATTCATATGAAAATCTGGCATGAAAAAACTACTCCTCATAGACTTTTCAGAGGGATGGGTTGAATGAAAAAGAGTGATTGTACAAAAACTCTGACAAATTTTTCATTCTCTCTCCACATAAATGCGTATAGAGAGAGAAAGAGAGAGGTACTTGCATCACACACCTACCACCCTGAATAGGCATGCACAAGGGTCGTAAACCGCCGGTTCCGGGCCCGAACCGGCGGTTCAAGGGTCGAGAAATTGCCGAACCTGAACCGGCCCGCCTAGCTCCCGGCGGTTCCGGTTCCGGTTCAAAAAACCAGCGGGTTACGCGGCGGTTCAAAACCGCCGGTTCCGGGCCGGTTCGGCGGTTCGACGAATTTTTTTTTTTTTTTTTTTTTGCATTTTTCAACTTTTCAATTTTAATCAAATTAAATTACACTTTTCAAGTTTGTTTTTGTATGCAATGTGAGTAAATAAAATTGAAAAAAATACGGCTAAAGTTGCAATTTTATTGAAATTGCATGTTTACAAATTACACGTTACAAGTAACAACAATTACAAATTGAAAACATATGGCGGTTTTGAAGTCTTAAACAAAATTTAAATACAAATGAGACTGCTAGTGAAGAACTAATTACAAATGACAAGAAATGACGTTGAAGTTCTTAAACGTATAAGTGTATTATATATATACTCTTAACCGGCGAAGAAGATCTTTCTACATAACTAAATTAAGGACACCTTTAGCAATTCAACTTTAAATGTTGAGTTTCGTCTAACAATCAACAATTATAGTAGAATTGTCAAAAGTTTCCCTCATTTAGCCGTATAGAGAAATATACTTCATCGACTAGAGTATATACAAATACAATTATGTAATTGTATTTGCATATTTTTAAAGTAGGAATTAATGGGAAAAAAAGAAATAAAAGAAAAAGGACTTGAGCTCAACTTAAATTAAAAAATTTAAGTTGAGGTGCCTACGTATCTCAATTGCTCATTTGCATTAGGGAATCAAAGTCCACGTAGTTCTCTTACCTTACTTACCTATTTGGCTTGGCCGGCGGCGGTTGACGGTTGGCCTAATCTTCATCCCCGGTGAATTCATCTTGTGATCCCTCTTGACGATCATTCAAATCATTTTCTTGTTCTCGGACGTCAGCTTTGGCCCAATCATCAAGTAACATCACGGCTTCCATATTTTTCGCCGAGAGCTTACTTCTTGATTCATCCAAAACGCGCGAGCCAACACTAAAAGCGGACTCGACGGCGACGGTGGAAGCCGGAACAGAAAAAATCTCCTTGGCCATTGAAGCAAGGATGAGAAAATCTTTCTCGTGGGTTCCCCACCAATCGAGGACGTCGATTTGGGCGGGAGGAGTAGGACCTTCATCACCAAAGGAAAAGAGTGATTCAAAATATAAACTTGCGCAATTAGAGAGAATGAGGAGAGAATAGAGAAATGGAGATTGAGAATGAAATCCTTGTTAACACAAGATTGGGGTAAGGAAATATGAAGGAGAAGTGGGGTGTTTATAGGAGTAAAATTGGAAGAAATAAAAAAAAAATTCAAATTTCAAATTTTCAAATTTTCGGCCGAACCGCCGGTTTACCGCCTGAACCGGCGGTTCAACCACAAAACCGGCGGTTTTTCCACAAAACCGGCGGGTTGGTCCACGGTTTTCCGACACAAACAGCCGGTTTCTGACCTCACCTAGCCCCTACGCCTGAAAAGCTTCCGGAACCGGCGGAAACCGGTCGGAACCGCCGGTTCAAACCGGCGGTTTTCGCCCAAAACCGGCGAACCTCCGGTTCATACCAATCCCTACTTTGAACCCCTACGAACCCTATGTCGTTCGACCCTTTGAACCGGCGGTTCGAACCGCCGAACCGCCGGTTTTGAACCGCCGGTTCACGGTTCAAGATCTTGCCGAACCTGAACCGGCCCTTATGACCCTGCGACCCTTCTGCCGGTTCAACCCGCCGGTTCCGGCCCGGTTCCGGTTCATGAACCGGCGGTTCCGAACCGCCGGTTAACCGCCGGGCCGGGTCGGTTTGTGCATGCCTAACCCTGAATACCTTATTTTTAATTTTGTCGGAGTAATCATGTTAGTTGGTAAATTATTTATTATTATTATTATTATTATAGTGGTAAAAAAAACTACTTATTTATTCACTCTATTTCATGTTTCATAGTAGTAAAGTCATTTCTAATTTTAGTAAAAGTTAACCCATTTCTTTTCACTTACTTTACCCTCTTTTACTTTATTCTCTTTTCATCTCTCTACATTTTTCATTCAACTTTATTCTTCCTTTACTTAACCACTTAACACAATTTTTCTTAAACGCCTTCATTATTATGGAACAGAGCGAGTATAATCTTTTTACCTAAATACTCCATTCGTTCCACAATAGGAGTAACATTTAGTGTAGGCACAAATTTTAAGAAATGTATGAATAGTGAGTTAGAAAAAGTTAGTGGAATATGAAACCCACTTTTTTATATTGCTTTTATAATAAAACGTGAGTGAAGTGAGTTAGTGGAATGTGAGACCTACTTATCATTTATGATAAAAGTGAAATGTAACTCTTATTGTAGGATGGACTGAAATGACAAAATATGACTCTTATTATGGAACGGATGGAGTACAATAATACCAAAACTGCAAAACATATGAGATGATGGGGTTGATATTGTTGAACATAAAGATTGAAATGGATATAATTTGATTTTGCTATTGTGTGTCATAATTGTTTGTGATTATTAGGCATAACACTTATTAACACATGCGATTAACCAGAATAATGGTAATTGAAAAACAAAAAAGTAAAAGAGTAAACAGAAAGTATCATGTCTAAGATCTTCCATAATTTTTCACTGCTCCTT
Source organism: Salvia splendens (assembly GCF_004379255.2). Lineage (NCBI taxonomy): Eukaryota > Viridiplantae > Streptophyta > Magnoliopsida > Lamiales > Lamiaceae > Salvia > Salvia splendens. Next base: position 20,419,018 of record NC_056049.1, read on the forward strand.
TCAAAATAAGCAGTAGATAAAAAAATCGCACTATTCAACGAGCATATGAAATATTCGTTGGTTATTGAAGTACTCCTACTATATTAAATGAGGTATTCTGGTTAAGACAGTGATGATGTTCTTAAATTTGATGATTGTACCCTTGCTTTCATAATATAGAGTTTCTTTTTAAGAAAAACTCGGAAATAATTTAATCTGGACAAATATCGACACATGGGCTCACATATAATTTTGTGACATTCATTAGTTCAAAAATAACTTTTGTAAGATTAGTATTCAAGAATTAGAAGAATATTACTATTAATTGACGACCAATCAAATTTATGGTTTCTTTTATTTGTAGTATTGCATCATACCTCATCTTATCACATTTGATGACATCTCCCACTAATCCCACAAAAAATCCTATCACCAAAATTCCTAAACTCTGGTTCTAAAACATACCTACAAAATTATTATTGAATTAATAATAAATGTGCCATTTAAAGTTAAAATAACGATGTAGTAATAAAAGAAAGTTTATATTACGAAAATAGTTTCGAATAAAGGGTCGAACTCGAATATTGTAAGTTTTGTGTATGGAAGGGGTATTTTTCTGGAGTAGTTTATTACCAATTGTCAATGAAGTTTGGAACGTCGTGCTGTTAATCCTATGTTCCGATGATTTATTATTATTATTATTATTATTATTATTATTATTATTATTATTATTATTATTATTATTATTATTATTATTATTATTATTATTATTATTATTATTATTATTATTATATAGAGAGGGGTGTGATCAAATACAAATCCCCATCTATAAGGGCATCCACTACGCGGCGCGCCACCGTCCCGATCCCGTCCCGCGGCCCGTGCCTGCGAGACACGGGACGGGCTGTCACGCCACGCACCGTGGCGACGTGGCGCACCCCTGCGCCATGCGTGACGCCCACTCACCGGCCCGCGAGTGGGCGTCGTCACGCTGCCGCAATAAATCAATTTTTTTTAAAAAATCGAATTTTAAAAAAAATACTTTTTATTTATAAAAATTGTTCTTATATTTAAAAACAATTTTTACAAATAAATAAATACAAGAAATTCGTAATAGCCCACATATATTTGATGGGCTTGCGAATTTATGAAACTCATTCTTGTTTGCTTCTCTTTTATAGAGACAACCTTGAATGTTTTATGTTCCACTTTAGATGTGGGACAAAGTCATTCTTGGTTGCTTCTCTTTTATAGAGACAACCTTGAATGTTTTATGTTCCACTTTCGATGTGGGACAAAGTCATTCTTGGTTGCTTCTCTTTTATAGAGACAACCTTGAATGTTTTATGTTCCACTTTTGATGTGGGACAAAGTCATTCTTGGTTGTTCTTCTTTTATAGAGACATCCTTGAATGTTTTATGTTTCACTTTCGATGTGGGACAAAATCATTCTTGGTTGTTTCTCTTTTATAGAGACATCCAAGGATGATTTTGTCCCACATCGAAAGTGAAACATAAAACATTCAAGGATGTCCATATAAAATTGTATTTTAAATTATGTCATTTTTATTTTTTTAAGATTTTAATTATGTTTAAAAAAAAAATTAAGTTGTATTTTTATTTTATGCTGTAATGTTATTTTAATTTTAATGAAGTGTGTTTGTTTTAATTGAATTGTGTTGGAAAAAAATAAAAAATGAAATTGAATGAATAGTAATTTAAGGGACGGAATAAGGGACGGTTAAGGGACGGAGCGTTGCAGGCTCCGTCCCTTAGTTAAGGGATGGAGGAATAAAGTACAATGGGGCCCTCAAACAGTAGTTTAAGGGACGGTTAAGGGACGGTGGGGGGACATCGTAGTTGATGCTCTAATACAAACTACAAACTTTAATCCTACACACTCCTTGTAAGTAATCAACGGTTAGCAATGAGATTCATATGTCAATGTCAACGCCTAATACAAATTATGTCACTGGGGGAATGTCAATGTCAACGCCTAATACAAATTCTATCACTGGGGGAATGTCAATGTCAACGCCTAATACAAATTCTGTCACTGGGGGAATGTCAACAACGCCTAAAGTTTGTATAGTTTGTATTATAGAGGGTTTGTATAGGGTTGTCTTATATACAAAACAATCTAATGTGTATAACCTAGAACTACAAAACAATCAAATTTCATACATAATCACAATGCATCGGTTATAACCACCCCACTAACCACCCCACTAATCATGTTTTCAATCCAAATTTGGCATTGGTTCTACATTTAAGAATGGTTCTATCTTGATCTCAACCCTATATATATATATATATATATATATATATATATATATATATAGGGTTTTGATCTATGCAAAACTATATTTAAATACAGAAACGCAGAACAATATCATAATTATGTCACTTTTAGGTCATAATTAGGTAATTTTTAGGTCATGCTAACAAAGCATGACCTAAAACGATCTTAGCATGACATTAAACCCAAATATTATAATATGACCTAAAATTGCTTAATTATGACCTTCCGTATTTTTGGTTAATTATTGACCATTAGATCATCTAATCCTAGGGCCAAGATTTGGTCTGCATTTCTGGATTTAAACACATACTTATTTTGATCATCTCCCTATATATATATATATATATATATATATATATATATAGTCCCATTATTCACAAATCTAGTCTTAAAGACCGAACTAGAGACCAAATTAGGGCCCTTAGATCTAGTTTTTAGTGGATGAGATGAGATGATGTAGTGAAAATTTCCGTAGTTCATTACATACACAAATTACTTCAACACGGGGGTATTTAAGTCATTTTATAATTAGGGTAAAATTTAGAATTCGTAGATCACAAAAAATTCACTCATTTCATACCCCGCCTCTTCTTCTCTCAAAACCTCTCTGAAAACCTCTCTGAAAAATCAAGGATTCTTCATCTTCATCGATCATCTCTGACCGATTCAACTGAAATCGGAGACAACCATCCCCGATTCAGCATCTCCATCAGTCGATTCAACATATCCATCGATCATCTCCGGCCGATTTCAACTGAAATCGACAACAATCATCCCCGATTCAACATCTCCATCAGCCGATTCAGAAATCTCCATCCGCCCGAGATCGACATCTCTTCAGCCTAACCTGAAATCGGCGTCAATTCGAAATGGTTGACACACGCAAATCGTCGACCGAAGGTGAAGGACGCCTATTACATTCTGGTCGTACGTCTGGTTCAGGTAATACACATTTGATTTTTAGCTTTGATTTTTCTTTAGGAGAGATTACTTCAACATTTGATTGTTGCATAAATCGATTACTTTAGGATAGATTACTTCACATTACTTCTCTGATATTTAAGAGAAATATATCAAAAAGTGTGGCTACAGAAATCATCAATTTAGTTCATTTCATGAGGATATTACTTCATTTCATGAGGTTATTACATCATTTTATGAGGCTACTAATTTAGTGTTTGATTTTTCATTTTTTTCGAATTTATGTGGTTAATGTGTGCTTCTAGCTCATTTCTGGACTCATTTGAATTATGTGGCATAAAATGATATGCATCTTCTAAATGTGATTTATTACTTTATAATTTGGAAACATTGCTTCATAATTCAGATTTCAAAGCACAATACTTTAGCCGCTGATTTTAATGGTTGACACAAGAAAATCGTCGATGGAAGGTGAACGACGGTGATTGCGTTCTGGAAGAACGTCTGCCTCAAATAATACACCCTTTTGAAGCTTTATAGTTTTTGAAATTCTAATTTACTTCATCTGTTTGTAATTTGGTTTCTGATTTTCGTCCAATTATTTCATGAAGCAGAGCGGAGGAAGGTCAACGTAGGCGTCAAATATACTTGTAGGTCAGTAGCTAAATCACAACCGGTGGATAAATCAAAACACAAGAAAAGTTCGTTTGGTGTTCAGTATTGCAAGCCAAATAAATCCATATGCCAGAAGGTAAAAATAAATTTATGACCTAGTCCTAATTCATGAGATGAAGTTAATTGTGTTGGATGAATTTTATTAACTGTGTTATATGCATATTTTGTGAAGAAATAACAGTTGAATGAACTAACTAACCTATTTGATGAAGTAATAACCTCATGAAATGAAGTAATATAAACTAACGTGTTTTGTATGCATATTTTGCTAGGAAATAAGATTGAATGAACTAACTAACTAATTTGATGAAGTAATAACCTAATGAAATGAAGTAATATAAACTGACTTGTTTTGTATGCATATTTTGCTTTATAATTACATTGAATGAACTAAATAACTTATTTGATGAAGTAATAACCACATGAAATGAAGTAATATAAACTGACATGTTTTGTATCTATATTTAGCTGGGAAGTATACTTGTAATGAACTAAAGAACCTAATGATAATGTTACAAACTATTTTAATGATGATATAAACTATGTTTCGAATGTTGAATTGTTGTTATGTGTTTCTTATATATAGGTGAAGATAACACAGGGGAAAATCCTCTAACTCACAACGGGGTGAAAAATCAAATCGGAGGAAAGGGATGAAGAGTTTCGGAAGATGTAGTTGAGGCATGGTGACATGGTGATAAGGACATTTGTGCAATCACTGGATGGGTCGTCCCCACGCCCTAACAAATGGGTGGTGCCCAGAATCACGGCTCAGCCCATTGAGATGAGTTGGTGTGTCAAATTTGGATGATTTCTTGTATTGGACAAGTTTGTATTTTTTTTTCTTTTTTCAAATGGAGAGTTTGTATTTGGTTATGGGGTTTATACAGTGAGGATGGTGTGGTTTACCAACTTTCTCCTACAGTGGAAATAGTTGACTATTTTGGAGAAAATTCAAACGATTTTATTCACCATAGTAGTTTAATGAATAATAAACTACTACAATGATGTAATGAACCTCCTGGGATGAACAATAAATACTAATAAATATTTGATTACTAAAACACTTTACACAATCTATTCAATTTAAAGTTTGCCAAAAATTTAAACAAATTCAAATTCAGAGTGTGATGAAGTAATAAAACACATGGAATGAAGTAAATAAATACAATAATGAAGTACGAAACCTTTTTACAAAATTTGAATTACTTCATTTCAATAGTTAATTACTTCATTCCAATAGATTATTACTTCATTCCATTTTGAATTTGAATTTGTTTAACCTTTTTACAAAATTTAAAGCGAATAGACTGTTTGAAGTGTTTTCAGTTTATTACTTCATTCCTATAGTTAATTACTTCATTCCAATAAATTATTACTTCATTCCACTTTGAATTTGAATTTGTTTAACTTTTTACAAAATTTAAAGCGAATAGACTGTGTGAAGTGTTTTCAGTTTATTACTTCATCCAGTAGATTAATTACTTCATTCTAATAGTTAATTACTTCAATTTAATAGTTAATTACTTCATTTTAATAGTTAATTACTTCATTCCAATAGTTAATTACTATAGTTAATTACTTCATTTCAATAGATTATTACTTCATTCCACTTTGAATTTGAATTTGTTTAACATTTTTCAAAATTTAAAGCGAATAGACTGTGTGAAGTGTTTTCAGTTTATTATTTCATCCAGTAGATTAATTACTTCATTCCTATAGTTAATTACTTCATTCCAATAGATTATTACTTCATTCCACTTTGAATTTGAATTTGTTTAACTTTTTTTACAAAATTTAAAGCGAATAGACTGTGTGAAGTGTTTTCAGTTTATTACTTCATCCAGTAGATTAATTACTTCATTCTAATAGTTAATTACTTCAATTTAATAGTTAATTACTTCATTTTAATAGTTAATTACTTCATTCCAATAGTTAATTACTATAGTTAATTACTTCATTTCAATAGATTATTACTTCATTCCACTTTCAATTTGAATTTGTTTAACCTTTTTCAAAATTTAAAGCGAATAGACTGTGTGAAGTGTTTTCAGTTTATTATTTCATCCAGTAGATTAATTACTTCATTCCTATAGTTAATTACTCCATTCCAATAGATTATTACTTCATTCCACTTTGAATTTGAATTTGTTTAACCTTTTTACAAAATTTAAAGCGAATAGACTGTGTGAAGTGTTTCAGTTTATTACTTCATCCAGTAGATTAATTACTTCATTCCACTTTGAATTTGAATTTGTTTAACCTTTTTAAAAAATTTAAAGCGAATAGACTGTGTGAAATGTTTTCAGTTTATTACTTCATTCAGTAGATTAATTACTTCATTCTAATAGTTAATTACTTCATTTAATAGATTATTACTTCATTCCACTTTGAATTTGAATTTGTTTAACCTTTTTACAAAATTTAAAGCGAATAGACTGAGTGAAGTGTTTTCAAAATGAAGTATTTATTCTTTATTATGATGTATGTCAATGTTGATGAAGTTATAACCTCATTTAATAAGGTTAATGGACTAAAGTAATAACTCAATTGAAGTTCAATGAAGTAAAATCCTATTGGGATGAATTGGCATAGTTGTTGAATGAAATAAATCAATATCATCACTTTTCACTTACTTTCAAGCAGTCGCTCAAATATTCTAAGTCAACAAATAAAATGATTGTCACTTTCGCTAATTTCTGAAAATAGAAAATCCATGGCCACTACCGGAACTGCAGCATTCGCCGCCGGTATCTGTCCGTTGACCACCCGCTGCGATGACCCTGAGAATCAGTCAAATCCTCAAATCCCAATAAGAATTCTGAATACTTCTGCACTCACATCATCCAAATGAACTATTAATTCATTATTGACTATTACTAGTACATTCTGTTGAGTTATTGCATTAATTCAGTAAATGTTTCATGCATATGCAAGTTGATCACATCAATAATCATTCCATTATAAACAACATACTGTTCGTACCTATAAGTTGAATAGGTTGTGCCAACGATACTATATCACCGTAGAGATGGAAATTCTTCTTAGCAATGAGATCACACCAGAAAAGATGAGTGAGCCTATCCTTAGAGTTCACCTCAAAATCATAGGTGAATGCTGGACAATTCTCGTTCTTTCGGCTCATCCCATTAAGTACCATTTGTGCATCTGCCCCACTAGTATATGCTCTCAAGTCGCGCCTATAGTTTCTAACTTCTACAACCGTGCAACCAACATAATCCAGCCCAGCAAGAACTTCATTCAGCAACTTAAAAGTCAATGTAGGGCGTATGTTTGCACTTGCACAATCTAGTATAAATTTCTGATGCAATAGGTCAATGTTGCGATTCAGCCTCATGAATCGCTTATGGCGTAACTCCACCATATCATGATTATGTATTTCATCAAATTGATTGACAACATAACCAATTCCTTTACAAAAATTAAAAGCAATTTTAGCCTTGAAAAAATACTTCCTAGAAGAACGTCTACGCTTTGACTCATGCCCTTGCATTTTCATTTTCCTCTGACCTTCTCTACTGCACACAACATACAACCATGTGACATGATCCCCCTTCTTTTTTGATCCATGTTTACGAGTGACAAACCCAACATATCGTGCACACTTATTATAGAACTCAATAGCATCATCAAGTCTAAGAAAAATCTGTCCAATGTAAGGCTTCAGCTCGGATGGACAATCAGGTAAGTATGACACTATTATAAACCATTCAAACTTCTGTTAGTGGAAAATTTAAACAAAACAAAACAAAAAATATTCATTCAACAAGCATATAAGTTCATTCGGTTGTATTACAACTTCATTATAACCTGAAATTAGTTCCTTATGTGTCGTATTGATCGCATATAAACTACTGCTAGTGGAAAAAGAAAACTGAACAAAACATATTCATTCAACAAGCATATAACTTCATTCGGATGTATTACTACTTCATTAAAATCCCATATTAGTTCATTATGGTTCATATTGATAGCATACAAAACTAATGTCGCATACAACCTACTGTTAGTGGAAAATAAAAACAAAACAAAATATATTCATTCAATAAGAATATAAGTTCATTCATCTGTATTACTACTTCATTATATTTAAATATTAGTTCATTATGAGTCGTATTTATCGCATACAATATAAAGCATGTCAGCATATCATATTACGATAAAAATACTTCATTAGTGTATTTTTTTACCGCATTAATTCGACCTTTTTACTTCATTATGAATCTGTTTACACTATAGAATGAAAAAATAAAAAATTACAAACCTTCAACTGAGTTACTTTCTTCTTCTAACTCTAAATCTGAATCTGTATCGAATAGAGTGCCTCCTTGATATTGTAGATCATCCAGAATTGATCCAATACTAGCTTCTTCATTATTGGTCGATGAAGATCCATCTTCAACCGCAGAATTTGTCGGTGTTTTCCCTACTCCATCGAGATGCTGGTGAATTTCACGTGTGGAATTCTCCATGGATGACAATTGAGTCAGATTGTGAATTGAAGGAATTGCGAAAACTGAGGCAGATCAATCGGGAATTTGATGCAGATTGCGATTGATCGACGATGCAGCAATTGCAAAATGATCGTGAATTAAGGAAGCAAAACCCGATGGAGTTGAAGCATTCGTATGCTGCATCGATCAGCAAGGTAGTGAATCAGCAAACGATCGTGAATTGAAGGATTGAGACAGATCGCGATTGACAACAATTGCAGCAATTGCAAAACGATCGTGAATTACGGATTGAGACAGGTCGCAATTGAGGTAGATCGTGGAGATCGATGCAGATTGAAGAAGAATATACATCTAACGTAAATTGTGAGAAAATTGATGAAGATTGCGTAAAAATTGATGAAGATTGCGTGAAGATTGTATGAATTGAGAGAAGGAAAGAGATTCACGTTTTTTATGAAGATTAATAAACTAATTTCCGAAAATACCCCTCAGTATGTTTTAATTGAATAAATAATTAAATTAATTGTAAATTAATCATAACCACAAGATTAAAAAATGGAGGGCCCTAATTTGGTCTCTAGTTCGGCCCTTAAGAATGGTTCGACATTGATCACATCCCTATATATATATATATATATATATATAGTCCCATTATTCACAAATCCACTCTTAAAGACCGAACCACCGAACCATACCAAATTAGGGTTTTTATATCTAGTTTTTTATGGATGAGAGACACAAATTTATCAATTATTTTCGCCTTCATCACGAGCCTATTTTAATTCATCCGAAGGTAAATAAGTCATACTAACATGTTACGAAGATTTAACTTCATTCTAGTAGGTTTTTACTTCATTCCAGTAGGTATTTACTTCATTCCAGTAGGATTATTACTTCATTCCAGTACGTAAATGCGGTTTCGCTGTCGCGTGCCGTTCTTTCTCTCTACAATATCTATCACCACCGCCACAACGCTGATATGGTGTAATAAACACATGAAATGATGTAATAAATTATTTGAATGAAGTATGTGTAGAAACATTTGAAATCCTACTGGAATGAAGTAAAAACCTTATCCAATGAAGTAATAACGTTTCTGAATGAAGTAATAAACGCACTTGAATAAATTGCATTTTTTAATGTAAATAAAGTAAAAACTCAGGTCAATGAATTCAAATGAAACATATAATGAATCATTTCAAAACCTACTGGAAGAAAGTAAAAACATGTTGTAGTTTCAAGGTATTACGTACGAAATGAAGTAATAAACCTATACAATGAAGTAAAATGGGCTTGTAATGAAGACCGAAAAATTTACACAGCAGCACATCTCATCAAAAAAACTAGATCTAATGGCCTAGATTTGGTCTCTAGTTCGATCTTTAAAATTGGTTCGACATTGATCACAACTCTATATATATATAAATAATATGTTACGTACTAATAGGTGGACCAAAAATTGTACTCCTCTGAACTAATTTTAAGTTTAAAAATTTAAAGTTGCAAGTACTATAGTACTATATTTTTTTTATGATGATAGAGATTTTTATAGTATAATGATTTTTACGGAATATAAATTATTAGAAATTTAATGGTATTATAAGAATAAAAAAAGTAAATTTTTTGACTTGGACTTTGGGAGAGTTAAATAAATCGTAGTACATGTATCCGCCAATGTGTATTAAAATGATCAACGTCAGAAATTAACGCGCAAGAGGTTATATAAAAGTTTTCGAAATACATTTGTTATCTCTCTGTTGCATAGTAGTTGAATCATTTTCTCACGTTAGTATTTTTTATAGTAGTGAAGTCATTTCACTTTTTAATAAAAGTCAACACATTTTTTCTCACTTATTTTATTCTCTCTTATTTTATTTTTTTTTTCATATCTCTGCCTTTTTCATTTGCTACTTTATTTTTTCTTTACTTAATTCACTTAACACATATTTTTTTAATCTTTATGCCGGAAAGAAATATCTCTATTACTCCGTCAACTATAATATATAGCTGTTATTTTACCTAGTACTAGTATATTACTCCTACTAAAGAGAGCATAGACGACTTGTAGCTGTTCCATCAACCTACATAATCAAATAATGACGAGAATCAAGGGATATAGTACGATCTAATTTTACAATTTAATGGAAAAAGTCAATGATTATGCAACTAAAATGGTTTATCTATATTTATAGTTGTTCTAATCAAGACATGGATGCCAAACAGTGAGGTTATGCCTTAAAAAAATGGAGTTCCAGTGTGTTGGTGGGATATTATTAATCATGAAAAGCATATACAATGGTTATTAAAATATATATTAATGATTAATTCCGTTATCAAAATAGTTGACTTGACCTAGCAAAAATAATTGTGTCACAATCACGCAATGCCTTCTTCACGCCTGGTTAGTGGACGTGGAGGGCCAAATCCTCTACTACAAAAATCATGTTTTAAATGTATTATTACGACTTAATTGATACAGTTGTCGATCTCATAATCATAATCATAATCATAATCATAATTATAGTATACTGTAATTTTTGGTTCTTACCGGATTGTATTTTTTAAATAACTCGTCAATATTTTTAACATATTATTTATAATTGGTGAATATGCAGAGGACATCGAATATTTATCGGTAAGCCTAAACATTTTAACACATTATATTGGACTAACAATTTACGCCATAAAACTTCACCGATATAAGCCTTTTGGACCCATTGCTATTTGCCGTGGTAAATCAATAAAATTGGTGAGTCTGAAGTACTAAATAAAAATTAACAAGATTAAGATGCATCTGAGTTCACTACAAAAAAAGGCGCCTTTACCTAGCACCGAAATGCTAGGAAACCCCCGAAAGTGCTAGAAAAAATAGAGGTTTCCAAGCACATTTGCAAGCACATAGGGTGCTAGTCATTTGCTCCCTCGGAATTATCTCCTAGAACCCGAAAAGTGCTCGGAAACATGGTCAACTCCTTTTTGAGATGTCCGAGCACCAGAAGTGCTCGGAATTTCCAAGTACGATACCTGACTGCTCTTTCTAGCACCTGCGTGTGCTCGGAAATAATGCAATTCAGAGAATCCTAGCACAACCAAGGTGTGCTAGGAAGGGACATTTCGGCCATGTAATATTCCGAGCACATAAGTGCTCGGAGTTCTATGATTTTTTTCATATTTTTCATTATTTTATTATTATTATTTCAGGTTCATTTTAAATTGTTGATTCAATGAAATTAAAATGGCATTAAACTAAAAGTAGGAATAAAATAAATAAATTAAAATACCCAATGGATTGCGAGAATAAAATTGTTTCACAAAGTCATTCCAAAATGCTAGTCTATATCTACATCTAAATTGTTCACCCAATTTTTTCACTAAATAGGTTCCTTAACTTGTTCTTGCATCTATTCCTTCATCGATTCCATTTTCTTATCTGACGCTTCTTGTAACTTTCTAACCTCCTCTACCATTCGGGCTTCCATATGGGCTTCTAATCGCTCACGCTCTTCTTGAAGACGTTGCTCGTAGAGCTCGTCCATCTTGCGAGGGTCGCTGTCTGTCGAGCGTACAGATGCATGCATATGCTGAAGTAGCTAATGGGAAGTATATTTTTGTTGCACTTCCTGCACCGGGAATCTGCTTTCTCTTCTTCACCTTCCCATGAAGCTCCAAGAAGATAGCATCTAAATCCGGATTGTGTTAAGGAGATTCCCCTCAACACAACTATGGTCGACGAGGCGTCGGAGATGAATCAACGAACGTGGACGTCTCAAGCTCTCCTTGAGATCAGCTCCAATTTGTGTAACTTGCGTAAAAAGAAAAGACGAAACTAGGGTAAAAAGATGATGTTATTTCTCATAATGTAATTCATAACATTCTCCCCTTTTATATCTAAAGACCCTAGACGATTCGACTCTCTTTTGCGATCCGGGAAAGAATCGACAAGAAAACCCGGAAAGGAGCTTATTGGGCTCGACTCAATAAAACCAAAATCATGCGTCCAAAACTAAATAATAATATCCAAAAATAACTCAAAAACTAATTAAGCAAAACTAACAAAAAGAAAGACTCGTCCCCTGCTTCTTCAACGCGAGACGTAGTCGGCATATCTGGCTACGGGCTTTGGCTGTCTCCGGGGTCGCTCGCTGCGCTTTGGCACCTCTTCTACTACCTCCTCGGCTGCTACTCCCTCGACTGCAGTAGCCTCGGACTCCTCTGCGTTGTCGCCCGGTGGTCTGTTATCTGCATGCATCTCCACCGTCGGAGACGTGGTGATCTCCGTATCAACTCCCCCTCCGTTAAGAACCTCCTTGTCCACAAGGAGGGACGGGAAATGCTTCACGATCATAGACATCGGCTCCCATGTTGGCGAAGCGCCTCCGTCGTCACTCCACTGCAAAAGACCCTCCTCCTGAGCTACGCCGTCGCACAACACGACTCTCTTCTCCAACATAGCAGTCGGCCGAGCGATAGGATGGCCTCTCGCAAACACTACTGGAAATTCTGGCGACCCTGTACGCGATCCCTCCACAAAAGGACGCAATAAATTAACATGGAACACGTCGTGGATACGACTCCCCTCCGGCAGCTGCAGACGGTAAGCCACCGGCCCGATGCGTTCCAGAACTTCGAACGGGCCATAAAATCGACGCGATAGCTTCGCAGAAATCGGACGAGCGACAGAGTGCTGGCGGTACTGCCTCAATTTCAATAACACCCTATCCCCCACGTTAAACTCCAAATGTCTCCTGTGCTTGTTCGCCGCAGCTCGCATCCTCTGCTGAGCCTTCTCCAAGTTCCGTCGCAGTTCGACTATTAATTCCCCACGCTGCTGGATGTCGCGGGCCACGTCCGGCGGTGTCGTTGATGCTGGTGGCGCCGCGACTAAAGGCGGTGGTTCGCGTCCATATAATGCCTGGAACGGTGAGGTACCCAAGCCCTCATGGTAGAAACAATTTAACGACAACTCCGCCAATGGCAAAAAATTCGCCCACTTCGCAGGGCGATCCGCTACAAACGACCGCAGATACTGTTCCAGCCCGCGATTCCTGACCTCCGTCTGGCCATCCGATTGGGGATGATAAGCCGTGGTGAAATGTAATTTGGTGCCACTTAGTTTCAACATATGCTCCCACACTTCACTCAAAAATATGGGATCCCTGTCCGATACAAGCGTCTTCGGTAAACCATGGTGTTTGACGACGGTGTCAATGAAAAGCCTAGCCACACGCCAAGCATCGAACCTCGTCGGAAGCGGAGCAAAGTGTGCGTACTTAGAAAGGCGATCCACCGCCACCAAAATAGTAGTGTATCCGCGAGACTGAGGTAAACAAGTAATGAAATCCATTGAAACATCTTCCCACACTTGAAACGGTATGGGTAACGGCTGTAGCAGGCCCGCCGGCTTCTGGGTTGAATATTTAGTTGTCTGGCACTCGAAACACGCTTCAACGAAGCGTTTCACATCCTTGCGCATGTGTCGCCAAAAGAAGGATGCCGCCAAGCGCCGAAATGTCCGTTCTACTCCCGGATGACCCGCCAATGGCGTACTATGGTGCTCGTACAATAGCGCTTCCTTTGCTGTGGATGCCACGGCGACCACAATGCGCCTATCAAAGTAAACCATGTCATTAGCCACCGAGAAATGGGGGCTCGCCGTCCCATTTTTAATGGCGATATGCAGTTCCAACAATTCTGCCAGAGTCCGATTCTCCTCCCGTAGTATCTCCATAATATCAGGGATCGGATGACTCACGATGGACAGTAGGCGGGCGTCCCCCTCGTCCACCTCCATATCTCGGCGAGACAGTGCATCCGCCGCTTTGTTTGAAGCCCCAGTCTTATATTCAATACGGAACTTGTACCCCATCAACTTACGCACGTACAACTGCTGATCTGGAGTCTGTATCACCTGTTGCAATAGCTCCTTCAAGCTCTTCTGGTCACTCCTGATCACAAACTCACGGCCCAATAAATACTGCCTCCACTTCTGCACCGCCTCAACAATAGCGTACAGTTCCTTATGATAGGTCGACGTCACCCGGCGCCTAGGCCCGAGCTTCTTACTGAAGAAGGCCAAAGGATGTCCGTCTTGGAGTAAGACCGCTCCCACGCCAAAATCTGAGGCGTCTGTCTCTAAGTAAAATGTCCTGGTGAAATCAGGTAACCGCAAAACCGGTGCTGATGTCATAGCCGCTTTCAAAGCGACAAAACTCTCCTCCGCTCGGGGCGACCACTCGAATGCGTCTTTCCGTAATAACTCTGTCAGTGGAGCCGCGATGGCTGCATAACCCGCGATAAAACGCCTGTAATAACCGGTGAGTCCCAAAAACCCACGTAACTGCTTGATCGTAGTGGGGATCGGCCACGATACCATTGCCTCGATTTTCCCTGGGTCCGCACGCAACTTCCCATCCTCTATGATATGACCCAAATAATCCACCGTGGCACAACAAAACGTGCACTTCGACAACTTCACAAAGAAACAGTGCGAGGCTAGGATAGATAATACCTCTTGCAAATGCGTAGCGTGACTCTCCATGGATGGGCTATAGATGAGGATATCATCGAAAAACACAATGACTGAGTGGCGGAGCAGAGGTCGGAAAATATCATTCATTGCGGCCTGAAAAGTTGAGGGTGCATTAGTTAAACCAAATGGCATTACCATGAATTCAAAGTGGCCGTCATGTGTACGAAACGCCGTCTTGAAGACGTCCTCCGAGTGCATGCGAATCTGATGGTACCCCGCCCGAAGATCCAGTTTGGTGAACACACGGGCTGCTCCCAACTCATCAAATAACTCATCCGTCGTTGGGATAGGAAAGTGGTCCGGTACTGTCGCTGCGTTAAGGGCCCTGTAATCGATACAGAATCGAAAGGAGCCATCCTTCTTCCGTATGAGTAGCACCGGAGATGAAAAGGGGCTGTGACTTCGCTGTATAATGCCTGACTCAAGCATCTCCTTCACCTGGCGCTCAATCTCCGTCTTCTGGAAATATGGATAACGGTAGGGCCGAACATTAACTGGCTTCGAGTTAGGCAACAGGTGGATCCTATGATCGAACGGCCGCGACGGGGGTATCCCTGTCGGAATATGGAAGACCGTGCGATTGCCTTCCAAGACGGCGAGGATTTCAGGTGGAAGATTTGCCGGAAACTCCCCCTCGGCCGGCGTTATCTCTGACGCAGGAGGTAACTGTACCAACTCGAAAGCATGAGCTTCCTCCGCCTGTAACAGCAAAAGGGACGCCGACTGACGGGACACCTCCTTCGGCTCGGATGGAGCCACCCTGAGACAAACCGGCGCTCCCTCCCGCGAGAACTCAATCGTACCTGCCACAAAATCATTAGTCACACGCTTCAACGAATGCAGCCAATCCAACCCCAACACCACATCTGGTCCATGTATAGGCAAAATGTGTAAGGCAATCGAGAAAGTCTCTTGCTGAATTTTTAACTCTGTGGCTACACTGGCGAATGAACACAACAAAGAGGCTCCATTTCCCACATAAACCCTGAACGGTCGTATAGCAGTGAGGGGTAACTTCAACTTCTCGGCCACCCTCGGATGCAAAAAATCATGCGAGCTGCCCGTATCCACCATAACCTGAACTGGCTCCGTCCCAATCTGTCCCTGGAGAAGCATGGATCCGGCGCGCAACTTCCCTTTCATCGCATAAATATGTGAGAGATCCGCGGTGACAAGATCCTCAGACGGATGCTCCTCTTCCACCACCTCCGGAGCGTCCTCATCTGCGCTCATATAAGCCAGGAATGTCTTCTTACAGACGTGACCCGGTGCCCATTTCTCAGGACAGTACCAGCACATACCCTTCCTCGTACGCTCAGCCTTCTCCGCTCCCAACAATCTAATTACCGGAATCCCCACGAAATCCGACGAGTTGGGGGGATTGACGCGGTTTGGGGGTGCCTCCGCCCCCTGCTGCCCGGTTACCGGACCGGGAATGACTCCCGTGGGTAGTCTGGACTCTCGAGGCTGCCACTGGCGTCTCTGCGGGGCAGGTTGCGTTGGCGGCCTCTCAATAGCTGCATCAAACTCCACAGCAAGTGCTATCGCAGCTGCCACTGACGGGGGGTATTGAAATTTTACCTGATTTCGGACCGGCTGTTGCAAGCCTTCGACATATAGTGTAATCAATCTGCCTTCCGGCACGCCACGGACCCTATTCAGCATTCCCTCGAACTCAGCATTATACTCTGCCAATAATCCTGTCTGACGTAACTTCGCGATCACTCCGAAGTAATCCACAAAGCATTTGGGGTCAAAACGCCGACGGACATCCTCTAGAAACTCATTCCAACGCGCTGTCGGATTGCCTTCGCGGTAGTTAAACACCCATTCAGCCACAGGGGGATCAAAGAGCATGACAGCGTAATGAAGACGCTGATCCTCCGGAAGCATAAAGTGATCAAAGTAAAATTGCACTCTCGAAATCCAACTCACGACGTTTGAACCGTCGAACCTCGGGGGTTTCATAGGCAACCCAGAGGGTTTGTCTCCGAATGGAAGAGAAGCTTGGTTACGTTGCCCAGGCGGATCCCACGATGAACGGCCTCCACTGCCATTGTGATCGCCGAATCGATTTCCCCACGCGTCCCACGCCCCTGTGGGTCGCAACGTGTGCGGAAGATCCCAAGAAGATTGTTGTTCCTGCAGCGCTAAACGATGAGCCGGGCCAGGCCTCCAAGAAGACGTCGGCCCAGTAGGGTTGTTGCGCCTCCCGTCACCAAACCCTAGGAAAGCCCCACTCGATGGCTGGGGCTGTGTCGCGACGTGCACCGCCGTATACGGAGGTAGCATCGGCATGTTCACCTCCACCGATCGCGGAAGGGCTCGACTGTACGACGGATCAGGCTCTGGTCACTGCGACTGACGCGACGACGACGGACGACGGTCGTAATCGTCCATTCTTGATTCGACCCTAGCGACGCTGGCCACCAGATGTTCAAGTATCGTGCGAATCGGGTCCAAGGGTGATGAATCAGCCGCCGGCGAAAGAACTGGATCCGTGATCGTAGGCAACGAACACATCGGTTCCGTGCGGCCCACACCAGACTGAAAATCTGCCATGAATTCAACAATGAAAGCACCAATTTGTTAAGGAGATTCCCCTCAACACAACTATGGTCGACGAGGCGTCGGAGATGAATCAACGAACGTGGACGTCTCAAGCTCTCCTTGAGATCAGCTCCAATTTGTGTAACTTGCGTAAAAAGAAAAGACGAAACTAGGGTAAAAAGATGATGTTATTTCTCATAATGTAATTCATAACATTCTCCCCTTTTATATCTAAAGACCCTAGACGATTCGACTCTCTTTTGCGATCCGGGAAAGAATCGACAAGAAAACCCGGAAAGGAGCTTATTGGGCTCGACTCAATAAAACCAAAATCATGCGTCCAAAACTAAATAATAATATCCAAAAATAACTCAAAAACTAATTAAGCAAAACTAACAAAAAGAAAGACTCGTCCCCTGCTTCTTCAACGCGAGACGTAGTCGGCATATCTGGCTACGGGCTTTGGCTGTCTCCGGGGTCGCTCGCTGCGCTTTGGCACCTCTTCTACTACCTCCTCGGCTGCTACTCCCTCGACTGCAGTAGCCTCGGACTCCTCTGCGTTGTCGCCCGGTGGTCTGTTATCTGCATGCATCTCCACCGTCGGAGACGTGGTGATCTCCGTATCAACTCCCCCTCCGTTAAGAACCTCCTTGTCCACAAGGAGGGACGGGAAATGCTTCACGATCATAGACATCGGCTCCCATGTTGGCGAAGCGCCTCCGTCGTCACTCCACTGCAAAAGACCCTCCTCCTGAGCTACGCCGTCGCACAACACGACTCTCTTCTCCAACATAGCAGTCGGCCGAGCGATAGGATGGCCTCTCGCAAACACTACTGGAAATTCTGGCGACCCTGTACGCGATCCCTCCACAAAAGGACGCAATAAATTAACATGGAACACGTCGTGGATACGACTCCCCTCCGGCAGCTGCAGACGGTAAGCCACCGGCCCGATGCGTTCCAGAACTTCGAACGGGCCATAAAATCGACGCGATAGCTTCGCAGAAATCGGACGAGCGACAGAGTGCTGGCGGTACTGCCTCAATTTCAATAACACCCTATCCCCCACGTTAAACTCCAAATGTCTCCTGTGCTTGTTCGCCGCAGCTCGCATCCTCTGCTGAGCCTTCTCCAAGTTCCGTCGCAGTTCGACTATTAATTCCCCACGCTGCTGGATGTCGCGGGCCACGTCCGGCGGTGTCGTTGATGCTGGTGGCGCCGCGACTAAAGGCGGTGGTTCGCGTCCATATAATGCCTGGAACGGTGAGGTACCCAAGCCCTCATGGTAGAAACAATTTAACGACAACTCCGCCCATGGCAAAAAATTCGCCCACTTCGCAGGGCGATCCGCTACAAACGACCGCAGATACTGTTCCAGCCCGCGATTCCTGACCTCCGTCTGGCCATCCGATTGGGGATGATAAGCCGTGGTGAAATGTAATTTGGTGCCACTTAGTTTCAACATATGCTCCCACACTTCACTCAAAAATATGGGATCCCTGTCCGATACAAGCGTCTTCGGGAAACCATGGTGTTTGACGACGGTGTCAATGAAAAGCCTAGCCACACGCCAAGCATCGAACCTCGTCGGAAGCGGAGCAAAGTGTGCGTACTTAGAAAGGCGATCCACCGCCACCAAAATAGTAGTGTATCCGCGAGACTGAGGTAAACAAGTAATGAAATCCATTGAAACATCTTCCCACACTTGAAACGGTATGGGTAACGGCTGTAGCAGGCCCGCCGGCTTCTGGGTTGAATATTTAGTTGTCTGGCACTCGAAACACGCTTCAACGAAGCGTTTCACATCCTTGCGCATGTGTCGCCAAAAGAAGGATGCCGCCAAGCGCCGAAATGTCCGTTCTACTCCCGGATGACCCGCCAATGGCGTACTATGGTGCTCGTACAATAGCGCTTCCTTTGCTGTGGATGCCACGGCGACCACAATGCGCCTATCAAAGTAAACCATGTCATTAGCCACCGAGAAATGGGGGCTCGCCGTCCCATTTTTAATGGCGATATGCAGTTCCAACAATTCTGCCAGAGTCCGATTCTCCTCCCGTAGTATCTCCATAATATCAGGGATCGGATGACTCACGATGGACAGTAGGCGGGCGTCCCCCTCGTCCACCTCCATATCTCGGCGAGACAGTGCATCCGCCGCTTTGTTTGAAGCCCCAGTCTTATATTCAATACGGAACTTGTACCCCATCAACTTACGCACGTACAACTGCTGATCTGGAGTCTGTATCACCTGTTGCAATAGCTCCTTCAAGCTCTTCTGGTCACTCCTGATCACAAACTCACGGCCCAATAAATACTGCCTCCACTTCTGCACCGCCTCAACAATAGCGTACAGTTCCTTATGATAGGTCGACGTCACCCGGCGCCTAGGCCCGAGCTTCTTACTGAAGAAGGCCAAAGGATGTCCGTCTTGGAGTAAGACCGCTCCCACGCCAAAATCTGAGGCGTCTGTCTCTAAGTAAAATGTCCTGGTGAAATCAGGTAACCGCAAAACCGGTGCTGATGTCATAGCCGCTTTCAAAGCGACAAAACTCTCCTCCGCTCGGGGCGACCACTCGAATGCGTCTTTCCGTAATAACTCTGTCAGTGGAGCCGCGATGGCTGCATAACCCGCGATAAAACGCCTGTAATAACCGGTGAGTCCCAAAAACCCACGTAACTGCTTGATCGTAGTGGGGATCGGCCACGATACCACGAACGTGGACGTCTCAAGCTCTCCTTGAGATCAGCTCCAATTTGTGTAACTTGCGTAAAAAGAAAAGACGAAACTAGGGTAAAAAGATGATGTTATTTCTCATAATGTAATTCATAACATTCTCCCCTTTTATATCTAAAGACCCTAGACGATTCGACTCTCTTTTGCGATCCGGGAAAGAATCGACAAGTAAACCCGGAAAGGAGCTTATTGGGCTCGACTCAATAAAACCAAAATCATGCGTCCAAAACTAAATAATAATATCCAAAAATAACTCAAAAACTAATTAAGCAAAACTAACAAAAAGAAAGACTCGTCCCCTGCTTCTTCAACGCGAGACGTAGTCGGCATATCTGGCTACGGGCTTTGGCTGTCTCCGGGGTCGCTCGCTGCGCTTTGGCACCTCTTCTACTACCTCCTCGGCTGCTACTCCCTCGACTGCAGTAGCCTCGGACTCCTCTGCGTTGTCGCCCGGTGGTCTGTTATCTGCATGCATCTCCACCGTCGGAGACGTGGTGATCTCCGTATCAGATTGTCTATCCCTTCGGCTCTTAATTCTTCAGCCCTTCTCACAGTGGCGGATCCAGGATTTTTATTTCGGGGGTACGACTTTTATATTGATTTAGATTATTAAAATTCGATCGATGATTTTTCTTTCGTTATATTAGTTGTGACTCGTGAATATCTTATATCAATATTAATTGTGAATGAATTATATATGTATACATAAAAATATAATGACTACAAAATAGATAGAAACATATAGCTATGAAATAGAGAGAAGAAAAAACAAAATGGAGCAATAATTATAAATAGCAAAACATAAAAATAATATTAATTTTGAATGAATTATATATGCATACATAAAAATATAATGACTATAAAATAGATAGAAGAAACATATAGCTATGAAATAGAGAGAAGAAAAAACAAAATGGAGCAGTAATTATAAATAGCAAAGCATAAAAACAAAAGGAACAAAAACATAAAAACAATATTAATTGTGAATGAATTATATATGCATACATAAAAATATAATGACTACAAAATAGATAGAAACATATAGCTATAAAATAGAGAGAAGAAAAAACAAAATGGAGCAATAATTATAAATAGCAAAGCATAAAAACAAAAGGAACAAAAAATCAAAAGCAGACGCCACCGCTGGGATTCGAACTCGGATTCTTTCATGGAATTAAGGAGTATTCTACCACTGGGATAAATTATGTATACAGTCAATGTATAAGAACTAATATTAAAGAAGTCAAGATTTGGGGGTACAGTGGTATCCCTTGATCTACACTGGATCAGCCGGTGCCTTCTCATAATATCATCCTTCCAACAAGCAAACACAAATTGGATACTACCATAAGCATGCGAACAAACAAACAGTCATGCAAAAGTAGCTAGGGCTCTTTGATGAAGTATTATTGTCCTCAATTCTTCAACTCGCGATGTTCAAACCTCTAATTTTCATTAATAACAAATGCTTCATTCTATGAGGAAAATGTCCAACGAACCATCCATGGTTCTCTAGAAATTAAAGAGGAGTGAGAGAAAAGAGAAGGTGTGAGGTAAGGAAAGAGACAAAGAGGCAGGTAATAGGGGTGAATCCAAACCGAACTAAAATTGAAATTGTATAAGATTTCAAAAAACTAAAAAATTTAAAATTGAAAAACCGAAAAAATACAAAACCATAACGTGGATGCATGATTAAATTAGAATATATCTATATTTAAATATATATATATATATACATATAAATTAAAATATAATTTGATATTTTGAGCGTTCGGTTTTTGGTTCGGTGTTTTGCCCAAACCGACTGTAACCGAAAAACATATTTAGTAGAAAATCTAAATCGAAATCGAAAATCAAACCACAAAAATCAAACTAAACCAAAATAATAGAGAATTAAACTAAACAAAAAAAAACTAAATGAATATAATTTTTATTGGTTCTCAAAATTCAAACTAAACCAAAAGAATATAATTTCGGTTATGGATTAAAGTTTGTCTAGTTTTTCCCATAACTCCTTTATAGCTTTACTATAACAAACTTTAATCCATTATTTCCACTCATCGAGAATCGGATTTGAGAAAATTAATATAGAATGGTCATTGATGAGGCTCGTTTCGTGCATGTGTTCCGTGGCAAAACTGCACTCAAATCCATGAACTAACATCTATTTTTGAGTCAGGTGTTTGTGAAATCCGCCATTTTCAGAAGAAAGAACAAATCAGTTGGGCGGAAGCACTAAGCAAGAAACGAAGGCAAAAACTGCGGCATTGAGTGGATCAAGTCAGAAATTAAACGGAGCCAGCAGGAGTTCCACATGAAGATAGAGCGAGAGATCGCACTACAAAATGTGAAGGGCAGTAATGACATTTCAGAGAAGACGATACCCTAGGGATCAGAGCCTTACGTGTCTCTATATAAGGAAAGCAACACAAGAAATGGAGGTCCCAGAAAGTGGTGAAAGGGGGGTCTCACATTCATTCGAAGTCAGAATGTCTTTTGGAAATTCAGCTCTCTTCTGGGCTGAACTTGGAGCTCTTTACTTCT
Source organism: Salvia splendens (assembly GCF_004379255.2). Classification (NCBI taxonomy): domain Eukaryota; kingdom Viridiplantae; phylum Streptophyta; class Magnoliopsida; order Lamiales; family Lamiaceae; genus Salvia; species Salvia splendens. Next base: position 20,441,730 of record NC_056049.1, read on the forward strand.
TGTTTCTTATTTTCGCTGCACACACACACTTGGTTTAGCTAGTCTAGTTTAGTTGGCACTTGATGGCAGTTTTCGTCACTGTTATCTTTCTGTTCTTGCTATTCCACTCCGAAAAGGGGTGATGAAACAATTTCCTGCTTTTGTAGTTCATTTTTGGATATTATTGACTGTTGTTGTTTTGATTTGAAGTTATAATTTCATTTGTAGCTGATGTGTTCTGTTTCATGCATGATACTTTTGATCTGTTCTGATTTATATTCCCCAATGCATATCCTTGCTCGAATGTTTTGTTTCATGTTGATTTGATCAGATCTGATGTTTTACTTCTGAGTTGCCTTGAGATGACTAGATCTGGTAGCTACTATTATATTTCGGCATGAGTATGTGTTAGTTTCTTGTTTACATAGTTGCAGTTCAGATCTTAGGAGTGGATTCAAGTCTATGAGTTGTTTTGATGTTTCGTCTACCGTAGCTTTTCCATTTTGTTCTTTGCTCTGTTTTTCATGTTGATTCTGTGAAGAAGATGAAGTTGTTAAAAAGTTTTTACTTTATCGTACACTTTGCAGGGGACTGACAGTCCCCCGTTTATTATGTTTGTTCATTTATGGAAGGTTCAGTTAAGTTGGTCAAGTAGACTAGTTAAGCTTTTGCGAGTTGATCAGTTTAGTTTTAATTTCTCAAGTCCAGTAGTTTAACTTAACACATCCCTAGAAAACGTGGCAGCAGCCATCCCCTTTTCGTGTTTCGCAAGCAAATGTCAAACACACCATCTCTGTGGGATCGATCCTTAGGCCATCCACAACGCTGTTCCTATACCGTTCCTAAACCGTTCCTTAAACCACTATTTGAGGGCCCCACTGTACTTTTTTACTCCATTCCTTAACTAAGGAACGGAACCTGCAACCCTCGTTCCTTAACCGTTCCTTAACCGTTCCTTAAATTACTATTCATTCAATTTCATTTTTTTTTAATTTCAACTCAATTCAATTAAAAAAACAAACACATTTTATTAAAAAACACACAACATTAAAACAAAGTTACAACTTAAACTTAAAAAAATAAAAAGCACACAATTAAAATCATAAAAAAATAAAAGTACACAATTTTAATAATTTCATCCGCCAAAGTTTGCCCAAATGTGCTCAATTAGATCATGTTGGAGTTGGGTGTGCTCAATTAGATCATGTCGCGGCGGCTTCCTCCCGGTTACGATGGATGTACGTACGGGAGCGACGTTGGGGCGGAGCGGCTTCTTCCGCCTCCCGTCGTCGATCTTCTTCAAGTGATTGTTCCAATATTTGACGCATTTGTTCATAAGGATCCATTAGTTTGATTAAATTTGGGAGAAGGAAAATAGAGTTGATTTGAGATGAAAATTGGGGTGGAAATAGAGAGAAATAGATGTGTGTTTGTGATTGAAATGAGTATGAAATAGGAGTATTTATAGAGTAAATAAATAAATAATAAAAAAAAACCAAACGGCTATAAAATTAACGGTCTCATTACCGTTAATAAAAAAAAAATTTATTTTTTTTTATTAAATTCGAAATTTTTTTTAAAAAAAATGAATTATTGCGTCATCGGGACGAAGCCCACTCGCGGGGCAGCGAGTGGGCTTCACGCGTCGAATGGGAGTCCGCCACGTCGCCTCGGCGCGTGGCGGAACGTTTCGTTCCGCGTTCCGGAGGAACGAAACGCGGCACGGCATGGGAACGGTGGCGGCACGGAATGGCGACGGAACGCACGCTGCAACGCGTGCCGCCGCGAAACCGTTCCTCCGGAACGGCATAGGAACGGCGACGGCACCGCGTTGCGGGTGCTCTTACTTCTCTATACTAGTTAATAGTATTGTGGGTTAAGGTTTTGAAAACACGCTTCTGCACTCCTTTTTATCTCACTTGAGTAGGAGTAGATCAAATTGATCAGGCCAGATCTTTACTGGATCGCTATCCTGTCCTCACAGGTAAAAGGGCACGCAATTGGCTAGCCGAATCAGTTCGACAACCCAACTTGAGCAAGCCACAACGACAATAGAGATTTTTAGAAGAAGGGTAGACAGAAAGCGCGAAACTTTCAGTCATCTACTTGGAACGTAGATTGACGCTGCATTTCGTAAAATTAAATATTTCGTCACATTTATTATTGATCAAAGTTCTTTGACCAAACTTGATTCCAACAGTATAAGCATGAGGTTGAGCACATGCATGTTGCACTAGTCACAATGAGCAGTTGCGCATTATGAATCAACTAGTGTTACCACCCGTGCTATGCATGTGGCAAAATAATTTTAAATAATAATGATCTATTAACTTAAAATAAAGAATATAGAGTATAAAAATATATTTACAGCCAAGAATTCATTAAAATAAGTATTTGTAATTTTATAAACAATTAAAAATATTATAAACAACAACAAAAAGATATTTGTACTTTTCTCAACTCACTCTCAATGAAACATTTCATATTTCAGCAGATGATTTTATACTATTTTAATATTTGATGTAGTAGTATAAAATAAAAGAAATAACAAAAGAGGAGATGTGTGGATGAAATAGAATAAGTACAAATAAAGAAAAATGTAATACTATTACAAAAGAAAAAAAAACAAACTATTTGAATGAATAAATAGTTCACCAGTTTCAATTAACAAAATATAAGTATTCACAAATGCAAACAAAAACATAAGAAAAACAATAACAATAACATAAGTATGCGTGACTCAAATTCTGTTAATTTGATATTATGAATAAATTAAATAAAATAAAAATAACATTATTAGATACTGTAAAACAAGGAAATAAAAAATGTATTATAGTGACAATATGTTCAAAAAATTATAAATATCAAATTAATAAGTGATCAATTAAACCAACATGAAGATATTTATTAATTACAACACTTATTAGGTCTCTACAACAAAGAATATATTGTCATTAATAACATTCACACTTCAATACTAAAATACTATCAATATTATATCAATCTGAAATATTAAAAATACAATAAAAAAATATCATGAGGGCAATGATATCGCCTTAAAAGATAAAATGATGAACTACAAAACAAATAGAAACGCATATACAAACATCAGAATAATAAAACAATAATTCGTACTATGAAAAAAATTATTTGTAAACAACCTTAATAGTAGGAGTACAATAATAAGAATAGCAAAATAAATAAAAAGAAATAGAAAAGCACAAATCTCAATCTACAATTACTTTGCCTCAACCTTATTTTCCTCCTTAATCTCCAAATTGATGATTTATACATTTGCGAGTAAACAATATCAAATTTTATGTTCTTTGTTTTCTTTGCTTCATTTTGCCACTTCGTTGGCTTTGGGTGTTCTTTGCATAAAAAATATGGAAGTGACGAAGTTAGCGACGAATATGCAAAGTTGTAGCTTCAAAATATTATAGAAAGTTAGTTAGCTTATGTGATTTCTAATGAAAAAAGAATTTCTATAAGCTATATTAGACAAAAAAATATTTAAATAAAACTAACAAAAATAAAATAAATTGATATTAAAAAAAGCTTAAATATGAACTAACACCAATGAAATAGAGAATGCTCAAAATAGGATTTAAAAGTGTTATTTTCCTTTCACCATTTCTCACACGATTCTCTATCCACAACCTCCAACTCGCATCTTTGGCTCTTTGCCTTTCACTCTTTCTTACAGAATTATATCTTCACCACCTCCGTCTCCGTCTCCGTCTCCATCTCCATTTATCGTTGCAGGAGAACCCTTGTTGCAGGCCGCTAATGTTGAATCCTTTGAGAAAGCGATAATAAAATTTATTGTTGTATAAAAATAGATACTTCCACAATGAAATAAAAATATATTTATAGATAAATATTAGAGTTACCAACAAATTCTAAAACCTTTCAATTGTCACTATACATTAAATGCATTTATCTAGCTAATCAATAATAATTAATTGATAATTTAAGTAAAAAAACGTTTAGAGAAATTAATGATATAATCATATTAATTCCATGCTCTTAATTGATTTAATTATTATATAATTAATTTAGCAGTTTTACATGCTCTAAACCCTAAATCTAAAGATCCATGCGTTTTTTACATATAAATTTTCATGGCAGTTACTACAAATATTTAAATTTATTGACAGTTTTACATATAAATATTCACAATATAGTACTCCATAAAACTCATAAATATTCAAAATTTAGTTCAAAACTCATAAATATTTAAATTCATGCCCAAAACTTATCAATATTCAAAATAGAGATCAAAACTCACCTTTTATATATGTATAGATTTCAAAAGATCAAATTATAGACGTGAAAGAATGAGCGTAAAATGAAACTTACTTTAATAAAGAGTAGAATTATAAGTTTACAAATAATTTACAAAAAAATCATGTCATTTTATGTTTTCTTTCTCCAAAAATGACATTTTGCATAGTAAGTAGGGTGGAGTCGTAGTATTTTGTCAGACTCAAAGAAAAATTAGATCAAATATAAATCTAGGACTATATTCATTGATTATAATATATTTTATAAAAAATACTCCCTTCATCCCGTTTAAGATGTCCATATTTTTTTTTAATTTGTTCCACTTAAGATGTCTATAGTGGGCTGGGCCAGCCCAGCCAAGATCCACCGAGACCCACCTATAGTGAGGCCTAGCCTAGCCCAGGCTCATATCTGAGGTGGGTTGTGTCAGGCTTTGTTTAAATTTTTTTATTCATGTATCTTAAAGAGATGCTAAAAATATTTTAAAGCAAAAATAAAACATATATATACTCCAACTTAAATAACGTGTTTAAGTTCATTTACTGACTTTGTATTAATATGATTTTTCATGTTTTTATTTTATCTAAAAGTAAGTGCATAACTAAAGGTGTAACCAATATTGTTACTTTTGTTAGTAGATGATAGCGTATGAGTTAATGTAGTATTTTTAAAACTAGAAGAATATGATTATGAACTAACTAACAAATTTAAAGAATTCTATAATTATTCATCCAATATTGAGGTTTGAATACATAATATTTTTAAACATAAACATTAAACCATCCTTTTTTACATTTTGGATAAAAATATATAAGAAAAAAATTGGATGTAGTCAAGATTGAATATTGCATTCATGATTTAGTTGGAAACTTGTGTAGATATTGGACTAGTGTTGCCCACGGTTCGCAAACCGGCGGTTCCGGTTCGGAACCGCCGGTTCCGGTTTTGGCGGAGGCGGAACCGGAACCGGACCGTGAGGCTATTTCACGGTTCCGGTTCCGGTTCCGGTTCGAAAACCGGCGGTTCCGGTTCCGGTTCGGAACCGCCGGTTTTCCGGCGGTTTTGGCGGTTCCGGTTTTCGAACCGGCGGTTTTCGCGGTTCAATTATTATTATTATTATTATTTTTATTTGAAATTTGGCTTTATACAACAAATCGGAACAAGACAATGCATAATTCAAGCACAAATAAGACGAATAAGGAGAAAATGAAATAAATTTTATTGATTTTGAGTTGTAACGGACAACGATACATTACAATTTACAATACATAAGTATACAATACAACAATATACAATAATGTAATATAATTTACAAGTGTCGTCGCCTCGTCGGACTCGGAAGGTAAATAAAAAAAACATGAAATGGGGGGGAAAAGGAAAATTTGAAAAGGAAAAAACATGAACAATAATGTAATGTAATTCAAAATTAATTAAATTAGTAGATAATAAATATTAACCTGCCACTCATCCATGTTCATTTAAGAAATTTCATCAATAACGGATCTCCGAGATGGCCTCTTGGCCTTTCCCTTTCCCTTATCAACACGACCTTCTCGGGATGAAGACATATTGCTATGTAGAAATGTAGAAATATGGAATAATATATTTTTTTTTTGTTTTAGCAATTGAGAAAGGAAGACAGCTTATAGAACTACGGGAACAAGTATAAGTGTATAACAATGCGTAATAAGAGTAGCACTTGCGTAATTAAATGGAAGCACAATAGCACAAATGAGAAATTTGAGACAAAGAGAGAGAATTGGGAGATTGAAGAGAGAAACTCTTATTAACACAAGAGTGGGTGAATGTAAATGAGGATAGAGGGGGGTATTTATAGATAAAAATGGGGGGGGGGGGGGAATGGAAGAATTCGAATTTGAAATTTGAAAAAAAAAAATTTTAAATTTTCGGAAAACCGGCGGTTTTTGGCGGAAAACCGCCGGAACCGCCGGTTTCCGGGACAAAACCGCCGGTTCGGTCAACGAAACCGTCTGCAAAAGCTGCGCAATGTCTCCTCGTGTCTCGCGCCGCAACCGGATACCACTGAACCGGCGGTTAACCGCCGGTTCATGTCCCAAAAACCGCCGGTTTTTCAGCTAAAAAGCTGCCGCCGTCGGCCCCATCCCCATGCCTTGGTATATGCGCCCGAACCGGCGGTTCCGCCGGTTAACCGCCGGTTCGGTGACGGTTCCGGTTCGAAATATTTTAAACCTGAACCGGACCGCGACCCGAATTCCGACGGTTCCGGTTCGGGAAAATGGCCACGGTTCCGGTTCGGAACCGGAACCGCCGGTTCCGATTCGGCGGTTAACCGCCGGAACCGGAACCGGTGGGCATCTCTATATTGGACTATATACTATTTGAGTCCATTCGGAGACATCCAACAAATTGGAACGACATAGAAAGATTAGCATGTCTCATGCACAAGATGACATGCATAAGAGAGAAATATAGAGTATTATTAGCGGTTAAATACTTAATTACTTAAAAAAAAGTAATTATAAAAGTGGCCTCTGATGGGCTTGCGCCGTTCCTGGTTTTATCCTTGGCATGGGTTTACAAGATGGCCCAATTGGAGCTCATTTCAACCAATGAGCCCAACACATGCCCGCTTCGTTTCACTGGTGGGCCTAGCATGGGCCGAGCTAGGTCTGCCTGGCCCGACCCAGTTGACAACTCTATGTTCACTTTCTATATTTGGAAATAAATTTTCAAAAACTATAAATTTATTTTAACTAAGAAATAAAAAAAACAATATGATTAAAGTAGTCAAGTTTAGATATCAAAAGTTAAGGGATTAACAAAACAAAAGAGATTTTTTTATGTGTATGAAATAAGAATTAATATAAATTACATAAAAATGGAAAATTTGGTATACATAAATAAGATGTAATGTGGATTAATAAAATAAAATTGGGAAATAAATTGATTCCACTAGAAAATATTAGTACAAGTTCAGCTCTCACAAAATAAAAATTGAGAAATTTTAGTAAACTCCTACTAAGATTTGAACCAGGGGCCTTTGATGTTGATTAGAAAGTTAACCACTAGACACTGAACTATGTATATATACATTGGCCCGCAGGGGCGTAGCGCACTTGGCAACGGAGGCGCAGATCTTGTTGTAATGAGCCTAGGTCCGAATCCCACTGCTGTCGTGTAGTTGCTTCCATCTCTCAGGCACAAGTGTGAGGCATTGAGAGATGGGCTTCCGGCAGCCAGTGGGTTAAAGCCTCTCCCTTAACGGGCTACTGCATACCTTGATTGAACCCCTCACATGATGTCGGGCCGGAGTGTGGGGGCCGCCAATGCGACTGAATCGCCTTTTTTGCTGCAATGTATATATACATTGAAAACAAATATATATCTATACATAATTACTGTCATGGTATATTTTTTTACTCGACTCTAAAGGACAATTAAGCTCTCCGGACAGTCTAGAAAGTTTGGAGTAGCCGATCACCCTAATTCCGCTACTAGCAATGTGCCCTAAAACTTTTGGCTGCGTCCGGCTTGGATGCAGTTCAGACCATGTGGCATTGTGTCTTGGCACAATGGGATAACAAATTGCTCTTACCAATCAAGTTATACTAAAATAAAAGGTACTAGAAATTAAAGGGAAGAGCTAGGACTACAACAGTTGATATATCATACAATTAAACTTATAAGTGTTCTTATTAGTACATTCCCTACAACAATCAAATTTATGCTACACAAAACCAAACAAACTAATACGCAGTGCTGAAGTAGCTCCTGCTGGAATTCACAGACACGATCTGCAGCACGGTGTTGTTCGTGGGCCCCACGCACCGCGGCGTCTTGAACTGGCTGACAGCAGCCCCGAGCCCGACGTAGTGGTCCAGTATCTTGTGGAAGGTCCCCTTCCTCACGATCCGGAGCTCCAGCGCCCCGATGGAGCGGACCTTGCGCGAGCTCAGGTACCCTGCATCCACGAACGATCTGTCGAGGCAGTTGCAGCATTCCTGGAGGAGCTCGTCCTGTGGGTCCCCGCTGATCTCCCAGAAGACCACGTAGTGGCCGGGATCCATCGACAGATCCACTCGGCTGGTGAAATCCACGACCTCTAGCTTCTCCGCCGCTAGCAGCTGGGCCGCTGCTTCCACCGCGAGCTGCAGATCCTTCTCGGTGTTCTTGTCGATGTTGATCGTGAGCAGGAGATTCCTCCTGCAGATGAACTGGAGCTCCGGAGTCGAGTTGTGGAAGCCTTTAACCTTCACCACGTCGCCTAGCCTATAACGGTACAGCCCTGCAACGACACACGAGTGTCAGAATGCAACAAACACAAAAGAATCGAACAAAGATAGGATTATCGTGTGATAATCCATAGCAAAAAGGCCAACGCATAGCTTCTATCTCGGTCGGGCTAGCCAAAAAACAATTGTACAAGTGAAACAACGGTTCAATACATCAATTGTAGCAACCATCGAGTCAGGAACGCGTTCAGACATCGACTACATACACAAAACGACTATGCATCACAACATTTTTTCTCTTAGTATTCCAAAAAAAGGCACCTAACATGAACATTGTTTATATTGTCAGAAAACAAAAATAGTCAACAAATGGAAATGGAAATGCAAATTCAGCATCATTTATGAAATAAGTACTGTGTCTGAGGCATAACACATCCAGCTGGTTATATCACGTGACACCAATTAATATCTAAATCAAATTAATTCAATGATTTCAGAGTAGAGGAAACAACTAAACCTGCAGAAACTTATAAAGACAATGTCCAAATTTCCAACAACCACATGCCAAAGCATTGAAGCCAGTTTGAAAATTACCAACTTTATATTGAATCTTTCAGTGTAGTATCAAGAAGAGTAAAAGAGCTTGATTAGTGGCTAAAGTACTAGCAAACATACACATAATACGACGATATGAGATGAGAAGCAAGCACGGTTTCAAGAATTGAATTGCATGATTAATTTGAATGAATGTTTGTGTACCTGCAAAACTGGTGACTAATATCTCATACTCCTCGCCTATCTTGACATCGGTGAGCCCTACCGGCTCCGCCTCTTGCCCTTGGCTGTTTAGATCCTCTCTCAACGGGATGAACTCGAAGTAGCCAATATTAGGAAGCACGGCAAATGTGGCCACCTCTGGCGTGAGCTTGGGGTTGACGTTCGCACCGATCCATCCCTCGGAGGATCCGTAATCTGCGCTCAACAAAGGTAGCTCACCGGCATAATGCCTCAATTTTTTCAGATACGGCTCCATGGATCCGGTCATGATCCCGTATATGTACTTGGTGCTAGGAAACAGCTCTTGGATTAGGCCGTACCAATTGCTTAGCCCTGAGATCTTGCTGTAAATGGTATCCGCTAGTTCAGGATCTGGCTCGAGCAGCTTTGCCATAGCTGCTCGGATTGGTGGGACGGTAATCCGGCTGCTCAAGGTCCCTTCGCGGATATCACTCACGAGTTCTTCCCAGACTTGTTCGAAGGTCCGGAAAGCGTGGACTATGCTGTGCGCGAACGTGGACGAGACGACCTGGACCTCGTCTCTGAAGATCAGTCCGCATAGAAGATGACAGTACAACGACTGGTGGAAATCTGGTCCGAATATGACCTCATCCGGGCTGCAGCAAGGGGTCTGCATTGCCCTCATCATTTTCTTGAACTGTGCATTGCGGTAGACGTTGGTCGTGGCAGTTCCAGCAGCTAGCCCGCCTTTCGTCTTGAACTGCTTGCTGCCATAGATGAACTGCAACGCCTTCCCGTCCCCAATCGGATACTCCCTTAAAAACCAAACCGTTCCACACAGTCACTACAACACTAATCATCTCAATACACTTCTCACAAACAACACAACCACAACAGCATTACAATAATCATGATTTCATCAATGCAAGGGATGATTAACCATAACTACATAAAAACAAACCACACCATTAGATTTTTACCTATTCCTATAAGAAAACGACGTCTTGCATATCTGCATCGTGCTCTCCATCAATTCGTCGTTGAAAGGCACAAGCTTCGGCTTCCCTTGAGTGGTACCAGAGCTGCAACAAAAGCAACAACATCAATTTGCAATTCAAAACCATTACTTTCAAGAATTAGCTGTAAAATACAGTTTATTAATTGAAGGCTCCACCTCAAGGAGATGGTGGTGATTGGCTTTCCAGTGAGGCAGCAGGGGCTGTTGCCATCCGCGATTCGCTGAATGTAAGGCTCCAAGTCGCTGTGGGAGACAATGGGGACACAATCCTTGAAGCTATGAGAATCAGTCCTCCCATTGAGACCCCATCTCTGCAAATACTCTGTTCCACCATTTTCATCCAAGATTTTCCGCAGAGTCTCCCTCTGAACCCTCCCCGCATCTCTCGACAACGACTCGAACTCCTCAATCACTGCTTCAGGATCAAATCTGTCCTCCATTTTCTCCAGCATCTTCACCAATTCAATCAACAAAGCTGCAATTTTTCATAACAAAATCATGATCTCGAACAAGAACAAAGCTAAGTAAGACACTAATAAGCCTAAATCTATATACCTATAGATTAAATTGAGAAACAAATGGTCAATCATTGAAGTGCAAGAAATATATAGCTTTATTAGGCGAAAAAGGTGTTCATATTTAGACGCAGGTCAACTGAAAGAGGAAAAAGAAAAACATGAGAAATTAAAGTGTAGCATGAAAGCAAGATCCGTATTTCTTTTTGGTGAGGAAAAACAATTATATATGGTAAAATAATAACTAAACTAGCAGATTATTTTTTCCAGATAAAGAAAATTCAGATTCAAAATCTAGGAAAGCTTCCAAGTCACATTTAATGCATGAAAAAAAAGTAAAAAAAAAATCGAAACTTGAGATTCATCATTTTAATAAATGAAAAACACCTGAAAATTGAAATCCCATTTTTCCTCCATCAAAAATCGAATAAAGTGACTTTCTTCAAGAAAAAAAAGAGAAATTCATCATGTTATTTCTATCCACCAAAGAAATGATAAAAAAAACAGCAGACAAGGAAAAACCAACCTAGAAAAGCGAAATCCCACCGACCAAATATTGAGATGGAAGCATAGATCAGAGGGAGAGAGAGAGTGATGAAGCAGAAGCAGAAGCAGAAGCAGAAGCAGGAAGAAAAGGGAAGCGGGTGAATCGATGCAATAACGGTTTAGATGAAAGTGGTGATCACAGTAATTAAGAGAGTGTCAGTGCGATAGAGAGTAGGAGAGAGGGTGGGATTTTATAGAGGAAAGATTGGATTTTTATGGGAGGTGAGGTGTTGTGTGGGAAGGGATTCGGCTAATGACAGAATGAGACAACAAGAATTGGAGAAAATTTGGTGAATGGAAGATACTTTTTTCATTGCCGAGTGGGAGATAGAGACACTGCTGGCATCTCAGATTCATAACTCACTCGTAGTCATAGGTCCTCCCTCTTATTCATTTTCATTTTCATTTTAATAAAACTCCAACACATTTCTTCTTACTTACTTTACTCTATCTTATTTTATTTTTCTTTTTTATCTCTTTGTCTTTTCATTTCTTCTATTATTTAATCCACTTAACACGATTTTATTAAATTCATACAGAAAAGACGCATCCACTACTATAAAACAAAGGAGTAATAAAGTAAATTCTAGTACTTCCTTAGTCCCATAAAAGTATAAACTTTAGAAAAAACAGGAATTTTAATGCGAAATTAGTAAAGTACGAGAAACATAAAAAGATAATATGATTAAAGTATTATTAATAAAGAATAAGACCCGCCTTATAAAAGAGAAAAAAGTTGACAAAAATAAAAAATGATTATTTTTATAGGACGAACCAAAATATAAAAAAAATTTATTTTTATGGAACGAGAGGAGTATGAAAATAAACTCAATTTGCCTATTTTGATCCATCCAGTATAAATGGTTATTTTTATTTTTGGTAATAGGTTTCTCTCTATCTAATTGAGTGAGCTATAACTTTTTCTTTATAATGTTTATACAACTATAGTACTAATTATGTGGTAGTATTACAATTTTTGTGATTATGCTATTTTAATGAGATGGAATAATTATTACTATTCCCTCAGTTTCATAGTAGTAAAGTCATTTTGATACGTTGCATAATAGTGGAGACATTCTCTTTTTAGTAAAAATCAATACAATTTTTCCCACTTACTTTTCTTTCTCTTTTATTTTCTTTTCTCTATTTTTTCCTCTCTCGTACTTTATTATCTTTTTATTTAATATATTACACATCTTTTTCTTAATTTGTGCGCCAAAAACAAATATCTCTACTATTATAGAATGGAGGGAGCTATTTTTATCGAAATTTAGGTGGAGAAGCTCTCTACTTCAATAGTCTTTAAATTATTTTAAAATCTTTTCCTCGTAAATCGTAATAATTCCAGTTTATAAGTCCAATTTAAGTAGTAGGAGTATAAATTATTCGATGGTCAAAATCATTCAATTGGAGTCTATTTAAACTTTCTAAATAACAAGCCCACCATTTAGTTCAGGATATGGATAAAATTATAATATTTTAGTAATTTTTTCATCAAAGTTGGTTCAATATCTTATTTTCACGTGCTGTAATTGCATCAAAAGTCCATAACTAATAGTAGTAGTCAGATATAATATAAAACAGTAAAAGTAGAGTGATTAATCAGTAATGTAGTCTTTTAACACAAAAAGTAGAATATTAGCTTAGAATTTGGTAAACAATAATATCTGATATAGGCATTCATGACATGCTTTTGTACTTGGTAAATTGTTAGGATAAATTTGGACCGACAACTAACAGTATTCATTTACATACCATACATACTCATTTCTTATTCGATTGATTCTTTATCAAGAATACAACTTTTATCGTTTTCTTTTCTATAATAAAAGATTATTTGCTTTTTAAATATTTTTAAGGGGCTTTCAAACTACAGCAAGAAAAAATATCTATTGCATAATATTCCTTAATTCAGTTCTATTATTAAAAGAGTCATATTTATTTAATTTATATTTTATTATAAAATTAATATATATAAGTGGTAAATTAAATATAACTGCTATTGTGTGACGGAGAGAATAAATTTTAAAAGAGCGAATGAACAATTTTCAAGCAGGAATGTCAGCACTTGTTTGTATCTGTGTTTATATAATGGTTGCATATTTTTAAATATTAAAATTTAGGTTGGAATTTGAAAGCTCTTGGTTAATTAAATCTTTTGAATGCTTTTTCAGGGGCAGATTTTATCTACTGATGTGGCGCCATTTTTCTTGTTAGTAATGAAAACTTTGTTATGTTCCATTAATTTAATGAGATGCAACATATATGCTTTGTTATGCGCCATTTTTTATCAATGAGAGGAAGCAACTTATGCTTAATTAATAAAATAGTTAAAGAAAGGCATCATTAACAATTTGTTCTGAAAATAATTACACTGTAGATAGGCTGGACATAGTGAGTATTTTGTTAAACTGGGTCAGATTGTGGAACTTTACTAATTTTTGTTAATATAGGCGATTAACTAATCTTAGAAAAAATAACATGTGGTCACATATTTTATTATAACAATAATTAAGTAAAAATACTATAAATCTATATCCAAATGTAATCAAATGCAAACTCTAAATATTATACAAACTCCAAACTATGATATGGATAGTTAGAAAATGTATATAGATGACAAAATAATAACAACAAAAACGATTAATGTTGTGTTGACATTTTTTATTACTGTTTATTTGTCATCAGTTGACATTTTCTAACGGTTCAAATCTTAGTTTGAAGTTTATATAATATTTAAAGTTTGTATTTTACCACTACCCGATCTCGATCATTTCAAAGTATGTATAATCCCATATATATGGAGGTTTAAATTGCGAATGATGGGTTTGTTTGGAAATAAAATAGAGTACGGGGGTCAATCAGCAATAAATAGATAATAAACGGGTCTTAATTTGCATTAATTATGAGCTGTATGTATAATCCCATATATATGGAGGTTTAAATTGCGAATGATGGGTTTGTTTGGAAATAAAATAGAGTACGGGGGTCAATCAGCAATAAATAGATAATAAACGGGTCTTAATTTGCATTAATTATGAGCTGTTGCTATCTTGCTGTATAGCTCCAAAACTTATGACTCTTCACTCTTTATAAATGTTATATTGGACAAATTATTGAAAAATAATAAAAATAAGAAAAAATTTATGGTTTCTATTTCGGATTTTAATGTTGCAAGAGGAACCAAAATTTAACCAAATTAAAATTCATTGTTTTTTGGGCAATTTATCCTTTAATGTTTTTATTTCTCGTTTATCTAGCTAGTCTAAATTAGAGGTTATATATTGATGGGATTATAATGGTCCCCAAAATTTCAACAGAGAAATTAGAAACATTTTCAATGAACACATTTAATTGGATTTGAAATAAAGATAAGGAGGTGGTCCAATGTATTTGTCAATGATATCAATTAGTTGAAGCTGCATCTAATTAACTATATTTATTTATAATATGTGGATATTAAATTTTGGTTTAGATTTGCATGCCGACATGCATAACTGTATTATACACGTACGTAAATTTGAATAAAATGTGGCATATGTTCATCTTATTTAGTTGTGAACAGCAAAAATCTGACTTTGAAATATAAACCACTATTTCCATATCTAGGAGTATATGCATTTATTCTGAAATTAATATAATATAATACGTGACGTGTGCCTATTTCAGTTATAAATTTATAATTTTAATTGGGAATTTCCGGATATCATAATACAACCTTTTAAACTTCACTTTTTGCTTAGTAAAATTTAGGAACAGTAGGGATCAATAATAGAAATACTAATAAGTTCTCAATAAAGTTGGATAAATGAATTTCTTAATTCGGAAGAGTTTGAAAAATAACTATGAGAAGCACGTAAAAACATAACGGTGTGCTATTTTTTATAGTATTGGCATCATAATATTTATAAACTTATAATATGGTGGTTTTGAATTATATAAATTTTGTTAATTTAATCACGATCCCACTAATAATTTATGCACTAGTATTAAAACAAATTAAACTCAGTATTTTTTTGCATTGTTTGTTTTTTCTGAACCCTCGAAATCTTAGAATTAGATTGAACCCTATAACTACCATGCTATCTTGTATTTATTGAAACCTCGTCTATTTTTGTTTTCCCTTTTTAGGTGTATTGGATAAATCGAAAGTAATGACAATAAATATTTTTTTTTGTAGTTTACGATAAATATCTGCTCTTATATATACAAGGACGAATGAGCTATCTTACACGTGCATAAAATATGGAAAAAATATCAATTGGAATGGTCCTCTTAACTCTTGAAAATGTCTAAATATTATCCAACGCCATCTTCAACATGGAGTAATGAATTAACATATCTTCTTTCATTAATTATAAGTTGGCACAAATGATAAATGGATTGATAGTCCATCTTAGCAAGAAATATAATGCAAAATTTAGACTTTTGTTCATTTATAAATCACTATATAATTCGAGCAAACCAACATATAGTATTTCACTTTCTATTGAGAATAGTCGCAATTGACTATTGTGCAGTAACTAAACTTTTTTCAAATTTTCTGTGTGGTTGTGGTTAACCATCAATCATTTATATAGTTCAATCTTAATTAAACATCTTGTCAATGTAATTTTCATTTATGCATATACTAATTAAATTCTAGATAAATACTCAGAATACCAATATCTGTCATCCCGCTGGGGTGTTGTCTCATCCCGTCAGGAGGGGATGGCGATGGGATGCCGTTGCATGTGTCTCGTCCTGGAGAGCCTCCGGCTCTAAGGGGTTGAGCCCTTATTTAAGGGACAATCGGACGTATTATTCTATAATCAAATAATTTATGACAATTTTAAAATACTTAATTAATTGCTATTATTTATAACAAGTTAACGATAAAATATAATTTACATTTCTCATTCATCAATAGATTAATGTTACACAAAGAATCAATTAACCACCTGACAAATTACTACTATAAAATTTACAAATTCCACATCATTTAAAAAGCTGTTGTGCCGTAAAATGCAACATTTTGCATCAATCGTCAGCTGCCATTAATTTGCTACCAAAAATCTATACGAAAATTTTCAACAAAAAATTACTTCTAAAAAAATTAATTAGTGACGAAACGAATGATGTGGCTTTGATTCCCACTCCCACTTCGTTTATTATTTTCTTCTTTTGGCCTTTGCTCTTTTGAATGAGTGGAAATTACGACTTAAACACGTGTCGTGGTGTTCAAAATTGACCAAAGTTAATTAGAATATTTACCAAACAAAATGTCATCCAAAAGATAAGAAAAATAAGAGTAAAGTTCAAGTTTTAAATATAAATTCCTGTCTCAAATAGGGAGATACGATTAATCATTTGTAACCACAAAAATACATATTTTAATTGTTATGGACTCATGCAATAACTTTTTACACTTGCAACATATTTTCTACTTAGACAAAAAATGCAAAGGCAGCGCGCCGCAAATATAAATAGAATATTTCAAACGATTGCCGAATTTGGTACCTAAAAGAAAAGGACTTTATAGTCGGTGTCTAAATAATAATTTTAATCGAACCTATCGAACAATATTATCTTTGATATAGGAAATTTAAATTATTATGCTAGGAACTTCAACTCGTATTTCACTAATTTTAAAGCTAAATAAAATCTGAAATTTTATTTGTCCTCTGCAAATACATGTCCATATGCGTTGTATGATTGTAGAATAAAACAACGATGGCTTGAATTTTAAATAGTAGTAGTTGTAGTAATGGGTAAAACGAATATTTTGTCACGCAAAACCAAAAAAAGGGTCACTATTGATTGGAGGCATCAAACATGTTTATTTGGTGCCAATTGCAATTTATTATTCAAAATGATATTAATTCAAATATACAAAAGTCACAGTCCGTTAGCTTTATTCAGTTTATTGAATGTATATGATGACTTTGTCAAAATGAAAGACACACTGTTTCTACTTTCTAGTGTAAGAAGATTAGATTAAAAACACACAAATAAAATTAGATTAAAAATAAAAATAAAAAAATTGTATAAATTAGGCTGTTGGTACACATAATAACCGATACTATGCATCTTCGACTCAGATCGTTGGTAAATTTAGACTGTCACAAAACTTAATATACGATACAATTATACAAATCATAGTATATCTTGCTAGATTATTAGCTACACATTGCGATGAAATTAGCTCTCTTGATCCGTCCGACTTTTCTTTCTTGTAACAAGTTTGCTATCTGAATTAATCCTCACCGGCCGCCCTACCGGCGACTGCGGCGGCCTCACCATTCTTGCCCTCGCCGTCGCCGTCCCTGTCACCAAACCAATTAATAATATCATCAATTACACTCTATTAATTCAAATTAAAAAATGCTTTAATTTATTAATATCAAACCTGCAAGCTTCTTCTTGATATCCAAAGACTTGCTTAATGTTGAGAGTTTGGTAGCCACATTGTCCATGGAAGGCACTGGCCTCATTCTCTTCTCTTCCACCACCAATGCAGCCGCCGTCTCTTCGACCCCATCGCTACCAGACTCCGTCTCACTCTCCCTCTCAGCAATCCTGTAACCAAAAATCTCGTACGGTATCTGCCACACCATTTGATGCTTATCCGCACCACCCACACACCTTGCCACGAAGGCCGTCTCCACCTCACTGAAGTCCAATGGAGACAGAGGCGCCGCTTCCTCCTGCTGCTCATACTCGGGATTCATAGCCAAGAAACGCTTCGTGTAGCGCATCATCCTACATATCGACGAGAAACTAGGCCTCTGTCCTGGCTCCGTATGCCAACATTTCTTGATCAGATTCGTCAAGAACTTTGGCGTATGAGACGGGAACAACGGCCTCTCCCCTGCCCTAATGTTCCTGCTCATCTTATCCCCTTGCAGATGAGCATCCTCAAACGGCACCTTCCCCGTCAACATCTCAAAACACACCATCCCGAAACTATACACATCACATTTCTCAACACTACTCCCCTCTGTCATTGCCTCCTGACCTAAAACCTCGGGCGCATGCCAGATATACGACAGCTGCCCTGAATCCGCAGGCCCACTCTGAGTGAGCCTGCGGACAGAGGCATCCAGGCCAAAACCTGCAATCTTGGCCTGGATGACCCCTTCCGTCCTGATCAGGATGTTGGAGGGATTGAGCTCTCCATGTGGGATTTTTCTCGAGTGCAGATACTCCATCCCTCTCGCCACCTGCAGCATCAGGTCGGCGGCTGCAGGGATGGAAAACGGGACGACCCGTTTCTTGGCCCCACAAAGCTCCTTGATATAAGTGGAGAGGTCCTTATGCATCAACTCCATGACCAAATAATACTCCTTCTTGCCCTCATCAAAGAAGCCACACAGAGTGTGCATTATGTTGGGATGGGAGAGGCCGATATCGGCCGCGATCTCCTTCTCCACAGCCCCGGCCTCCGCGTGGAAATGGCGAAGAGCGAAGCTCTCCCCAAGCCACTGAATCTCCTTGAACTGCTTCCCGGCCCCGAGCCTCCTCCGAACCCTGTAGTCCTTGGCGTTCAGGAGGATCGCGCTGGGAAGCAGGGCATCGGAGATCTTCAACCCCGAGCCACGATCCCGAACATTCTTGAGAATGAACAGCCTGTCCTCGGCGAAGACAGACTCCATCCTGGCGCAGAAATCATGAGACACTAAATAGCTATGTCCGAACATCAACTGGAAGAGCCTCGGATCGTTCAATCCTCGGTTGTATTTGAAAGCGGAGACAGTTTTCTTCCGCTGCATATCTTCCTGGTCGTTGCCGGCGACGTGGCCGGCCAATTCGATGGACTCGAGGGCGGCGGGGAGGCAGGAGAGGAGGTTGTGAATGTGGAGATGGACGCAGTCGGAGTTGTGATACAATGTGATGGATTTGGCCAGGAAATCCCTTGTGTCGAGGGAAGTCTTGACGTAGGATTCGCATTCCTTGTACACTCGGAGAAGCTCCTTCAACGGCTGCTCCATCGCCTTCCATTTCGAATTCCGCTCCTTGTATTTGAGGTTGGTTTTCATCATCTCTGCAATCGTGGCGTAGCCGTGGGAGAGCATGTCTACCAGGAGAGAGCATTGCTTGCGGTTGCAGAGGTTGTTTTGGAACACCATTAATGCGTTCAAGCTTCCCACAACCTCTCCTATTTGTCGGAATTGCTCCATTTCTTCAAATTTAAATTTGATGAATTTGGCATGCAACAATGTTGATGCAATGAATTTGATGATTGATTGTGAGGAAGATGGATCCAAGAGAAAATCTTTCTTCTCTTGGATGGATTTGAGTTGGAAAAAGAAATTCTTGGAATTTTTTTCCCAATGATTTTTTTTTGACTTCCAACAATTCGGCAACATGTTTCCTTGTATATGCGTGAGGTCGATTATGCCACTTTTATCGCAAGCTCGATTTTATATTTTTGCGACGAGGAGAAATCCACGTATTGGATATTTCATTGTGTTGTGTTATATTGCCATAGTATATCTTAAAACAAAATTAGTCATTTATGTACACCATATAATATTCTAGGTAAAGATACATGCCCAGGGTTTACCGTTCTGGATTAACAGCGAAACATAACCGGAGGTTATGGTTCTGTCGATTTTAGAACAGTGATTCGGTTCAGGTTCTAAAATTTCAGAACCCAACCGCAACCGAATCGTCGGTTCAGGGCGGTTCCAAATCGAAACCATGAAAAACCGCCTAAAAATCATGAAACTGAGCTAGAACCGCAAAAAACAGCTAGAAACTGGCGGTTCAGAACCGTGAAAAACCGTAAAAAAACCACCGTTCGGAACCGAAATCGAAACCAACGGTTTTGGAACAGTAATTGCGAAACACCCTCGCAATTCGAGTCTGGTTCGATCCAAAACCGAAACCGGCAGTTCGGAACCGTAACACCGGTTCCGGAACCGTGGCATCTCTAATTCTAGGGTATTTTTAAAATTGAAAAAAGAAAAGGGAGTTACTCCATTATATCGTCGCTTATTCGTAATTATGCAAAATAAAGGGGTTTCTTTCGGAAGTCTCAAATCAAAGGGGCACAATCACAATTCTTCACTGGAGATCAAATCGGCTCTGAATCGTGATGTACAAGTGAGCAATTTCATAGTGTAAAGGGAGAAGAAGATGCAGTGGTACATCGTCGCTTCATTTCTCACCATTCTCAGAAGCTCCCAGGTTCACTCTCCCTCACAGCTCAAACTTTGAATGTAGACTTAATTTGCTCATATGCGAATGTACTGTGTTAAAATTCATAATTCTTGTCTCACATCGACTTGGTAACGATCCTAGCTCACCTATATAAGTGTGGATAACCCTGAGAAAATTGGGTTTATAGGCTACTTTGCCTTTAAAATAACGAAAATGTACCCATTTTGTTAACTCTTCCATAAATGGGAAAAACGTCATCCGCATTGGCGTGTCTATAAGTAAAGACGCCAGCATAGTTGGCGTTTTATAATGTCGTCGTATTTTACTCGTATTTTCTTCAAATACAGTTAAGTTAAAACACGCCAACTAGGTTAGCGTGTATAATTAAAAAACGCCTTTTCGGTTGGCGTGTTTAGTAAATTAGAAACGCCAAAGGAAATGGCGTGTTTAGATAAAGATGCTGTCACGGATGGCGTTTTATAATTGAAAAATGCCAACATGAGTGGCGTGTTTATACAGACTGATATAGCAGCCTCGTCTCCACCAAATCGCGAAAAACTCACACCACACACTTCGCGAATTTATCTAAAGCAGTGCCCCTCGTCGCGAATTCGCCCTCCTCTCCGTGATTTCGCACTCCATTCATCAATCGGTGCTATTCTTCTCCAAATTCGTATATTTTTTTCAGTTAGTATGCTTATCTTTTACATTATTAGAGTAATTGTTGGATAGTTAGCTGGGGTTTGTAATGAGTTATGAATTGAGTTGAAATATTGTGTTGAATTATTATTTAGCATATTGGATTGTTTGAATGACGTTATTGTTGATTAATAGTTGAGATATTGGTGTTTAGTTAGGGTATAAATTTGGATTAAAAACCTAAACCCTAATGTTGTTCTAGCTTAAAAATTGGGCAACTTATTTTGGTTTATATGGGTTTTAAAGTGTATTGTATTATTTGGGTTCAATAGTGACAAATTATTGAAATTGATTAGGTTGATGTATATTGTTTAGTTTGTTTTGTGTAATATCGTGTAGGTGAATTATTATTAATTTTGTGTAACTTTGTGTAGGTGATTTTGTGCAATGTTATGTAGGTGAATTTGTGTATTGTGCATTATTTGATATTGGTGTTCCATTTTGTGTATCTAATTATTGAAATTGTTTAGGTTTGTTTATTGTTTAATTTGAATTGTGAATGGTATGTAGGTAAATTATGGCACCATCTTCTACTTCTCGCCGCCGGCTCTTATGTGGTCTTGCAGATCCTTCTATATTGTATCTTCAGAGACAACACGTCTCTAATAATATATGGGCAGGAGTTCCATCAGAAGACGTCCGATGCCGAAGATATGAATGAATCATTTGGGATGTTCCCATACATCCCCGTGTTTTAGCAGTAGTGGACCAGATAGGGTTCGGCGGTATATTGAGGTGTGGTCAACCAAAGGACATTGACCACCATCTTATCACCGCTTTGATTGAACGTTGGAGGCCAGAGACTCACACGTTTCACTTTCCAGTCGGTGAAGCGACTGTGACATTGGAAGATGTGGAGGTCTTATGGGGCCTCAAAGTTGACGGAGAAGCTGTGACGGGTTACATCCCCACGAAGGATGTGGGATATTGGAAGCAACTGTGTCTGGATTATCAAGGATTTGTACCAGACGCATCTGAGTTGAAAGAAATGGTTTCGAAGCAGACAAGCTTATCAAATCAATTGAGGATTGAGCTGAGTGATGATCACGACCACTACATATATGTTACTCGTATTTATTGCCTGCTATTACTTGGTGGTCTGATGATCCCGAACGCCTCAGGAAATAAAATTCCGTTCTTCTACGTGCAATTTTTCATGGATGTAGAACGGTGTTCTACCTATAGATGGGGTGGTGCGACGCTTGCTTGCTTGTACCACAATTTATGTGAAGCTGCCGTTGGTAGGAGGACCGATATCGGGGGAGCTTTGACTTTGTTACATCTGTGGGCTTGGGAGAGAATCCCAAATATTAGACCGAGGATGTTAAATCCCGAGCATAGGGACTACGCACCATGTGCATTCGCGTAAGTTGTTCACTAATTCATTTTTTAAGCATAATTTTCATCAATTTCCGTGTTATTCGTTCATAATTTAAATTTTTTAGATGGAATGGGCCGGCGTCATATGTCAAAGCACCCGGGCATTGCATTGAGAACTTCTGAGATCAGTTCTCCAGAATGCACGGCAATCAAGTAATTTATATAACTTAAATTGTTTTTTGTTTGTTGTTTTTGAGTGAATTTATTTTGAGTAAATTTGTTTCACATGTAGTTTATTTGGAGGCCATATGTCCAGCGGACCTTGCCGGAATGTTGTGTTAACGGTCGTCCTATATGGACGTCGATAACAACTCTTATTTGCTGGAATATGGTTGAGCCACACTTGCCACAACGAGTATTGCGACAATTTGGGATTGTCCAACCGTATGTCTCGCTCGTCAACCAGTTCCACAGTTCTGATTTTACAAAACAGGATCGCCGTGGAAAAGCTGGTTGGAATTGGTTGATTACCACGCCCATCATATACAGGAGTGGGACAATAGGCACAACTTGGTGTGGACTGATCTGGAATACACTATGGAGCCTATTGCAACCGATGAATATATGAATTGGTTTCGCCAAATAACTGTGGTGTATTTAACCAAACCTGGCGTGCATGCTGAAGAGGGCTTCCATAAAACGGCATCTTCTCATAACTTCGCGGTAAATTGAAAAAACTATTAATTATTTAAATTCATATGATGATATGTAATTAACTTTGAAAATTGTAGGTGGAGACACTTAACAACATACGCCACTTTCTAAGTGGCCAAGATATGACAGAACATCCGGCTTTGGTAACCATTTCGAGGATGGTTGAAGATGGGCTGCAGATATCTGGGGAGGCTGAGCTGATGGACTACCATCCTTCCCAGCGCTCTGCGCTGGACATGGACATGCCCGTGAGGCAAAAGGGAAAACGACGAACCAAGAAGAAAACTGCCTGCGGAGAGACGTCATCTTCAAGGATGGATGCTCAGTTGGTAGATGACTCCGATGACGATTTTTTGGATCCACCTCCACCTAGATCTGCAGTTCGAGGTCATCATTCTGTCAGCCAAACCGGTGGTACCGGAGAAGATATTGGCCTCAGTGATGTCCACGCTTTTCCACCGCGGTCGTCTGTGCGAGATGATTTTTTTGGGGTGGATCTAGAGAATGTTGTAGTTCAAGATACTCCTCCCTCTAGACTCCCTACTTCCAGAATCGGGAAGGGGATATGGGGCCTGTTTATGCGTAAACGACGAGATGATTAAACTAAACCCCAACTATTTGTATTTGTTGATGCAATTGAAATTCGTGTTTGTTCATTGAGCTGCACTCTTTATATTGATAAATTTATAACTCCTCTTTTTATACTTATGTATATTTTTGATGTGGGAATGGTTACAACAGTTTGAATAAGCGGGGTAATTAGTAAGATAATTGGCTGGAAAAACGAAAGCCTACAATTTCATGCAACCAGTCTGAATAAAAACGCCATCAAAATTGTCATTGTCCCCTAAATGCACGCCTCCAAAATCAAAATCTTGTGTTGCAGCGAAACATGGTTCTTGGCCTCTCGTAGACGTACCAACATCAAAATCTTGTGTTGCAGCGAAACATGGTTCTTGGTCTCTCGTAGACGTACCAACATCATAACATATGAGATGATGACTATTTTGTTAAGTAATTGCCGAATACTCAACATATAATTCAATTTGACCTTCTGTAGCCATACTCTCACTAAACATTAGTGGCATGCATACTTCTTCTAGTAGAATACCTATAAATGTGACTGAAGATCCATAGAATATATTACGTTTCCATACTCTTTGAACTTTGTTTTCAAATATGTTTATCCTCGTCCTTTCACAAATTGTTTCCACAAGCTGATCGTAAGAAATACTTTCATCCAACATAATGAATCCTTTTGCAAAAGGAGGATCATATGAAATAACTGGTCTGGGAATTATCTTTCCACCCCAAGATAAATTGACACACCACGTCATACTATCTGCAATCATGTGAAACACAAATAAATATGTTTTATTTTCACATTCATCATTATGTAGAGTGAGCTAAAAATTGGTCAAAATATTTCTATTAAGTACATGACAATATATACTATCATAACAATCTATCAAATATTGGTAAAAAATTAGATATACTACAACATATAATACCATAACAATTTGTCAAAATATTTCTATTCATTACACTACAACATATAATACCATAACAATCCATCAAATAATTATATAAATTACACTACAATATATACTATCATAACAAACCATCAAATATTGGTAGACTAATGTTTGGAAGATTATGTCAAAAATTAGACATACTAACCAAATAGAAAGACTAATGTTTGGAAGAATGAGCCAAAACGAAATTTCCACGCTCAAATCCACCACCGGGTCGACCCGAGCAAAGGTTTCTGAGTTTTCGCCTTGGGGAGGGTTTTTCGCATTTGGGGGAGGGAAAGTGATTAGGGTTCGCGCTTGTGGGAGAGTTCCCAATGATATCTGGTTCAAGCCAAACAAGCCGACGGGGTAGGCGTGTTTGAGTAGGAGACGCCAACTCCATAGGCGTCTTTAGGCATAAAACACGCCTGCGCCTGTGGCGTTTTTAGGCATAAAACACGCAGACGTCTGTGGCGTGTTTTAGGTAACACGCCAACCCCGTCGGCGTTTTTTGACTTACCTATACTTACATAAAATACGACGACATACGGTTCTAAATTGTAAAATGTCAGTGCGTGTGGCGTCTTCACTTATAAACACGCCAAAGTGAGTGGCGTTTTTCTCATATATGGAAGAGATAACAAAATGGGTACATTTATGTTATTTTAAACGTAAAGTACCCTATAAGCGCGATTTTCACGGATAACCCTCCTCTTATGAGGTCTTTTAAGGGGTGAGTGACCCATTTCTAATATGCTATCAGAGCAGGCCCAAGTCGATGCTGGAGTTTATCTCTTTATTCCTACCCACGTGATGGAAGTCCGATTTGTCATTTCGGCTCTTTATCTCTTCTCTTGCCTACCCACGTGATGAAAGTCCGATGTGTCATTCCGGCCCACACGTGAGGGGGCTGTTAAAATTCATAATTCTTGTCCCACATCGACTGGGTAACGATCCTAGCTCACCTATATAAGTGTGGATAACCCTCCCCCATATAAGTGTGGGTGTTAAAATTCCCACGTGATGGAAGTTCGATGTGTCATTCAGGCCCACACGTGAGGGGGCTGTTAAAATTCATAATTCTTGTCCCACATCGACTTGGTAACGATCCTAGCTCACCTATATAAGTGTGAATAACCCTCCCACGTGATGGAAGTCTGATGTGTCATTCCGGCCCACACGTGAGGGGGCGTGTTAAAATTCATAATTCTTGTCCCACATCGACTTGGTAATGATCCTAGTTCACCTATATAAGTGTAGGTGTTAAAATTCATAATTCTTGTCCAACATCGACTTACTGGTAACGATCCTAGCTCACCTATATAAGTGTGGATAACCCCCCCCCCCATATAAGTGTGGGTGTTAAAATTCATAATTCTTGTCCCACATCGACTTACCGGTAACGATCCTAGCTCACTTATATAAGTGTGGATAACCCTCCCCCTTATGAGGGCTTCCCTTATGAGGCATTCCACACGTGAGGGGGCGTGTTAAAATACCTATATAAGTGTGGGTGTTAAAATTCATAATTCTTGTCCCACATCGACTTCCACACGTGAGGGGGCGTGTTAAAATACATATATAAGTGTGGGTGTTAAAATTCATAATTCTGGTCCCACGTTGACTTGGTAACGATCCTAGCTCACCTATATAACTGTGGATAACCCTCCCCCTTATGAGGTCTTCCCTACGTGAGGGGGCGTGTTAAAATTCATAATTCTTGTCCCACATCGATTTGGTAACGATCCTAGCTCACCTATATAAGTGTGGGTGTTAAAATTCATAATTCTTGTCCCACATCGACTTACCGGTAACGATCCTAGCTCACCTATATAAGTGTGGATAACCCTCCCTCATATAAGTGTGGGTGTTATAATTCATAATTCTTGTCCTACATCGACTTACCGGTAACGATCCTAGCTTACCTATATAAGTGTGGATAACCATCCCCCTTATGAGGCCTTCCCTTATGAGGCCTTCCACACGTGAGGGGGCGTGTTAAAATACCTATATAAGTGTGGGTATTAAAATTCATAATTCTTGTCCCACATCGACTTGGTAACGATCCTAGCTCACCTATATAAGTGTGGATAACCCTCCCCCTTATGAGGCCTTTTAAAGGGTGAGTGGTCAATTTCTAATATACTGTTTCATAATTGTCCCCCAAAATGTGATTTTGGAATGAGGGTTCCTTCGTTTTGGTTGAATTTCACAGGGAATATTGACGGCATTATCTCAGAGCAACGGGGGCTACAAGTATGACTATGCCACCGTACCTTTTCTTGCTGAAGTTTTTAAGGTGAGTGCATTCATTCTTCAAAATGTATGGTTACTTCTGTTTAGCTTCAAACTTTACTCCATCTTTCGAGTTTTTCCTATTTATTAAGTCAAAGAAGCCTAAGTGTTAGCATTGAAGGGAGCTGATCTATGTAACTATCTGTCTTGCTTTTTCATGAGTTCAGTTTTGTTTCGATCTTATTGGTTACCTAATTCTGACATAGACATGCTTTCTTGTTGTTGGTGGGAGGAAGTTTAACAGAAATTTAAGAGATTGGAAGATCATAATACTTTCTATAATTGTATCTGTGTTGATTTGTGAAGTATCATGTATTTGTTTGGATGCAGCTCATTGTGTCTAGTATGATGCTGTGGAGAGAATGTCAGACGTCAACTTCTCCTAAAGTCCCGACCGACTGGAGAAGTGTTCGGTTATATCCAATTCCTTCTGTCATATACCTCATTCACAATAATGTGCAGTTTGCTACATTGACCTATGTTGATACCTTCACTCATTCGTGTTGGTTTGTAATTCCGTATTAGACTGAAGAGTTCTCTAGATGACCATTGGCTACATGCACAGATAGCTTTTCGTGTAACTATAACTAGTCCTTGCCAATGTGCATTATGGTTCATTTAAACTGAGTCATTATTTGTCACGACCGCACTTCCTAAGGATAGAAAGCACGGTGGGTCGCGACTAATGGGGGAATTAAGAAGCGGGGAAGAAGGGGGAAAACTATCAAAGGGGTACAACATGTAGATCGGCAGTCGAAACTTCATTATCAAATCATAGTTTTAGATCACGAAGCAACATAGTTCGAACAAAAATAGTCCAACGAATTATAGAAAAATATAGGAGTTCGTAAAACTTAGAGTAGCGGAAGCAATTGAGAGTTAGCTACTACTATGTATGAAGACACAATAACAACTGAAACATTTATTGAATATGGTCTTGGTTAAATGCTCAACATCCTCCGCCTCCCGTCCACGCTCAACCTGCACATAGGGAAAACATATGCAGGGGCCGAGTACTTGATGCACTCAGTGAACTCATGCCCGAAATACATTTATCGATAAAATTATATCAAGCCATCATTGAGTGAAACTCGGGTTTTACTTTAAAAGGCCGAGAAACACTAAAATCATTCCTTAAATAAAATAGTGTCCGCGCGGACAATGTCATCGTCATCCTCCATCATATACCATATCTGAACCATCATGTGAAACGAGAATGTGGCCACAAACTCGATCACTGGACCGGCCGACCTAAGGGACGGCTCACGATCCCCATCAGTGCACTAGCCTAAGTAGGGCTTAGACCCTAGTTAGACCCGAATTCGTTAACCATCAAAGTCTAGTAGAACATTATTCTAGTAGACAATCAGATAGGCAATTCAAAACATAAAGTACGGCATGACATAATATTTAAACCACCCTTATTTCACCTTAAACATATCATTTGCAAATAAAGAGTTTAAGCAATAAAGCCCACCTCAAAAGCTTAGAAATTTCCTTAAATAGCTTCTCGTTCCGACTTTAGCGGGCGTGCGAACCACCTTTTCGGAACAAAATACATAAAGTACACATCAATCTCAATAACGAAGACATTTAGAATGCATGCACTCTAATTAAAGTCTTTTATTTTGTTTTCTCGGTTTTCATGCATTTCCGATTATTCGGTGGTCGCCCAAGGCGTCACGTGCGACTTCGGTCGGCCGCTTACGCCCATTCTTTCCTCCGGTAGTCGGCCTAAAACATAATTATTTCCCCATCTTATCTCTTCTATTTAATTAATAAGCACCATCAAAATAAAAGAGAGCCCAAACTTTAAATAAGCTTTGAATTAAATTATAGGGCCCAAATAAAAAAACAAAGGCCCAACTAACTAGAAACAAACAAAGGCCCAAGTCCTACTCTACCCTCTCCACACCTCTCTCCCTCTCTATCCTTCTCTCTCTCTTTTCTCCTCCCAAATCCCGTCGACAAAAATCGGGGAATTGAGGATTCTCCTCCTTCGTCTTCCATCTCACCACGGAATCGTCGGCTCAATTCCACCGAGGGATCCGTCGCGTTGACGTCGCCGCTGGAGTCGCCGGTCGCTGCTGGAGTCGCCGGACAGCACAACTGCTGTCGCCGGCTCCCTCCCTTCCGCCAGCCGCCGTTAGCAACGGGGTCCAGCCCCCCCGGTAGTCAGCCCCTGCTGTCGCCACCGCCCCGAACCACTCCGATTTGACCCGAAACAACTCCGGTCAGCCCCGCACTCCACCCGAACTGCCCCGAAACAACCCGCAAGGTACGTTTTTATTACAAAGTTAAGTTCTTTCGCGGTTTCGATTAAGTGAGGCGATGTTCGATTGGTTTTTAGTTGTTGAAATGTTTGAATTACTTGTGGGAGGTGAATTATGAGATGATATAAATATATATATATATATATATATATAAAATTCATGCTTTGGGGATTGAAAAGAGATTATACCTCAAGAAGGATTGAACTTGGTGGTGGAGGAGCAAGAATGGTAGCAAATCCTACTTCATTCTCTTTCGACTCTCACTCTATCTCTCGGCCCTCTCTCTCAATTTTTTTTCTTTCTTGAGATGTTGAAGTAGAAGAGTAGTGGAAGATAAATAAGTTTAACTCTTGGGTGACTCTTGATTTCTTTGTAGAGTTAATTGAGGAAGATGGAAGGTGAAGAGAGTTGGAGGTGGAGAGTCTCCACGGAAGCATTCGGCCGAGAGGGGAATGAAAGAAGGAAGAAGAAAAGAATTATTAGGCTTGCTCCCATTTGTTTGGAATGAATTGGGCTCCCAAATTAATTGGACTGTTTTGGGCTCAATTGATTGTAAGCCCAAGTTTGTATAATATTATCAATTGGTTTAGACTTTTAAATTGTTATGGCCCAAAGCCATTTTTATATATAAACATTTGGTCTCTAATTTAATTGAGAAGCCCAAATATATATATATATATACTTTGCATTCTCGCATTTCTCTCAATAATTAAAATTCACGGAACCTTATTTAATTTCGTTATCTTGTTCTTCACAAAGATTAAAAATCGCCTGGCGTCACAATTTATATGTGGTGTTGTTCCAAATATAAATTCCTCGACCGTTCCTTGGTCCACGCGCGTCGTTCTCTAAAAGATCCATCTCAGCCATCTCATTCATTATGCTAAGTATAGCAATATCGTCACCATTACTTTAAGGAGACATTCACACGTCTCCTAAAGTTCCACAATTACATAAAAAGGACGTCTCAAAATCACATCATCACATAAATACCATACTTCATTCCCAAGCACATTAACGAGAAACATAGCATGCATAATTAAAATTTTATTAATTATTTCATGACATGCTTTAATTTAGTACTTAAAAGTACGGGTGTTACATTATTCTTATGTCAACACAGGTCAAAGGTTGTGGAGAAACTTCTTGTGAGTCGCTTTTCTCGTCTCCAATTGAAGGATACATTATCTGCTTGTGTCTCTGCATTGGCCGGTGTTTACACAGAATTCTTGATGAAAAAGAACAATGACAGCTTATATTGGCAAAATATTCAATTATACACGTGAGCTTCCTTCTTTGGTATTAATTAATGTGTTTCTACTTTACATGAGATCAATATAATTACTCAATATGAACTGCCCTAGTAAACTGGCCACATCTTCATATATGAATCAACCATGACTTTTCCTGGGAGAACAGGGGAAAGAGGGTTTCTTATTTATTTTTTATTTCTTCGTTTGTTGTGTATTGACTTGGATTAGGAGCCTGTTAAGGCTATTTATTTATTGATGCAATGTAGCTAAATCCCTCCCAGATTTGGTGCAATGTTCAACATGGCTAAACTTACCACTGATGATTTTAGAAGTGGATTCGAGAATGGTCCATTGTGGCGACATCTTTTCAATGGATATAGTTCAACAACTTGGCTGGTAGTGCTAAATCTTGGTTCGACTGGGCTGTTAGTATCATGGTTGATGAAGTATGCAGATAACATCGTTAAGGTGCAATTAGTCTTGAGAATATGGGGGCAGTATAATACTTGGATTCCTTTTTTTTCTTCTAGTATGGCATGAAGTTAATGGATGGAATCTGTCATCCTTACAAACAGGTGTATTCCACATCGATGGCCATGTTATTGACAATGCTGGTATCTGTGTACATTTTCAATTTCAAACCGACTCTTCAGGTGAGTAGTACATTCTATCTAATTTTCTTCAAATCCGGTGCTTCCCACTTTCGTCTTACATAATGAATGCATGCAACTCTTTTTGGAGTTCTTTCTATTTTTGTTATAGGACACTAATGGAATTCCATTTTAATGAAGGAGTGTAGATTTATTCCGACTTAGGGAGTGACACATAACGCTTATGCGTCGTTATTAATGAAACGCATAACCCTTATGCGTCTTTGATTAATGATGCACAACCATTATGCGTCGTTAAAAGACGCATAACCATTATGCGTCACTCCCTAATGACGCATAACCCTTATGCGTCACTCTTTAATGACGCATAACCCTTATTTGCCATCTTCAAATATTAAGGGTTGCACCAAACTATTCTCTACACTTATGGAATTTATTTTAATGGGGGCCTCCCACACTCATTTACAAAATGCATGCCTATATCAACCCTAAACAATTATGGGTCCCCACTAACACAAATTGCACGTTTAGTTATCATTTATAAAATCTAATTACACAACATATATGGTTGGATAGAGATGTGGTCACATGCAAACTCTATATATTGTATAAGGTGTTGTGTTGACATTGTATTGACAAGGTATTGACATCAAAATCTTGAACTTTTATACTATGTTGACATTCTGTTAATGTTGTGTTGACATTGTATTGAAGAGTTTGGAGTTTGTACAATAAATAGAGTTTGCATTTTATCACTATCCGAGTGGGATATATCTCTCATTCTATTAGAAATATCAAACGAGCCAATTTATTGAATTTCGGATCAGTCCTTTTTTGATTGCAAGTTAATTTGGTTGATATTTTTTCGCATTGAAGTTGTCAATCTAAAACGTTCAAGTTTTATACTATCTTTTATTGTTAATCAGACTAGAATCCAACGATGAAAATTAATCTATATATGCATATTTCATTCTTAATAATTCAAGACGAGTAATTTTAAGTTTTTGGAATATAGTAGGAATGATAGATTTGTTAGGCACTAATGTGTCAAAATCGAAAAGACGCACAACTCTTATGCGTCTTTGGTTAATGACGCACAACCATTATGCATCGTTAAAAGACGCATAACCCTTATGCGTCACTCCTTAATGACGCATAACCCTTATGCGTCACTAAATAAAGATGCATGATGGTTATGCATCTCTCTATTAACGACGCATAATGGTTAGGCCATCACAAACGCGTCTCGCGCCGGGCTCGCGTCTCGTCTCGGAGAGACGAGACCCCCGCGAGACGCATTGCAGCGGCCATCTCGTCTCCAGCTCGCGACCGTCTCGTCGCGTAGCTCGTCTCGGAGAGACACGAGACGAGCTGTCTCGCCACGCGCCCGAGACACGTGGCACGTCCCCATGCGTGCGTGACGCCCACTCGCTGGCCCGCGAGTGGGCGTCGTCACTGATGACGCAATAATTAATTTTTTTTTTTTTTAAATCGATTTTTAATAAAAAAATTTTTTTTTTTTTTCAAACGGTAATATTACCGTTAAATATTTATTTTCATTTTTTAAATTTTTAATTTTTTTACTCTATAAATAATTCTATTCCATACTCATTTCAAACACAAACACACATCTATTCCTCTCAAATCCTCTCTATCACTCCAATTTCCATCTTCAATCAACTCAAACAAATGGATCCTTTTGAGCAAATGCGCCAATTAATGGAACAATCACTCGAAGAAGATCGACGACGAGAGGCGGAGGAAGCCGCAACACCCCCACGACGCTCCCGGAAGTACATCAATCGGAACCGGGAGGAAGCCGCCGCACGGTTAGTACGCGACTACTTCTGCGATAACCCGATTTGGGGAGATACCTATTTCCGTCGCCGTTTCCGCATGCGGAAACCGCTATTTCTCCACATAGCGAATACTTTGGCGGCCAGGGAGGAGTTCTTCCGAGAAGGGTTCGACGCGGTCGGTCGTCCCAGCCACACGACGCTGCAGAAATGTACTGCAGCCATCCGGCAGCTTGCGACTGGACAAACGGCCGACATATTCGACGAATACCTGCACATCGGAGACAGTACTGGGCGCTTGTGCTTGCTCAACTTCTGCAGAGGCGTCCGGGCAGCCTTCAGTGACGAATTTCTCCGGAGGCCAACCACGGAGGATTGTCAGTTCCTCCTCAACCTGCACGAACAAGTGCACGGATTCCCCGGGATGCTTGGCAGTGTCGATTGCATGCACTGGCAATGGAAGAATTGCCCGGTGGCTTGGAGGGGTTCCTACACGAGCGGCCACAAAGGCACCCACCCAACCGTTGTACTCGAGGCCGTTGCCGACTACCGACTTTGGATCTGGCACGCGTACTTCGGGGTCCCTGGCTCGAACAACGACGTAAACGTGCTCCAACAGTCCGACCTCTTTACCGAAGTTTTGGATGGTAAAGCGCCGGCCATCAACTTCGTCGCCAACAACCGACGGTATAAAATGGGGTACTATCTCGCCGACGGCATCTACCCGAAGTGGCCGACCTTCGTGAAGACGTGCGGCAGGCCAGCGAACCCAAAGCAGGCTCTTTTTGCGCAGAAGCAGGAGGCTGCGCGCAAGGATGTGGAGAGGGCGTTCGGGGTTCTCCAAGCGCGCTTCAACATCATCAAAGCCCCGGCTCGTTCGTGGTTCATGGAGAGCATGGTCGACATCATGTATACGTGCATAATCTTGCACAATATGATTGTCCGAGACGAAGGACCCGATGCCGGAAATTGGTTCGACCCCGAATCCCCCGGAAGCTCAACTGCAAGTAGTCCGCCGCGAAGTGGAGCGCATCCATCTATACAAGAACGGTTGGCTATTCGGGCAAGGACACGCGACTCTAGCGCCCACACCCAACTCCAAGAGGATCTAATTGAGCACATTTGGGAAAACTTTGGCGGAGAATATTAAATTATGTCATTTTTATTTTTTTAGAATTTTAATTATGTCTTCGCTTTTTTAATGTTAAGTTGTAATATTGTTTTAATTTTAATAAAGTGTGTTTGTTTAAATTGAATTGGGTTTTAAAAAAATTATAAATTAAATTGAATGAATAGTAATTAAGAGACGGTATAGAGACGGTTAAGAGACGGAGCGTTGCAGCCTCCGTCTCTTAGTTAAGAGATGGATGAAAAAAGGACAGTGGGGCCCTCAAATAGTGCTCAAATAGTAGTTAAGAGACGGTTTAAGAGACGGTATAGAGACAGCGTTGTGGATGGCCTTATGCGTCACTCCCTGAGTCGGAATACAACTAAAACGCTTCATTAAAATGGAATTCCATTAACATGCATTACTAAAAAAGAATTTTTCTGCTCTTTTTGGGAATCATTATCTGCATGATGTCGCTGCACATGTATTTTGCCCCTGACAGCAAAAGCATCACCTGAAAGTCTAGACGAAGTTTCTGTTGATCAAAAAACAACTTCCTATAGCGCACATGTGAGCCTCAGTCCTTTTTTACACTTGGGAAATTGCAAAGAGGAATATTTTCCGATCCTCAGAAACATGGAACTAAGACGTAATCACCACAGTTAGGATGCACGGGGTGATTTCTCCGTCAAGTGCCATCACCGACAACGAGAGATGTGAGGGTGCCTACTTTTTTCTCACAGAAAATTGTTGTTGCATTATCAATGGCCTACCCAAGTCGTGTAGTGCTTAATTTTTTTGAATCCTTATACGGCAGCAAGTATATTGATGATTCCGCGAATTTTTGATGATGATAAATGCTCGTAAAAATAAATTACGACACAGAGAATTTTACGTGGTTCGATTTACTGAGGTAAATCTACGTCCACGGGGAGAAATGGGGGCAGGTTTGTATTGCTTGATCTGCGAATTACAGCTTACAACACAGACTTGCTATATGATTATTTCTCTAGAGAGATTCTAACCCTTTTCTATCAGATCTAAGTTCTATTTATACATTGAACTAAGATCGTGGCTTACATCATCACTCTAGGTCGTGGAGGTCGTGTAGGTCATGGCCTAAGATCGTGGCCTGAGTTGACGCCACGTGGTAGTGGGTGTGTTGGAAGTTGTGGAAATCCTGCATGGGTCCACTAACTCCTTGTTCGGTCGAAAACTGAGACCGAACTGCTTTGGTTGCCGATCTGAGAGTAGAGCTTGATGCCGACCTATGAGCAGAGCTTGATTGGTTGGCTTTTGCCGAGCTGTAGGCTGAGGCCGAACTCTTACTGAGACCGAACTGCTTTGGTTGCCGATCTGAGAGTAGAGCTTGATGCCGACCTAAGAGCAGAGCTTGATTGGTTGGCTTTTACCGAGCTGTAGGCTGAGGCCGAACTCTTTGGTAATGCCGAACTCCTCCGAACTCTTTGGTAATGCCAAACTCATACTCTTCCTTGGGCTTTGGGCTGATGGGTCGTCACTGCTGCTGGGTTTGTTTAGTTCGTAGCCCAAGGAAGAGTATGAGTTTGGCATTACCAAAGAGTTCGGAGGAGTTCGGCATTACCAAAGAGTTCGGCCTCAGCCTACAGCTCGGTAAAAGCCAACCAATCAAGCTCTGCTCTTAGGTCGGCATCAAGCTCTACTCTCAGATCGGCAACCAAAGCAGTTCGGTCTCAGTAAGAGTTCGGCCTCAGCCTACAGCTCGGCAAAAGCCAACCAATCAAGCTCTGCTCATAGGTCGGCATCAAGCTCTACTCTCAGATCGGCAACCAAAGCAGTTCGGTCTCAGTTTTCGACCGAACAAGGAGTTAGTGGACCCATGCAGGATTTCCACAACTTCCAACACACCCACTACCACGTGGCGTCAACTCAGGCCACGATCTTAGGCCATGACCTACACGACCTCCACGACCTAGAGTGATGATGTAAGCCACGATCTTAGTTCAATGTATAAATAGAACTTAGATCTGATAGAAAAGGGTTAGAATCTCTCTAGAGAAATAATCATATAGCAAGTCTGTGTTGTAAGCTGTAATTCGCAGATCAAGCAATACAAACCTGCCCCCATTTCTCCCCGTGGACGTAGATTTACCTCAGTAAATCGAACCACGTAAAATTCTCTGTGTCGTAATTTATTTTTACGAGCATTTATCATCATCAAAAATTCGCGGAATCATCACTGGCGCCGTCTGTGGGAAACAGAGAACCAAATTTGTGATAAAGCGAATTTTTGACCATTTTTTCAACCCAAAAAATGCATACCAGATCGCAGAGTACCCGTATTCCTGCCCGTGAGAACCAGGAGGAAGCCAATCCATCCCATAGGTCGGGAAAACAGCCTAGGGATAAATCCACCACCAGTTCTCATGGTGGAGGAACAAGCCGCTCCAAAAGCCGTCACACCGAGTCTTCCCAGCAGCCCGATTTGAACGAGGCTGTCAAGCTGTTTTTGGCGGAAAAGCAGGAGGAATTCTTAACCTTCCTGCAAAAAAGCCAAAAGCAGCCGGGGACAAAAACGGCGGATTCTCCCTCTCCCTCCATACGAGACAGTCACTACCGCAGTAGTGTCATGTCTTCCAGAAGAAAGAATCCTCGGTACCGGAATCACAGGAGAACTCCATCTCCTCCATACCGAAGAAATGTCGGGTTCGCCATGTACGGAGCATTGAGGACTCCGTTCTCGGACGATATTACCCGAACTCCCCTTCCACAGAACTACCGAACTCCGTCGATAACCTATGACGGACTCGTGGATCCTCATGACTTCCTGGGACGCTATCAGTATAATATGGCGAACCAAGGTCTCAATGAGGTCCATATGTGCAAGCTGTTCCCCGAGCTGCTCATCGGGAACGCCAGAAGGTGGTTCGACAGCCTTCCTCAAGGCAGCATTAGATCCTACCGAGATCTGATGGATGCTTTCCACAGGAGGTTCTTTCAGAAAGCGGAAGCCCGAAATACTTCGGCTCAGCTGCTTTCTATACGTCAAGGTCGCGACGAAAAGATCAGCGACTTCCTGACGAGATTCCATAAGGAATGCCTACAGGTAGATAATCTCAATGATCTACTTGTCATTTCGGCATTCCAAAATGGAATCCTGCCCGGAGCTCTCTACAGAAAGCTCGTGGAGTGCGGTCCGCAAACAGCTCAAGAGATGTGGGACATTGCGGACAAGTTTTCTCGTGCCGATGAGGCAGACCGTCGAAAACGGTCTTTAGACAGCTCATCTAGAGAAGACAAAAGAAGCCCGGTCATAGCGATCAGAGGCATCCTCGCCGAACACCTTCTCCACTAAAGGAGAGATAGCGGTCATCCGAGGTGATCGAAAAAGAGCAAGTGTGTTCGCAGATTGCGCTTAAAAGTGCCGAGCAATCAGTTCGGCACCATCAAGCATAGCCATCACAGCAGCCGGAATCAGAGGCCGGCGAAATGACCGAAGTCACACCGGAGCCGAACTCGATGGTGTACGGCACTGAAGCCGTGATTCCGGTTGAGATCGGCATATCCAGTCCCCGAACTCAATTTCTCCTCAGAAATGAATGGTGACGGACTAAGAGCCGAACTACATCTGGCCGAAGAAAGAAGAGAATTGGCCTGCATAAAAGCAGCCAAGTACAAGGAGCAAGTAGCCCGGTATTATAACCAAAGGGTAAAAAAAAGCTGCAATTTCAAGTGGGAGATCTCATCTTGAGAAACAACGAAGTAAGCCGAGCAGAAAAGCTGGGCGAACTCGAACCCACATGGGAAGTTCCATATCGGGTGTCAGAAGTCCTCGGCAAAGGGTCTTACAAATTGACTCACGTGTCAAGAGCACAAGTACCCCGAACATGGTACGTTTCCAACCTCAAAAAGTTCCATTTGTAAGAGACAGTCCGGTCAATGTGCTTTCTTTGGTTTGCTTGGTTTTTGTTCGTCTCTATGTGCTTTTTATTTGTCTATATGCGTCTTGTCTGTCTATGTGCGTGTCGTCTCTTACAAATGTTACTGAGGTATCTTGTTCTTCGAAGGCTGATCCCCTTCTTAGAACATATACAAGCTAAACGATTGTGAGTCAAAGCTTCTACAGAAGATACAAGACCACAATTCAGCTTAAACAAGCGGTTCGTCCGAAACGAGCTGCAACAAGCCCACGATTGTGCGTCAAAGCTTCTAAAGAGGATACAAGACCACAATTCAGCTTAAACAAGCAGTTCGTCTGAAACGAGCTGCAACAAGCCCACGATTGTGTGTCAAAGCTTCTAAAGAGGATACAAGACCACAATTCAGCTTAAACAAGCGGTTCGTCCGAAACGAGCTGCAACAAGCCCACGATTGTGCGTCAAAGCTTCTAAAGAGGATACAAGACCACAATTCAGCTTAAACAAGCAGTTCGTCTGAAACGAGCTGCAACAAGCCCACGATTGTGTGTCAAAGCTTCTAAAGAGGATACAAGACCACAATTCAGCTTAAACAAGCGGTTCGTCCGAAACGAGCTGCAACAAGCCCACGATTGTGCGTCAAAGCTTCTAAAGAGGATACAAGACCACAATTCAGCTTAAACAAGCAGTTCGTCTGAAACGAGCTGCAACAAGCCCACGATTGTGTGTCAAAGCTTCTAAAGAGGATACAAGACCACAATTCTGCTTAAGAATCAAGCACTTCGTCTGAAACGAACTGCAACAAAAGTCCGATTCTCGCGATAAAACTTGCCTGAATTAGGACAAGGGAAAGTCCAATCCACGCGATAAAACTCGCCGAATTAGGACGACCAAGTTCGGTCAAAGCAGTTTACCTCATAAGACCGAGGACGACCATGTCTAGTCAAAGAGGTTTACTGCATAAGACCACTTCGGTTAACTGGGAAAGTCCGATCCACGCGATAAAACTCGCCGAATTAGGACAAGGGAAAGTTCGATCCCGGCGACGAAAATCGCCAAATTAGAACACAAAGACGAGTCCGGTCAAAAGATGTTTATTTCATCAGACCAAAGACGAGTCCGGTCAAAGATGTTTATTTCATCAGACCAAAGACGAGTCCGGTCAAAGATGTTTATTTCATCAGACCAAAGACGAGTTCAGTCAAAGATGTTTATTTCATCAGACCAAAGACGAGTCCGGTCAAAGATGTTTATTTCATCAGACCAAAGACGAGTCCGGTCAAAGATGTTTATTTCATCAGACCAAAGACGAGTTCGGTCAAAGATGTTTATTTCATCAGACCAAAGACGAGTCCGGTCAAAGATGTTTATTTCATCAGACCAAAGACGAGTCCGGTCAAAGATGTTTATTTCATCAGACCAAAGACGAGTCCGGTCAAAGATGTTTATTTCATCAGACCAAAGACGAGTCCGGTCAAAGATGTTTATTTCATCAGACCAAAGACGAGTCCGGTCAAAGATGTTTATTTCATCAGACCAAAGACGAGTCCGGTCAAAGATGTTTATTTCATCAGACCAAAGACGAGTCCGGTCAAAGATGTTTATTTCATCAGACCAAAGACGAGTCCGGTCAAAGATGTTTATTTCATCAGACCAAAGACAAGTCCGGTCAAAGAAGTTTACTTCATAAGACCGAGGACAAGTACGATGAAATTTTTTCGCTAAGCTGTAAATACACAGTGTTAGAAGCGAAAACAAAAACAAAATTTCATTTTCAAATCTTGTTCGGCACACAACTCCGCTACCCTACAAGATGGCGTTACGCTATTACAAAGGACTATTCTACTGTCCAGGGTTGCTAAAGTTGAGCCATCTATTCACAAAATCCTCGTGAAGCTGAGTTCGAGCGTTCCAGGCAGCTGCAGAATAAGCAGGTCGACGAGATGCTCTAATCGACCTGCCACCTCTTCTCTGAGCCCGGGAAGCCCTAGCACCTCGGCGGCGAAGAGTCTCTTCACGAAGCATTTGTCGATCTTGCTCACTCTTAATCACAGCTCCTCTACGAACTTCAGCCTGTTCTCGTCTTGACGTTTCCGGCTGTTCCAGAGTTCGTTGCTGACTTG
Source organism: Salvia splendens (assembly GCF_004379255.2). Classification (NCBI taxonomy): domain Eukaryota; kingdom Viridiplantae; phylum Streptophyta; class Magnoliopsida; order Lamiales; family Lamiaceae; genus Salvia; species Salvia splendens. The sequence continues at coordinate 20,481,773 of NC_056049.1, forward strand.
GAGTACGGTTTTGAGCAAGTGAATCAAAGGTTTGATCTGGAGTGCGAGCATCTGTTGGCACGATATGCCGAAGGAATCTTTCTATGGAGGGGCGCCGAGAAAGAACAATGTTGTACCGAGAAGCCCAGCGCCGCAATGATGTCACGACTTGTTGGCAAGCCGAGCTCTCCAGCGCATTGTTCCTCCGGAGTACATTATATTCCTCCCACAGTTCGTCAACTCGACTCTGAACATCTGATATGGTCATTCCCCCGCGCACACGGATGTAATCCTCGTACGCAGTCCTCTCAGCAATGGTCGTGTTCAGCTCGGCCTCCAGATCATTCTTATCGGACTCTAAGTCCTTATTATCGGCATCCAGCTTCACTAAACGAGCCAGAAGCTCGTCATTCTTCGTCTGATCGGCTATAGCTCTTTTCTCAGCTTCGTCTAAAGCCGAAGAGTACAGCCGCTTCCAGTGAAGTACCTCCAGCTCCTTGAGAGTTAAGAATACAAAGCAGCTACGTCAGTTCGGCATTTCAGCTTACCGAGCAGGTAGTAAACCACAACAGGAGTAAGAGAGTACGAAAGGCTATACGAAGACACAAGAGCAGAAAGAAGAATTTTTTCATTCATAAGAAAAAAAATTTTTCTATACAAGGAGGGCTTCAAGGCCATTTTACATAAAGGAAGAAACTAAACTAAGAGAAGGGAGACGAAATCATACTTCGCTAGCTTCGTCTCCACCTTCTCGGTGAGGTTCAGCTTCCTTCTCCTTATCTGCTTCAGCTTCAGCCTCTGCCTCCTTGCTCTCCTCAGCCTGCTCGGCGCCACCGTAGCCGATCTGCTGCGTCTCCTGATCGGCTTCCTTCTCCGGATGCCCGGCTCGCTCGACTTCGGCCTCCCGCTCCAGCGGCTCGGCCTCACCCTCTCCGTTGTAAGTCGAAGCGGGTGAAACGGGTCCCACGGAGGCAAAGATAGCCTCCAGGTTCTCGTCCCGATCAGCTCGACAACTCCGGACTCGGTCTGCAGAAAGCAGGACCGAAGATGAAGCGAGCTCCTCAAGGAGCGGCAGATTCTGAAGCCGAGCTGCTATCTCTCGGCTGTACAGAGGCAGTACGACGTCGGCCCCCTGCTCGCCCTTATCGGCAATTAGCCTTACCAGACTACCGACAAAAGCCGAGAACTGGCTACTCAAAAAGAGTTTCTCCGTGTAAACACGGAGAGCCTCCCCCTGGGCAACCACGGCGGCAGCATCATACATATATATTCCTTACATTCAAAATCAATCTCATCAAATAATTTGTACCAATTCTTGCTTTTGTCCATATAATTATTGCACTTTACTAAGATTTTTCAACCTTATCAAGAAAGGTCACCTATTGGCTATTGCTATCCTAATTTTCATTTAGGTTTTTTTAGGTTGAAATATTGATTGTTTAGGAAATAAAGAAATCTAACTTTACATTTCTGGATTTATGCGTGTCATAACTCCTATACTAATATGTCATTTGACATAGACTTTAGTTCGATTTCACTATTACAACATTTCACAACACTTCATCAAAAAACTCACAATTTATGAAAAAGAAAATACAAATTTCAAAAATATGAATTAATTCAAAAAAAGAAAAGAGAGGAAGAATACTAGAATAGGGATCCTCAGAGGCGAGACAATATTCTCTTATTGGAATGGGCAAGCATTAAATTTACGAGTTTCCATTTAAGTGCTGGAGAAATTAGGTTTGGGATTTGGATTTCATGCTATGCTCAGGGTGTGCTGTTAGCTGTTCCACACAACACATTATTTAAATAAAAATGAAATGAATATTTTAATGTTATTATTTATGAATTATAAGGTTAAAAATTTTAAGCCTTACCTTCTTTATTTATTCCCTAAAAGACTTTTTTTTTTATATCAACGGTTTGGAGGTTAGGGTATGAATTAGAATGGTATAACTCATAATTTATACTAAAATCCTATATGAATTTGTTTATAAAGTGATTTATAATGTCTTGAAAGTTGCGCCTCTAATTTATGGAGTATTTTACGAGCCAATGTTTTGATTAAAATGGATGAGTTATACTAATAATATACTCCTCATGTCTCAGTGAAGATGACCTTTTTCTTTTTTGCACTTCTTTTGAAAAAATGACAATAAATAGTTAAAAAGGTCTATTCTGCATTATTTTGTCTATTATTTTAATTTTTCTCCATTTTAACTATTTATTGTCATTTTTTAAAATAAGTACGAAAAAGAAAGAGGTCATCTTAACTAGGACGGGAAATTCCCCACCTTAAGTTAGCTGGGAAAAATATTAAATACCCAAATGAAGTTGGGCCGAAATATGTATCTAATAGAAACTGACATACAACCCAATACAAAGTAGAGCCCAGGAAAAACATAATTTCCATGTTAAATTTACATATATAAAAAATTTAGACGGTCAAGTCACTATGAGGAAATCAATTGTAACTAATAACCATTTATTGTAAAATTTAAACTATCAACTCGAGGCAAAAAATAGAAAAACTATAAAGTTTAATTTCTATTTCCCAATTGAATTAAGAACAAGGGATGTTATGTTACATTTAAAAAAAAACAAACTATCACACACACAAAAACTCAGCCTCTCCCACACAAAACATCTAAATGAACGTCAGTGTCACCATTGAACTGTGTCTGCATTCTTGAATCATCCATACCTCCATTCCTGTGCTTCCTCGCAAACTCGAAACTCATGTAAATCGTGGCAAAAACAACCGAAAATTCCAATCCGAATCTCGCTGTTCTAACCAAAAATCTATAGATTCCATTCACACTCCTCTTCTGCTGAATCTTGTCATCCATTTCCCACAAAAATCCATCACTCTCTTCACCATCTCCTACCAATTCAATCACCTCCGCAATAACACCCTCCTCTTTCGAGCATCGCCTCGCTCTCTCCCTCACCACCTCTTTGCTCTTCTTGATCCGGCCTAATGCTTCATCCCTTTGCTTCTTGTGATTCGATCTCACTCTCTACATTCAAATTTTAAACGTTCAAAAACGCGCGGTGCTTGTTTACATAAAGAGGTAGTATAGTTGGTTACCTCTAGAGAAAGAATGAGGGTGTGGAGCTCTTTGAGAGAATCGCTTATGGCGATCAGCCTCGCTCTCTCGTCCGGGCTGCTGCAGTAGCGGCCATGGCTCGAGCAGTGGCCGCACAAGTTGAAGCTATGTTCATTGATTAAGCTGTTGATTTTCTGATGCAAGCCTAATGTTTTGTCACCGAGAATATGTAGCTTGTCATGATTCTTCAATTCCATTGTAAGAAATAAAAGGGAAAGAAAGGAAAAAGAAACAAGTTTGATGATGGTTTTGTTTCTTTAATTTCTCTTTTATATTTTCGACCAATTACTTCTTTTTCAAGGATTTGATCTGAGCCCTGTGAATTTTTTTTTTTTGAATTATTAATTTGTCATTATATTTTGGATGGAGCCAAGCTTTTGCTTTTGTGGTATGCATTTGGTGGTGAGTGTATAGCACCTTTTCTTTGTCTTTATAATTTGCTAGTATTTTTCTTGTGGTATTTGGTTTGACTCAAAGATAAGTTTTGTTTAGCTAGCATGATCGATTTGTCATTTAAATTTTATAAAATATGAAACAATTGAGAATTTAATCAAAATTCATAGTTGTAGCAATTAACTCAAAAGTTTTTATTGCAAATAACTAGAGTTGACACAAATATTTATCTGGTTCAATTTGTACAAATCAATGCAACGCCGTTACCTGAAATAAATAGAAATCAAGACGTTACACTAATACTCCTACTACTTAAACTTTTGATTTCCAATTCCACCACTTTTACTTTTTTGCTGCTGCTTAATTTCCTTAAAATTTTCATTTCTTTAATTTTTTAATTACAGCGCATGAATAATTAATTTTGGGCAGTTGAAAGGAATACAATGAAATCGAAAAGTACAACTGACAGAAACGGAGTAACGGACAAATATACATAAATAAATCATTTTGGGTAAATTTTTATGCTTGGGGCAAAAAGCCCTTTTGATTCTATCATTTATTTCAATTTTAACGATACATTATTTGATTTGATTTTATATCTCATCAGACGTCAATGTAACGTTTATCTAAGCATCCATTGATATAGAGTTTTAATAAGATAATGAATGCTCTGGTTATTTTAAGAATACTGTATTCGTTGAAATGTTGACTTCAAACCCTGCCACCCGTTGGGAGACTTTCGGCTTTAATCTGCAAATCCGGTCGAGCAGGATTAGTCGGATTCGGCCAAAGGCGGTGGTCAAATCCAAAATAAAAAAATTATATCATACTTTTGTTTTATTATTCTCTTTAGCAAAATCACAATGTTTTAAGTCATATACTATATAACACACATGACTAAAATAGAAACGTACTTAATAGTTAAGTTTCTATTAGAGATAAGGTATAAAAATACAATATTAAATTAACAAATAAACTATATTTTATATTATCAAAAAAACATTCATACTTTCAAGTTAAATTTGGATGCCTTTTTGAAAGGGGTTTATGGATAGACATTTGGTGGAGGCTCAGTTTGATAGAGAAGATAAATAAATAAAGTATGATAAAATATATTTTAAGTTATTTTTAATTATGTAATAGTAAAATGGATGAATTATTTATCCTATTAAACTTCCTTTCTAAGAGCTCAGAGATCTGGTTTTATTGCTAACATTCGAATTTGAATCCATAGCATCTTGTCTATTGAACTTTGGGGCATATTTTTTATGAGCTACAACTTGCTATTTCCATTACAGGTGGAGAATGATAATTTTGTTTGGAGACGATCAATGATCATGGCGTTATATATTGTCTCTATTAGTTATCGATTCATATTACATAAGATGTACTTTATAATTTACTCCATGATTTTAACTTAGTAAAGTGTATTTTGTTATGTGTAGAGAAGATAAATTTACTATTATTTTATCGCATTTTATTTATGATTTTCGTAAAAAGCTTATATAGCTACTTTAAAGACATGTCCTGAGTCTCAACATTTGGTTGTTGAATGATAAATTAAGTAGTTTTCTTATTTTAGTTAAGTAGCTATAATTGGCATAACCTTGTCTAATCATACATAGTTTTCAAATTACACATTATAATTTAATAACGAAAAGAATAAAAAAATAGTAAAATCATACGTAGTTTTGAAATTGGACACTAAATCATAGTCTACAAATTACACATTTTATAATATATTTAATTTGTTATATAGGGCTCTTTTATTCCCCATCTTTACTCAGTAAGCACAGCAGCAATGATACATTCATAGTAATCTACGAACTTATTGGTCGTCAAAATATCGATGTGTGGGCCCCGTTATTCAGACTCATTATTTGTTCTCAGGTTATTGTCTCTTGCATAAAAGTGAGTAGGTGCTTTGAATATTTTCTATACATAGTACTCCCTCCGTCCCGCACTACTCGCACTTATTTCCTTTTTAGGCGTCTCAAGTTACTTGCACTCTTTCCATTTTTAGTAAAAAAATTCACCTACAGCCGTCATTTTTGACTTTCCTATACACTCATTCCTTAATCTCCGAGCCGAAAAGGAAATGAGCGAGTAGCCCGGGACGGAGGGAGTATTTTTTTATTATATTCATTAATTTAATCAGTTTTAGCTTCTCATCTACCTAAAATTAAATATTTCATTTTTTCTCATTATGAATACCTTACTCGTAAAATGTAAAAATGAAGAGAAGCTAAGCAGCCGAATGCAGAACAAAATTTAAACCATTTAACTGTTACCAAAGACTCCACATTTCCCGCCTTAATTACTCCATAAATACAATAATAAATAAGGAAAAAATAAATTTACATAAATTCTAACTTTATATTTTGACCTTTTGTATCCTACATTTAAACCCTTTTCATGGATATTGCTTATTTTTATAAAATGAATTAATGTAGTACACTACATATGTATTAGGAAGGGATTACATTTCCAAATCATATTTGCAATCGTGCGTGAAGATATACATAAATCATAAATCTTCCCGTACTTATAGATACTATACTACTACATATTTTTTCCAAAAATTATTCAACTGAATCTCCTAAATTAGCTTAGTATGTTCAAATAACGTAATGTGATTAAATGCAAACTCTAAATATTATACAAACTCCAAACTATGATCACTGTTAGAAAATGTCAACATGTGATAAAATAATAGCAACAGAAATGTCAACACAGTGTCAACGGTTGATATTGTGTTGACATTGTGTAAACATTTTTTGTTTCTACTATTTTGTCATCTGTTGATATTTTTTAACAGTCCAGATCATAGTTTGGAGTTTGTACAATATATTAGTTTGAATTTTATCACTACCCTATAATTGTCAAATTAAAAATGTACGAAAATTTATATACACAGTTACAATTTTCACTTCAAAAATACATTATTCAGTAAACTATTCAAAACGCATACCAAAATAAATTATGTTAAAATCTTTGCTTTGATATTACTATATCTTTTACCTTCAATTTGATACGTGATTTTGAAAGACAGCTTAAAATAAAAAACTTACTCTCATTTTAAATCAGAGATGAACTTGAAAAATTATTTGTGTATATAAATAAATGGAACATATAAATTTCGCGCAGCAATTTCAAACGTTCAAATCTTATTATCTCTAAAGATTATTTCAGATCTTTATTCGCACAAACGAAAAAATCAATACCTATTTTCCAGTAGATATCTTATAGTAAGGGAATATACAATTACTAAGCAAATCTAAAGTTGGATTCAAAATTCAAGCTGCATTTACGATTTATGTAGATTTATTACTACGCTAGTAGTAAATTACAGGGAAATCTCATGAAATTGAAAAAAATACTACTCCTAACTGATAAACATTTATTACTATACTCCATATTTTTTTTAATTGAGGTACATATTTTGTTTTTCAAATTAAGGAGCCAAAATCCCAAGCTAAGGATCCGAAATCGTCGATTTCTAGTTTAGATACACTAATATCGTCGCATATCAACGGCAAATCATCGAAATCGAAATGCTCCATCAACGAATCATAGTAATCATCATCCACCGCCAGGCATTCCTCCATCGAAACCTCGTACTCATTCTTCACATCATTTCCGTACAATCCCAGCACCGATACCGGCGACCTTCCGCCGCCTATGATTTCCACATTTCCGGAATATTCCGTGCTCTCCGGCGGCGCTCTCGTGAAATTCGTGACGGCGTTGTGGCCGCGTATCTCGATCGCCGCCTTGTCGTACGCCATCGCCGCCTCCTCCGCCGTCCCGAACGTCCCCAGCCAAACCCTCGCCCGCCGCGCCGGATCCCGAATCTCCGCCGACCATTTCCCCCACGGCCGCCGCCGCACGCCGCGGAATTTCCTCCCCTCTCCACTCTCCGCCGCCGTCGCCGGAGCCGGCCGTTGCGCCGGCGGCCGCTTGTTTTTCTTCTTCACGCCGGCGTTTTCTCCGGCGGAGGCTCGGCGGCGGAGCGGCGCCTGGTGGCCGCAGTGGTGGGTCCTCTCCAGGCGAATCTCGTTGATGTGGCGGCGGACCTGGCGGCCGGATGTGTGGTCGCACTCGTCGCCGGAGGAGTCGGTGGCGTCGCCGTCCGTCACGAAGATCCTGACCACGCGCGGCACGGCGGCGGCGGCGCTGCATGGTAGGCGCTTTGTGGTGACATTTTTATGTTCCGAATATTTGATGGGTAAATATTTTGAACTCATTGTGAAACATAGAATTGAGAAAATAAGAAATTGTTTGTAACTGATGAAGATTTAAGAGGAATTAAGAAGCAATTTGGAAATGAAGAGTGAGAGTGAGATTCTGTGTAGTATTTATATAGAATCCTAACTCATGGAGTCAATTAATTTTACCTTTTCTTTAGCAGAAAATTAGTATCTTTGCAACTGAATCAATTTGAATTTGAAGGATTCAATTAATTCATTTTACTCGATTTAACTGTTGATCAGATCTACACAGTCCACGTTACTGATATTTTTTAGTTTAATTTGGCAAAGTTTATTTGAAGCCATTAAATTAGGAGTATTCAATTCAATTTTGCATGTCACGGTCAATTCCAATCATTTCTGTAATATAATTATGCATATATTTTGTGTTCAAATCGGGTAAAATATTATGCCAGATTAGTATAAATGACTATTATCATGTATATAGGAACTAATAAAGGAATACATATCATTTTATTTACATCCCTATATTTGGTGACATCTAAAATACTCTAATACGGATTGATTAAGACCATCCACAACGGGACTCGCCGGCGTCTCGCGTCTCGTCTCAGCGAGACGAGACCCCAGCGAGACGCGTTGCAGCCTCCAGGGGCGGACGCAGAAAATTTTGTTGGTAGGGGCTCTACTATACTACTCGTTTTGTGCTTAAAAAAGTCTCTTTTAGCTATTTTGGTTGATCGAACAAAATTAGTTCAGTTTGACAGTTAAACCTGTAATGCTCCCAAAATCTATGTATTTAAGAGATAAAAAAGTACTCCATTCGTCGCATTCAAGATGTCCACATTCTTGAGGATATGAGATTTTGGGAAGTATTATTAGGTGGAACAAGTAGAGGGAAAAAGGTAGTTGAATATTTTAATTAGGAAGAAGAGAAAAATAGAAAGATTTATTTCCAAATATAGAAAGTAATCAATTTTAATGGACAAACTGAACAAGAAATAAAGGAAATATAAATATAGAAATATATAATCTCTCTTGTGTCCATTAAAAAGGAAAGAAAAGGTGGAGAACCTATCATTTATTAAAATTTTGTGTCCAACTCCCTAAATACAAAATAATACACGGCGCATATAAAATAAAGAAACGTCTTGTTTTAAGCAAAAAGATTTTAACATTTAAAAAGTACTAAAACAGTTTATAATATGAACCAATAAATGAACAACACCTCATTTCAAGGTGGTCAATGTTCTCACTATTCACACATAAGCATTAAAATATTATTAAACTATTAATACTACACGTTTGTGTTTTAAAAAAGCGGGCCATCGTCTTCCTCAACCACATACAACCATTTTTGCTCCATTTTATCTCTGTATGTTTTGTTTTCTTGATTCAATTCAGCCATTTTTACATTTCTAATTCAGATCATTTAGTTGTCTGGTGCAATAATTTAGTAAGGGCTAAAGATCATTTTTAAAAATTCTAGAAATTTTAGAAGTAGAAAAACTAAGAAAATGAAATTTTGGGTGAGGGCTTAAGCCCTCCCCTCATTACACGTGTGTCCGCCTCTGGCAGCCTCCATCTCGTCTCGTCTCGTCGCGCGTCTCGTCGCGCGACTCGACTAGCCGAGCCAGGAGACGAGCTGGCTCGCCACGCGCCTCGGCGACGTGGCGCAGCCCGGCGTCGTGCGTGACGCCCACTCGCCGGCCCGCGAGTAGGCGTCGTCACGTGCTGACGCAATAAATATTTTTTTTAAAAAAAAATTCGAATTTAAATAAATAAAAAAATTTTTGTAACGGTATTATTACCGTTTTTTTGTTTTTTTTTTTATATTTTTTTTGTTTTTTATTAAATTTTTTACTCTATAAATACTCCTAAACCCATCCTCATTTACACACAACTACACATCTATTCTTCATATCATCTAAATTTTCTCTCAAATTTTCGCTGAAATTTTCATAACCCAACTCAAGATGTCCGGCGACGGCGAGGGCAACTATGGCGGCTCCGGCTCCGGCGGGTGGGATCTCAACTCATTCGGCGATTGGGAGAACATGATCAACACATTGGGCGGTGGAGGTTCGTCAACGCCGGGGACCCAGGGTTCGGCGACGCCGGGGGGGTACCAACCACCCAATTTTGACCTTGATGCATATGTTCGTCCCAACGTCCCGCGGTTTTCGCAGGGATTATCCCAGATCCGGGAGGATTTTCCAGTTGATCCCACGCCGGGAGTAGGCCGAGGCGGTGGAGGTGGGCGAGGCGGTGGAGGTGGGCGAGGCGGTGTACAACCCCAGACGGGCGAGGACGAGGAGGAAGAAGAGGAAGAGGAAGAGGATCTTGGCCGACATCCGTACAACAACCTCGAAACGATGGCGGTGTACAACGCCTGGATCACGGTCTCGTACGATCCCATCGTCGGGAATCAACAAACCCGGAAGTGTTTCTGGGAAAAGGTTGTTGAGGTCTACCACCAAATAAAGCCGAACCGCTCCCGCAAGCGCACAGTTAAAATGATCCGCTGTCACTTTGACCGAGTCGACCGACAGGTCAAAAAATTCTGCGGCATCTACTCGGCGGAAGAGGCGCGCTACCAAAGCGGCGCCACGGCCACCGACATTTTGACGTCCGCTTTGAGCGCCTACTACCAGGACGAGGGACATCAATTCAGATTTGTTGATGTTTGGCGCGCCATCAAGGACGAGGAACGATGGGCCGGCGGTTTCCGCTCCAGCTCGGGCTCAAACTCGAAGCGCACGAAGCATACGGCGAGTGGCCAATACTCGTCTAGTGCTGGTGCGTCTGGTGGTGACACTGCTGAAGGCATCAGCCAACATGATGCTGAATCCCAGGAGTTTGCGGGTACGGTCGGCGATGCAGGAGGATCCGCGAGTAGGCGCCGTCGGCCGCAAGGGACGAAGGCGGCGAAAGCGGCTAGAGCAAGGAAGGGCCGAGGCGAATCAAGTCAGCCGGCCTCAGGATCGGGCTCGCGAGGAGGCTCGGACACACTTATGGTGGCGTACATGACCGCCACAATGGCGGACACTTCCCGCTTCTCGCACTCCCAATACGCGGCCTGGTGGAACGGAATTGTGCATATGGCAGCACAACTTGGCCTTCCGACTCCCCCTCAACCTCGACCGCCTCCGGAGGATGATTAGCCCTTCCGATTAATTTTTTTTTATTTTGTGTGTTTTTTTATTTTGTGTGTTTTTTTTATTTTGTGTGTTTTTTTATTTTGTGTGTTTTTTAATTTTGTTTTAATTTTAATAAAGTGTGTTTGTTTAAATTGAATTGGGTTTTAAAAAAATTATAAATTAAATTGAATGAATAGTAATTAAGAGACGGTATAGAGACGGTTAAGAGACGGAGCGTTGCAGCCTCCGTCTCTTAGTTAAGAGATGGAGGAAAAAAGGACAGTGGGGCCCTCAAATAGTGCTCAAATAGTAGTTAAGAGACGGTTTAAGAGACGGTATAGAGACAGCGTTGTGGATGGCCTAAGATTTTGTGATATGCTTGCATCCCAAGTTCTTTAGGCTCGATAATTTAGGTAGATAACATCTTTTCAATGTTTAATCTTTCCAAATTCCATATATGCAAAAAGACATAATCATTATTTTTCAACCAAATCACCGTGCACATCTTTTCAATGTTCAATTTTCTGTTATTGAAGAATCACTAAGGTTGGTTGAATAGTACTACTAATATTTTCACTACTGAAATATAAAGGAATCTGATAATTATTTCTGCAGGAAATTTGCAGTATTTTGAAATAATTTGTAGAGAGTAAATAAATATACTCCATCCATCCCTAATAATTTGTTACCATTTGATCCGGCACGAATTTTAAGAAATATAATATAGAAATTGAATTGAAAAGGTTAGTGAGATGTGAGTAATATTTTTATATATTAATTTTATAAATAAAATGTGATTGAGGATAAGTTAGTGGAAGGTGGATTCCACTATAAAAAAAATATAATAAAAGTAAAAAATGATCGTAGTAACTTTTTAGGAAATGACTAAAATAAAAATAAGTGACAATTTTTTTTAAAAAAAATAATATTGTTATAAAATAAAAAGGAAGTCAAAGAGGTGTAGTAATAAGTGTGAGCAGTGTAAACTTGAGCTTGAAGCAAAAGAAAGAAAGACACATCGTCAGCCACAATAAATATGTTGATTTTGTACATATTTGAATTTTGGAAAATATTAATTATATGCCTGCCATATTCTTGTCTATTCCGTACTAATTAATAGTACTTCACTGACTGTACCTTTGTAGGGGTAGTAAATATTAGTATTATATCTTAAAATTTGTAGCACTCTTTTTAATAACGCTACGTAAAAATTTATGATATCTAAAGCACACTTGTTATATAAATAAAACCATAATCATTCCTTTATCTATTCTTATGGTTTTTTTTAACCTACTTTTGTGATGGCTGGAATCCATGATCTATTCAGTAGAGGAGAATCGTCTTACCAACTGAACTATTCATCATCAAACACATTTATTGAATTTGCGGTTATAGTTTTATTATGGATTTAATAGTGATATAATAACTAAATTTAGTAAAATTCTAATCACTTGTTTAAGATTTGAAAATGAAATACTAACGAATTTCCAGATCCTCATAATGTTCTTATAAAACACTATTTTCTGGTCTTGTTCAAAACGGCATTTCATTAAATAAGAGTATTTTTTATCTATCTTCTCACTTCAATGAAAATACTTTGTTTTGAACATAAAAAAAATGCAATTTGTATATGAATGTGAAAATTGAAACCTTGTAATAAAATGTCCTGGTTTGAAACTTTATATGATTTGATCAGAATTTCAATATCATGATTTAAATAGCTATTATCTTCTTTATATTAGCGTACAAACCCGTTGAGGCAAGTAGTTGGGTTAGTTCTCATAATGATTGGCTTAAGTTAATTGAGATGATGATGAGACTTCCTCACCAGTTGATATTAAAAAAATAAATAAATGAAGAGTGATGAAAATGTCCGAAACACTGTCTGTTTTAAACTTAATTTGATTCCATCAAGATTAAAAAATAAATAAATGAAGAGTGATGAAAATGAAGAGTGATGAAACACGCCATTAAAAGTCGCCGCTTCTTACATTAGAAGCATGTTTTAGATAACTATCTATTTTCACTAATTTAAGATTCTGCTATATTATTCCTTATACATTTTCTAGAATTAAAATTTCAGTGCATGTATATGAAGTGAGTTGACATATATATTTTTAATGAAAAGCTCACATAGTATATATTGGTCAACTTAGGAGAATTAAATGGTCATGATCCTATTTATGTATAGATTTTTTACATACTACAAAATGCTCAGTCAAACTAATAACCAATATAGAATATAAGTATGCATAACAATAAAAATTTCATCGTGGTGCTATCCATCCATCCTTCACCTTTAGAGTAGTTATCTTACAACAACCTTAAACTGAAATTGAGATTCTGATATTAAATCCAAAACAATTATTGAGTATTGTTTACCGAGACATGAAATATGGGCGAGGGGGGTCGTCTACCCAAACATAAACTAATAAAACGATCTCTAACAACTATAGATAAGCGTAAAATTAGAGACAAAAACTCATACTAAAAACACACAAAAATAAATCAAATTTAAAAAACGTCTTATGTTGTGACAATTTATCTGAGTGACACCTAAAATTAGATACCGGCATGTCTAAATGTGTTGATGCACGAAGCACTTGTGATTTAGCCAATATATGTGAGTGATACCTAAAATTAAGATATCGACATATCTAAATGTGTTGTCGCATGAAGCAAATGTGATTTAGCCAATTTATGTGAGTGATACCTAAAATTGAGATATCGTCATATCTGAATGTGTTGATGCACGAAGCAAATGTGATTTAGCCAATTTATGTGAGTGATACCTAAAATTGAGATATCGTCATATCTGAATGTGTTGATGCACGAAGCAAATGTGATTTAGCCAATTTATCTGAGTGATACCTAAAATTGAGATATCGTCATATCTGAATGTGTTGATGCACGAAGCAAATGTGATTTAGCCAATTTGTGTGAGTGATACCTAAAATTGAGATATCATCATATCTGAATGTGTTGACGCACGGCCTGGTGCATATCGAGAGGTGATGTTGGCAGTAATTGCCCCCTTTTCTTATACCATCAGTTTTCACAATTTCTCAACATTTTTTGCGTAGCTCCATCAATGGTCATTGGTAAAGTTGTCATTGTCCCCACTCCATTTTGCAATGGCTAAGCCTATAAAGGTGAAGGAGGAGGTGGCGACGTCATGGTTGTCCGCCCTCGACACCGGGCAAGCTTTGCGATAACCAGATCTGCGGCAGCACCCGTGTACTTGATCGTCCACATCAAGGCAGGAGAATTATACTCATAAAAAAAACATTATGTGGAAAAAAAAAGTGGATACAAAAGGATAGGTTGATAAGCTCGACAAAGAAAGGCACAAGTATAACTGGAAATGAATGACATTTGAATGAAAAACTAATGCCCATCAACATCAAATAAGAACTGAGGTTCACAAAGATAATAGTATTATAGTGTAGATAAATAGTATATTGATCAAACAAGATCAATAAACAAATCCAGTTTCAGCCAAAAAACAAGATCAATTGACAAAATCCAGTCATTCTTGAATAGAGATTCATACAAACAATTCAAACCATCATTGCTTGTAAGTTCCAAGCTCTTCTTACAAGGGTCAGAACCGAGAAGATGGCCAAGAACAATACAATTTGTACATAAAGGCATATCTAAGCCATCGGGGGAATGCAAGACTAACCCATGGCGTACTTCTGGGTCCAGCTCCTAGCAGTCTGCTCGTACTTAGACCTGTCTGTCTTGTACATGTGTGCGATTTCTGGCACCAGGGGGTCGTCGGGGTTAGGGTCCGTCAAAAGTGAGCAGATTGAGAGCAGCACCTGAAAGTATACATATAATTAACTCACATAGAAATAAAGGGAAGTCCGCAGACTGCAGGTTGTGACACAGATCCAAAGACTATGTTCGGGAGTAGGCTTTCGAGTTTCTCAAGTGTCACACTTAAAGATGAGATAAAAACATATTCGATGCAAGAAAAATGAATTGTGCTGCACTCAGCCACAGAGCAGCAGGACTATGAAAACAAAGAAGATTTAACTTATAATCAAACTCTCCCACAGTCAAACAGATTATTCATGAGAGAAAGAAGATGCGGTTTTTTGTCAAATCCAGTGGTAGAAGAAGTCAACGTTGGTTCTTGCTTGACAGAGAATGATAATGTCTAGCACATTCAACAACTTTTTATGAAACATATCTGTTTACTATCACGTTCATGACAATAAGGAAACAAATGTTGTATGAGATGATGGATAGTTAATTATTGGAATAGGGAAGAGTGCATATTAGGGTGTTAATTGCCGTTATGGTATTTATCATCTGTACCTTGGAAATTGTCAAGGCGGGGCTCCACTGTTCTTTCAAGATATCAAGGCAAATGCTCCCATTGCTGTTAATATTGGGATGAAAAACTTTGGTTCTGAATGCTACCTGCAAAACACAACAAAGAAAAGTTCAGAGACATGTTTACTTCAAGATCCCAAATTGATTGCTATCATTCTAAAATGTGTTCTAGAAACCATGGAGAAGTGAGAAGGTAGAGTATAAATCCTGAAATCTAAAGCCTATATAGAATTTAGGAACACATCAAAGGGGGAAAAATAACAACTTTCCACTATACCTCTGTTCAGGTTCCAATAAATAATAACAAGAATCTGTGAACAAGAGGCAATATTTCGATAGCTCACTCAATTATTTCTAGCAATTACTAGACATGGCATATCACTATTGTTCTGTGATGATTACTTAAGATCGATTTCTGATGAAAACGATTGCTCTTACACTACAGTCAGATGAAGTTATACGAAATCTTTGTTCAGTTTGTGTCACCTAATACCAAGTGGAATCCATCAGAATTAATATTCCAGGGAAACAAGAAAATCACTTGACAAGAACAAACAGTTTTAAAACAACTAAATCAATAAGAAATTCGCTTTCCTAATTAATTATTCAAAGATGCCATACCTTTGGAGGTTTGAATGGGTAATCAGGGGGGAAATGAATGGTGACTAAAAACACCCCTCCTGCATAAGGACTATCTTGTGGACCCATTATGGTGGCTTGCCAGTGAAACATGTCTTCACCAACAGGTCCTGTCGACAGAAGAAAGGAAGCTTAAGATAGCTATAAACTGAAAGAGATGACACACAGTTGCAAGTGAAAAGCATAAGCATGGTCTTGCCTGAAAAACAATTGTTTAAAATACAGCTGGTATAAAGTCGAAGCTAGAAAACAAGGAATGCCAGAGGAAAATCTGAATACACATCATAACCAAATGAGTACACTTATGAGAGGGTAGTAAAATGGTTGGAACACTGAAGAAGACAATTGCGAAAAGCAAGAAAATGAATCCGAGAAATGCCCAATCCATTGACATAGAAGTTATGAAGATTAACATAGCTCTAGCTTGCTAGCTTTCCAGTCTAGGTACGGTATGCACCATAGTTCTTGCAGCATTTCGTATGATTATTGAGATGTGAAAATACAAAATATGCAAATACTTTAATTCGTAAAAGTTATGCAACATGATATGATTTAACCTAACACGTTGCTAGCATATACTACTATACATCAACCGTGCACAATTACACCGGACAATTAGCATGATATCCCCCAAATCTCTATCAAAATCTCAATTAGCAGAAAATTACGTTCTTTTTAGCCATCACTAATCATTTCGCACAAAGGAAGAACTAACCACTCAAATCGTTATACTGAATTAAATAAACTTTTTTCTTGGTAACTTCCAATTCGTGTCAAAATAAACTTGCAAAACCAATACTAATCGAGATGCTGGCCAACAAATTAGCACGGAGAAGACTGAATTAACTACCCACAAAAATCGATCGAAGCAACAAAATCCGACAAACCCAAATGAAATATATTCGTCTACCATCTACAAACACGTATATATCCTTATTTCGTAGATCAACAAACACACGATGAAAAAACTAAAGCAAATTGAAAAAATTAACAAAGATTAACCGAAAAAATACCTGCGCTGCAGGAAGTCGGGGGATCTTTTTGCAAATCCTTAAGCTCCTTCAAGATCCGTTTCGAAGCCATCGCGGAAGAATCAGATCTGCCGAATTGAATTGAAGGGCAAAAATCGAAGCCCACAAATAAGGATGAGATATTTAAGACAACCCTGCAAATAAAACGTTGCGTATATAAACGAGCGATCGAATTTTTGGAAAGAAAAGGAGAGAGAAAAAAAATTTACTTTGTTTTTTACTTTTTCCAAAAGGAGAGAGAAAAAAAAAATTACTTTATTTTTTACTTTTTCTCCCCCTAATTTCTTCTGGTTCAGGCAGGCATGCACATAGTTCGAAAACCGCCGGTTCCGATGGTTTGAAAACCGCCGGTTGGTTCAATATTTCCTTGAACCTGAACCGGCCTGCCAAGGTCCCCGGCGGTTCCGATTCCGGCGGCGGCTCATAATTTTTTTTGCATTTTTTTATTTATTTATCTATAAAATGTGCGTAAATAAAATTCAAAAAATCACGATGAAAATTACAATTTTATTGAAATTACAAGTTACAACAATTACAAATCACAAAAAACTTGAAGTCTTGAACAAAAATTTAAGTACAACGAGGATACTAGTCTACAACGAAGCTAATTACAAATTACAAAAAAGACTTGAAGTTTTGAACAATAAATTTATAAGTATATATACTCTTAGTCGACGAAGGAAATGTTTCTACATAACTAAATTGATGACACTTTTAGCAATTCAACCTTAAATGTTGAGTTTAGTCTAATAATCAACAATTATAGTAGAATTGTCAAAAGTTTCCCGGATTTAGCCTTATAGAGAAATCTATTTCACCGACTAGAGTATATACAAATACAATTATTTAATTGTATTTGCATATTTTTAAAGTAGAAACAAATGGAAAAAAAATAAAGGAAAAAGGACTTGAGCTCAACTTAAATTTAAAATTTAAGTTGAGGTGCGTACGTATCCCCAATGCTCATTTGCAATATGGAATCAAAGCCCACGTAGTTCTCTTACCTTACTTATTTGGGTTGGACGGCGGTTGACGGTTGGCCTACGATTCATCCCCGGTGAATTCTTCTTGTGATTCCTCCTGACGATCATCCAAATCATTTTCTTGTTCTCTGACGCCTGCTTTGGCCCAATCATCAAGTAATATCACGACTTCCATATTTTTCGTGGAGAGCTTACTTCTTGATTTATCCAACACACGTGTTCCAACACTGAAAGCGAACTCGACGGCGACAGTGGAAGCCGGAACCGAAAAAATCGCCTTGGCCATTGACGCAAGTATGGGAAAATCTTTCTCGTGTGTTCCCCACCAATCGAGGACGTCGATTAGGGCGGGAGGAGTAAGACCTTCATCACCAAAGGAAAAGAGTGAATCGAAATATAAATCTAACTCACTTACCATACCTGAGGATGACCTTCCGCCGGTGTTGTAGCTGTATAGGTCGGCTAATTGGGATTGCGCATCGGGGTCATCATAATCGGTTTGAAATGCGAAGCCAAAGTTATGTTGTTGAGGAGGGGTAGGTCTTCTGACTTGGTGGGTATTGTTATACTTGGTTTCATATTCTGTGTAGAGAGCACGCAAGTTAAACTCGAAGGTTTGTTGGATAATTGACCGGTCCGGGAGGTTTATTTGAAATGTTTCGATTAGGTTTACTCTCCAGTGGTCATTGGTATCCGTTTGCAATGCTTAAAGTGGAACAAGATCAATAGAACTCAAATTGTTATAATAAAAATCTAAAATCCTGGAGGTACCGGCTAATTTCCATTTTGGATCCAAGACCTTTGCAATCAAAAACACCGTTGGAATCTCACTGAAATACTTAAGCCATTTTTCAATCGTATAATATAAAACACACATCAATTCAGGAGAAGAGGAAGCATTTTTCATCGCATTTTTAAAACCAAGTGATATATACATTCAATGCTCTAAAACACGAACAACAATGCAATAATAAACACCCGATAATTCAACAGTCACATTTTTGAAATATTTGAACAATTTAAATAAAGTCACGCTATGATTCCAACAACTATGCGACAGATATAAATCAGAAACGGGATAGGTTCTAAAAAAATCACACAAAGAATCTTTATGCGTCAAAGTAGAATTCAGACAATCATATGTCGAATTCCATCTATAAGACACATCCATGGTAAAATTTGTATATCTTACCTTCTTTTGATGGCAATACTTCTTCCAAGCTTTGCCAATAGGCGGCTTTTGATGGATTAATCTAATTGTAGTTCTAATAGGGCTAACATGCTTTTGGCATAATTCAAGCGCATCTTGTACACATAAATTCAAAATATGACATATGCATCTTTGATGAAAATACTTACCACCAATAACCGGAGCACAAGCTGCAATCAAGTCATTAATACCTGCAGTGTTAGCAGTTGCATTATCAAAACCAATAGAAAATATTTTATTGCATAATTGAAATTCATTCAAAACTTGAATAATTAAAGAAGCAATTTCGGGTGCAGTGTGTGGTGTCTCAAATTCTCTAAAACCTATCAAACGCTTGTTCAAAGTCCAACTATTATCCACAAAGTGAACCGTAATGCTCATGTATGAATGTCTATTAAAACAATCAATCCATACATCTGAGCAAATGTTCACTTTGTGTCCCAAGTTGAGTAAATAACGTGATAATTCAACTTTTTTCTCTAAACATTGTCGAACAGTAGATCGTTGAACGGTCATTCGACCTACTCTTTTGACAGCTACGTTCAAACCACTTTGCATAGTAACCTCAAATTTTTTGTCATCATAAACATTAAAAGGAAAATGCTTCATTGCAGCTTATCTAGTCATAACGTCAGCAAAATTTTTAGGATCGTATTTAAAAAGAGGCGTACCTGACGAACCTGAGCCACCGGGTTGGAAGTTTAGTTGGGTTTGGGTAGAGGCAATGCCACATTGTACCGGATGCTTTGTCACCAAACGACGACAGAGGGTGCCATATCCCCCACCACTCGCAAATTTGTAGACTTTATCACAATAGTTACAATATGCATGAAACGCAGATGTCTCTTCTTGAGAGAGCGAATCATTAGGACTTGGAATTACCACCGGGACCTTCTTGTAATATTTAACAAAAATATCAGATTTCAATGCTTTTTAGTGGGTGGAGGGGGAGGCATGTCCTCATTTCCGCCGGTGCTAGATGGAATATGAGAATGAGATCTATCATCATTGTTGTCCAAGTCCGACGATATAGACACGTCGTACTCTTCATCTTGTTGTTGGGAACTACCACCGCCCCTCCCCCCACTTTGATGCATTTCAGCGAGTAGCATGGCCATCCTATCATCTTCTTCTATCTATAAATATTATATAAGTTGAAGTTTTAATTAGGAACACAAAAAAAAATTAAAAACTCAATCTTATGAAATTATGAATTGTAAGAATAATTTTATTTTTTAAAACTTACTTGCATGCGTTCAACCGCCACTCGCGAAACCTCTTCCATAACTTCTCGACGACTAGGTCGCTTTGATCTTTGGGGACGACTACTTTGATCTTGGGCAATTCCTTTGCCCCGATCACCACGTCCCGGTCCACCACGAGAAGAAGACATAATACAAAATGAAAGTAATATGGAATATGGAGTATTGAACAAATGGTACATTACGAACACAACAACAAATATAGTGGTAGACAACTTGAGCAATTAGAGAGAATGAGGATAGAGAATAGAGAAATTGAGATTGAGAAGGAAATCCTTGTTAACACAAGAATGTGGTGAGTGAAAATGATGGGGGGAGTGGGGTATTTACTGGAGTAAAATTGAAAGAAATAAAAAAAATTCAAATTTCAAATTTCGGCCGGTTTACCGCCTGAACCGGCGGTTCAGTCCACGGTTTCTGATGGAAATAGCCGGTTTCTGGCCGAAAACTGGCGGTTTCTGACTGGTTTTCAGGCCTATACACTGGCACCTGGAAAAGGTCCTGAACCGTCGGAAACTGGCGGTTTTCGGAGAAACCACCGGTTTCTGACGTAAACCGCCGGTTTTTCTGTACACCTAGCCGGAATCCTACCGTTGGAACCGCTGAACCGCCGATTCAAATAAAGTTATAATAGGATATTATAAGAACTAGTACACGAATATAAGAACTTCAAACAATATATGCAAAATATAATAAATATATATAAAGTAAGAATCCAAAACAATGGGATGATTCTAAAAAATAGAAATGTATTTATATAGAAACAGGAATGACGGGCTCCGGCCTTGGAATAGCCGTTGGTTTCCTATTTTCTTCTAAAATTTGGTAGTTGTCCTCCCGAATTTGGGACAACGATTGCATTGGGTAGCTTGGCATCGACCCGACAACGTTGATCCGTACTGCATGTGGAGCACGTGCACCATATAGTGTCGGTAGACATCCTCATATGGATTCTACGGCCTCTGGTAGTTCGGCGTCGCCGAGCCTTTTGTACCCAGTGTCGGATAATCCGACGACGGCACATTCTCATTGTTGAGATTGGGTCCCCACAAATTCCAGTTCGATGGTGGTCGATCGGCCATATTTGCATAATTGAGAACTAAATTTTGATGAGAAAAATGAGTGAGAATGAAATTGAAGAGAGTTTTTATGTGAAAAAAATTATATATGAATAAGTATTTACGGATCATGTTGGGATGAATCGAATGATAAAAAAATATAAAAAATAGGTAAAAAGGTAATAAATTTTTAGGGAAGTGGAATAGTTTTATAAAGTATTATTTTTTTGAAATAGTTGAGAAAATTTTCAACGGCTATTTCACAACGCTTACTCGCGGGCCGGCGAGTAACTGTCACTGCCCAATGAAAGTGTACCACGTGGTGGGAGGGGCGTGGCGCGATATCTTGATACTTCACTTTACCCCAATTGCTCAAAGTTCTACCGGACAAGACACTTGCAACAGTGCCTCGCCAATGACTAGTCTCGGCGCTATGAGACCGAGCCTTTTGCGAGCTACTGTTGCAAGTGCTCTAAAGTACGTGTTTTATTTTTCATACTTGACACAACTAAATCAATATGATTATACATAGTTTTCTTGTCACAAACTTAAAAAGTGGTCTAAAATATAATACACATTTCACACGATTGCCCATGTAGAATAATTTTTTGCCGAAAAAAAATCTTCTTTGTGTCGATATGGGAAATAACAAACAGAATGTAAAGTTTGTAGTAATATAGTTTAGATCAATTTTATTTTTGTTGTGAAATTCCAGAATTTAACCAAAATATTTTATGTGGATGAGTTATTGTGAAATTTTGAACAAATTGTGACATATTATTCGTATATCAATTTGTTCAAACGTTCATGAATTTTAGTAAATTATAGTAGTAGTTTTATTATGTAACAAATTTGTTAAAGACATATATACTTTATGATTGATATAATATATTCCATTTCAAAAAATAATGTCTCATTTTAGAGTTATTTTTGCATTTTGGATAAATGAATCATGTATTAAGCGAAATCGTTACACTCATAAATTGTTCCACTACTTTTTATGAAAATGTAATCATGGACCTCTACAAAGAGCTCAAGTAAATGCTCAGTTAAGAAAATTTGAGACAGAAAGAAAGAGACACTCTAGTTTTAATGATCAGCAACTCTCCCTTACAGCTTATCTAAGTAGCATTGTTATGGAAATGTAACATATTTACATGTAATAGGGATATCAAAGAGGCAAGGACCTCTACCAAGAACTCAAGTTAATGATGTCACTTTTTCCTCAGGTGACCTTATTACCTGTTTAACTATCTATATATGCATATAGAAATTAAAGAAGAGCAACAAAGCTGGTGAATTCGAAGTAAATCTTCACAAGTCCAGCGAAGCCATCTGGTCGATAGAATTCCAGAGGGGCTACAGTTTGCTGACATATAAACAATCAAATTATACTATTTGTTAGCATCAATGCCAAATAAAACTACCTAGCTAGCTAGTAGAGCATATGCATACAATTGGCATGATTTGTATAACAAATATCACACAAACTTTTACCTGATCTATTTCATCAACATCATAGACCAAGTTTGAGTAATCAATGTTTAATTTAGGCTATCACGTCAATATTTTTCATAGATGTTTACCTACTAAGATATTTTTCAGATAAACATCATAAATGATGATAACAAATAAACCCTTTAATCTAGATTATAGGATTCATTACTTATCACTACACAAATTTTGTGTTTTAAACAATTCTATTAGTTGGTCATGAAAATACACAAACTTCACTCTTTTGTGATTCGTGGAGGCCGAAACTTAATTACGTGGCATTGCAGCCGATAGCTGAACCTCTGAGTCTCGTATTCACAAAAAAAGACATTGTTTTATCCATTGCATCCGCAAACACTTGTAAGAGTGTCCACTATAGGGGGCGGACAACCCCCTCCCACCGCCGCCCCCCGAATCGAACCGCCGCGCCGCCGCGTCAGCCGCGGCTATAGCCCCACTCCTTCTCTCTCCAGCCACCCTCAGCCGCGTCCTCGCCCCGCTCGCGGCGATTCCGCGTCCGCCGCCCCTCCCCCCACCCGCCGCGTCCACCCCCGCGGCGGACACCCCCTCCACTATAATAGCCGCGCCTACCGCCACGCTTCCGCCCCGCTCGCGGCTATAGCCGCGTCCACCTTATAGTGGACGCTCTAAGCATTCTTGTGGGCAATTACAAACTTCAAAATTCCATAAAACTAGTGATATTCAAGAACAGCTGACAAGTAAAAACAACAAAAAAAATCAAAACAACAAATAGATACTATAACTTTAGGATTAGCAACCGCCAATTGCCATTGGTGACAGAAAATTCGGAATACTGGTCTCAATTCACTGACCTTTCGAAATTTAGGATTAAATTCATTGATCTTTCAAAATATGAGATCAATGCGTGCGAATTTATCAGAATAAGAGTTATTATAGATTTTTCTCTTTTTTTATTATCATTTTTCTCACAAAATATATGAATGAACCATCTTCTCCATCTCCTTCTCCCTCTCTCTCTTCCCCTTTCTTCATTTCCATCCGGTTAACTTCATCTCCTTCCTGTAAACTCGAATTCTCACTATTATGGAAGTTACCCAATGTCAAAAATAGTTCATAAATCTCCATCATCTTAAATATTTATTATAAACAGCCTTAAGATTTTTGGATTTTGGTAGATCAACTCATTGATTTATTGAGCATTAGAAATTATAACTTGGAATTTATATAGAAATTCATTTTTTGACAAATGTTAATGCTTAAGTGTAGAATTGATTCCACAACCTGTGTCTGAATATCATCACTTCACAAATAACAAACTAGATATTTTCAGATTCAGAGTGCATCGAAGCACAGTGATTAACTAAAAAAGGCAAATTATATGCCTCAAAATCCCTACACAACCAAACTTTTTCTCAGCCATTTCTAAAAAACCACAGGCTTCGATAAAATTGAGTAAACGAAGGAATGAACGATCACAAGCCGAACATCAAAAGTAGTCGAGATGAGGTTCAAGTTCGTCGCAGCAGAAGCTTGAAGGCACAGCAGCAAGCTCGATTCTCCCCGTCCACTCCTCTCCTGGTTTCAGGGTGATGTTCTTCTCTATAGCTGCTGCATTCACACATAGCATCTGCTTATATTCTTCATCGCCAAAATCTGCCATTGCTTTCGACTTCTTCTCCCATGGATTCCACACGACTACATGGAAAAACAATTTCTGTGTATTAGGCCACAAACTGGAGGTTGTTGGCATTCGAGGAAAAAGATAATGGTGATACATACCCATATCAGGCAGCCCCTCCTTTCTGATAACATATGTCCGTTTCTTCTCGTGATCAAGAACAGCGACACACTTGGGTGAGCTTAGGTAAACACGGTCTATCTGAAAACCGGGAAACATAAAAGTGCAATGGTTTAGAATATCATTACTTAAAACAGTCAAACTGCAACATTTTGGAAGTGGAAGAAGATTTACCTCAGATTCGAATGTTAGGGCGTCACCTTGCTCCGTGAATCGTTCCCTTTGGGAGAGGTTGTCGAGGTAGTCCAGCGTCTCTAAACCTTCTATCCTCACTTCGCTGTTGGAAGTGAAAATGGGCAAACAGATTTAAAAAATTAAAGTTTCAATGATGATTTATAAAAAGAATGAACAAATCTAAAAAAATTGGATATTTACCTAATGTCAGAAACAGAGAAATGTGTATGATAGGCCAAAGAGAAACTGAAAGGTTTCCCATTTATATTCCTGATGCGCGATATCAGTATCAAGTTTCCATCCGATGAGAGAGAAACTCGTAGGCGAAACTCAAAGCTGAGAGAAAGCCAGAGACAGAGAGAGAGTGTGTACAAAGACTGCTAAGACGACTGAGGAACATAACATTTCCTAATAAAAATGCTCGAATACATGAAATTTTTACCTGTGAGGCCAGAACTTCAGATCTTCTTCAATGGGTTTGAGTAGCAAATCAACAAAGGATTTACCAAGAGAGTCATTTGGATGAAGTGGAGGAGGATCATCCTCGATTGTCCAAATCTTGTTCCTGGCAAATCCATGCTGCTCGAGCGAATGACAGTTCCCAAACTGAAGCATGGATGAAATATGAAGTGAGATACATATATGTTTAAAGATTCACAAAGTCATGAAATAACAGCAAAATAAAAGAATAATAGATAGTGTACCTGTGGAAAGCAAATAGAGATGCCTCCTCGCATTGCTTTTGGAGACTTAAAGATGGCCTACAAAGGTTTTGAAGGTCAATACACAGCGTTTTATTAGCTAATAAGCATCGAATTACATTAACAGAAATGAAATATTGAATCAAGCATTGGAGGTCAAGTGGTCAACTATAATGAAATCGTACAAAATTCAACTAAACTGAACTGTGTAAACTTTGCAGCATCAGCAAAAATGGTTTCTCTAGTCGAGCAAAAAAGTGTCGAAAAATTTTTCTTGTCATAATTCCAATATGCATAACTTGAAAAAATCTGCATTACTGGATGATTTCTACCCTCGCAGTATTAGTGGGCCGATTAAGCATTGCGAACAAGTAGTATTCCATAACAGAATTACATCACCAGTTCTACCTATAATGATCACTACTCATCCAATTCCTACAGTGGCTGATTTCAGATTTTTAGTATAAGCACAAGCATAGAGTAAACTTTATCTAGTATAAACTGACCTCAATATATGCACATTTGACAGCTTCATTTTAAGGTCACTGAATCATGTTTTAATTCTAATAGCACAGAATCTAAGATGATACAACATGAAAGTATTTTTCTAGTATACATGACACTGCACCTTCTCTTTCGATTAAATTGGTATGAGGCCAAACAACAAAATTTTCATTAGTTCATATATATAAATGTGTATACAGTATTTACTTACTGGAATTTAATGAAAATGCTAAACCACAATTGAGAAAGATGAAGATACACATCATATCTTATAAATTAGGATAAAAACCACACCTTACTAGTAGTGAAAAGAAGCTCTTCGCCTCTATCGTTCCTCCATGAGATAACTTGTGCTCCATGCAGGCTCACCTGCATATTTTCACAAATCATAAATGGAAGCATTCCAAGAATCACACAGATCTACTCAAAGACCCCATTTCTGCACCAAGAATGGTAAAATAATAGAAACTCACTCGTGCAGAAGCCCCACGAGGGTTCCGAAGCACAACCTGATCGATTCCATTCCAGTCCTTGGTCAATTCAAGAGAAGCTCTATGGTCCCAAACTGCTGCAGAATGCCCCATTCTTTACACCCAAAAGAAGAAAAAGATAAACTTGTTTCCTCCCAAGTCACCAAACAATACCTAGAATCCTTATAAACTCCTCGAATCCGAATAACTCCCTTACCAGAAACAAAAGGAAACCAACGTTGCTACGACAGCTAATTATCGACTTCTCCTCTCAACACCACCGTTGTGATAGTCTTCTCAGCTACTGAACCAAATTTATAACCAACTTTTCACCAAATTTAAATGCTGCACTCCTCACACACCCTGGGATTCAGGAAATCCCATTGACTCAAAATAAACTCTTATCCCTTTACCACCGCAGCAATCTCACCAATATGTTCAACATTTGGCATAATTCCTCCAACCAAAATCCTAAGGCAATCCCATACGACACTCCCCCAAATCAAAATATGAGGTAATCCAATAAAAAGTGCCTAACTTCAAAATCAGCAATCCAAACAAACCACAACAATTGACGAGGTGAAATCTCCTCCCCTCGAATACTACAAAATCTTGAATTGACAGGTAAAATCTACTTCCCAAAAAATGTTACAAAATCTTGGGAAATTGAAATCCCAATTCAAAATTAACCCCAAAACCGCAACAATTCCAAGAAATGGAATAAATCTCAATAGGAAAGTTTCTCGAATATCAAGCAAAAAAAAAACAATTTGAGCACAATAGTAATAACGGGAGTAACTGACCAATAAAGTTGTAATCTTTCACATGAAGCATTGAGAATCAAGAAAGCCCATTACTTGAAAACAAACGGACAATCTAAGAAAACACTGAGAAACAATGATGGAAACGTTGAAGAATATATAGTAGTGCAGAGTCCATTAAAATGAAGTGTGATGCAATCTTGAACCTAATCAAGCATTAATTTAAGTCTAGTCTAGATTCAAAAACAAACAATTGCAGGAAGTAACGTAAACCTGAGGTAGCAAGCAGGAATGTGGAAACATGGGATGTTTTGAAATAAATTAATGGCCATTCATGTGATGCAATTAAAGAATGTAATTTTTTTATAAATAATTTACGTACATTGAGTTGTGTACATACAAACGGTAGCTAGAATGCGCCGGATCTGAAGTACAAGGTAACGTACCACCAATCTCGTGTTGTCATGTGACACATTGTCCTGCAATATTTATTAGTATGCATTTTAGATGGATTGTAGTAAAAATTGTTGAGTATTGCATTATTGTCTGTAATGCAAAATAGTTGTATATAAAAGTAAGCAGTTTATATAAATAATACAAATTAAACATTTTATGTCTATAATGTTATACTCAACAATCTACACTGGAATCCACATATTACTATCATGCAATCTGTAGAAATCCATCTAAAACGCCTTAATATATTGCATAATAACGTGCCACATGGCAGAATGAGATTAGTGATACGTTGTCACTCTGAGAAGGATTGTCACCTTAATATATCCCCTGAATTATATCACAAATTAGTTTTGTTATCAGTAGTTAAGTAGTATATTATTATATATGATAAATTTATAACAAATTTCACATGATTTATTCATCTCCTGAATTATATCAAAAATTAGTTTTGTTATCAGTAGTTAAGTATATTATTATATATGATAAATTTATTACAAATTTCACATGATTTATTCGATATAATTATACAGTATAATATTCAATTAAAATGATATGTTTTTAAAATTTTGTTGGTGTATAATTTGAGATTTAAATAATTTTCTAAATTTTTATGGAATAATCAACATGTACTCCCCGCATCCCAATGAAGATCGTCCCCTTTCTTGGCTGGCACGAAATTCTATGTAAATTAATTTTGTGCGTAGGGTAGAGAAGATAAAGTAAAAGAGAGAATAAAGTAGAGATAAATGTGTTTTCATTTTTTGTAGTAATGGATCATTTTGATTATGCCAAATCAAAAAGTAAAGTGGGTTATGTTTGGTGGGACGGAAAGAATGATATAGTTTGTAAAGTTCGATTATGTATAATATACTACTACTCCAATTAATTTATATTTATCAAGAATAAGGTTAGCAGGTACAGCACCTCCAAAATAGGCACATCCCATAAAATTAACTGTAATAATTATTGGTTTGTACGAATATATGATAGGTCAAAAGTTGTTAAACATCTTGATTTCAAATTTTGAACTTTTATTGGTGTAATAGCAAATAGAAATAGCATCGAACTAATCTACACAAAAAGTTTAAATAATTGAGGGAAAAGTACTGCACTATAGAATTTGATTCAAAATATTGGGCATCTTGTTTTATTAGCCCCACAACACTTAGTTACAAATATGACAAAATATTTTTGATAATTTGTAACACTGGAATTTCAGACATTGAATACTTGTGTAATGAAATGGGGGTACCAATTTTGAATGCAAAATGGAGGGAAATATATATTGCATCATAATACATTGGGGATTACAACTATCAAATATGTAATCTAATTTCACCAATAAACTTTTTATATTTACTATTTTTATTCATCTACGAATAAACTTCATATTTACTTTTTACTTTGGGTAATGGTCCTCACACTCCACAAATTTTATTTCATTCACATTTTCCTATAAAATTAATATTGGAATATACTCTCTCTCCCACAATAAGAATCACATTTCATTTTTACCATAAACGATAAGTATGTCTCACATTCCACTAACTTACTTCATACACATTTTATTATAAAACCAATATAAAAAGGTGGGTCCACATTCCACTAACTTTTCCAACTCACTATTATTTACATTTCTTACAACTCGTGCCCACAAAAGAGTGACTCATATTGTGAGACGGATGGAGTATAAAAATAGGACACACCTTCTATTAACCTTTTCAATCAACTTTTTGCTACATATATTAAGGGCACCCGCAATGGGGCGCCCGATGGCGTCCATCGTCCTCGGGCGCGGACGATGCCCACATTGTGGGTGCCCGCCATCGTCCGCGCCCTACGTCAGCGCCCGATGCATCGTCCGCGCCATTGTGGGCTCGGAGGACGATGGCGCGGACGATAGGTCATCGTTCGCGACATCGGGCGCCCCATTGCGGGATCAGCGGACGATGGTCGCGGACGATGACACGCGTTTTTGATTTTTTGTATAAATACCCCTACTCCACCTTCATTTGTAATGTTTCATTTCACGATTTCACTCTCGAAACTCACATTTTTATTATTACTATGAAATGGATTCAAGTCTCAAGAGTCCGATGTTTGGGGAGGAGAGTTGGCCAGGTACAGAACCCGCCGAATATCGGTCGTTCGACGCCAACACGCAGTACGATCCCGAATTTAGCACGGAATCGTACGGTTTGTCTGACATGGAGCCGTCACCAAACCGACCCGTCGCCCCCTCTCGCCGCGCCGCCGCCGAGGCCGCCCACGCCAAAAAGAAGCGGACCCGGCACCGCGCGCAGAAGTTACCACCTCCAGGAAATTGTGAAGAGTACGCCCCCGGCCGTACGAACTACCAGCCGGAAGAAACCCTCATATTGGCGAGGTGTTGGGTGGACATATCGGAGGACCCAATATTCGCGAACAACCAGAGGCAGGTAGCGTACTGGGAGCGCATCGTCGAGCGCTACAATGCGGCGAAGCTGCCGAGCGCGTACAAGCACTAACGGGAGCAGCTCCACAAGCACTGGGACCAGGTGAAGAAGCAAATCAACATGTTCTCGTCGGAGTACGAGAAGTGCACGAGGGAACAGGGGAGCGGCGAGAGCTTGAGCGACGTGCGCTCCAAAGCGCTGTTGTCGTACCAGTCCCTGTACGGCGAGTTCAAACACGAGGCCATCTGGGCGCTCTTGAGGGACAAGTAGAAGTTCCAAGGCTGGATTCTGCACACCGGGGTGACAAAGAGGACGAAGACCACCGAAGCTGGTGGTTACACGAGCAGCGAAAGCGGAACTCGTCCGGTGGACCTCAACCGGACGTACGAGGACATTGAGAGTTCCGGCACACCGATGTCCTCTCGGCGTCCCATAGGCGTCAAGGCTGCGAAGGCCAAGGGGAAGGCGGCGGCGACATCATCCTCGACCGCCGCCGCCCCATTGCCGATCCCGGTCCCGCTCCCGACCCCAAACCCGATGGCCGCCACGTACGAGCAGTTGGCAACAGCCTCGATGGCGAAGACGTTGTTGCAGACGCACAAGGCCCTCAAGAAGTGTACGGACCCCGCTGAAGCCGAATATCTCCGGGGTTGATCGATGAGCTGCACCGGAAGTTGAGAATTGCATAGATTATCCAACTTGAATCGTGTAACTTTTGTTTAATGTATGCAAACTTCGCCGGTTTTTAGTTAATCGTTGTGTTTTTTAATTTGGTTTGCATTACATATTTGAAAATATTTAATTAATTAACAAAACAATAGTATAACATATAGGGCGCGCCATAGGGCGCCCCATTGCTAATGGCCTAAGGCCATCCACAATATGAATAGCTCAGCAATAGCCCAGCCATAGCCTAGCCACATCATAAATAGCCCAGCCACATCAATAGCCACATCACTCAAGATTATATAAAACAAATAATTAACAATCACACAAAATACGCAATTTAATTTACGAGACATATACTAGAAAATTCAATAATATTATTAAAATTTAAAAAGTACATTAATTAAAAAAAATTACATAATTAACAAAAAAAAACTACTGTCGTGCAGTCCTCCGCGCCCATAACTCTTCAATTAAATCCTTTTGGAGTCGAATATGAGCCTCCGTTTGGCGCATGTCAGCATGTGCTTGGAGGCGGCCGTCTTCATCGTGAGGTACCCCACTCCGTACGTTAGGGGCGGCCACGCCGTGGCTTGGACCGACTTCATTATCATCGTTGGCCCAATCAGTCAGTTGTACACCTTCATCTTCGACAATCATGCTGTGCATGATAATACAGGCGTACATTATATCAGCAATGCATTCGACATGCCACAAACGCGTTGGCCCCTTAACTGCCGCCCATCGAGACTGGAGCACACCAAATCGCGCTCCACGTCCTTGCGTGCCGACTCCTGCCTTGCCGCAAAGTAGGCCTTCCTCTCATCTGATGCGCATCGGATCGTCTTCACAAAGACGGGCCACCTGGGGTATATCCCATCCGCCAAGTAGTAGCCCATATCATGCCGGTTGCCGTTGGTGACAAAACTGATGGCCGGACCAACACCCTGACACTGCTCGTTGAAAAGTGGTATCCATTGATCAATCTCACGGTTCGTATGGGCCTCTAGCGCTTCGTTCATTATACGCTCGTACTCCTCAGCATCCCCACCACTACTACCACCGGCGTTACTCATTTCTAGGTATTGATCTTTTACAGAAATTAAGATAGAGAGAGTACTCGTTAAAATAAGTGGTGTGAATGAAAATGACGTATCTGGCGCGTATATATAGTGTTTCGAAAAAAAAATCGCGCTAAGCGATCCGGACGCTACAATAGCGCCGAGCGGATCGCCCAGCGCACAGCCTAGCGCCACGGAACCGCCGAGCGCTAGGCGGTTTTTAATTACAGAAATGGCTGGGCGGTTGCAATAGATCGCCTAGTGCCGACGCTCGGCTAAGCGGTGCGCTAGGCGCTATTGTGGATGGCCTAACACTTAAGCTCGGTCAAATGTGCACTTTTATTGATGGACGAAGTGAGTAACATTTCTGCCTTTCTAGAAATGGCATTTTCCTAAACAATTAGGAGTATAAAAGTAAAAGGGAATGGTTTTTTTTGGTCCGCGAACTTTGTCAAGTAATCTGTTTTGGTCCTTAACACTTCTGAGATCCATTACCTTCAACGTAATATCGTTTGAGCAACTTTTTTACTATTTCAAACTATTATTCGACGAAATACCACCCTCGGTACGAAAGGGCATTTCAAGCATCTTAGAAGGTCGTTTTAAATTGGTACCCCTATTTATATTGTTACTTGAGATGAAAAGAGAATAAGAAATGGATAAGAAGAGAAAATTAAAAAATGGAAAAGAAGATAGAAAAAAGAAGGAAGAATGGGGAAAAAAGATTTAGATATATAAATCAGTATTTTATGAAGAAGAGAGAGTAAATAGACTTGAGGGTATTTTTGTCTAAAAAAATTTGAAACAGTGAAAAAGTAGCTCTAATGATATAACATCGAAGTTAATGTATCTCAGAAGATATTTTCAATTGTTATAGACCAAAATTGATACTTTAACAAAGTTCGTAGACTAAAAAAAATGTTCCCCTCTAAAAGTAATGTATGATAAATTAACAGTTAAATAGTGCTAAAACGATTTAACATAAAATTATTTACTCGTAAAAACATGAACTTTCAACATTTTATGATGTTTCTTCTAAATTCAAATTAAGAATATATCTAATTGATATTGTATGAAGTATTGTAGCGGATGTTGCACTAGAAATGCAATATGTTTATGATATAGTGTTATAAATAAGTGCTAATGAGTTGTGCAAGAAAAATTATTTTTGCAGTGGTCAAATTTTTAGATGAGAAATTCCATTAATATCATTAAATGTGTGCAATATTGGATTTTGATTGGTGGACATGCTGTAATAATTTAAATTCTAGTTTGGGAAACTAGAGACAACTAGACCACCCTGATTTATGGGCTATACTTCTTATCTTTTATGAATATGGACTGTGTATCTCAATTCTATGAAAGTAATTTGAAATATACACAATGCAGATTTGCAGTGTGTGCAAATTTTAGTGATTGGAGATGGTGGAATAATGGAAATATTTCGCATGTAACAAAAGCATTTCAACAACTGAGGAAAGAAAAAAAATACAATTACTATTCTATGGTGAGAAATTTGTCACGTGAGGAAGAGTGGCCAAGTTGATGAAGGTCACGTGATGGGAGGGACAGAGGGGCGCGCCATGTTTTGGGCTTTTGCACCATCTTCAACATCACCTTTGACTTTGCTCACCAATCAAAAATCTCTTTTACTATTCTCTTTCAATCTTCATGTGGTATTGCATCCGTTCACGATTGAAAAATAGTTGAAAGGTTAGGTGAAAAAAAAAGACATGACTATTTTCTATGGACGAAGTAAAATTCAAATATAAATTCATACTCTATCCGTTAACAAAAAATAGACAAAATTATAAATAGTAATACGGATTTTAATGCATAATTGGTAAAGTAAGAAATATGAAGGAAAAATGTGGTGGTGTAGTGTTAGTGAATTGTAGGGTCCGTATTTAGAATGAAGAGCGTGATTAATATTGGTTTAAAACTTTTCATTTTTAGAGTGAGTTAGTCTAATTTTTTGGTGCACGCCCCGAAATGATAAAAATCGACTATTTTTTGTGGATGGGAGGAGTACTATTTAAAAAATTATTTATTACTATTAAAATTTATAGTTACGAAAATGTGAATCAAGATTGGAATCTTATAAGGGTTCATAAAGATATTATGAAACAATGTAGGCGTCTTTTGACTATATTAACAAATTCTAATTAACTCATTATTTATATTAGTTACATTTATATTTTAAAATTATACTCCATGTTTCTTCATAGTTGAGGCAAAAAATTTCGGCATGAAGTTTAAGAAATGAATATTTAGTGTGTTCAATAAATAGATAATAAAGTAAGAGAGAGAAAAAAGTAGAAAGAATATACTCCCTCCATCCCCAAAGAGTATGAACTTTGGGTTCGGCATGAGTTTTAATGCATTATTGGTAAAGTAAGATAGTGAGATAGTGAAAGTTTTTTAAGTATTGTTAGTGGAGAATGAGTCACACCTCATTAGAGAGAATAGACTTTCCAAAATTGAAATGTTCGTACTCTTTCGGGACGGACGAAAAAAAATAGTGCATACTCTTCAGCAGTGGCGTATCCAGAGTTTTTGATTCGGGGGTACGAATTATATGACAAATAATTATTATAAATAAAATATATTGATTATAAAAATAATTTAAATAGTAAGAATTTTTTTACATGAAGTATGAGTTGTACTAAAAATAATATTCCATCAATCCCACTTTAGGAGTCCCGATTTACCATTTTAGTCCGTCTCACATTAGGAGTTTCGGTTAAAATATTCCATAAAATGAAAAGGAGATTGCATAACAAAAATGAAAATGATGAGTTTAGAAATTGTAAGGTAGTTTTCATAAATCAAAAAGAAAAAGAAAAAGAAAAGGAGTAGGAGAATATAAGTTAAAACCTGCTCCGGTCAAGAGGAGAATATAAGTTAAAAATTGCTCCAACCAAGAATCGAACTCAGAGCAGCGGAGAGACATTATGAGCGACAGACCACTGGGGCACCAAGCTTTGTTGTAAATTACCAATAAATGTAGTATTAATATCATGAACTTTGGGGGTACAGTTGTACCCCCTTGTTTCCACTTGCATACGCCACTGCTCTTCAGATGCGGAAGGAGTAGTAGAAAGTGAATAAAGTAGAGAGAATAAAGTAAGAGAGAGTAAAGTAAGAGTGCGAAAAAGTATTACCATATATAGACATGACTCAACTATGAGAGAACTTCCAAAAATAGAAAAATCGACTCGATTACAAGGGAACAAAAGGAGTACTGATTATTATAGATGTATGCCCTCGTGATAATTCCTCATTTGCTCGTGCAACCTATAGGTATTTCACTAGGACCAAAAATGCCTTTATGGTAGAGACGAAGGACATGACAAGCAAAAGCATAAAGAAAATTGCTCATAAAATTATGACTTTTGTGAAATGATGGACGGTCTCGTACCTTTCAAATTTTGAATGGCAGTTACAAAACAAACGTATCAACAACTTCAACAAAATAGCAATGTCGACTACATCACTGACACCCATATCCAGAACCCTCGTTCTAGCTAGTCCGATTGTGTAGTGAAACGACATATTAGAAGTTGACGTAAAGCCTCATATCAACCAATTATTGTAAAAGAAACTCTGAAAGTCATCCTCGATTGTTGTCTTTGTGACTTCAAAATCAGAAATGATGTGATTCATTGCAATCAATCATCATTCTCACCTATTTCATGCTTGTTGATTCGCTGCTACCACTCTCTTAGAGAGAAAGAGTGGAGAATAAAAGAAATGAGAAAAAACATGCTCCTTCTTTCCTTGAAAATAAAATTTTTTAGGGACGAATAAATTGATTAGGTTTGAAAGAGATGAAAAGAAAACTTGATTGGAATGTTAGCGTGAGGAATAAGAACGAGAAATTTCGGAATAAGGGGTTAAATTCGCTGACCTTTCGTAATTAGGGATTCAATTCGCTGACCTTTCGCAATTTGAGATCGAGGCATGCGTATTCTTCAGAATAAAGGATTTATGATATTTTATCTTATTTATGTTCTTATTTAATATTATTTCCCTCTAACCATTTATCAATTACCTAAATTACCCCATCCCATAACAAAGAAAAGTTTTGCTAAAAATAAAAATTACGATTAATTTTATGGAATAGACTGAATTTTTTTTTTTAAAATCTTTTAAAAATGAATGGAGTACGAAAGATTAAATGAAACGTGCCATTATAATGTCGTTTCACTTAACACTAGTGGCAAGTGAGCTTCAATATCCCTTCAATTTATGGATGTACAATTGCAAATTTTTGACACTTTGATTTAACATGCAATTTCTGAAAGATACAGGCAACACCAGAATTAACAAGCAATTAATAATCCTAAAAAAAAGTAGTTAAATATATGTTGTATTTCTTGGCAACAACAATATACATCGTCTCCTTGACCGAGTCGAAGAACCTCAATTTATCACAATCATCTCTAAAAAAACCAAAACCAAATCCATTATATCCACTATTAATTATTAGAATCTCATCTAAAGTTTGAAAACTCATACATGCTACACACCCTTTTAAAATACACTTTGTTTTCCTCGTAGAATTTCGAAAACGTTGCGAAGCAAAAGCGCATCGACTAATATTATGTAGTGTATGTGTATCCCAGCAATCTGAACATTTAAAACACGTTCCAGCTTTGCCGATATAATCAGTTGCAATGAAATTAGACTTGCTGAATTCTGACCATTACTTACCACACACTATAACTGTTGTTAGAGGTAACTCTCGACGTATTTCTGCGAAAAGTTTCCGGATCAAATAAAGTCAAGGAGGGATGAAAGCTCAGTTGGAGTGTCAACCGGCAGCCACAGCGTCAGTCCTGGGACTACTGTCGAGAAGCTGATGGAGTTTAGCTCCAGGACGACTACTGTTGTCGTACGAGTCGCTACTGTCCTCGTTCCTAACGTCGGAGGATTCCGAGTTGTTGACTCTGGCAAGTAGGTTTGCTGTGCCTACAGGTTTCAGCCTCCTCAGATCATCAATATTGTGAATATTTAATTGAGCCTCTTTTAGTTTCTCCTACAAATTCCAGTCATTTATGAGACGATAAAATAATTAAAATTAGCGACAAGCTACTAGCGAAATAAGACGTGGCAACGTACCATTAGTGCAGCGTTTTCAAGCTTTAGTTTCCCAGAGCTTTCCATTAGTGCATTTATTTCGGATTTGAGGCTCATGTTCTCAGAAGTTAGTGCTTGAACTTTGACAGCTAGTTCTTCAGTCTCAGCCTGTGTGAAACGAAGATGACCACATACGAAGAAAGGCTATAAGAAACTCAATAGTTTACGAGGACTCCTCCATTGGATTGTAATGTATTGTGGTGAGTCATACCTGTTTCCTCAGTCTTGATCGCCTTGCTGACTCCCGGTTTGACTGTTTCCTCCTCTCTCTTTTCAGTTCTCGTTCATTCTGCAATCAAATATCACATTGAGAAACTAACACAAATGTATTCCCAATCCAATTAAAGATGCCTAGATGAGCGCACACACCTGCATCCAGCTTTCATTAGGAATAGAGTGGAGTGGAACACTAGTTGGACTGGAAATTGCACTCGGGGAAGGTTCCTTCACTTCCAATGCAACGTTCATGTCTTTCACTGGCTTATTAGCAGGAGGAATCACGTCCATCGTCTTCTCAGAAGCTTGGCCAACTTCAACAGTTGTTAAACTGCTTTTTTTAAGAGCTTTCCCATCTTCTAATTAAAAGCATCAAACACAACAGATCAGATCAAAATAAATTGAGAACACACGCTCAAGCATTTGTGATAGAAAGTTGCCCAGGCTCAAAAGATACGTATGCACGACTTGGTCTGCACATTTACCACGATGAAGAAAAAGGTATTACCTCTCTCGGGAGATCCTTCTCCATTTCTCTTCTTGCCATTCTGATTAGCCTATAAACGAATCACAGAATATAATTATAAGCAATACTTTCAGACAACACGCAACTAGTATCGAACAAAAGAACAGGAAATCTCTCGTCTAGTAAGATAGATCCGTTACCCCTGGAGCAACTCCATTACTTCCATCACTGGAACCATCAGTCTCGTCGCTGTTCATATAACCAAACTAGAGTATTTAGCCAATACATTAATCAAATAAGCAGAAAAACATAACAATTCATTCCTGAATTTCAACTACTGAATGATGACATACGTTATAAGTACTAAGCAATTTACAGTATATTGCTATGTCTCTGAATCTACACAAACCTGTCTGTTGACTTTCTTCGGTCAGTTTCATTTTCAGTACCATCACCATTTCCATTGCCTATTGATATAGCAAGCCCATCAAATTCTTTCAACTTCTTCACAAAGCCTCCATCTGTGTTCCCTGATGACTTGGCTGCTGTTTCCACGCTCGCAGCAGTACCAGTCTACATGTAAAAGAACAAATAGTAATTAAATCTGGCTTTCAGACACTCAAGAGTTCATCTGTTAATTGTATATCGAAATTGACAAATTGACCATTTTCAGTAGAACTCGAAATTGACCATTCTTGGCTTTTGCTCATAGCAAAGGGAGTAGACCTCTTGTTTGCTTAAAGCTTCACTATAAACTTACCATAGGAACTCCCTGGTGTGCGTAAACTCCTCCGTGAGCATAGAAGGCAGCATACGGAGCTCCATAAGGAGGAATCATCGACTGAGAAAATTAATGTTTGGTGTTATGGACTTTCTATACATTCGAATCCCACTAATATATGAAACCAGGCCAATTCAATGCTTACAAAAACTGCAATACCTGTGGTGGACCCCACATATAGGGGGGCGGTGCATGCGGAGAAGGAACAGCCGAATTGATATATGGTGGAACAGCAAATCGGGGACCATAGTAAGCCTGATAGAGAACCATCCAATAACCATGAAAAAGATCTTGAATATTCTTTCTACCTCACAAGTACTTTTTAGGTAGACGAAAAATTTGTGACGACGTAACTAACCTGCATTGCTGCCCAGTCAGGATACATCTGTATGTTATTCTGATCCTGCCAATTGTAACGCTATTTAAAACTTCCACAGGCACGAAGATATAATGATGATCGAGGAAAAATGGAACAACAAATAAAGCTAGCTGGCTCGAGAATATTTATATAGAATGCAGTTCTATGTACTAACCACTGCTGGCACGGCAGGTGGAGGTGATTTTTCCAACTTGGTACACTTTCCTTCTTCATTGTTTCCCATGATGTGTTCGGGAACGACTCTTGATACTCTGCCTAGTGATGGTCGAGCAATATGACAAGTTTCAGTGATCTGCCATAATAGACAATTTTAACTAATATTTCAAATCAACACGATCGACCCATATATCAAATACAAATTAAACTGTGATCAATAACGTAAGAAGATCAAACAAAGCAGACTTGTTCCAAAAGTACGATGCAAGATTTAAGACATTGAGCTATATATATGGAACTAAGAACACACCAAGATCAGCTACAACCATAAAGAATGCTGAGTCATGAAAGTTAAAGAATGAAAATGAAAGTAAAGCCTTGAAAAGAATTTCCATATACTATAGTACTATGCAATAAAACAAAAAGTCAATGTGGAAAAACACAAGTGCCTATTAACAACGAAATTACAAAAAAGCAAAGGGGTTCTGACTTTATGACCTTGATTAGTTCAAATATGACAAGGATGGGATTATATCTTGGTATTATACATTTTTAAGCACTGTAACACAACTCTGAAAATTTGTACATATTTTCACTTTGGGGAATTGTGTGCAAGAATCAAGATTTTATTGTAAACCAAAATTTGTGGTATATACTATTATTAAGGTCAATATCAATAGAAGGAAAAAAATCCTAAAAAGTAGTCATAAAACAGGGTCAGTGTAAAGTTATAACTGATTCAGTTTGGTATGACAAAACCACACAGTTCCAAAGAGGAAGAAAAGCCAGGGGCTTTATCGTCCTTTCAATCACCCCATCCCGACCCAAATATAATCTAATGACGGCAGTCCAAGCACAAACTGGTATGAAATGACAAATCTACCCTCCCCAACAACCTAAAATTCCATAACTGAAAACCATGAAAAACTCATTCACTCCAATTTGGCCACCTGAGATTTTAAAAAATAACAGGCTATTAGAAATGGGACAAGATCACGTGGGTAGATAAAATCCACTATCGACTTGGATCCGCTCTAATATCATATTACAAATGGGTCACTCACCCCTTAAAAGGCCTTATAAGAGGGAGAGTTATCTATACTTTTATAGGTGAGCTAAGATCGTTACCAAGTCGACGTGGGACAGGATATTAAGAATTTTAACACCGGCAAAACAAAAATTGAAATGCTCGAATTCTCGTGATTTTTACGCACCATCATCCAAAAATACCAAATTTAATAGCTTCTACTATCACTTAACAGTTACAAGTCTAAATTCCGATTTCCATTTCATCTAAATTTGCAAACAACGCCCAGAACTGGATGGGAAAAGTTTGCTTTTTTGTTTTTCACCCAAAAAATTCAGCAGATTTAATTATTCTAAGTGAACATGAAAAAAAAAGAATAATAATTAATCAGAAAACAAAGTGAAAATTCAGTGAGATCAGCAAGCATACAACCGAAAATAGATAAATTTCAGCTGGCGCTGAAATTTAGTAAACGCAGAAATGAACGTACCTGGGAAAATGAGAGTTTGGAGTGATGGAGGGGAAATTGAGATTTGGACAGTCAGTTTATGCTTGAAAACTGATAGCATTCAATTTTCTCTCTCAACAGATGTGTTTTTGGCACAGTGAATCTTTAGAGAGAGAAAGGGAGAGGAAGAAGGAAGAAAGAGCAAAGAAAGAGGAAGAAAGCCAAGGCAACAATCCACGTCACGAAACACGTGTCTCTTTTACAAAATATTGGTCTCAAAAAAACACTTCTAAATGGGAAAAGATATGCAATTTGTATTTAATGCGTCATTCCAATTCTTTAAATTCGGGTCAGAATTATTCATCATTATTAGCTCGTTTTCGGAAATTTATTTTCATCCGTCTATTATTCAAAATTTTATAAAAAAATTTATTTAATATGAATTTCAGTTTTATATAATAATTTTATAATAAATAATATACTAGTACTACTAATTGGAGTACAATAATTTAATAGGAGAAACTATATAAAGGTTCTTAAATTGTAGATGCATCAAAATTACACATTGGGTTATTACATAGACAAAAAAAAAGGTTGTACTATCTGGTGGTGCATTGTCACATAAATATTTGTTGTGCTCACTCTGTCGACTATTTATAATTTTGATAGTTGTTCATATTAATTTGATGCAATATTTGTAAATTAGAATAGAGATACAGTACCAAATAGTATGTGCTAAAAAACATCCTTTACAATAACAAAAGTCTATGTACTTTTCTCTCTTTTTTTAACTATCAAATGAAGTACTAATAACTTTTCTAAAACTGAGTGTTTAGAAAAACGTCTGACTTATAGAAGAGTGAAGGAGAACAAAATTTATAAATTAAAATATCACTTTAAAGGAAAAAATGTTAAATAGTTATTAATGAAAAATGAATTGCTCAATATTCTTTACAGTGAGAAATTTAAAAAATGGAAGACGGTTAATTTTATGGATGAATTAAAATGAAAAATATATAATTGTTAGTTTTGGATGGATGAAATATTTGCTTATTCCTTTAGTCTTTATCTTGGGCAGGCTTTGAAAAATCTTTTAGTTATATTTTCTAACTTAAAAAAATCAGCTAATTTATAGGATAATCAATGATAATTAATTTTATATTAACTGGAGCAAAATCCAGATAAGTTTCTACAAAATAAGCAATTGGTTTGGCAGGGTATACGTATCAGTCCTTTTTTATTTTTTATTTTTTATCATGATAATTTTTTATCATTATTAGTACTTCCAGAAACAATCAGTAGTATATATACAATAATAATTATCGAACTTCAACTCTTAATCCAAAATTTAAATGCTTCTCATTTCACAAAGTCACGTGCAAATCATCTTATTTATGAAAATAGTTATCAAATTGAACTACTCCCAACCAAATACAGTTCGTGGACAGAATCATATTATTATACCATTTCTAATTATTCACCAAAATTTATTTTTAGTGTTGAAATTTTTTTCAATCATAGCTAAATTCTAATTGTTTTTTTGGTTTTTCTCGTACAACAATACCAAATATGGTGTTATTGTAAAGAAATTATGAGACATATACTAAAGAAAATTTTATAAATTTTGAATTTTGTGTAAATAGTTGAAGTTAAACTACTTTTTAATATGGTAGTATTAAAAAATGAGTTTGAATTTAATGTAATGATGGGAGATGACATAAAAAAAAGAATTATAATCAGTTTTAATGTTTCAGATTTTAAGAATTAAAATGAGTTTTTAATGTTTCACTATAAAACCTGCTCTCCAAATACTTGAAACCCAAAAAAAAAAATTAAAATGAAAAACAACAATACCAGGGCTCCAATTTTGACGGAATTTTAAAAATATATACTATAAAACATACTTTTATTAATTTTCTGAA
Source organism: Salvia splendens (assembly GCF_004379255.2). Taxonomy (NCBI): domain Eukaryota; kingdom Viridiplantae; phylum Streptophyta; class Magnoliopsida; order Lamiales; family Lamiaceae; genus Salvia; species Salvia splendens. The sequence continues at coordinate 20,524,178 of NC_056049.1, forward strand.
ATTAAAAACGGAGTGTAGTCTCATTATCTATTAGTATCTTATAGCCATAAATCATATCACATCACATCACACTCCTATTAAAAGTAAACTTTTTCCCCTTTTAATGTACTCCTACTCCTTAATCCAATTTACCGACATTCGAAATTGACATTTTAAATTAGTACAAAAGGATCCCACATCTATTTTGGTATCCAAATACACTAAATATTTCCCTTAATTTAGTATGAAATGTGAAATGGAGGTAGGGACAAAATCAAATTTGGTCCTATAATTAAAAATGGATGTACCAAAATTCCAAATTTTTTTCTATTTAGTTAGTAATTGTTATGGATATGTGGAATCCACCCAACATGTAGTATAGCGATTGTCAATTATAATGATTTTTGTAAAACAAAATAACGATTTGTTTAAAGGGACACTGTCCAGATTTCAATTTCTAAATAAGGTTTAGGATTCTACAAAATGCAATTATTAGATTAGCTCATAAATTGCTTTGCTGGCGAAATCACACGTATTTGAATTAATAAATTAATTAACATATTTGTGTATATATATGAAGTTGAAACCGAGATGTCACAGAAGACAATGGGTATAAATTAGTTGGAGGGTGGGGTGAGCTGGCGTTAAAAATATTGCGCTGGCTGAAAAAAATTATATATTCCGAGTGGATCTCCAACCGTACACGTGTTCGCTGAGGATTCATCTACGCACATGTGGGTGACGTGTTTACTCTACCTTTCTCCGTCGCGAATTAATTTAATGCCTTTAAACAAAACTCTTGGGAAATTAACTGTATTTGATGGAGCTTTTGGAATCCGGGGACGGTTCATTGCCCCTATGACCATCTCCAAACATACTCCAAAAAATGAGTTTTGATGTAGAAATCTTCGTGAATCATATACTCCCTCTGTCCTATTAGAAATGAAATGTTTTCCTTTTTGGTCTATCCCATTAAAAATGAAATGTTTCTAAAAATGAAAACAATACTCTCTCTACTTTTTCTTCTCATTTATTTTACTCTCTCTTCATTAACTCACAAAACAACATTACATAAAATCCTGTGTAGAAAAGCAAATGTTGCATATTTAATGGGACGGAGGAGTACCAAAAAAACTCATTTTTGATATTTTTTCTGAAATAACACCAAATATGATGTTACTGCAAAAAATTTGTGAGACAAAAATATAAAAATGGTATAAATTTTAAATTTGATGTAAGTAATTGGAGAAAAACTACTTTTTGATTTGACGTATAATCAAAAATAAGTTTGAGTTTGATGTAAATGGTGGGAGAGTCTACCTTGTCATGCCCTGTTTGGTTGGAACAGATATTGCTTCTTTTCTCTGGTCACAGAAGTGAAAGACTGTTTTGCCCTTGCTTTTGCAAGTGATGTGGCCATAGTGATTTTTTGGAGTCGTGTCGTGTGTTGTGAGTGAGTAATCCCCATCGTTGGTTTTTCTTCTTTTTTGCTAAGTTTAATTTATTCTAATTGTATTAACTAAAAATTTAATTAATTTGAAATTTTTGTAAATTAATTTTGTTAAATGGAAATATTAAGCTTTAAATTTTTTTCATATAAATTTAATTTTATCAAATTAAATTGTTTATAGAATTTAAATGGGAGTACTAATTTCAACAAATTTGGACAACTAACAATTCTCTCCTGTTTTTAGATATATGGTGATGACATCTATCTCAAGATTTCAAATATAATACTTCCTTAATTCCTAAAAAGTATATCTTTATTTCATTAAAAATAATCCATTTCCGTTTTTTAACTTATCTAAATTAAGATGACTCATTACTAAAAATAAAATAAAAAATATTTATTTCCATTTTATTCACTCCTTCATACTTTATTATCTCTACTTAACATATAAAATAAAGTTACATAAAATCTTGTGTCGCTTAATGATGGGGTCTCTTTCTTGGGAGGAGGTATGAACTCCATCCTACTTTAAGAGTCCCGGTTGAGTGAGCACATGTTCTAAAAGAGTGTTTGAGTTTGTAATAAATAAATATTGTAGTGGATATTGAGATCCACTTTTAATACTTTTTAAATTGAATTGTAAGCATTTTTTATTAGTTTACTATAACCGGGACTCCTAAAGCGGTACGCACAAAATTGATCAACCGGGACTCCTAAAGCAGGGGCGGAAGGAGTAATATATTACTCATACTTTATTTTATTTACAACTTATATAATCACACTACACTATTAATGTGGAGCTCACTCTTTACTAATACCATACTTTATTAATTATATATTAAAAATTTATTTTTAAATTAAATACTTATATTTTTTTTAAGACGGTACTAAGTACTTCCTCTGTCTTATTAGAAATGAAACGTTTTCCTTTTTAGTTTGTCCCATTAAAAATGAAACGTTTCTATAAATAGAAACAATACTCTCTCTATTTTTTCTTCTTTCTTACTTTACTCTCTCTTCATTAACTCACAAAACAACACTACATAAAATCCCATGCCGAAAAATAAATGTTGCATATTTAGTGGGACGGAGGGAGTAATAGTTGTATTTAATAGAGTTTCATTTGAATCTTAAAATACCATAAATTCATAGCTAAATTTTTAGCATGATGTGTCATCTTGAAAGACGAGACAATTTAAACATCACATAATACTACCTCTCACATCTTAATATGATCTCATACTAATTTATAACTCATAAATAGTTTATAAAATATTATCTCATCGAAAACTTAGAAACACTATAACCAAGCTTACAAAACTACTTTATTGGTTCAAACATTTTATGATATTATTTTACTCTATTTATCTCATAAAAATATAAATATTTAAAACTAAAAAAAATTAATAAATAATTAATAAAGTAAGATAAATAAGAAAAAATATAGTTAAAATAATATTAATAAACAATAGAATCCATATTATTATTAGTAATATTTAATGAGATAAATAAATTGATATATTGGTAATGAGTTATGGTCAATTTTTCATATATGAAAATGCTCATATTTTTATAGGAGGAATAAAAATGAAAAATGAAAAGTGCATAAATTTTTAGGACGGAGGGAGTAATTTTTCCCAATCAAGTTGAGTCACGTCCTTTTTTGATAAAAAACAATATACTTCCTCCGTCCTCCAAATTTTGTCACAGTTTGATCGGACACGAATTTTAAGAAATACTATAATGGAAAGTGGATTGAAAAGTTGGTAGGTTGTGCGTCCTACTTTAAAGTATTAGTATTTTATTTCTCACCTATTTTTTAACATAATTTCTTAATTTTACCGATGAAGTATTTTATTTGTCTCTCCTATTTTTTTACATAATTTTTTAATGTTCGTGCACAAAAATTTTGCTTAAATTTTGTTAATGTTGATGAATGAAAAATTTATGATAAGTGATGCAAGGATGACATTTGCGTGCATAAGGCCATCCACAATAGGAATAGCCCAGCAATAGCCCAGCCACTGCCACATCATCAGCACTAAAAATCCTCCTGCCACATCATAAATAGCCCAGCCATAGCCTAGCCACATCATAAATAGCCCAGCCACATCAATAGCCATATCACTAATAACAATTATATAAAATGACATAATTAACAATCACACAATATATGAAATTTAATTTACGAGACATATACGGGAAAAGTTTAATAATACTATTAAAATTTAAAAAAGTACAATAATTTAAAAAAAGTACATTAATTTTAAAAAAAAATACATTAATAAAAAAGAGTGACAATTCACTCCTCGTCTTCGTCGTCGTCGCCTCCGTCGCCACCATCGCCGCCGCCACCATCGCCGTCACCTCCGCCGCCTACGCCGCCGCCGCCGCCACCGGTCTCCCTCCGTATAGCCTCCAACTCGTCCTGCAGGCTCATGAGCAAGGTTTGAAGCACGCTCTTCTCCACGGGATCCGTCGCCACCCGCCATTCGGCCATCGTCTTGATCAACTGAGCGCGCGTTTGGGCGCGAGCGAAGAATTTGAGCTCCTGGGTGGATTGGCCAAGGGGGGATGCCGACTGGACCTCCTGGGAAGCTCCGGCGTTCCCTCTCGCCGCCTGCTGAGCGCGCTTGCGCCCAATCGGGCGAGGTCGGCCACCGACCGAACGCGGCGTGGGGAACTCCTGCGTCGTCTCGGGGAGGTCGTGGGAACCTCCGCTGCTGCCGCTGTAATCGCCGGTGTAGTTCAGTCGTTGCTTCTTCGGCCAGCCAGAGTCGACACCTACTCGGAACTTCTCGGACTCGCTCAGTACAAGATAGCAGTTCCAGTAGGTGAAGTCCTTGTATAAACCCTTCAGTGGGAAGGCTTTCTCCGCTATTCTCCTGCAGTCATCCTCCGTTTGGCCACTGCTCATCATGCGGAGTGCGTTGGTGTACAAACCCGAAAATCGGGAGACCGCCGCCCTGATTCGGTTCCAGCCCTTCCGGCAATCCTCCCCGTTGCGGGGCCTCCCCTCCGGGCAAAATCTCTGGTAGGCTGCTGCTATCTTGCCCCACATGTTGACGATCCTTTGCTCGTTCGAAACGAGAGGATCGTCGCAAACACTCACCCACGCCTTGCTGAGAGCGACGTTCTCGTCGTCCGTCCACCTCCTCCGTACCTCCTCCTCACCCGGCTGCGACGACTCGCCGACCTTCTTCTTGCCCTTCTTCTTTGGGGCGCCACGCCCCGGCACTGCCCCCCCTGAACTAGAGTCTCCGGAGCTCCGAGAGTATCAAACCCCAACTCATCCAAGGAGAAACTATCAAACCCCAAGGGTGTTTGGGTCGATGTGTGTGAAGACCCAGTCGAAAAATCAAAACTAGGGCGATAGACATCCCCCGCCGTCGCCGGGGACCCCCCAGGAGTCCCCTGTGTAGCCGGTACGACCCCCGGAGTCCACTGTGTCGCCGGTACGACCCCCGGAGTCCACTGTGTCGCCGGTGCTCCCCCGGGCATCATCTGCATCCCGGGTACCCACCCCGGTATCGGCGGAAACCCCCCCGGCGGACTCCCCCCCATTGGGGCCCCGGGCATCATCTGCTGCCATGGGTACATGTTGTAGTACCCGGGCACCTGACCCCATCCACTTCCCACAGGGATCGACGGAGTTTGTGACCCGCTACTCCCGGAACTAGGCTCGTTGTTGAGATCCATTTCCCGTTGTTGATCTTGAACAGAAAGAAAGATAGAGAGTGTACTCGTTAAAACAAGTGGTGCGAATGAAAATGACGAGCAAAGCGCGTATATATAGTGTTTCGGAAAAAAAAAAAATTAATTTTCGCGCTGGGCGGTGCGCTGGGCGATCCGGGAGCTGCAATAGCGCCGAAAGGACCGCCCAGCCGACCGCCCAGCGCTGCGCGGTTTCTCTCTCCAGTCAGCGGCTGGGCGGCTGCAATAGACCGCCCAGCGAACCGCCCAGCGCCGGCGCTCGGCTGGGCGGTCGCTGGGCGGTTATTGTGGATGGTCTAAAGGAGCCGATTTTATGGGCGTGTTGAAACCACACGACCTCGGATTGCGCAACTGATTTCCATTATCCCATTCTGTAATCCCAAACGCAGCCTCTGCTGACGAGGACCACGTGTCAAAACAGGGGCTCATCCACCATAATCAATTCATTCTTTCGTGCCCACTTCTTACTAAACCTGTGTTTGGTTGGACGTACCAAACGTGTGTGATGCTTCAACATAATATGGAATTAAATATCAACAAATCTTTACATCTACCCATAAATAATAACCAGATGAGCTCCCATCATTTATATTAAATTCATACTCATTTTAGTGTAAATATCACATCAAATATGATTTTATTTTAACCATTTACATTAAACTCAAACTTAAAAAATATTCTATATATTAAGCTTTTTTTACTCACAAAATTTGAAAAACTTTTAAGTTTTGGTTTAGTGTAAACCTAAATATAGGTTTTTTTTCTCAAAAACCAAAAATGAGATTGGTTTTTGAGTACTATTAGAGCTAATTACCTATCTTATTTTAGGTTTTAATGTACCCGTCTAACCTAAACTAAAACTAAAACTAAAACTAAAACTAAAACTAAATGGTGTTTTATTGCATCCACAAATGATACTCACTACAAATTATACCATTCTAATTATAAATAAATGTTATGTTGAGATTAATTTGACCACAGAAATCATATAAACTTATTTTAGAGAGTTTACACATTTCAACAATAATTCAATAGCTTATAGGCTGTTAAAGTGCTTGTATATTTGAGCTTATAAACTTATGGTTTATACTGAAAATAACAAATCCTGATACAATTATTATGAAATTGACTATGGAACTTATTGTTTTAAGAGATTAATTTTTCATCTTAGAAATCATTCAAATTTTTTGAATATTTTTATTATTACAAAAGGTTTCATTTTGAAGCCCAACGTGTAGAGTGTAAACATGTATGACAATCATAACTAAAAAATTGCACTATTCATTTACAATTAAACCTGAACATCTTTTATCAAATCCAACTATTCATAATTGATGATACCCTAAAATATTAACGGTTGCAATTGAATGCTGCAACGAGAACAACACCACTAACTAGAAATTAACTTTCAATAAAGTAGCATGTGCTACTTTATTTAAATGTAAATTTTAGATAATGTTAAAACTTAAAATGAACGACTAATTGTCATAAAATATCTCACGGTCAACATGACATGGCAGAGAGGTTAGTTTATCAAAGCTCTCCAAATTAAATAAATATTTAAAAAGAAAAAAAAGGAAAAGGTTGGTGCGCGCATCGTGGCCGTGACTTGGATGGCCTATCCAATGGCGGCAGATGAAAATGTGATCCGACGGCTGCGATTAATCTAGGATGGTGGTCGACGGCTCCACCGTTTAACAAACAAGCTGACAAAAGGAATCGGAAGTCGCGGCACGTACTCGAGCGGGTGGGCCCCACGCCACCATCACATGGGATGACGTGTCTGTCCCACAACCACTTCTGATTTATTTTCAGGTGGTCCCCCCGCACGCGTGATCCAGCTCACCACCTCTCGGCTTTCTAGATGCTTAGCCACGTATCTTCCACCTAGGCTTCTGCTCAGTTTTTTATACTCCCTCCGTCCCGCACTACTCGCACGTATTTCCTTTTTGGGCGTCCCAAGTTACTTGCACTCTTTCCATTTTTAGTAAAAATTTTCACCTACAGCCGTCATTTTTGACTTTCCTATACACTCATTCCTTAATCTCCGTGCCGAAAAGGAAATGAGCGAGTAGCTCGGGACGGATGGAGTATTTATTTAAATTGCTATATTTGTTAAAGAAAAAAAAACTAAGACCAAAAATTGAAAGAAAAGAAAAAGAGTTAATAGTGTTTATTAAGTTCCTACCAATTGGTTGTTCAACGTGTTTATTGATCCACTGAGTTCGGTGGACGCCAACTACAATACGCAGGCAAAGACTAGTGACAAATAATTTCAGTCAGTTGTGGGCTGAGTTCAACGATGGCAAAGTTAGTTGTTTGTTGAGTTATTCATAGTCTTCCGATTGTGGCAAAGATTTGAAGATTTGACTGAAGATTCGACGGTAGACCCTATATTTCACTAACTCATTTATACTCACATTTTATTATAAAATTAATAAATAAAAATAGGACCTGTGTGCTATCAATTTTTTCGAACCTATTTTCTATTACATTTCTTAAAACCTATGACGGATCAAATGGTGACGAATTATTAGGGAATTATTAGGGACGGAGAGAATATTTCACTAGAAAAAAACACTTTTGATCAGTAACACCGAAATATTTGAGACTCTTGTGTGAGATCTTAAGATTTGGTTGGAGTTACAATATATGATATGCTTTAACCGGCCCTTAGTGTAATCAATAACTTAGGTTATCCGAAAGGAGGGTCAGAATATGTCACTGACCATCTTGGTAAATCTAGAGTCAGCCATAAGATATCAGAGTAGTACTCCCTCCGTCCATGAAATATTGTCCATTTGGTCCATCTATTTTCGGTAAATGGTCTCCACTTTCCACTTTATTTACACTCACATTCTATTATAAAACTAATGTTGGAAATATTGAAGCCTTTTAGACGGGCAAACTCTTGTTATTAGAAAATAACCAAAAACTGAAAGGTAAGTAAAACAAAGTAAATACTATAAAAGGAACAAGATGCAAACTATATTCTTCTTCAAGTCGAGTCGAGGTGACCCTCTCTCTGCAAGACGAAATACGCCCCGGCTAGTGCTCACGGATTGGCGTAATGTCCCCAAAGATGAAATGACTTTCCTCCTATCGAGTTGAAGCACCTCAAACTCGTAGGCTCCGGCGAACTTGAATTGGAGGCGAGAACCGAGCAATGCAATGCTCTTAATGCGAACTAGAATGCTTAGAGCATCCACAACCGTGCTCTTGCCAGCGGCACGGTTGTGGGCCCGGGCGGTACTATTCATGTCTGCTCTCTGGCAAGAGCACAACACCCACAACTGTGCTCTTCCGCAAGGACGAGCACAATTAATATAAAATTCAATTAAACAATAACATTTCCATAATATTAAAATCCATTTAAAAACCATAATAAATATTACAAATTACAAATAAAATTAAAAAATACATAATTAAAATCCTAAAAATTAAAAATTACATAATTAAACTCCTTAAAATTAAAAATTACATAATTAAAATCCTAAAAATTAAAAATTACATAATTAAACTCCTAATAAGACTACGCATCCGGCGGGATCAACCCCAATTGTTTTTGGAGACCTTTTATCATGGTCTCGTGTGTTTCAAGTTCCGTGGGGGTCATAGATGACCTATCGGCCATTTTGAGTTGGCTTAAGAGCATCCACAGCGAGTTGTTCGGGGGTGGAGGTGGCACATAGGGAGCGGGAGCGGCTTCGGGAGTGGCTTCGGGAGTCGAGCCGCGACGACGGTTGGCCGCCGCCTTCTTCCTTCCTTGGGGGCGGCGTTGGGAACCGCTCGGTCCGGCGTCGGGGCTACCTAAGTTAGCTCCGGCGAGTTGGCTAGCCACTTCTTCCGAGCCGGAGTCGGATAGGGCTACCGACCTTGATCGTTTGGAGGAGCCGCTAGAGGAGGATGTTATGCCTCACTTATACTTCGGGTGCGTCCGCGTCTCCTGCCAAACGTTAAGATATTTGAACGACTTACCGTTCATGGATTGGTAGGTGCTCAGCGCGGCGGTGATGATGTCGACCTCGCTTCGGCCGCTCCCGGCATTCCGGGACTCCTGGATGAAATAGCCGTTGAACTTGCCAATTTCTTCGTTGGCTAGGCCGATGCAGTTGCGCACCATACTCTCGTTGCGCTCGATCGTTCCGGGCGGCCGGTTTGCATTGTACCGGCTAGAGACGCGCCACCAAAAGTGATCGCCGGATTGGTTCGTTCCAACCACCGCATCTTCGGAGATTTCCAAGTACGCCTTGAACAATCTTTCCATCTCCGCCGGTGAGTACGGTGTGCGGACACCGGCGCGAGATGGAGGAATCGGCATTTGGGAAGGGGCGCGAGGCCTAGGCTCCGGTGTCCACCCGTAGCGCCCTTCGGAGGCACCTTGGTCGTCGATTGGGTATGGACGGTAGCCACCCGGAACGGCCGAATCTTGGGTTTGAGGAGGGGCCGAATATTCCATTTCCGGACTAGGAAACGGTTGTGAACCGAACCATTCGGGGTTCCAACCGTGGGAGCCCGAAGGGTTATCGTCTTGACCGGACATAGTGATGTTGTAGGGTATGAGAGAATGAAGATGAAAATGGATATGAGAGAATGGAGATGAGAATGGATATTGGAGAATGATGATGAGAGTTGTGTAGTTTGATGTGAATTTTTGGGGTGAAATTGGGGGTATTTATAGATGAAAGTGTGTATTTTTGGGGTAAAAAAAATGAAAAAAAATTTAAAAAGGTGTAAAAAACGGTTATAAACCGATATATTTTTTTGGGGAAGTGAAATTTTTTTTTTAATTTTTTATCGGTTTTTTTAATAAAAAACCGATTTTTTTTAAAAAAAATATAAAAATGTTTAAATGCAACGGTCGAGCCGTTGACGAATGGGAGCGCGCCACGTGTGCGTCCGCTGGCACGGACGTGCTCGATACATCGAGCAGCGTCCGTGCCAGCGGCGCGGACGGCGGTGGCGACGGACGCCACCGCTGCGCATGCTATTAAGCTAGAGAGAAGAGAAAGTGATTTGTTTTGTTGTCTTCTCTTCTCCTAAAACCCATCTATTTATAGGAGGGGGGAGGCCACCTCAAAGGTCTTGGAATTAAGGGAAACCATAAAACATGAAAGGCCAAAAGACTTGAAAGTGAAAAGCTAGAAGCCTTTCATATTATCACACGTTTTCGACAATCCCCCACATTGGTTAGAGCGCTGCAAGCTCAAACCAACACCAGACACAAATGCATGTATGCAGACTCTTTTGCTCAGTTCTCAAGAAACGATACTGTATTTGAAGAGGTAACTTGTGGTTTTGAACCTTCCATAGTCAACACTATCGGACATACCGGCGGGCTAGTGGACGCGATGCCTTGAACTATTCCTCCTTGGTGTATGCCTAGTCAATAGCATCAACACAATATTGTCTCAACTCCATCAGTTCTCACGTTTGTGTCCGTTTTGGCCGTGGAACACCTCTTTGGAATTCATAAGTGACTCACACACACGAAGAGGCCCCACTTCTCACTTACATAGGTGATTCTTTCATGAGTATCCTGCCATACTGCATCTCCTTGAGATTTCAAGAATCATTAAAAGTCAAAAGACTTAACCTCTTACCACGTGCATGTTACAACACTCAATGCTTTCTAAAGAATGGGCGAAGATTAAAATCTTCTGAGTGTTACAGCTAGATTTGTATAGCTTCGTTTTCCCTTTGAACCAATCCCATGGGATCTCCAATCGTATGGTTGGGTTACCACTATACTCATCTTTTAATATGTGGTTTTCAGTCTCATTCCTTTTAGCAATTTATGCATTTGATCACGGTTTAAACCTTTTGTTAACGGATCCGCTAAGTTATCCACTGACTTTACATAGTCAACTGAGATAATGCCACTTGTGATCAACTGCCTTACGGTATTATGTCGCAGACGAATATGTCGAGACTTACTATTATAAAAGCCACTTTGTGCTCTACCTATAGCTGCTTTGTTATCACAGTGTATCAATACTGCGGGCACTGGCTTCTTCCAACATGGAATACATTCTAGGAAATTTCTGAGCCACTCGGCTTCTTCCCCTGCTTTATCCAAAGCGATAAACTCAGATTCCATGGTGGAACGAGCAATACAGGTCTGTTTCGTTGATTTCCACGAGACAACACCACCCCCCACAGTGAACACATACCCACTTGTCGAAAATGAGTCTTTTGAATCAGAGATCCAATTTGCATCACAGTACCCTTCAAGTACTTGGGGATATCTTGTGTAATGCAACCCAAAGTTAAGAGTATACTTCAAGTATCTCAAAACTCTACACAGAGCTTTCCAATGTTCCTTACTTGGGTTACTCGTAAATCGGCTCAACTTGTTTACAGGACAAGCAAGATCAGGTCGAGTACAGTTTGTGATAAAAATCAAACTTCCTATGACCTTTGCATACTCTTCTTGAGCAACAGAATCACCCATATTCTTGCTCAGATGGACATTGAGCTCCAAAGGAGTCTTTGCTGGCTTACAGTCAAACGAGTTGAATTTCTTAAGCATTTTCTCAACATAATGAGATTGCGTTAAGGCAATTCCCTCATTAGTCCTCAATATTTTGATTCCGAGAATCACATAAGCTAGACCCATATCTTTCATATTGAAAATTCTTTTCAACATGTTTTTTTGTCTCGTTAATAATGGCACTATCGCTGCCCATTATCAACATATCATCAACATACAGACACACAATAACAAACCCGTTATCTGTGTTCTTAATGTAAACACACTTATCACACTCATTGATAGTGAATCTATTTGCCAACATCACATTGTCAAATTTCAAATGCCATTGTAATGGTGCTTGCTTCAACCTATATAATGACTTTACCAGTTTGCATACTTTACGCTCTTGCCCAGGCACAACAAACCCTTCGGGTTGTTCCATATATATTTTTTCTTCCAGATCACCATTCAGAAATGCAGTTTTCACATCCATTTGGTGAATCTCAAGATTGTGCAAAGCAGCAATCGCTAGAAGCACCCGAATGGAAGTGATTCTCGTAACAGGTGAATAGGTATCAAAAAAGTCATACCCTTCTTTCTGCTTAAAGCCTTGGACAACTAGGCGAGCTTTGTACTTATCTATAGTACCATCGGGCTTATATTTCATTTTCAGAATCCACTTGCACCCTAAAGGCTTACAGCCTTCAGGCAAGTCTACTAACACCCAAGTGTTATTTCTCATGATGGATTCAATTTCACTGTTGATAGCTTCTTGCCACCACGCCGCGTCTGGGCCAGACAGAGCTTCCGCCAATAACTTTGGTTCATCATCCAACATAAAAGTTATGAAGTCAGGACCAAATGTTTTAGCAACTTTAACTCTTTTACCACGTCTTGGTTCAACATCCTCAGGACTTGACCTCGTCCTTTTTGAAGGATTAGAACTAGTGGATTCATCCATCATTCTTTCACTAGAACGATCATCTTGCCTCTTGCAAGGGTAAACATTCTCAAAGAATATAGCATTCCTTGACTCAATCGTTGTTCCTTCAGCCACGCCAGGCACAACTGACCTATGGACTAGGAAACGATAGGCACTACTATTAAGTGCATGGCCAATAAAGATGCAATCGACTGTTTTAGGGCCTATTGCAACTTGTTTCGGAGGTGGCACTTCTACCTTCGCTAAACACCCCCACACTTTGAGGTATAAATATGAAGGTTTCTTCCCTTTCCACAACTCATAAGGAGTCACATCCCTATTTTTTAGTGGAATTTTATTCAGGATATGATTCGCTGTTAACACAGCCTCCCCCCACATGTTCTGGGATAAACCAGAATTAATCAACAGAGCATTCATCATCTCTTTAAGTGTTCGATTTTTTCGTTCAGCAACTCCATTTGACTGGGGAGAATATGGAGCCGTTGTTTGGTGAATTATACCGCTTGCATGACTTAATTGTGCAAACGGGGCTACATACTCACCGCCTCTATCACTTCGAACACACTTAATTCGACAATTAAGTTGATTTTCGGCTTCATTTTTGAAGTCTTTAAACGCTTCAATTGCCTCATCTTTACTTCTTAACAAGTAAAGGTAACAATACCTTGTGCAATCATCTATAAATGTGATGAAGTACTTTTTACCACCTCTAGTTTGCACAAATTTTAAATCACATACGTCTGTATGGATTAACTCTAGAGGTTTTGTGCTTCGTTCTACCGAGCGAAACGGTAGCTTGGTCATTTTTGCTTCAACACAGACTTCACATTTTTCTTATGAGTTAAACTAATCTATTTTTAGTAAATTAAGATTTACTAATCTTTTTATAACATTTAGATTTACATGTCCCAATCTTTTATGCCATAAATCAGAGCACTCAAGCAAATAAGAGGATGTGTCATCTTCCTTATTTCTTAATCCTTTTCCACGGTGAATGACCGTAACATTCAGCTCAAAAAGCCCATTCACTAGGTGACCTTCACCTATGAACTTTTCATACTTGGTCAATATAACCTTGTCACACTTAAATTCTAGTGAAAATCCATGATTTACTAGAAGTGAGCCTGACACCAAATTATTTCGGATGTCTGGGACATGCAGCACATCCTTGAGGGTAAGAACCTTTCCGGATCCTAATTTTAGGAACACATTACCCACACCAACCACCTCGGAAGAGGCTTGGTTTCCCATACGTACTTTTCTACCTCCAACAGATTTGTAAGTAGAAAAAACGCTTCTCTCGTAGCACACATGACATGTGGCACCCGTATCAACAAACCATTCATTTGGATTATTACCATGGTCCACGTCGGAGACCACTGCGATCACCTCGTGATCTTTGTTGTTTATATCAACACGTTCAAATAATTTGTACAGTATTGTTTCCAACAATAAGTAGACAATTATATTGAACCAAATGTGCATTGGCATATTCATCAACCCATGCATCCCAATTACTACTACCAAATCTAAATTGGTCTTGCTTGTCAAATGACAAACGATAAACATCATTCTCAAGAGAATAGATCTCAAGGAATTAACCACTCCATAGCGCATCGACATTGCGACGGTTCGTTGCTTTATTCCAGCTTTGAATTTCATGTTTCCTCCAGCTTCGGTCGACATGATTTCAACAAGAGTACAATATTTCGTCTTGCGATTGTTGGAAATATTGAAGCCTTTTAGACGGGCAAACTCTTGTTATTACAAAAGAACCAAAAACTGGAAGGTAAGTAAAACAAAGTAAATACAATAAAAGGAACAAGAGGCAAACTATATTCTTCTTCAAGTCGAGTCGAGGTGACCCTCTCTCCGCAAGACGAAATACGCCCCGGCTACTGCTCACGGATTGGCGTAATATCCCCAAAGATGAAACGACTTTCCTCGTATCGAGTTGAAACACCTCAAACTCATAGGCTCCGGCGAACTTGAATTGGAGGCGTGAACCGAGCAATGCAATGCTCTTAATGCGAACTAGAATGCTTAAGCTAGAGAGAAGAGAGAGTGATTTGTTTTGTTGTCTTCTCTTCTCCTAAAACCCATCTATTTATAGGAGAGGGGAGGCCACCTCAAAGGTCTTGTAATTAAGGGAAACCATAAAACATGAAAGGCCAAAAGACTTGAAAGTGAAAAGCTAGAAGCCTTTCATATTATCACACGTTTTCATCAACTAATATATAAATGTGGGACCTTTATTCCACTAACTTTTTCAACTCAATTTTCTTCACATTTCTTAAAACCCGTGGCGAGTCAAAGTTGGACAATATTTCATTGACGGAGGGAGTTATTAATTAAATGAGTTACTGAAATGAATATCGAAGCGACTCCATATTTTACGATTGTTCAGAGGTAACTATCGGGGAGAATAGAACTAGAGTCTCAGTTTTCATCCAATACTCATCAATCTAGCTGCGGCAATGAAAGGAAATCTAAACTTTATGTTGTCACTGACGAAAGAGATCCGTCCCATGAGGACTAAAGCAGTCAGGAGGAAGGATAAGGAAAAAATGTATGAGCACTGAAGTTGAAGAGGAACCTTACTTGCATTGTACGATGAGAACGTGAGCATGATCGGAAATGCAATGCTTATCAAAAGATATCCGACAATGCTAGCATGAGACACATCATTGATTGTCGAGGAGAAAGAACTATTGCATCACGATATTTTTAGAGAACTTAGACAGAAAAATACTCCATCCAGCCCTAAACAATATGAACTCTCTAATTTTAGAAATTAATTTTCTTTTTGACGAGGTGAGACCCATTCTCCACTAAAAATAATATAAAAAAATTTCTTTCTATTTTTTCTTACTTTTCCAACTGTGCCGAACTAAATGTTCATATTCTTTAGGAATAGAGATAATTGTATTTTCATAAATAAATTAGGATTTTATAATAAGGTCATTTAGTTGTTTTAATTTTTTTCATTTTTGAATTAAGTATTGTATTGAAGTTATATTTTTTTTATTGAGGTATGATTTGATGTTTGATTATGGATATGAGATGATTAGAGTTCTAATCTAATGTAGAATACGAATGAAATGATTATGTAGAGTTCCAGGGCGACTTAGGGCATTGACGAGTAGGTTAAGAGCCTTTATAACGAACAATACATAGGGCTCCCTATAGCCCACTCTATACTGCTCCTTAGTCCTTCCATCTTTAAAAAATATATACTTTGGATTCAACATGAATTTTAATGTAAAATTATAAATTAAAAGAGATGTAAAGAGAAAAAGTAATTAAAATATTGTTAGTGGAGAATGAGCCCCACTTTATTATAGAGAAAATAGTTTTCAAAATTGGATAGTGTATATTATTGTGAGACAGACTAAAAAGGAAAGAGTGCATATACTTGTGGAACATAGGGAGTACTTTATAGTCCTTCACATCAGCATTCTATAGTTCTACCTTTTCACCTTCAGGAGGTGGACTATAGCGCTCCCTATAACCCGCCCCATCTTTTAACAACCATTTGTATTTATTTTTAAAATTTTTTAATATAATAAAATAATCAAATATATATAAATATAAAACCACAATATGAAAAAATTCGTTTGATTAAAAAGCCGAAAAAGTACATCGCAAAATAAAAAAAAGTAAAATTTCAATGGTTACGAGACCAAATTTCTTCGATGAAAAGTGAGTTGGGGAAAGAGATTTGAAGGCGTGAGAAATGAGGATAAAATGTGGTGTATTTAGGAATGTCAATGCATTTCGCAACACGTTGGCTGACCCGAATAGCCCGTTAAATTTATAGGATTAGGGTTGAAAATTTATAGCTCGATAAAACTACAACCCAATTAGCCCACAACCCGGCCAGATCCGAAACCTGAGAAAATTTCTATTGTTCTATTTGTTTGACTCTTAATTTGACAATTCATTGATTATTTATAATATAGATAACTATAAAAATGAATTTTTAATTTTATATTTAATATACAAATTATATATTAAATTTTTATCAACATAATAATAGATAAATAAATATTTCAAATTTCAAATTCATTAAATAAATATTTAAATTTTTAAAACACACTTTAAAATTTCTCAAAATATATTTTTATGTTTTATTTTGTACAAATATCAAATATTTGAATTTGATCATGTTTATTTTTGATTTTAAGCTTAGATCTCAAATTTATCATAATTAAATATTGTATATTTTGTAAACATAACTAATTTTTATCATTATCTACTGGGTTATCGCATGTTAATGTTATCAGTATCAACCCGAAACCCGAGCCTTTTAGACTTGGACCAAAATACAACCAGATTAGCCCGCAATCAGCTGGGCCGTGCCTATTAACATCCGTAGGTGTATTTATAGAGGAAAAAAATATGATAAAAAAATGTTAGAAAACCATAATCCGGGTGACCACGGTGGACAGACTATAGCCCAGACTATATCCAAACTATACATAATCTGCAGACTATACATAGTCCGGGTGACCACGGTGGACAGACTATAGCCCAGACTATGTCCAGACTATATATAGTCTGCGGACTATGCATAGAGCGAGTGTATGAAGAGAGGTTTAGTGTGGCCGTTTGTAACGGCGGACTATAACGCGGATTATGATGTAGTCCGAGCTATGGTCCGCCCAATGTGTTATGCGGATGCTCTTAGTGAATCACGGCGACGTAAGCAAAGGTCTTATACGCATAGTGATAGCCGTTAGATGAAGTTGAATAGATAAATAGAGGTGCGTGATCTGCGGTGGAGGGAGAGAGGACGTGGCGGAAAACGAATCGTGGGAGATGGTGGTGACGTGTCCCGCATCTTGGAATGGTCGCATGTGATTGTGTCGCCGTATATGGTTGACGTGGACTTCAATCCTTGATGTGATTTATTGGATATGATTTTAATGGAATTTTTCAAATTTTCTTGTTGGTTGGCCACTCAATTAACATATTTGGATGAGATCCTCTTTTTTTTTTTAATCACAACTCTTAGTAGCCGTTATTTCATTTAGTAGTAGTTATCTTCCAGTGAAAATCTACTCAAGATGTTTGAACTTGAACCATTTTGACTATAGAAACACCCACCCCACCCCACCCCTAGAATTATTTGTTAAAAGGAAAAAATGATGTGGTATTACCAATAAAAATACTATCGATTAGTAATAGCCTCCCATTGGAAAATAAATCTTTTTGTGTTTTGAAGTAATTATCTTCGTTATTGAAGAACAAATCAATTTACAAAGCAGAGTCAGTTTCATTAATATTTCAGTTTAAGATTACTATTCAACCGTTAATGATATCTTCTTCTAGATCCAAAGTGGAAATTTCTAAAAATCTATGTGAAGAAAATTAAAATGTAACTGGGTAACAGGCCAGTAATATCAAGACACAGAAATTAATGGGCTTATAGCTCTTGTAGCCCAAATCGGATCTCAGATTGCTTTTGAGTATATTTATGGAGTACTATATTTTTATTTTTGTTTTCATTTAATATAAAAGTAAAATGTATTCTTTCCTAATGTATTAAAGTAAAGAGTAGAGAAAAAAAATGACAAATTGTATGGAAAAAGTAGAACAAGTTTCAAAATTTGCAACATGGTAGCCATTTTCTCCCCATTTTGACTCTTATTGATAGCCCATAAACAGATTATGGCATAGTGGTTGCAAATTGAATGGAAACACACCAACTTTTTCAAGAGTCCAGTTTCCTTTTCAATAAAAAAAACCAGGATTTGTTTTGCTCATGCATCAGCCAAATTTGATTCATCCAACAAGTTTGAATTGGATAACCACTGAATCTCATAACCACTATATTTTAGTGCCAAGATGCACTCTTTATTCTGTCACAACCTCAAAATCTCATACTAATTGAATCTTGATTTGCATATTTATGTTCCTTTGATGTTTTTTTCATAAGCCTAATCAATAGTTTTAAGAGCCAAGTTACAAACTTTTTGTGTTGTCACAACCTTAAAATCTCCATAACTCACAAGTCACAACCATGATTATCATTAATTCTGTTTGTCTTTGATGCATTTTCTTAGGCCTAATAACAACATTTGATCTATTTCAGGGCTGCAGAATGGAACCACTGCTTTGATTGTCCCATGTGGTCGGTTACATCTTCAATAGTCTTTCTTGTATTCTACTGTTATATATATATATATAGGTCTAAAGAGTGTACATTTTGGCACACATACATAAGTACTATCCTCCAACTCCCTGAAAGGGTAACTCAGAGAGTCAAGAATGAATCTTGAAGTTAGTAGGAAAAGGATAGTGGTTTTTGCAGTGATTGTGGCAATGTCAGCTGCAAGAATCCATGGTGAAAAATGTGGTTTTGAGGCCATCTTCAACTTCGGAGATTCAAACTCCGACACCGGAGGATTCTACGCTGCTTTTCCGGCAGAGAGGCTGCCCTTCGGCATGACATACTTCCACAAACCAGCCGGTCGAGCCACAGATGGCAGGGTCGTTGTCGATTTTCTAGGTATTCATTTTTATTCCTCAAGTATTCAATATTATCTGATTTTGCATGATTGAGTTATGTTAAAAAAAGGAAAGCATCTCGTGACTATATTATTGATCCATGATTAGGCCCTTAAAATTTAGGAATAATACAAAAAATCTTAGTTAAGTGACAAAACATCATAGCTGGCAAGAGTGGAGGTTTCTTGGACATAATCAAGAAAAATCCAAGAATTGTGGATTTGCACATTTTAACAACTGATACAGATACAGTGACACCAAGTGACATAAACTGGACTCTATTTTTCACCAATTCTGATAAAATGAAATGCAAAATTTTAGTTTAGGAGATTTTCTGTTACAATTTGTGTTTGAAACAATGCAGCACAAGCTCTGGGGATACCATTCTTGAGCCCCTATCTGCAGTCAATAGGATCAGATTTCAGGCATGGTGCCAATTTTGCAACATTGGCATCGACGGTTTGTTTGCCACAGACTTCACTATTTGTCACAGGAGTTAGCCCCTTTTCTCTTGCTATCCAGCTCAATCAAATGAAGCAATTTAAGGCCAAAGTTGATCAACTTCACTCTTCATCAGGTATATATATATATTCTAACATCATTCAACGCATAGTTTGATTATCTTTATGTAGCTAAAAATCATTTCTTTTGTAGGAGAAGAAAGGCTTCCACCACCTACTGTTTTTGGAAAATCTCTCTACACATTCTACATTGGCCAAAATGATTTCACTGGGAACTTAGCATCCATTGGCATAAATGGGGTGAAACAGTATCTCCCTCAAGTAGTGTCACAAATTGCTAGCACTATTAAGGTGATTATGCAGCTATTTTATTCTCATCCAACAAGGGCTAATGATGCTAAACTATGATAATTTGTGTCAAAATTTTAGGAGATTTATGCAATAGGTGGGAGAGATTTCTTGGTGCTGAATCTTGCACCAATAGGTTGCTACCCTGCATTCTTGGTGGAGCTGCCTCAGAATGCCTCGGACATCGACTCATTCGGATGCTTGACCTCTTACAACAATGCTGTGGTAGACTACAACACTATGTTGGAGGAAGCATTGAAGCAGACAAGAAGAGAGATTGGTGATGCAAATGTTGTGTATACAGACATACATTCTGTTATGCTAGAGCTTTTCCACCATCCCACTTCTCATGGTAATAATATTGCTTCTCTAAATTCAAGAAAACACACACACACATACACACACACTGATGTTGGGATATTGGGCAGGGATGAAGTATGGGACCAAGGCATGCTGTGGATATGGTGGTGGTGCATACAATTTTGATAAGAGAGTTTACTGTGGGAATGAGAAGGTGATCAACGGCCGGACCTTGGTTGCGACCGGGTGTGGTGATCCATATAACTATGTGAGCTGGGATGGGATTCATGCCACTGATGCAGCTAACAAGATTGTTGCTCATGCTATGGTCAATGGCTATATTTTTAGGCCACCATTTTCACTCCATAAATTTTTCGATATTCAAGGAATTGATTAACACCTTTTTCACTCCCTCACTCACTCAAATGTTGGAGGGATATTCAAACATGTGACTTGCTTTGCATTTGAATATTTTGAACAGCTGAATGTGTGATGCATGTTGATGATTAATGGGATTTGTCAAAATTCAAAATTAGAGAGAAATCAACAATCATGTCTAGTCATGCTCATGCACGGTTAAATCAAAACCACTTGTTCGTATTGAACGGATGGACAATCTTTAGAATTGTAGCCGATACTACCTATTAAGTTTAAGTTAATAGTATAACATTTGGATGATCAATGAAACTGGCGTGGTATAGTACTGAAAGAATTTACGGTGAGATAAGTTTTTCTTGGTCATTACTGAAGGATGAAGTCTCAAGAATATATATTTTTAATATTTGTATATAACAATAAGAATACGGCCTTAAATTTAGGTTGTTTTGACTTGTCAACCGTGAGAGTTTTTTTTGCTATCCAAAATCTTTGACATTTTGAGTCATGGTAATTAATGGATAGGCAATGTTATGAGTGTTGTCGCATTGAATTGTCTCCTAATAGATGTCATATTGACAATATCCTAATTTATTGAAAAATATTTTATTATGCAGAAAACTAGCCAATTGAATTTATTCCAATCCAAATTCACTCAGAGCATCCACAATGGCACCTAGCGCACCGCCTAGCAGAGCGCCGGCGCTAGGCGGTCGCTAGGCGAACCATTGGAGGAGCCGAAAACCGCCAGCGGTTTTCCGGAAATCAATTTCGCCTAGCGCTAGGCGGTCAAAATCCGCTGGGCTATGCGCTGGGCAATCCTCTCGGCTCCATTGCAGTGCCCGGATTGCCCAGCGCATAGCCCAGCGGATTTTTTATTTTTTATTTTTAATTTTCGAAACACTATATATATGCGATTTGCACTTCATTTTCATTCGCACCTCTTGTATTAACGAGTACTCTCTCTATCTTAATTTCTGTACAAGATCAACACCGAGAAATGGATCTGAACAACGAGCCTAGTTCAGGGACGAGCGGTTCTCAAACTCCCCCAATCCCCGTTGGAGGCGGATGGAATCAGATGCCCGGGTACTACAACATGTACCCATGGCAGCAGATGCTACCCGGGATGCCGACCGGAGGGAGTCCGCCGGGGGGGTTCCCGACGATTTTGAATGTAATTTTTTTTATTAATGTACTTTTTTAAAATTTTTGTACTTTTTTTAATTTATTGTACTTTTTTTTAAAAATTAAATAGTATTATTAATGTTTCTCGTATATGTCTCGTAAATTAAATTTCGTATATTGTGTTATTAGTGATGTGGCTATTGATGTGGCTGGGCTATTTATGATATGACTAGGGTATAGCTGGGCTATTTCTGATGTGCCAGGAGGATTTTTAATATTGATGATGTGGCAGGAAGAATTTGTGACTAGGCTATGACTGGGCTATTGCTGGGCTATAACTGCTGTGGATACTATCACAAAACAAAACCGTTCATGGTTTTTGAACCGATAGCATCACTAGTTTTGTCTAGTTGTACATTTTTGGTAGAGGATGTGACGGCTCTGGCTGTCCGATGTATAAACATTTGGAAGCTTTGATTAAATAGAAATAAGAAAGATATTTTGGTATGCATATCATGATATCTATATACTTTTATTCATTTATGATGATTGTCTGAGCTGCTATTGTTTATATATTCACACACATCTGTCAATACTTTTATTTCAAGAGAAAGCAATATCCTAACAACCAATTGGCCTAATGACTTTGTCTTCAAATTCATAATTATTTTCCCACACACTATAGACAAATCTTCAGTGGTTCATTTCTGTATTCCATCAAATTATACAAATAGATTTTTCATGTTTATTGCAATTTATGGTCCACTCTTTCAAGGGCCACCAATATTTTTTTTTGAAAAATAAAATAAATAGCCAACTTGTTCCTCATCAAATAATATGCTTCCGGCGCGAAATACATACTTAATCAACCAAGTCAAATGTCCGTCCTAATATTTATATACATTACTTTTGTATCTTTTTTTCTCCCTCTTACCATAGCTCCACTAATTCTAAAAAGATTTAATTAAACGTAAAATCATAAGTTCAGTCAAATTCAAATTCGAATTTTGTGTTTTTGAAAATATAAATTTCAAATCACAAAGTTTCAAAAATTTTAAATTGTCCCATGCTGATTTTTTCCAAGCAAATTCGACTAAAATAATACAAAACATGTAAAATTTTGGTGATGCAGATGAATAATAGAGTAAACATGTATTATGTGTAATGTTATCAAATACGCGACTCAATCTTGCTATCACAACAAGATCGATTCCGGAACAAGAAGAACAAACACTCGATATGAAAATGAATAAAGCTAAGAACAACTCTCGGAGAATTAATGGAAATCTTGTATTCAATTTCTTGTGGAAGATTACAAACTGATGGATGAAAAACTTTTTCTCTCACTCTGCTTGCACAGCTCGGTTATTCACTCTATTTGACTAACACTAATCTAACAACCAAAACAAATCCAACGGCTGTCATTTAAGCTAACTAACTAATCGCATCCGACGGCTCACGTTTGTCTATGCATCAGTTAATAACAACGGCCAACACCGAACTCGACTAAGTTCGGCCAACACCGAACTCGACTAAGTTCGGCTAATACCGAGCACCAGCAAGCTCGGCTAATCACCGAGCACGATTAAGCTCGGCTAACACCGAGCTGCAATCAATCACCTAACAGTATATCAGTCCCTGCCGAGCACGATTAAGCTCGGCTAACACCGAGCTTGACTGATTGTGCAGTTTTGCCCCAATCCTCATAACAAATCTCCACCTTGGGACACAACTGGACAATCCACAGAGCATATCCATCTTCCACAATCACTCCAGCTGAATCAGATTCACCAAATCCATGCAATACTTCAACTTAAGTCCGGGTAACACCTTTGTTAGCATATCAGCAGCATTGTGCTCAGTAGCTACTTTCTCAATCTTTACTGAGCCCTTTTCAACTTCATCCCTCACAAAATGAAGCTTGACATCCACATGCTTGCTCCTCTCATGGAATGTCTGATGTTTTGATAGACATATGGCACTATTTGAATCACATAATACAGTCACAGCTTCTTGATCGACTCCAAAATCCGAGCAGATTCCTTTCAGCCACATGCTCTCCTTTACAGCCTCAGCCATGGAAATATATTCTGCCTCAGTTGTTGAGAGTGCCACCACAGATTGCAAACTCGATCTCCAACTTACAGCAGCTCCATACATGCAGAAAACATAGCCGGATTGGGACTTCCTTGTGTCAATGTTAGTTGCAAAATCAGAATCACAATATCCCAATAGAGGCTGTGTATCAAAATTCTTACTTCCATCAAACAGTATGCCATAATCCCGAGTGCCATTGAGATACCTTAATATCCATTTTAAAGCTTGCCAATGCTGTATACCCGGATCAGCCATGTACCTGCTCACAACACTTATTGCCTGGCTGATATCTGGCCTTGTACACACCATGGTGTACATGATACTCCCCACTATGTTTGCATATGGGACCTTATCCATTTCTCTTCTCTGTTCATCATCTTTAGGGCTTTGATTGCTGCTGAGCTTGAACTGTGAACTCAGGGGCATGCTCACTGGTTTGCTATGATCCATCTGGAATTTCTTGATCACACTACTGATATAATCCCTTTGAGTCAGCCATATCTGCTTGTGATCTCTATCTCTGATAATTTCCATCCCAAGAATCTTCTTGGCATCACCAAGATCTTTCATATCGAATTCAGATTTCAGATCAGCCTTCACTAACTCCACCTCTTCCTTATGCTCTGCAGAGATCAGCATATCATCTACATATAACAGTAGATATGCTACAGCAACTCCACCTCTTCTCTTGATGAACACACAGTGATCATACAAAGATTTTTCAAACCCAATCTTCTGCATGAACACATTGAACCTCAGGTACCACTGCCTTGAGCTTTGTTTGAGACCATAGAGACTTCCTTTTAGCAAACACACTTTCTTTTCATCTCCTGGCTTCACAAAACCAGGTGGTTGCTCCATGTATATTTTTTCTTCAAGTTCACCATGGAGAAAAGCAGTTTTAACATCAAGTTGTTGCAATTCCCAATCTCTTTGAGCAACTATAGCAAGTAATAGCCTGATGGAGCTGTGTTTGACAACAGGTGAGAAAATTTCATTGTAATCCACACCCTCCCTCTGTGTGAACCCCTTAGCCACCAACCTTGCTTTGAACCTGATATGGTTGTTGTTGAAGGCCTCAACCTTCTTTTTGTAAATCCATTTGCACCCTACTGTTTTCTGATCAGTAGGCCTCAGTACCAAGATCCATGTGTGGTTTTTATACAAGCTATCAATCTCCTCTTGCATAGCTAACAACCACTGATCCTTTTCAGGGCTTCTGATTGCTTCTTTATAAGATGAAGGTTCATGGTAATCCATCTGTTCAGCCACTGCCAGTGCATAGTGCATCATGTCATAATCATTAAATCTAGAAGGGAGCTTAATATTCCTCTTTGCTCTGTTTCTAGCAATCACTCTCTCTGGTGTTCTGATTTCAGCTTGCATTCCAGAAGCTCCACCACCACTGACATCAGATGTAGCATTTAGATCAGTCTGAGTTACATCTGTAGTTACTCTCTGGTTCTCCACCTCAAAATGAACTTTCTGATTATCCTTGTTGAGGAAAGGCATTTCAGATTCTTTGAAGATCACATCTCTGCTAACCACCACCTTTTTGTTTCCTTCCTCACAGCACCACAGCCTGTACCCACTGACTCCCATCTGATACCCAATCATTACACACCTGAGAGCTCTAGGTTCCAATTTACCTTGCTTTATGTGAGCATAAGCTCTACACCCAAATGGCCTCAGTTTTGAATAATCCCCATAAGATCCATACCATTTGCTGTCTGGGGTCTGATTTTCAATGGCAGCTGAAGGACATTTATTGATCAAAACAACAGCAGTAGAGGCTGCTTCACCCCAAAATGGTTTAGACATTCCAGACGCTATTAACATGCACCTCACCCTTTCAAGAATGGTTCTATTGATCCTCTCAGCAACCCCATTTTGTTGTGGGTTGTGAGGGACTGTTCTGTGCCTCTTTATCCCCTTATCTTTACAGAATCCATCAAATTCATGGGACAAGAACTCAAGCCCGTTGTCAGTCCTAAGACACCTCAATGGCTTTCCTTTCTCCAACTCAACACCTACACACCATTCTTGAAACCTCTGGAATGTTTCTGACTTGTCTTTCATTATTACTATCCAAACCTTCCTTGAAAAATCATCAACAAAGGATAAGAAATACCTGCCTCCTCCAAGGCTATTCACTGGTGCAGGTCCCCATATGTCACTGTGAACATATTGGAGAGGCTCTTTCGATGTGTGCTTGCCCACTCCATATGGCAGTTTTTTGCTCTTACCAAGTATGCACTCCTCACAAGATCCAATGTGTCTTTGTACATCAGACTCAGACATCTGAATTATGCCTTGTTTCACCAACTGCATCATCCCAGCAACTCCTACATGCCCGAGCCTTGTATGCCAATTGATGGTTTGTTGAGTTGAATTTGCAGAACCATCAATAGGCTCAGCTTGTAGATATTAGAGTACATTACTTCTGATAGCTCTCATAATCATCTGGCCATCCTTTGTAACAAGCATTTCTCCACCATAAAGGGTCAATCTATAACCTATCTTCTCAAGAAGTCCCAATGAGATCAAATTTCTCTTGATGGATGGGATGTACCTTACATCAGTAAGCTTTCGCAGTGATCCATCTTCCATCCTCAAGCATATGTTCCCAACACCCCTTACATCACACACATGATCATCTCCTAGCAACACCGAGCCTTCAGATTCCTTTAAATCTTGGAACCAGTCAAGGTTGGAGGACATATGGAAACTGCAACCTGAATCCATGATCCACAGCCTTGATAATGGACTATCCTCCACCACATTGAGAGCTCTTGCCTCTTCAATTTCCTCAGTGATAGCTGCTGTACCATCTTCTTTGTGATTTTCAGCTTGTCTTTTCTTCCAAGCAAAGCAATTTTGCTTGATGTGTCCTGGTTTCTTACACCAAAAACAACTTCTTGACTCCTTCTGATCACCTTCCTTCGCACCCCGTGGTCTCCATTTATCAGATGAGGGTTTCTTGAATTTGAATTGTTTCTTTGATGCAGTCTTCACATTAAGGCTTTCAGCAGCTTGATCGATTTGCTTGCTGACAGATTTCTGCATTCCCTTCAGCTTTAATGCAGAATATACCTCCTCTAAAGTCACCTTCGAATCCCTTCCAAGAAGTATTGAGTCTTTGAACTGCTCAAAACTCTGAGGCAGAGCATTCAATAACATCAAAGCTTTATCCTCATCTTTCATGGCATCATCCACACTCTCAAGATCATCTATGCACTTGCGAAAATCTTCTAATTGATCTGCTAAGTTCTTGGAGTCAGAAAACTTGAAATTGAATAACCTTTGTTTGAGATGCAATCTATTTGAGATCGACTTCTCCATATAGATTTTCTCTAACTTCTCCCAAACTCCTGCGGCATCATCTTCCTTTTGAACCTCCCTCAAGACTCTATCGCTGAGGCACAAGACAATCGAGCTATACGCCTTGTATTCCAGTTCTTGAGATTTCGCCGCATCCATTCCTTGAATCTCCTCCTCATCCGCCTTGGATTTGACATAATCCCAGACTCCTTGCTGCATAAGAACAGCTTTCATTTTCAATCTCCACAGGCCGAAATCATTTTCGCCGGTGAACCGCTCAACGTCGAACTTCGTGGTAGACATTGTTGAATGCGTCGTCCTTCTTCGTTTTCCCACAGACGGCGCCAATTTGTAATGTTATCAAATACGCGACTCAATCTTGCTATCACAACAAGATCGATTCCGGAACAAGAAGAACAAACACTCGATATGAAAATGAATAAAGCTAAGAACAACTCTCGGAGAATTAATGGAAATCTTGTATTCAATTTCTTGTGGAAGATTACAAACTGATGGATGAAAAACTTTTTCTCTCACTCTGCTTGCACAGCTCGGTTATTCACTCTATTTGACTAACACTAATCTAACAACCAAAACAAATCCAACGGCTGTCATTTAAGCTAACTAACTAATCGCATCCGACGGCTCACGTTTGTCTATGCATCAGTTAATAACAACGGCCAACACCGAACTCGACTAAGTTCGGCCAACACCGAACTCGACTAAGTTCGGCTAATACCGAGTACCAGCAAGCTCGGCTAATCACCGAGCACGATTAAGCTCGGCTAACACCGAGCTGCAATCAATCACCTAACAGTATATCAGTCCCTGCCGAGCACGATTAAGCTCGGCTAACACCGAGCTTGACTGATTGTGCAGTTTTGCCCCAATCCTCATAACATTATGTGACAACATTAATGTGAAATTTCATAATCATTCAAATTTTAAAAGGCGCAGGAAATGACATTTCATTGTGATTTTATACACAATTAATCCTTATAAAAACTGTACATCTAAAGAAAACGTAATTCAATATCAATCGAAAAAAAGAAACACAAAATCATGTATATTCACTTACAAAAGAACCCAAAGAATTGAAATAGTATCGAAACCAAAAAAAAAGATGGAAAATGATGAATTATGGAATATAGCTATTTTCAAGATTTGGCTGTGTTCTGATACCTGTTGCTGTTGGCATTCTGCTACTTCCAATCCAAATTGAATTCAAACCTTCACTTCTCTCCGCAATTCTCTCCATTTTCCTCACACTTCTCCACCACCACAAAATTCCGCCGCCGGCGACCAACACCGCCGCCGCAGCGACGCCGCCAGGGATTCCGATCATCCACCACTTCACCTCGGACTCCTTCCCCTTCTTCTTATTCTTCTTCATGTTCAACGGAGCGAAGATCGAGAAGTGGCCGTCGCTCCGCCACACGCACGTGCTGCCGCCGCCCGACACGTTGCTGAGCTGCAACGTGCCGTCCGCGGCGAACCTGACGCACCTCAGGCTCGCCGCGTCGTACTGATTGAGTGAAACATTGCGGAAGGACACAGTGATTACACTGTCCCCTCGCATTTCGAGCCCCACGAGCCTGGTGCTCGTGGGACCCGCGTCAGAGTTGTAGACCAGCAGGCCTACGACCGGAGCCACTAGCGTGTAGTTTGGGACAATATTGTAGTAAGAAGTTGACCAATTGCCGAGGTCTTGTTTGACTAAGTCAACTCTTCTTGTGAAGGGAAATGGCAGCGCCGCCTTTGGTGGGATTTCGATGGAGCTGAGGTTGGCTCCGTTCTTCCACAGGCTGTGGGCCCTGAGGCGGAGGAGTGAGACTCCCACGCCCGAGAAGTTGGCGGGAGACGAAACCTCGTACACCTGGCCTGTACGAGGTTTTGGTATGGAGTTGAGGGCGTAATTGTAGAGGAATGAATCCAGTGAACCTTGAGACTGATTCTTCTGTGGTGATGGTGATGATGATGATGCTTCAACATGTCTGAACAACATTAGAGCACAAAACATGATCAAGATGCTCCTTTTAGTAGCTCCCATCAAAACTTCAATGGATGCTTCTTGATCATGCCTCAAAATATGTATTGCAAGTCTTTACACATGAACATTGCAAGAAAAGTTTGAAGACGCGCCTTCTTTGAGTGTTTTTAGAGCTCTTTATCTCATTTTCTTGAAAGAAAACTTGGAAAAATCCTTACTTTGAGCGATGTTAGAGCCCTCATCGCGTTTTTTTGAAAGAAAACTTGGAAAAGATCCTTCCTTTGGAGTGATTTTGGGATTTCTTGATTGAACAAATATTGAAGTATGTGAAGGAATGGTAGAATTGCATAATTGAAGAAAACTAAGGAGAGTAATGTTGATGAAATGAAATGAAGAAGTTGAGAGAATGAATGGTTGAATGAATATTTTGTCAGTGTGTTGTTGGCATTTGGGGATGGGTTTTTGGAGGGATTGGGGTTTTGGTTGCAGATGGCAAGAAATGAATGAGAAGGGAATAATTAGTTTTGGTGGATGAGAGAGAGAGGGCTTATTCTAGCTTGGTTGTTGCATACTATATTCTCACAAGTGAGAGAATAGAGGGGTGGCAACTTTAAACAAACAAACAAACAAAAAGAGAATTGAAGCCTCTTTTGAGTTGTTCTTATGTGTTGGCTAAACTTAGTTTAATCAAATAGTGTGAGTTGGATTAGTTGGCCTTTGGAATTTGGATATTTCACTATATTTTGTGTGTACACGCATATGTATATAATTTATGAACTTTGAATAGATGAACAAAGAGTGTCACATTCAAATTGTAGGAAATTACATCTCTTATTCATTTCGTGCTTGAATTCCGTATTGACCGGTTAGCCGATGTGTATGATTATGATATCATGCTATTTATATAAGTGTGAAATTAAAATGATAGTACTGAAATACTATGATAGTACAAGAAATAGAGACAAAGCAACAAACGCATATATATGTGCAATATTATTTTTTGGTAAAGAGAAAGGCTTTGTATTTGTGTATAGGGGAGTTCTTGCATTCATCAACGAGCTACTTGAAAATTTGTATATGTAATTTATTGGTTATTTAATTAATTTAGGTAGGCATTCAAATTTTTATTAATTAATTTAGGTAGTAGGTCTTAATCGGGCCGCAGTGTAGCCTATATATCACATAAATTGTGAGTGGGATTATATGTCAATTTCTTACAAATCCCTATTAAAGCTTTATTAGGCCTACATTATAAAAAAGATTAGAAACAAGCCCATATATAGCTTTTTTTTGAGGTATTATTACTATTATTATATTTAAATAGTGGAAATACTATTATTTACTAATTGCGTAATTTAAAGAAAATTTCTAGCTAGAATATGGTTTATTAAGTGGAGTTTAAACATTTAAAAATTATATTAGTTCCTATATAGAGTTAAGACCTGTCAAATGGAGCTTCTTATAGTATATTCAGAAAATGAAAAAATAAATGAAACACTTGATAATGAAATTCAATTACTATATTATCAAGATAGGAAATCAACCAATGAGAAAGCATGAATTATCCACGTGTCAGCCAATGGAAGCATCCTAACATTGAAAATCAATAAAAACTTTCTTTTTCATAGATAAAGAGAGCCATAGCAAAATAGAAAAAGCCACCATTGCACAAATCACAGTTGCTTGAGCTTCAGTCAAAAATGGCAGCGGCAGCGGCAGCTTCTACTTCAATGGCGGCCACCTCCCCTGTGTTGCTCCACTGCCTCCCTGCCGTCAGGCCGGCGGCCGTCTTCTGCCACTTGCCCCAACGTCCTACCCTTTCAGCCACTCCCTTCAAGCTACTCTCTTTTTATCATTGTATTTATCCTCCATAGTCCAATCCACATTGTTTGATCAGTTGTAGAAATGTGGATTTGACTATGTTTTTGTGGTTAACTATCTTTTGTGACAATATTTTTTGTATCATCGTATTTCAAAAAATAACTTCCTTTTTTCACTAGCTCAACTGATACATATCGAACGAGAGATAACACGGAGTATATGACTCGAGCT
The DNA here is from genome assembly GCF_004379255.2 of Salvia splendens. Lineage (NCBI taxonomy): Eukaryota > Viridiplantae > Streptophyta > Magnoliopsida > Lamiales > Lamiaceae > Salvia > Salvia splendens. Next base: position 20,555,324 of record NC_056049.1, read on the forward strand.
CACTGTTATTATATCAGCCAAAATAACTGTAGAGAGAAATCCACACATTTTCATCAAACATAGTAGACAACAATCCTCTAGTGTTCAAAAATCCAAAAGGCTACTTTAAAAAATAAAAAGATAGATAGGATTACAGTTCTCAAAAGCTTTCAGAGTTTGTCGATGTCTTCGTCCTCGAATTCAATGTAATCATCGCCAGGGCCATCATCCTCCTCATCAAGTCCTCCAGCAATACCCTCATTGAGCCTAGTGTTCTCAGGCAGTTCGCCGTAGGCCTTCAACAACCTGGCTTCGTCGGGCATGTACTTCAGGATCACATCAGCCTTGTCATCCTAGTAGCAAAGGAAAAGATCAGAAGAGAGAAACTCACCCAACTTACAAAGAATAAACCAATTTTCAGACTGGAGTTAGACACACACAAAAAGAAAGAGAAAAAGGGAAAATATAAAAAACAAACATCAACGCGTAGTCATGATTTCTTATTGACTCGTTACCACTCAATCCATCTTTAACCGCAAAACTATAATCTAACACTGGCCGGCCAATAACAGATAAAGTTGAGAGATTGGACAAGATAAGGTGACAAGAACTTTATGCCCACTAATGAAATTAAGGTCAACAAATTCCCCCTTTTATTGAATTGGAATCTAGGTAGGCATTGTATAGAAACAGAGGCATAGAATAAGGACCACTAAAATAAGGAAAGAATAAGAAAAAAAGAATCATCGCATATTTATTCTCTGAGACTCTATAACCTCTCCATCTAAATCCACAAAACTGGAATCTAACAGTAGCCTGAGACAAATCAAGGGGTAGGATTGGACCAAAAGGACCCCAAGCCCACGCACGAAAATAAAGCTAACAAATTCGGCATTATTATAGAATCATCAACATAACACACAAAGAAAGCAATACCAGAATAACATGATAATATGAAAAACAAGCATCTTTGGACTCTTTATCACCTCTCATCCAAATCCACAAAACTACTCAAATCTAACACAATTAGAAAAGGGAATAACCGCGAAATACAGACGAAAAAATTCCTAATTAGCCATAAACGCAGTGAGAAGAAGTCATCGGTGCTAAAACAAATCGACAGTTTTGAGTAAGAAAAAGAACAAGCAAACTAACTTCTCACACTAAACCGTCTTCACCTAAAATTGTAAGAACCAAATTCTTCAAAACGAAAACTTACAATTGAAAACTAAACATTCAAGATTGAATACAACAAACATACAACAAACTGCTGAGGCGTGGAATTTTAATTTGCAAAGAAAGGACCACTTACAGATAAATAGAAGCTAAAAAAAAATCCCACCGAAACCTATCAGATAACATATGAAATTGGCAAAGCTAAGATGAGCAAAACACAACTAATTTAATCAACACATCATAAAATCATCGGGATAACAAGGCGCATAAAGCTCAAGATCTAGAATTGAAGATAAAGCACATAGAAAGGATTAAAATCTTTTGTACTACCTGATAATCGCGGAGACCGACGAGGATAATATCGCCGGCGGCGATCCAAACCTTCTTGTGCATCTTGCCCCTGATATGACAGAGGCGCTTGACGCCGTCGATGCACGTGGCCTCGCACCGTCCGTTACCGAGCATTCGCATGACCTGCGCGTATTCCTGTCCGTCTTCCTTGAAAACCAATTCTCTCTTCTCGTCATCGGCTTCGTTCTTCCCTCTCTTCCGATTCTTCCCTCCCTTACCCTTGTTCTTCGGCATATCGACGGAGCAGAAACCCTAGGTCCGACGGCTGATGATTTCTCCCCCTTTTATTTTTTCCTTCGGTTTTGTTCTCTCCCTTCTTATCCAACAATAGACGTGTGCCCTCTCTTCCCTACTTATATAAAAAGTGTGTGTGAGAGAGAAAAGGTTTGTTACGTATACATCTAGGGATAATTACACCATTCATACAAAATGTTTCACAAATATTTCAAATTAGTACAAAAAGTTTTAAGTTAGCATATATCATACATAAAGTATGATTAGTGTTTCAAATTAATGCATTCCGTTAAAAATCACTAACACCGTTATCTTATCTTATATTTTGTCCTATTCACTCCAAAATTATGCTATCTAAAAACATTATTAGAATAAATAAATATCTGAGGAGTTTGCAGAATGAAATTGGAGTGGAAGAAGGCCATTTCGGTGCTGCAAGTCATCCGAAAACTAGCTACTATATAGTTGCAGCAACAATTCATTTTTCTTTTCTTTCGTTTTTTTGAGAGAAAGAGATTGAATCTATGTTTGTGTGTGAAAAGAAGGCTAAAACCAATTAAGAATAGGATAAAGGAAATGAAAAATTATGTGGTCAGCTAGAAGGAGATGAATCATTCATTGAAATATCTACTCCATATAACTTATCAAAGATAAGGTGGAATTTGTTTGTGCGTGAAGTTACGGAGGATGAAAAATTGGTTGAAAATTAGTATTTACATAGATTAGCTGCAAATATATTAGCTGAAATTATATGCATATCTACTGCATGATATAAGATGCTTATATTGCAATACATGGGGTATTATTTGAAGAAATAATATCATGTGAATAAGATGAAAAATAAGAAATAATTTTGGAGAGAATAGGACCAAAAAAATAACGGTGTTAGTGGTGTTAGTGATTTTTAACTAAATGTACTAATTTGAAACACTAATTAAACTATTTGTATGATATATGCTAACTTAAAACTTTTTGTACTAATTTAAAACAATGGTGAAACATTTTGCATGTATTGTGTAACTATCCCTATACATCTACGACTATTTAAAGTCACGCGAATTTGGGCTTTTTATGGGCTTATAATTAGCCCTATCAAATTGTTATTCCATGTTAATAATTTTTTTTACTATTTCAGAAACTACCAAGTTAATTGAGTTATTTTTTTCTTACTTTATTCTCTTTTATTTTATTTACTATCCACTTAACATACTATTTCAATCTCTATGCTGAAAAAAACGCTTCAATCAACAGGTGGATTAACATTTCCCACTACAAAAAAGCGCAAATTAGTGACGGAAATAGTGACACAGCTGAAATTTCAAGAATTAGTGACGGATAAGTGACTGAGAAAAATTCAGTCACTAATTGGTGACAGAATAGTCCGTCACTAATCCGAATTTACCATGGCGGCCGCCTTTGATTTCCGTCATTGTAACCTTAGTGACGGAACGGATAAATCCGTCACTAATAATTTTTACTTAGAAGCTTTTTATTGACGGATCTGTCACTAATTAATCCGTCATGAAATCTGTTAAGTGCTTTAATCCTGCTGATTAGTGACGGATAATTCCATCACTAAATTACGTGTTTTTTTGTAATGTCCCGACCATATTTACAATTCACATAACTACGACTCATTTATACAAAGTTAATCTATCATTAGTTAGCGAACAGCCGTAGCAATCGATCAATGGAAGTTAGAACGCAACATTACTACAAGACTCTGATGGCACCTTGATGGTGAGCTCAGCCCTAAGATGAAGTATGCCGTTAATGAAATGCAAACTGTCCTCGACGATGAAATTAGTCCACAAAATGCTGAAAAGATTCGGTATCCCACGACCTTTCACCAATGAATGTGTAGTTACCCTAGTACTTGCTCAGGTATTCCGTGGGTTTGGACCTAGCAGCAAATTCGTAGTCGACACCAAATGAAACTGAGCCCTGCTCTTGCATCCCAAGGAACAAACCAAAACAGTGGAACGAGCTCTGCTGATCCATGTTGCAATGTGCGGATAGGAAGAACCCTTGCCCGCCCAAGTGGAACGCTTGGGAATGACGGGAATAGTCAACTTAAATCTCCTAGTTTGCAACACAAACTGAAGCAAGCCCATCGACACCCGCTACCACTACATCAGAGAATGTATTGTAAATTAAGAGATTCAAGTTGAGTTTGTAAAATCACAAGATTAAATTGCAAATATTTTTACAAAGCCACTCAATCATGAAGACTTTATCAAGATCGAGACTTTGCTCGGAATGCCAAATCAAGTTTAGGTGAGTGTTAGTTTTAAAAATAATTAAACTTGATTTTTGTAGCATCTAGATATGATAAATATCTAGATGTCATATGGAATTCTCTAGGAGGAAAGTTGTATCTTTTGGAATAACTTGAGAATTTTGAGAAATAAAGAGTTTCTTAGTTTTCCCATATCACTTGTCCTAAACCATTTCCACCCATTGTCATAAATATTTCCTCCAAACTAAAATACTCCTCCAACATATATTGAGAGTCACATTTTGATATGATGTCGTGCATGATTACAAGGGTCAAGCTCTTGAGATGTTAAAAAGATTTATGGGTGTCATTGAGAAGAGATGTGAATGTAATGGGGAACTTTCAAGGCAAGCATACAAAACATACCTATGAACAGATAGATTCTCTTGGGACTATTGGTCCAGTCTTAGAGTTTATGCGACATATGGAGACCCCCGTCAGAGATTTGGTCAAAAACATCAAGAATAGAAAGCGCTACTTTATTACAATCCGGTGGGTGATGTACCTAGGTTGTTTCGGATTAGCGATAGTATGTTTTGGCAAAAGTCATATTATCGATGTTTTGGCAAAAGTCCTAAATCTATTGACAACAAGCTGGCAAGAGTCATAATTGGTAGCGTATCTACCATTCTCGGCAGTCATATTATCGATGTTTTGGCAAAAAAATTTGATGATTCTATCGAAGCTCTTGTGAATACATCACAACTGATTGAACGTGGAATACATTTTGTACTGTCGAATCGAGGTTGGAGACTGCAGAGGTTGAAGGCTTCCCTATGTAGAGATGCTAAATCTTACATGATTTTCTTTTTTCTATCTAGTACATTGGCTAATATACTATATTTTACATTTTAGCAGTAGAAAGGCGCACTGGCAATAGTTGCATTTTGTAAAAGATTCAACTAAATATATACTCAAACTCTTTTTGACCTTTGTTACATTCATATCAGCCTTATGTTTCATTTCACTAGCTCTACTCAGCCTTGTCATCCAAGTAGCACAGAAAAATATCGGAAGTGAGAATCTCAAATAAAAAACCAATTCAAACTGGAGTTACACAAGCAAAAAGAAAGAGAACAAGGGAAAATATGAAAAAACAAACATTGTGTAGTCATGATTTCTTATCGACTCGTTACCACTCAATCCATCTAAAACCGTAAAACTAAAATCTAACACTGGCCAAGTCATAAACAACATCCTCTGATGCCACCTGAAGGTCATCACAGCCAGTGGCAAATTCATGATCTCCTCTTTAGGGTTTCAAGGGTATATCTTTAATGTGGTATAGTCCCAAGTGTATAAGTCCCTAGGTATATTTAATTCCCTAGTCCTATAAATATGAGTGTAAAATGTATCATTTCATCAACTCAGTCAATGAAAACAAGTTCAAATACAAACAATAAATACCTCTATAAATAGGACCTTTAAATCATAAATCTCATTATTGTCTTGTTCTAACTAGTTTCTGTGCAAATTAAAAATTAGGCAGATTAGATTGTCACGATGTATGAAGTAGGCCGAGTATCAGAATACATGGTGATAACGGTGAGATAGATGAAGGACACCAAGCTGACTCGGAAGTCGTGGGTGTTTCCTAGGCAAAGATGCACCCGAATCGACCTCTCCCCTGTGAACTACACCTTCTAGGTCCAAGCCATGAGTGCCGAGAAGCTCCCTTTAATCATCCACGTCGTCTTCACCATCACCCCTCATGCGGACGACCGCGACAGCCTCCTCAAGTACGCCAAGCTCAAGTCCTCCCGTGTCACTGAGCTAGTCGAGGGTGTTATCAAGGGCGAGACTAGGGCTCTGGTCGCCTCCATCTTCAAGGGCACCAAGCAAGAGGTCTTCGACAAAGTCCAATTCCAACTCAACCAGTTCGGCCTCCTCATCTACAACGCCAACGTCCAAGGCCACAAGTACTTCTCCTATCTCGGCCAGAACGTCCAGATGGAAGCAACCAACCAGGCCAGGATCGACGTTGCTGAGGCAAAGATGAAGGGCGAGGTTGGCCCCAAGCTCTGAGACGGCCAGAATGTTTCCAAGGCCAAGATCAGGCAACCAACCACATCAGAACCAGCAGGAGGCCGAAGCCAATGCCCAACTCCCTATGAAGAAAGTCGGATGGGTTAAGGAGCCGAAAATCGCACAAGTCGAGTCCAAGAAGGCAGTCGCCATCTGTGAGGTGGTGGAGAGAATGAGCGCACTCACAACCACAACAAACCTCAAGGCTTATTTCGCTTACGAAACCACTGTGCAGGAAGCAAAACGGCAAACAGAAAGTTGCATAAGCCTCAACCTCAACATCTCGTAGTAGTGATGATTCCACTCGACTACCTAACGCTATAAACTAGCTACTTCTTTATTCACTAGTATTTTATTTTATTTCTTAATTTAATCCCTTCATTCTTTTATCTTACGGACTAATTTTACGAATATAATTTTTCTTTCAATCACATCTCTCTAGTTTTCTATCTCAAATTTCTCATATCCATTATACATTCCTATTTTACAATGCTAGAATATGTAAGTTCAAAATCATCCCAACCCAACGAATTGCTTGGTTCGCTACCATTGCAAATTCGGCGACTTGCTCACTCGGGCTATTTTTTTCACAAAAATCCAAATATTATGATATCAAGAACAAAGCCAATGAATGCAAACAGATAAAAAAACCATAAGCAAAACCAAATCAACCAAGTAAATCCACAAATTTTTATTGATTCATCAAAACTAGCAAGAACACGAACCCTAATTGTCATTTCATTACCAAAAGAACCCTAAGGCCATCCGCAACGCTATCACTTATCCGTCCCTTAACCGTCTCTTAAATTACTATTCATGAGCTCCACTATACTTTTTTACTCCATCTCTTAACTAAGGGACGGAACCTGCAACCCTCCGTCCCTTAACCGTCCCTTAAATTACTATTCATTCAATATCATTTTTTATTTTTATTTCCAACCAAATTCAATTAAAAAACACACTTCATTAAAAATAAAATTACAACATAAAATAAAAATACAACTTAAAATTCAAAAAAATAAAAAAATACATAATTAAAATCCTAAAAAAATAAAAATGAGGCCGTACGGATGCCGGCCTAGATCCTCCTCGTCCGCCTCTGCCCTGGAGCTTCCACCGCCTCGACCTCCTCCCCCGCCTCGGCCTTCTTCCGGAGTGGGTTCAATGGAATAATCCTCCCGAATCTGGGATAATCCCTGCGAATACCTCGGGGCGGATGGACAGGCGGATGCATCCACATCAAAATGGGGTGGTTGGTACCCCCGGCGTCGACGAACCCTTGGTGCCCGGCGTAGACGAACCGGAACCACCACCGAGGACATTGTACATGCCCCCCAGTCGCCGAACGCGTTGATGTCGAACCCACCAGAGCCGCCACCGCCAGAGTTCCCGTCGTCGGACATTTTGTGATGAGAGGTTAGATGAAAATTGGAGAGGAAATGGAGATGATTTAGGAAGAATAGATGTGTAGTTGTGTGTGAAATGAGGATGAATTAGGAGTATTTATAGAGTAAAAAAAAATTAAAAAAAAGGAAAAAATGGTAATATAACGGTAATATTACCGTTTTTAATTTTTTAATTTATTTAATTCAAATTTTTTTAAAAAATGATTTATTGCGTTAGCGTGACGATGCCCACTTGCGGGCCGGCGAGTGGGCGTCACGGCGCCACATCGCCTCGGTGCGTGGCGAGACGTCTCGCCATTCATCACGGCGAGACGGAACGCGGAACGGGCTGGGGACGAGACGGGGCGCTGCAACGTGTCACGCCGCCGTCCCGTCCCTTAGTGACGGAATACGGGCCACCCGCGTGACACGTTGCGGGTGGCCTAGTTGTCAATGACATTTCATTACCAAAAGAACCCTAATTGTCAATTTCATTGACAAAAGAAAGCTATCGGTAACCGTGCATAACATGAATTGAATTATTTATTCATCACTTGTCCAATTCTTTACGTTAATTAGCATATGTGATTCACCGAATAAACTCGATTCAATTCTCAGTTAGACGTTCATAAAACCACGAATTTATAATTCAATTCATTCACCACTACAGTCTCGGTAAGCGTACACAAATGAATAATACCTTGAATTGATGAATCAATTCATCAATTTTTTACGGTAGACAAAATAAAACTCAATTCCCAACTAAAAATTCTTCACATTAGTTTAGAATAAATTCTCAATTCTTTAATCATCATTTGTCGGTATTTTTGTATCTCCACCATGAATTTAAATATTAAAAGGACGGAGTAAAGTGGCCTGGAGCAAGGTCACACGTCCTAAAGAAGAAGGTGACATAGGGATCCGTGACTTGCATTCACTTAACTGTGCATTTGGCATGAAGGCATGTTGGGAGATTTTTTAGAAACAAGAGTATCTATAGACTAGACTCGTTAATGTGCTTTGAATATGTATAGATCATGTTTCTTAGTTGTGATATGATTATATTTCCGAATTAGGATAGTATCTTATGTGCCTAATTATATGAGAGTAGGACACATAATTCTGTGATCTGAGATGTCATAATATGAAAACACCCTGAATACAATCTGTTCTCCGTGGATGTAGCCAATTTGGTGAACCACATAAATCAGTGTCTCTTTACGTTTCTGTTTATCTCGATTACACAATTACTGTATGCTGTCACAACAAGGCTTTTATGCTCAAAGTATTGTTTCGATCCTTCATTGGGTTTTGATCCATGTGCACCCGCTTCATGCACATCGTCGCAAGGGGAAGATGAAGTTTTTTTGGGGCCTATCATCATCTGGAAGTTTCTAGATTAAAACAGCTTAAGAAGATTTGGTGGAAGGCCAAGCTACACATGATTTCCTGCCATGGAGAAGGGTTTGGAGTTGGTATGGTCCGCAGGGGATAAAGACTTTCTTCTGATTGCTGTTGAATAATGGTATTTTGGTTAATGAAGAAAGAGCGCGGAGGTGCATCTCTTCGACAACAATTTGTAGTATGTGTGGTGAAAGACCAGAATGTGGAATGCATATGCTTCGAGACTGCCCCGATGCAAAGAAAACTTGGGAGGGACTACTGAGATATGGTGGGGTGGATGGTTTTTTCGACGTGTCTTTGCACTTGAGAGAATGGGTAATTCGAAATGTTAGCTCCAAACTCTTGTTGGGCAGCGGGATGAGATGGTGCACAATTTTTGGAGTTGGTTGGTTGCTTATTTGGAAGAAAAGATATGGTTTTATCTTCAAAGGTGAGCGGAAATGTCCAGGAGAAATTATTGCTCGTATTCTCACTATGGCCAAGAATGTGGAAGAAGCTAGATTGACAGACGCAGGGGACACGAGATTGTCCAGACCGCCTATGCTAGTGGGTTGGTGACCTCCGACGCTTGATCATTTAAAATTGAATATTGATGCCTCCTTAAAGAATGAGACGGGTTATGTTTTTGGGGAGGTCTAATTAGAGATGCATTGGGATTATGGAGGTGTGGCTCTTTTTTTAACATTGAAGTTTGTTCTATCCCAACTGCAGAGATTTGATGCTTGTATCACGGCCTACATTTGGCCATGTCTAGGTATCCGCAAGTTGGAGGTGGCAAGTGATAATTTTGTTGGAGTGGACATGATCTTGGGACACTTTGAAACTTCAATCAATTGTCGATCTATAGTGAAGAGGGTCCGTGGGTTACTCCAGGATTTCGACTTTGTGGCTTTGTAACATGTGCATCGAGAAGAGAACTTTGCTGCTGATTTTTTTATCTCATTATGCTTATTCTTATCATAGAGGTGTTCATGAGCTCGAGGCCCCTCCGTCGGGGCTCCATAGTTGGATGCTGCATGACAGACTAGGTGTTGCTTATATTCATTGATTTTATCTTTGTATTCGGGCTTTGCCTGCTTTTCTTTACCCAAAAAAAGGACAAACCATTCAACCAATAAAATGCATTTCGATTCAATTCTCAATTAAGTAACCATTAATTCTTTTTAGGTGTATGTATGCGCAAACCTTCAAGTAGGCATGCACAAACCGAACCGGATCGCCGGTTAACCGGCGGTTCGGAACCGCCGGTTCACAAACCGGAACCGGAACCGGCGCCAGCAGTTCGAACTGGATGGCGGTTCAAGCGGGCCGGTTCAGGTTCAAAAAAATCGTGAACCGTAACCGGCGGTTCAGCGGTTCCAACGGTAGGATTCCGGCTAGGGCGTAGGTTTCTGCCGAAAACCTCCGGTTTCTGATGTAAACCGCCGGTTTCCGACGGTTCAAGACCTTTTTCAGGTGGCAGAATATAGGTGGCAGTGTGTAGGCCTGAAAAATCTCAATTGATCACAACCTTATATAAATATATATAAAATATATATAAAATAAAATATTATATATATATAGGGTCATGTTAGGTTGAGATTTTTTAGCTTAATTGAGATGCATTTTCAGCCACTCATCCACAACATTTTTGAAATGTCAATTGCAAGTAGATTATGTCAACTCGTGGGTATTATCGTCAATAGTCTGCACATCAAATGTCAACAACTTATCCATTATATGTATATAGTTGACATGAATTGTATATGTAGTTGACATGAATTGTATATGTAGTTGACATAGATTATATATATAGTTGACATTATATGTGCGGAATTAACATTAAAAAAGGAGATAGCTAAATCTTAAATATAAATCTTAGCAACTAATTTTCAGCCGGGAATATTACCAAACACCTAAAGTGCATTATAATTAAGCTTGATTAGCAAATTCATGAAGTTCCAACAAGTCACATCCAAAATCCACAGATACACAATAAGAGCATCTCCAATGCTGGCGGACGTCAAATAGCCGTCAAATAGCCTTCACACTGCCACATCATCAGCACTACAATTCTCCTGCCACATCAGCTTGCCACATCAACTGGACATCAAATAGCCATCAAATAGCCTTCACACTACCTATCCACATCACTAATAACAATTATATAATTTAATTTACAATTGTATCAACATACATAATTTAATTTACGAGACAAATACGGAAAATTCGAATAATAATATTAAAATTTAAAAAGTACATTACTTTTAAAAAAAAGTACAACAATTTAAAAAAATTACAAAAAGTAAAAAGTACATTAATTTAAAAAAGTAAAACAAAATCACTCATCGCCGCCGTCCTCGTCTCCGTCGTCGCCCAACGCTTCTTCACTGCCGTCGCCGCCGCCTCCGTCGCCACCTACGCCGCGGCTATTCCCGCCGGTGTCCCTCCTCATCGCCTCCAGTTCTTCACGCTGGCTCTGGAGCAATACGCGAAGAAAATCCTTCACCTCGGGGTCCACCGCCGCTTGGAAGTCGGCTAAGGTCTTCACCATTTGAGCGCGCGTTTGTTGGCGCGCGAAGAATTTGAGCTCCTCGGTAGACCTGCCGAGGGGGGATGCCGAATGGACATCCTGGGAACTCGGTGTGCCCCCCCTCGCAACCTGCTGCGCCCGCCTTTGCCCAACCGGGCGAGGTCGGCGACCGAACGACCGAGGAGTCGGGACCTCCTGGGCCGTCTCGGGGAGGTCTGACGAACCACCGCTGCTGCCGCTATAATCTCCGGTATAGTTCAGTCTCTGCCTCTTCGGCCAGCCAGCGTCGACGCCTGCCCGGAATTTCTCCGACTCGTTGAGCACAACGTAGCAGTTCCAGTAGGTGAACTCATAGTACTTCTTATCCGGATCGGGGTAGGCTCTTTCCGCAATCCTCCTGCAGTCTTCCTCTGTTTGGCCACTGGTCTGCATGCGGAGGGCGTTGGCGTACAAACCCGAAAATCGAGAGACGCCAGCCCTGATTCGGTCCCAGCACTTCCGGACCTCCTCCCCGGTGCACGGTCTCCCTTCAGGGCAAAATGCCCTGTAGGCTGCAGCTATCTTCGCCCACAAGTTGACGATCCTCTGGTTGTTTGAAACGAGAGGATCGTCGCAAACACTCACCCACGCCTTGGCAACCGCAACGTTCTCCGCGTCCGTCCACTTCCTCCGGCCCCGGATTTCGGCGCGGGGCTGCGACGACTCGCCGACCTTCTTCGCCTTGCCCTTCTTCTTACCCCGCCCTACTCCCTGGCTTTGAATGAGAGTTTCAGAAACGTCGTTAATATCAAAACCCAAGTCCGCTAAGGAGAAGGTCTCCGAATACTGTGCATCCGTTGGGGTCGATGTGTGCGAAGAACCGGTGGAAAAATCAAAAGTCGGCCGATAGGCGTTGTCCCCCCCGTGCGTCGCCTGCGACTGTGGAATCATATGTTGCGCCGGTGGCATCATCTGCTGCGCCGGTGGCTGCATGCCGGGTGCCCACCCCGGCATCATCTGCATAGGGGGCTGCATGCCGGGTGCCCACCCCGGAATCATCTGCTGCCACGGGTACACGTTGTAGTACCCGCTCATTGGAGGCCAACCACCTCCCCCAGGAGCCGGGGAAGTATGGGACCCTGCCCCGGGAGTCGGGGGCGTCTGAGACCCTACACCGGGAGCCGGGGGAGTCTGAGACCATCCCCCGGGATTAACTGGAGTACCTTCGTAGTTGTTCTCCATTGCTCGTTATTGATCTTGTACAGAAAGTAAGGTAGAGAGAGAGTACTCGTTAAAACAAGTGGTGCGAATGAAAATGAGGTTCAACGCGCGTATATATTGTGTTTTGCGAAAAAAAAAAAAAAATATTTAAATCCGACGCCGGTTTGGCGCCGATCCGGGAGCCACAATGGCGCCCGTGAGGATCGGCGTGGGAACCGGCGTCAGCGCGGGAATCGGCATGGCGACGCCGATTTTGACGCCGATTTCGCCCACGCCGGTTCCAATGGTTCGGCGTCAAACCGGCGTGGGCGAAAAATCGGCGCTCCGGTGGTGACGCCGACCATTGGAGATGCTCTAATGCAAATAACTCTGCTTTAGAAAAGATCAAAGGAAACCCCTATTCCCTGAGTAAAATCAAAGGAGATCCAGACACTCAAAACATGTAAACAGGAAAATTTTACAAAATTGTAAAAATACACAGAGAACAACACCGTTCAATCCATTCCTCTAATTTCATACTATGTCGATGAGCATCAATCAATTACAGCCAGATTACAATAACCAAATTAGATGAAAATCAACTAATCAATTTTTCCAAAAAAATAGGATCCGCTCAGGCAATACAATTTACCCACGCAAAAACCACAATTATCCCCTTCACTTTGCATTACAATTTACCGCCGCTGCTCATCCTCACTACAGCCTCAATAAAATATATGCTAATCATTCCATAATCGTATACATCTGTCGACGAATTGAGCTCCGGACTTGCCGATTTGAAGAATCAAACGGATCTCGAAGGCGAGATTTCGAGGCTGCATCGAGGCTGGAACCCGAATGCTCACCCCCTAACTCCAACACATAAAAACACACACTGAAATGATGGAACAACTCCATACTGATACACCAACCATATAGCCAATAATGACTTCCAATTGATCGGTGAAACACAGAACAAAATAAAAAGAGAACAGATGATTGTTCATTCCAAGATTGAAGATAGCAAAATAAAAATTAGATAATAAAGTTTACAATTTTACCAATAATAAACTTGTAAATTGAATCTGTGAATGTAAAGAATAATGATCTTGACATGGTCATTATCAGCAGATTTCATCTATTCAATGATGGCATTCACCTATAGGCATTGCTACACACTGAATAGTCCTAAACAAAGCAAAAACAAGTTCAAAACCTAAGCATTTTTGGACTTACAGAGAACATGGTGGCATCAATGGCTGCTTCATGTACAATTGGATTAAATATATGTACTAAGCAGGAAATCTAGGGCGCGATTTCGAGCCTTGGTTCGAAGCAAAAGCCGGTGAATAGCTGAAGGGGGAACCTCTTGATCACGGGGCATTTCTGAGACCACTTCCACTGCTTCTGGTCAAAGTCGAAAACAAGAAGCATAGGCGCCCCGTAACTTTGAATGTATATGAGATCGCCCATCCCACTGCTGGCAAAGACGTCGTCAAACTCACCAAAACCTTGAAAGTATTTATGGGGCATTCGGGCAATCTCTTGCCATTCTCTCCCCTTCAGAAGCCAGATCCCGATGCCCTTTATAATGCCCGGTCGATCATGCTTGCCAATGCCTCCGACCATCACAAGTTTTTCCTTCAGGTTCATCAGGCGGCCACATGTGAGAGAGCACGGAACCGGAACAAAACTCCTCATCAGTAGGCCATAAGGCGACCGGCTTCTGAGGTTATACATGATAAGGCCGTGGCGGTTGTCAGGGCCACCACCTCCGATCGAGTAAATCAAGAAGTATAATACACCATCACATATCACACTCTCATCACCGGCTCTCCACCCTGTTAAAACCTCCGTCAGATCCGTTAGCCATTCCTGCGTTTCTGAATCATAGACATGGATGGACAGATCCCACTGAAAGAAGTTTTCAGGGACCTGCTTGGATTTGATAATCGAGACATTGTAACTGCGAGTCGCTCTGTTGACTGAGACCGCTAAAGCACTGTAGTCAGGAAATTTAGGGCCCGGAGGCTCATCAAGTCCTTTGCAACATTTGGTGATCGGGTTGCATACATACAGCTCACTCCTGCTATCGTTGTCCATAACACAGACTAGGCCACTCGATGAAGCTATGAACCAGTTGGATTTCTCGATGCAGGGAAAGTCGATGCCATACCACTTACGGAGAATGGGATCATACGCATAACCAATCGGGTCGTCAGAGCTCGTGAACATGAAGTACCAAGGCTTTTGTAACAACGCATGAGAATTGTTCCAAAGAAACCTCTTCGATGTCACTATCTCATGCCATCTTTTGCACACGCATCCTGCCCTAAAGGTGCTAGCGATGGGGAGATAGGATAATATCCGTTCCAGAAGATCATCGGGCAGAACTACATCCATAGAAACTGCAGAAACTCCTCTGTCGGCTTCCTCATTAAGCTCCGAGAACGAGTTAAATCCCACAGAGCAGCTATCAACGTTGTCAAAACAATGACTAGCCCATGAGATTTCCTCCTCCATTGACGAACCTAGGGAAGAAATGTTCGATGAGCAAATATACACCTTTATAACTTCTGTTACATTGCAACAGCGCAAAAAACAAAAAAAACAAAGAACTAATAACATGATCACCAAAATCCACATTTGCTATCAAGTAAATGCAGTTTAGTGAAATTTACAGGAAGTAAATCTGAGTTCATGCCAACATCCCTAACAAGACACCAAATTTGGATGAATTTGAATCGACCATTGAAATGAAAAGGGTCTTTTTACTAGAAGGAGACACATACAAATTCCCACTTCTACAGATTCCAAAAAGATAGGCTTTTAAACATGTTAAGCAAAGACTTAGAGAGATGCCTCAGCAGAATTGAAGACCTAAACAATGATATCTTGAACAAGAGAGATAAAAGATAGGCTTTTTAAACAATAAGCAACCACATATATTTGAGCAACATCATTACAAGAGTTGAATCACATTTCATAGGCTATATACACATACATGAATTCCTGCCACAAAATAAACAGGCAAACAATATTGGTTCTAAAATAAACTTGAAAGAAGAAAAGAGGAAAATGACATTAGGATTTAGGAGGGGGGTTTGTAGACCCTTTAGCCCTTCAGACTAAACACACCAATGAAATTGCATTATTTACTATTCATTTAACAAACAACCACTCCAAGAATTTCCCACCAAACCTTGGGAAATTTTGCAATATTGAAACAAACCGCTCAATCAGCAGCAACAAGAGAAAATTACCAAACACCCCATTTCAATACAAACAAATCATCAAATTATAAAGAGCAACAATAGCATAAAAAAAGACTGCAGCAGAGACAGATCTCAGAACAACCTCAAAATCCCATCTGCAATAAAACAAAAAAAGGATTTCTTCGCATAAAACAACCAAAGATTGTACCTTTAAGAAACGGGTCACACAGAGAACCTCAAAATCCTCCAGATTCGCCACGAAAACGCATAGAGTGAAGGAAATGGAAGCACTATCAAGAAAAAGAGAGATACTAAAATGTTTGAGCATCCAAGAAGGCACGAATATATATTTGTACGTTGTCTTCATCAATGTGACGTAACATCCCCATCCGTGCTCTTGCCAAAAAGCATGATATGGGCCCGGACCCACTTTTATTACTTTTTTACTCCCTACTCTTAGACAAGAGCACAACACTCACATCCATGCTCTTTCGTAAGAAAATGCTCAATGGTCCAACCATTCTATTATTCAATTTAAATAAAAACATTTTCACAATATTAAAATGCATTAAAAATACTCGAAATACTATTACAAATTACAAAAAAAATTAAAAATTATATAATTAAAATCCTAAAAATTAAAAATTACATAATTAAATTCATTAAATTAAAAAAACCCACTACTCGTGACCGAATTTCGCCCGGATGTGTTTGATTAGGTCTTCTTGTTGCTCAGTGTGGGTTCGGGTATCGTTGTGTTTCTTGTTTCGATCCTCTCGCCCACCGTCGTATGCATACCTCGGCGAGAGAGAAGAATTGTGGTTGTTAAATTCTTGGCCTATTTTTCACCCTTGTACGTTCAAATCAAATAAGTAGCCGAAAGGGCAGGATGAGTGAGAGAAGTGTGCATTTTTGGGGTTGTTGGCATACACAAAACTGAGTTTACTGAGAGGGTTTTAATGGATGAAAGTGAAACCCAATATTATAAAAATTAAATTGGAAATATGTGGGCAACTTTATTTGATCTTTTTGGTCACGAATGATAATGGTGTGTATTATTCATTCACCCACAACTTATTTCTTACTCGAAATCAATCTATTATTCATTCACCCTTTTCAATTACACCAACTTCATTTTGTCTCTCCTGTCTTGAGGTAATAATAATCAAATCAATTATGACGCGACTTTTAAATTTATTTTTATTTATTAATAAAAAATAAAGAAAATGTAAAAGAAACAAATAATGAAAATTGATCTATTAGTACTCTATTTTATTTATAATTTGAGGGTATTTAACTTTGTTTATTAGTGCATAGGTTGGAGTCATGGATATGGACTTTTTGAGAATGTAATGATCCATTTATTCAAACCAAACTTTCTTTTTTTTCAATTGCAAGTTCCAAAGCCTTGATTTTATTGCAATTTGGATTCCATCTTTTTCTCACATCAAAGTTTTGATCAGGAATTCTTTTTAGTGGATGAGAAATTTGAGAATCTATGTATTGTTTTTTGTAATTCAATGAATAGAATCTCGCGAGCTAGTAATTGGTGTACATGAAAACATAGTCTATTTGAATTTGAATTTAAATGTTAGAAAAAATATATAATAGTATATGTAATATGTAGTAATCTTTTGTAATTCATTTGTTATATTTTTTTTTATCAAACAAATCGAGGGGATTTTATCTTTGGTTGATCTAAAATCACCTCAAATGTCACAATCCAAACACCCTAGATTTTGTAATGGTATTTTCCGTCTTGGCTTCATTATGTTGTATGTTCCGATTTAAATTACAAATTAGGTCGTCTTCCTATAAAAAAAAGTCGAATTCCTATTTTATAAACAATTAATAAATCATAAAATTTGAGACAACAAAAAAACACAAAGAATACTAACAAATCTTTTGTTTGCTCTCAAACATTAGTTTAGTATATTCGTTGTCAACAAGAACAAGATATGCCCCAATAGCCAACCAATGAATCTGTCTTTTCCTTATTGTAAAAATGGATTTAAAAAAAAATAGATTCAATTAATTGCTAATGGTATTGAAAGATCAAATATGCATGCTTTACCCAACCTCTCCATATAGTGGAACAACGTTTGTATTTATTTCTTTCTTTAATCTTATGGAGAGTGGTAGGTTTGTCAAAATATATTTTACTGAAAAATACTTTCCCTATATAAAAAAAATTGGAAAAAATGTTGGTAATAAAGGCTGTGACGGCTAATGTCTTTAATGAACATTATTATAGACTCAGAAAAATTAAATTGGTACATCTACCATGGAATATGGATGATGTAATTTGCGAACCAGATTTCGGTTGCACATTTGAGTTTCAGCTTATTTATGATTTCTCGTGTAAAAAGACAGCGTAGAGTATAGAGATATTATCTTCTTATACTCACTCTATAATTGAAATAATACAGCATAAAACAATAATGTTAGGTGTTGGGTCTGTTGACCATTCATCTAAAAATTGCATGAATGAGAGAATTGATATACACTAAAAAAGAAAAGAAAATGTAAGAAAACTAATACTACAATTATGAAAATGATTCAAGCTGGATACAAACAAATAAATAGTACCTTCTCCATCCCACAATAATAATCACATTTTATTTTTATAATAAATGGTAAGTAGGTCTCACATTTCATTAACTCACTTCATTCATATTCTATTATAAAATAAATATAAAAAAGTGAATTCCATATTCTACTAATTTTTTTAACCCACTATTCTTTACATTTCTTAAAACTCGTACCCACACCAAATATAATTTCTATTGTAAAACGGAGGGAGTAATATAAAATGATTCTATAAGTGATTATATATAGATAGGTAAGATTTTACTGAATTCTGTTAATTGTGTGAAGCATGAGCCCCATTTTAGGAGGTAGGAAATTAAAGTGTGAGAGAAAAATGGGAAGAAATAATGTGATAAAGTTTGTTGGTATTAAATTTGGATTCACTTGTAACACCATGACTAATTCAACCAAATATTAGACTACGAGTGTAGTGGTCCACTTTTCACATCCAACTCTATGTATCATTTTCATTTTTCATACTTATTTTTCTCTAATTTCAACTTTACATTCTTTTTAGAATTTCATTTCATTTTATTAGATAGTACATAATTAATTATTGGGATTAATAAAAATCAAAGTAGGATATATTATTATTTTAACTGAATATTTTAAATTACTTTTATCGTTTATTACTTAGTAGTCATATTTATTCTATGATATACACTAAAGAATATGGTATTTTCGAAGAGTGCATGAAGAACTTCCAAGTAGTGGATTAGTAACATTTTTTAGAATGTGATGTATCGTGAGAATTAAATATTACTATTTCACCTAGTTAATCAACATCAACTGTTACAATAATTTTGTTGGCACCAACAACCACAAGTCAATTAACGTGGCTTAATTTATCATTAAATTATAAATTTGATGTGTGCATCAAAACCAAATGGATTAAGGCGGAACAAATCACTATTTACTGCACGAGCTCGAGCTTAATATATTATGTTTATCTATATAGCTCAATTATATTTTTTCCAATAAAGATATTTTCACCCACTACTGAAAGATATTATTATCTTGTATTATTAATTTAAATAAAGTTATTAAAATTCGGTTGAACCCTATATGTCCATTGTAATTAATATTCAAAGGCTATTAAAATATTTTATTTTAATAAATTATATATAATTTAACAATTATCTAATTTTGTAAAAAGTCTTAGGAAATAGCCATCTACTATAATTTATCGTCGAAATAAATGAACGAATAGAAGTCCGTCACAGAATATCTCCCATTGAAAGTCACAATATTCGACTTTCGCAATGCATAATTCATGTATTGAACAGTTGATTAAATAATAATATGACTTTCAACTGGATCATGATGATGGCAACGAAAAGCTTATTTAATTAATAAATTAATCAAATTGCACTGATGGCAAAAAGCCAAACACTGTATAAATTGGTTCTTGTTGAATTTCAAGAGTAAAATGAATTTCTTCATATATTGAATTTGCACTCTATTTCACCAATCATATGGTTTGAGATTTTTAAATTATTTATAAAAAAGGCAATGAAAAACATTGATCATAGAGAATGAAATAATTTATCAAACCTAAGCAAAATTAAACTATTGATCTAGTTACTACCTTTTTTAAGTCAAACAAGTTGATAGATCATTATTCTAAACTCAGTTTAAATTCAGAGCTTAATTCATAGTAGCATTGTTTTTATCTCAACTAAACTCAAGAAATTACACTAACTCCCAAAAGTCTAGCTACTAAGAATAGCTCTCTATATATGATCCACTTATATGCACATGGCTTCAAGATTTAACATAGTAGTATATTTTCCAAATTCGATTAATCTATTAAAACCATCTATTAAACATATCACAAGATAATATAACTTAATGAAATCAAATAGTAACATATGTGGGCGACAAAGAAACAAAACTAATAGTAGCAAAAACACACAAGAAAAACATGCAAAATGAGCGTTATCCATTTTCGATCCTCCTCTTAATCGGTAAAATTTCATTTGTCAATTCACACTTAACATATTTTATAGAGTAAAGGCCCAATTTGGTCCTTAACATATTGTGATTTATTGTTTTTGGTCAAAAACATTATCTTTTGAATTATTCAGTCCCTCACAAATAAAAACGGGTCACATTTGGTCCGAATTTGATGGAACCGTTAAAAGTTAACGGTCAACGAATCTTAATTCGATTTTGACCGCATCTCCGCCGTCTGGCTCGCCGACACCAAGCTCCTCCGCACCAGCACCCCCTAGCCCACCCCTCACGGAATCTCCTGGAACTTCCGCAAAGACATCACCCGCTACTCCTGCCTCCTCACCTTCACAACAATCAATTCCAGATCATTCTATAGTTATTGCATAACACAAATTAACCAACAATACATAACTAAAATGGTAAAGTCAACAAATTTTCAATAAACCCTAATTGGTGATTGGTGAACAGAAAGTATTTGGGGGAAATGATTGTTTACCATCATATTCACAGATAAATCTTCCGGCGGTGATCAGCTCCACCGCATAGAGGCCCACCCTTTTTCTCGTGTTTTACAATCTTCAACCTCAAATTCACCCCGCACTGAGTCGCCCTGTTGCCGCACAGAGAGTCACACTTGCAACTCGGTCCGCATTCTAGATTCAAGCAGGGGCAAAAATCATCGCCGCCGCAGCCTTTTGTGCAGTTGCAACCGGTGGCGCCGTCGACGCGGAATAAAAAAGGAGAGGGGGGATCGGGTGGGGCATCGTGGTCGGAGCCACATGGCTGGCGGAAGTGGGTGGTAGTGCGGAGGGTCTGAGGTGGAGTGTAGAGAAAGTAGGAGTAGGTGTGGGGGTCACCGGGGATGGGGTTGTGGAAAGGGATGGGAAGCTTCTCAAAACCTCTGGAAGCGTCGGAGGTTATGCGGGAAGTTACGTTGGTGGAGAGGTGGTGCAAGGTTTTGCAGGTTGAGGAGATGGAGACTAGCTTGGTGGGATTGAGGTAAGGAATGACGATGGGGGCGCATTGGAAGAATGGTTCGTCGGTTTGATGGTAGTTGATTTTCCGGCAATGTGGTTCCTCCATTGTAGAATTGGGCGGAGGTCCAACCGTCCAAATTCGTAGAATTGGGAGGAGGTCTAGAATTCGGTGCCGGCGAGCCAGACGACGGAGATGCAGTCAAAATCGAATTAAGATTCATTGACCGTTAACTTTTAAGGGTTCCGTCAAATTCGGACCAAATATGACCCGTTTTTATTTGTGAGGGACCGAATAATTCAAAAGATAATGTTTTAGACCAAAATCAATAAATCGCAATACGTTAAGGACCAAATTGGGCCTGTAGTCTATTTTATATTCAAATGTCATACGTGAAATTATATTCATAACGCATTTATGTTATAACAATTATATACTACAATTTTTTCTGTGTGGTGTCGACATGCTACCTTAATAAAGTTGATCTGAATACTTTAATAAGAAATGAAATTAGCATATACCACTTTCCAGCCAAGCACCTCTTGCACATCATAACAAGTCATGACTCATGTCTCACTTGGAAATATTTAATTTCAATTCTGTAATGACTCATTCTTTTACTATTTTTGTCCTTTTTAGAACTTTTTCATGCACACCAACCACGTTCATCCAAAACTTGTAATATACCATCGATTTGGCACACACACATACCTAAAGAATGAGAACTAATTTTAAATTTAGTGACAGTTGATTTCCAATAAATATGATTTATGGTTACTTATATTCTTTAAGGGAAGAGATCAAAATTCAATCTCATTCCCTTCTCTAGACTACTACGAAGGTATTGTTTGATAGTAGTACTTCATTTTATTAGAGCATCTCCAATGCAGGCGCCTTCGCAGTTAACGTACATGGGGTGCAGGATTTGGGGCTGTATTGCAGAGGTAGGGTGGGGTGGGGGCAACTGCAATTTTCCATCTTTGTTTTAATTGGCAAATGAAAGAAATTTAAAAGTCATGTCACAGTGAACTCGAAGATGCAGTGATGTTTGGCCTTAGGCATACCACTCTATCAGCATACCACTCTATCAGTAGACCAATTTACACACAACATTTTTTTTTCTTTTTTATTGTTTTTTATTAGTGTTTGAATAGGTGCAAAAGAATTGGGTTGCGGTATGGAAGAAGTAACATGTTGCTTTGATTATAATGGTGATAATAGGTAGATATGAAAACTCGGTAATTTGTTGAACCTAATTCTTATTTTGAATTGGGCTTTTCAATCTCAGTTTTGAGCACAATAAGAATAACCGTACATAATCCCATCAAAATATAATTCATTTTAAAATTTTTGCAATTTAAATATACTCCATATACAAAAAATTCAGAATAATAAAAAATAGTAATTAATTTAAAAGGTATAATTGCGACACCAAATTTGTGGTTGAGTTGTTGGTGTTTGGATTGAAATTTGAAACATTGATGTAAAAGATGATTAGTAGCACAATTTTGATCTAAAATAGAGAAGACCATTTATCGACTATCTGCACACTTTTTTTATTGAACAACGAAGTACTCCCTATAATACTCCTTTCATCCTATAACAATAGATAATTTGGGGATAATACAACTTTAATGAACAATTAGAAAAGTATAAGATACATAAAAAAAAGTTAAAGTTTTGTTACGAAACATGAGGTCTACCTTATTAAAGAGAAAAATGCTACCAGTCAACTGTTTTTATGTGACAAACTAAAATAAAAATAGTGTCTATTTTCATGGGACCAACTATATAGAGATATATTTTTGGTATAAAAAAATTGGCAAGCTTTGGAGGTTTGTATTTGTTGGGTCTTTTCCAAATCTATCACATCTAAACACCACTAACAAAATTTACCAAAAAAACATATTGATCCACACGTTCTTATCAGCTTCATCATTGTTAAATTGACATTGTTTTCGTTGCAACGAGTTTTATAAGTGATTGTAAATAAAAACTGCGTGAATTAAACACAGATATTTTACTTTATGAGTAGTTAATCGTTTAATTAAGCAATTTTCTCCAAACTCATTATTGACAAGCGAGAACTCATATATGCTAGAGTTGTGTGCTTGGTGGAATTTGATAATTATTTTGCAAAAACTAAAGTTGTTCCAACTCGATAATTATTTTCTTCAACTTAATTATTGAACGTTACAAGTAACCAGTTTATTATTGGAATGATACGTCAATTCAAAAGCATCAGTACGCCATATTTTAGTCTGCGGATAAAGTGATACTCCAAATCGAGTTGAATTTAATGACTACTTTGCTGTTAATATTTGATAAATACCAATTAATTTTGTATTTGTTCTTTTAATTTAATAAAATGAATGAAATGAGAGGGCTAGGCTGGGCTGTTGCTAAGCCGTGGAAAGGCTAGGGTTAGGGTATTGATTAGGCCGTGAGAAGAGCATGATGACATGACAGAAAGAGTTTTAGACTGGAATGTTGGTAGGGCATTCCTATTGCAGCAAGAAATGTGTTTAGCGATACTAATAAATTAAAAATGTCTTCACCATTATTTATAAACCAAAAACATTCCCATCAACATAACAAAACAAACTGAAATAGTTACACCAATATAATTATAAACCAAAAATATTCAAATAAAGCATCATACTATATATAAAATGGCTGCGCCTCTCATGCCTTCGAAACCTGTCTTGTTACATTATTGAGTTTTTAAATTGTGGCAAACACATACAGATCAAGTCTTGTCTTAATTATGGTACTGTGTGTTGTGATTTTTTTAGGATTTTAATTGTTTTTGTTCCTGAGGAATGCATGTGAAGTAACCTATTTAAATTGAACATAATGATCGAAAATTTCGACACATAAATAGTTAGTGTGTAATTATTCTTTTTTTCTTTATAGGATACTATAGTTACATTTTTTATTGTTATATACCGTTTCATATCTGTACTTTTGTTCTTGGATTTACTCTGATATTGTTCTTAGATTTACTTTGTGATGGAGATGCATGTTTTTTAGAACTACTTGAGACTTGAGAGATATGATATACAATAACTATTAATTATGAAAATTTAACTCTCAATTATTGAATCCTAACTAAAAATTGATTACTAGAATCCCAAATTATAATAAACATTTAGTAAAAACATTTAGATGTTTAAATTTCTTTGTCTATTAGTTAGATTTATATAGGGGTAAAATCACATTTTAAGTGTGAGTATCTGATCCCTCATTATTATATGCTATATTCATTTAGTAAAGTCATTCACCTTAGATCTTTGCAATCGAAATATTGAAAATAATGCTTCATTTTCACAATATTTTGAGAATTCTATATTATTTTTTTTCCTATCTATATGTGTGTTTCAACATCCAACACAAAATCATCCAATTGTTTCATATTGTTCAAGAATGATCAACAACAACATAGGATTTGGATCTTCTGTTGTGATTGTAGCACAACATGGATGCTGTTTTACATACCCAATTATTTTATATAAAAATTAATATTTTAAGATTATAGTTTAAGAATAAAATAATTGGAATATGTGGAACAACATCGCCTGTTGTTATCACCCATAGCAGGGATCCAAACCTGCAACATAGTACCTGTCCCTCATGCTTGGGCTTGAATGTGGACTTTTTATGACTTAATTATAATCCTTGGGCTTATATGGATGATATTAAGATATCTTAACCTACTTACTGGACTTATTGGTTGGAATAAAAAAAATTGATTAATTGAACTGAATTTGTACACCTGGACTTGATTTTTAAATAATCGAATAAGTAATGTTACATACAAATATATTATCTTTTTATTGAAAAGAGATGAAGGCTCACTTTATCTCATAAATTATTACAAACTTTTGAGAGTGTGGAACTCTACCATGGATTTCACCTTTAAACCTTACCATTTATATTAAAAAGGTATGCAACTCAAATTGAAAATATTATACATTCATAGCAAGAGAAAAAGTGCAGTTCATTTAACTAAACAAAGGTAAAAACGATAACCGTTGCTGGTGTGGTAATGAGTAGATATTTCATAGTTTGAGTTTTGCTCTTTCAATTGAACAACTTTTTCTTTCGTGGGGAGTTCTACCTTTTCGATAATAAAACAAGGTAAATAGACCAAAGTTGAGTAATAAAAAAATTGTTACGAATATAAATTATAATTAATCCAAATTAGTCGGCAATAAGAGCATCCACAATAGCGCCTAGCGCACCGCCTAGCCGAGCGCCGGCGCTAGGCGATCTATTGCAGCCGCCTAGCGGATTTCGCGAAAAAAAAAACCGCCTAGCGCTCGGCGGTTCCGCGGCGCTAGGCGGTGCGCTAGGCGATCCGCTAGGCGCTATTGCAGCGTCCGGACCGCCTAGCGCGAATTTTTAAATTTTTTTTTTGTTTCCGAAACACTATATATACACGACTTGCCTGTCATTTCATTCGCACCACTTGGATGGTCAAGACGATGGCCGAATGGCGGGCGGCGGTGGACCCCGTGGAGAAGAGTTTGCTTCAAACATTGCTCCTGAGCATGCATGAAGATTTGGAGGCGGCACGGAGGGAAGCCGACGGGAGTAGAGGCGGCGGCGACGGAGGCGGAGGCGATGGTGGCGACAGCGACGGAGGAGACGACGACAGCGACGAGGAGTGAATTATTGTACTATTTTTAAAATTATTGTAATTTTTTTTTTAATTATTGTACTTTTTTTAAATTATTGTACTTTTTAAAATTTTAATAGTATTATTAATGTTTCCCGTATATGTCTGGGCTATGTCTGGGCTATTGCTGGGCTATTTGCTTGTTTTGATGATGTGACAGGAGGATTTTTAGTGCTGATGATGTGGCAGTGACTAGGCTATGACTGAGCTATTGTTGGGCTATTCCTATTGTGGATGGCCTAAATGATAAGATGATGAGAAAGCATAAAAAGGCATTCCACCTACAAAAATAGAGAACATTCTGGATATATGCAGACTTTGGAAGCTCATTCATAATCATTCCTCTCTCAATCTCACCAAAAGCGGATTCTGGCACCCTCCGCCAATATTTCAACACCACACCATCTCCTTAAACTTCTAAAAATTTTAATAATTATAAAATCTCTATCAACATCACTAATAATATAGGATTTAATAATATTAAAATCTTCTAAAAGACAATCCACCATCTTTTTATATAGTCTGTTTCCTACTTGACCTGGATAGATAACATCAAATTTCTCAGGAAAAGTATTAGACAAGACGAAGAGAATCGTGTGTGTTGAGATGGTGATGCACTTGTTCTTTGCGGTGGCGTTCTCTGTGGCGCCGTTGACGATTTACATCCCGCCAGTGAGGAGCTTGAATCCGTTCGTTGAAACCTTGGAAGCTATGTTGAAGGAATCCGCTGCTCACACTGTCAGATTTTATTCGCGCCTGCGCTACGCCTGCTCTCGGATCTTCAATGCTGCTACCTAATTTCAGATCGTCTCAGAGTAGACGGAGTAAATATACATTTACTAGTACTAGATTTGTTGAGTTTTCCTGTAGAGGCAATCACCTTGATTTGGTAGTGTAAATGAATAAATGGAAAATGTGACTGTTTTGGCTGATTGGTTTATTAATTCACTACTTGAATTTTTCCAGATGTTTTGGTTCTATGTATTTAGGGTTCATCTGCTTCCTACTGTGAGTTTTGCTGGGCAAAATGTTATACCTAAAGCCAGACTCATTGCCACGAAAAACACTATGAGAGTGAATTTCAGATTTGAGTTTAAAACTAAAGAATCATTCCAGAGATAGTGTGCGTGCAATCACTTGTTTAAAATCAATTTCCACATTGAATTGAATAGCTCATCAGAATACAAGAAACTAAACAATCATATGCAAAATAGATGTGTTCTTCAAAACAATCACCAGTTTTATAGAGATGCGGAATTGCAGAAATCAGCAGAAGATCACAAAACAAACAAATTGAGATAAAAAAAACAATCTCAAAACTCACCAATCCACTTTTTAAACTTAAATCGAACAAAATTAAAGACCAATTTCTCCAACCAATTCAATCGAATATCATTCATATTCATAAATTATTGCTGCAGCATAAACTCGGAGGTAAAAGGACACGAAAAGCCTAACTCAAGCCCAGTCGCATATCAAAGGCAATGCGAGTTCTATGAAAACGTAACCTGAATTCACAAATCACCCTACTTTAGTAACCACAAAATTCCTGGGGGATAAGCTCTCAATCACAAACCGATCGCCGTCAATCCTTCTATTATAAACATTTCTCGCCGGAAGAAAAGCAAGGTAACCGGCGATGCCGACCGAGTAGCCTCCCCTCACTTTTCCAGCTATGAAACCCTTCACCTTCCGATTGAACTTCCACCGATTCTGCAACTCCAGCCACGCCCGCTGCTTCCTGAACATCCTCGGCAGGAGGAGCGGCTGATCGCCTGCGCAGGCGGAGTCCGTCTGCCCTACCATGTCTTCGAACCTAGCAGCGGCGTTCAGCTTCGTCCGGGAATCTCCGGTCACCAGATCCACGAAGCATCGCTGCAGGAGTGAGTTTTTGACCGTCGATTCGCCTCTGGCGGCGTGGAGGAAGCCGACCTTGGTGGAGAAAGTGGCCGGGCCGGCGGATTTGGGCGGATCTACCAATTCGTTGGCCAAGGCGGTCCTGGGGCGGCCGACGCCGGCGTCGATGAGGTAAGTGTCATCTCTGAGGCGGACGGCTTTGGCTTTGAGGGCGACCTCGCTTTGGAGGAGGAAACTTGAGTTTGATTTGGGGAAGAGGCGGCTCATATACACGCTCATCTTCTCCGATCCCAAATTTTTCCAAGTGAGAGTGAGATGGCGATTGCTGTGGATTTTGGGAAAGAGACTAGGGTTTCTCTGCACATATAATTATAGATTTGCCCCTTTGCTTTCGATAATTCTCTTTCCCACCCCAAAATGTTAATTTGGTTGCCTAATTTATTAAACGACTTTAAAAGTAGGCAAATTTAATTTTATTTATCAAAATGTGTCACGTTCTCTATACTCTATAAAATTGCGTGGATCGATTCCAATAAAGATTCATGTCGCATTTTCCCCATTAACGTCTCTAAATTTATCTCAATACTATCACCATCCACTAGTGGGATTTTCAATTTGCAATAAGGTGCCGTGAAATTAATTATGTAGTAAGTTTAGTTAATGATATTCAATACCATAACTCAATTCTAGATAAATAATTATGAGATAATTAATTATAGGTAATCCCTTATGGCTAAAATAATCTCACAACTCAATTTTAAATTATATTTGGATACTATTTTATTTAGGAAACCGAACACCAACTATGTGAATGATATATATTCAGTAAATTATGAATACAGTAAAAAAAGATGGAATATATTATTAATAAAAAATGAGACTCATCTTATTAAGAATAGAAACTTAACAAAAAGCTGGACATGAATAATTTTTATGATCAATCTAAAATAGCAAACATCCATAGCGCAATATGGATAGAAAAATTAAAAAAAACCCAAAAATTGAGATTCATTTTACTCTCCAATACAAATTTTAGATATATGAGCATCCACAATGAGGCGCCCTATAGTCCGCCCTATATGGGCGTCCTATGCTCCGCCACATCATCATTCTATCTTCCTACCATTCCACCTGCAATGGGAAGCCCTAAAGTCCGCTCTATAGTTTTAACTACTATTTTGTTAATTAATTTTTTATGTTTTCAAATATGTCATGCAAAATTATAAAAAAGCACCACGATGAAAGTAAAATCCTACATTACTAATTTAAAAAAAGTTACAAGAGTTAGAAATAAAAAAAAGTTCACTACAGATAATAGGAAGATCATACTCTACATCATTCCCAGCTTGCGGCGCAGATCATTGATCATCCACTTGAGGCATTCGGCTTTGCCCGGTTTTCGCACTGCATGAGGGCATGGTGCGTGTCCAACAACGTCCTCCGGTTGGCGGCCGAAGTCCAACTCCGCGTAGGCATGTCCCGCAGCCGAAGTTGGGGTCGGGGTCGGGGTCGCGATTGAGGTCGGGGTCGGGGTCAGGGCTGGGGCCGGGGCATGTGAGGATGTCTCCTTCGCCTTACCCTTGTTCTTGGATGCCTTGCTGCCAATGGGACGCCGGGAGGATATCGGTGTGCCGGAACTCTCATCCTCGTACATCGGCTGGTTGAGGTCCATCGGAGGTGCGCCGCTGTCGCTGCTCGTATAATGACCGACGGCGGTGTTCTTCGCCCTCTTTGCCGCAGCCGATAGGGGCAGAATCCCTCATTGGAACTTCAGCTTGTCCTTCAAGAGGAGCCATGAGTTGTAATGCTTGAAATCTCCGTACAATGAAATGTACGACTCAACCGCTTTATCGCGGACATCCGTCAAACTCTCACCACTGCCCTTCTCCCTCAAGCACTTCTCGTACTCATTGGAGAACAAAATGACTTGCTTCTTCAACTGATCCCAGTGCTTGCGGAGCTGCTCCCTATGGCGTTTGTAGGCGGCCGACGGCTTGGCCTTGTTGTAGCGATCAGCGATGCGCTCCCAGTACGCTATTTGCTTTTGGTTGTTGGCAAACACCGGGTCCTCTGAAATATCAATCCAACACCTCGTCAAGACGATGGTTTCATCCGGGTTATAGTTCGTCCTCCCTGGGGCGAACTCTTCATTTTTCTCCGGAAGCGGCAACTTCTAAGCCCTTTTTGTATGTTCCGCTTTTTCTTGGTGGCGGAGCCCGAGGCGGCGGCGGGGTGGGGTGGGGGCGGGGGCGCGGGTGGGAGACGGCTCCATGTCTGACAGCCCGTACGAATCCGTGCTGAAATCGGGATCGTACTGGGTGTTGGAGTCGAAGGGCCGGTATTCATCAGGGTCTGTACCCGGCCACCGTGCACCACCGAACATCGGACTAATCGGACTTGGGTAATCACCGGGATTCATTGTGGTGTATGGAAGAGTGAGATAGAGAATAGAGAATGAGATAGAGAATAAGAGTGAATGGAAGAGTGAAAGGAAGTATAAAATGGTGTATATATATATATATATATATATAAATTTTGAAGAATTAAACAAAAGGAAAACGCGTTGCATCGTCCGCGTCGCCCGCAGTGGGGCGGACGATACCGCGGACGATGCGTGGTCGAAGGCCCATCATCCGCGGACGAAGGATTAACCATCGTCTGCATGGCTACAGTGGCGAACTGTCGTCCGCCCCACTTTGGATGCTCTGATATTGCCTGAACTCACTGCATAAATCGATGGATGTTTCTTCATTTATATAGGACTCATTCGATTAATTAAGCAATACCAACTTTATACATACATATTAGAGGTTTGTCTATTTAATCTATAATAAGTTAGTTTTATTTTATTAAATTGCTTCAAGGAGGTGTAGATCATATTTTATTTCCTCTCGAACAAGTATTTTCTTTAAAACCAGTATTATTTTTTGTAAGTTTTATGTCTCACATATGTAACATGTGATAGAATCCTAAATAGAATTGGATTTTTAATATAATACATAAATTTGGTACAAGACACATTTTTCCCTAATTAGCTATCAATTAGCTATTAATATATATTTGAATGGGTCGTTTCTTAGTATGGGATTAGTTAGCCAATTAATTGGCAAAATTAATTAGTAGTCGATCACCATAAATAGAATATTTGATTTCTATTAATAAGGAAAATATACGTGTATATATATAACTATTTGATTAGCATTATGTAGACAATCAAATGAGAATATATATATGGGTGTGACCACAAAGATTGATTCATATTATTGAGCAATTAGTCATTACCGATTTGACTATATATTTCATATGATTTGGATCAAATTAGTAAGTATATTAATGTAAAAGAATCGTCCATCTTATTATATAGCCACTTTGATGGAAAGGGCTATAATTTTTGATAATTAGGGTTTTGTCCTCTCTCTGCCTATAAATACAAGTGTGGTGATCCCATCAAATCACACACATTACAGAGAACACATAAACGAGGGAAAGAGAGAGAAACAAATCCTTGGAGTTGCGTGTTACGATCCCTATATCATAGGATTCCCCAAATATTTAGTTATCTTTTTATTCCCCATATCTTTCCATATATAATTTTCTTATTGAGTAAGTTAGGGTTTAGTATTATAAATAGGGAAGAATGTAACTATTTTTTCCAGTCAATATCTATGAAATTAACGTGAATTGGCTCAAATATTTGTGCAATACTCTACAAACTTTCAATACTGCCGACGGAGGGAGCCTCCGCGTCAGTCTCTCAGTTTCAGCCGCCGACCCCATCGATCGGGGCGCCGGAATTGGTGTGTTGCGTACGTAGTCAGCGAGGATCATTCGTTAAGAGATTCGTGCTCTTAACAACTGGTGTCTTTCATTGGAACTCTCCATGGACGGCAACGCTCATGTGTTGATTGGTGACACATCGCGGCGTTTCAAGGCGGGCGGCCGACGCAGCGAGAGCAACCCACGGCTGCCCCATCGCGATACATCGGAGGGCAGCAATGCACAGCGTGCCGCTGCAGGGGCGGGCGATCTTTCGCCCCAAGACGTGGAATTGATCCTAGCACGTTTCGATCTGTTGGAGTTTAGATTGGATTTGATGGAGAGGCGGGTCGATAAGTTAGAGGCAATCGATCGACGTGTGACAAAATTGCAGGCATCAAAAGCAGTGTATCGACGTTACTCGTCCAACTACGATATTGCTCCCTATCAGCAACCTACTCGTTTTCGCCCCTGCCATGAACAGCCTCCCGGCTGGCCGCCACTGCAACGCTCACCCCCAAGTTGTTGGCCCGCACAGCGGCGTCGGCACGCCTCCGAGAGGCAGCAGCAGACACACGCTTATAGGAAGCAACACGAACCTGTTGTTGCACATATGGAGCCCCTCAATTGGTTTAGCAATTCCCCGGCAGCCACCACCCAAAGCCGATCCTGCCACGAGCAGCCCACTGTTGTGCTACAGCCGCTGCTCCGTCCGACAAGTCTCCAATGCTCACCAATACCACCGACAGCATCTGCTGCTGTCCCACCTCCCTCCTCGCATCTACCAAGTACCCGCCCGACTACGCAGCTTGTTTCTTGTGAAGAGATGCACTTGGGAGTTGAAGGTGATTCACAAGTGTTAAATCAAGGGGACTTGCAGCTCAACGGGATGAAATTAGTAGATGAAGAATTGTGTTATGAAACCGAATTGATTATTCCCATCCACCATTCTTCAAGTCTTGATCAAGAACTCGATGCTCATCACAAAACGGAAGAAAATAGTTCCTTGAACTGGATGTGTAGTTTTCTTGATGAGGTTGATGAATCAAAATCATCCCTATTAAATGATAATCATGATAAGGCCACTTGTGATAATGATGAGTTCACAGAGATGGAATGTCATTCTGTGAAGATAAGTGATGAGTCAGATTTGCAGGGGGATAGTTCACAACAGAAGTATTTGGACTCTGATGATGATTATGAAGATGATAGAGTAGATGGTGAAGGGAGGCGTTCCCACAACATCACTACTGCAGAGCTCCCGCGGTTAAAAGTCCTTGTGCAGCGTTTCATGGAGGACAAGCAGTTTGGGGGACGTAGGACTGATGCTGACGTCGGGAGTCGGTGCATGATCCGGAACCTCCTCCAAGTCCCAGCCATCAAGGATGATTTTGTGAAGACGAAGGCGAGAGAGGAGAGAGACGGCGTAGAAATGATGGTGATCTTGTTCCAAGTCGCATTCGATCAAGGAGGTGACGTTTCAATGCTTGTGTTATCGTCGACTTTGCTCGTGGGTCCGTGGTTCCCACCTTGAGGACAAGGTGGATTTTAACCGTGGGGGAGTTGTTACGATCCCTATATCATATGATTCCTCAAATATTTAGTTATCTTTTTATTCCCCATATCTTTCCATATATAATTTTCTTATTGAGTAAGTTAGGGTTTAGTATTATAAATAGGGAAGAATGTAACTATTTTATCCAGTCAATATCTATGAAATTAACGTGAATTGGCTCAAATATTTGTGCAATACTCTACAAACTTTCAATACTACCGACGGAGGGAGCCTCCGCGTCAGTCTCTCAGTTTCACCCGCCGACCCCATCGATCGGGGCGCCGGAATTGGTGTGTTGCGTACGTAGTCAGCGAGGATCCTTCGTTAAGAGATTCGTGCTCTTAACATTGCGCAACTACACCAAAGTCCGAGGAAGTTCTCTCCGTCTTCCACAATCGCTTCCGCTATGGATCATAAAGGTAAGTTTCTGATCCATTATGTTTATGGTTAATACGTGAAATACATGATGTTCAAAGATCTTGCTTTATTCATATTCAATTATGTATTCTTGAATATATTATGATAAATAATTTCCAACATGTGGTATCAGAGCATGGTTGAGAAATCATGTATTTTCGTATTATTGAAAACCATACTGTTTGAATGTATTTTTTTGATAAATTACTGTTAATTGAATCGATTGTTTTTTTAATATGGTCAAATATATTATGAATTCAAATTTGTTGAATTGTATGTAACGTGTTTTATGAATATATATATATATATATATATATATATATATATATATATATATAGGGGGACCTTATTCTCCTTTTCCCATCTTACATCCTTTTTCCTTCTTAATAATACCCGTTAGATCTAGGGAATCGACGGATCGGATTGTTTTAATAAATTTACCTCCGTGTTGCATTATAGACGTTGGCTTAATGCATTACAGGGGTAATTTGGCCATTTGACAGAAGCTGAACCGCCATATCTTGGAATATGCTAATTTCACGGGATTTCAAACGCTCATATTCTCCTTCTTTCCTCATTCATTACGCCCACAACCCTTACAACTACTTCCACTCTCTCCACTACCCAAACCCTAGAAATCTACCTCCCCAGCGGCGCGTTTGGAGATTTTGGATTTTGTCGACCAAATTTTCGGAGGGAATTAGCTTTCAACGCTGAAATCGACTCGGAAACACCGACTACTTTCTAATAGGTATGTTTAAACAGTGATTTAGGCGTCCTTTTTTCGTGATTTTGCAGACCAAGGCGGCGGTTTCGTGATTTTGCAGACCCATTTTGGGTTCGGTTAAATAATGATGAATTCCAGTACCATAATATGTTTTTGTGGTTTTTGCCAGATCGAAAATGCCGAAGAGGGGTCGTCCGCTATCGCAAGTAACAGAGGCTGCAGGTAAAATTTACATCGTGTTGCTTCAAATCAATATTTGTTTTTTCAGATTGTGGGTGATGGTATTAGCAATTCTGTTAAATCCGCATTATACATGTTGTCTGGTGTGCTGACTAAAATCATGACACGGTTCATACTTTCAGATATATTCAATGAATTGTGGAACTATAAGCATGCATTTTTTGGTGTTACTGTGTGCATTATATGAGGTATATTAGTGCATTATCCGTAGTATATAATGCATTATCAGTAATATTTAGTGCATTATCAGTATTATCTAGTGCATTATCAGTAATATTTAGTGCATTATCAGTAGTATCTAATGCAGTATCATTAATATTTAGATTGTGAGTGATGGTATTAGCAATTCTGTTAAATCCGCATTATACATGTTGCGTGGTGTGCTAACTAAAAACATGACACGGTTCATAATTTCAGATATATTCAATGAATTGTGGAACTATAAGCATGTATTTTTTAGTGTTACTGTGTGCATTATATGAGGTATATTAGTGCATTAGCAGTAATATTTAGTGCATTATCAGTATTATCTAATGCATTATCAGTAATATTTAGTGCATTATAAGTAATATTTAGTGCATTATCAATATTATCTAATGCATTATCAGTAATATTTAGTGCATTATCAGTAGTATCTAATGCATTATCAGTAATATCTAGTGCATTAACAGTATTATCTAATGCAGTAGCAGTAATATTTAGTGCATTATCAGTAGTATCTAAAGCAGTAGCATTAATATTTAGTGCATTATCAGTGATGTTTAATGCATTATGCGAATGTTTTACTCAATCATTCATGTGATGTGATTGATTACGTTGTTTGCATTAATATGTAAACATTAACATGAACACATCATTACACAGAACGTAGTCCACTTTTTTGAAAATGTTGTGATTTGTTACTTTGTTTGTGCAATTTCAGAGAAGCGAGTTAGATCTGAACTCGACGATGCAGTTGATGATTTAATTCCGGTAGAGTTGGCACAAAAGTTGAGGGATCGGTTGGCAGCTGCTGCCCCTAGTAGCTCAGCAGGTGATGTTCAACAGACACAAGTTAAGGGAAGAAAGACTGATCGTCTTTACTGCAGGCGCACACCGTCGGAGTTTCTGAACTGCTTGAAGCAGTTAAATCCAAGTCAGCTTGTAGTGCTTGATGGTTTCTGGTATTTGTTGGAAGACTTAGCACTTTAGATCTTTTTACAAACTTGAATACACTTAACAATGTTTTTGAGACTAGTCTTTCTGATTTTGATCTTGTGAACAATCAGTCTAACCGTATGTTCATCGTGATTATTCAGACGGCTAAGAATACTTAGTGTGTAATTGGTGTATTATGTTATTTGTCTTGTTTGTATTATGTTTTTTGTCTGTATAGTTGGCCGATTAACTCTCGTAATGCTTAACATATGCCAAATAATGCACTAAACCTTGTGCGCAATGCAATGGCAACACCAAATAATGCATTTGTATATTAAACACCTAATACATTAAGCCCTGTATGTAGTACGCCTCTATTTTATGTGCATCATATATGCATATAATGTAAGTAGTCGTATTAGATTATGCATTACAAAACGTTGTTTGTGTATTTAACCCAAATAATGCACCAATCGTTATGCGCAATGCAATGGCAACACCAAATAATGCATTTGTATATTGCACACCTAATAATTTAAACCATATATATAGTAGGCCTCAATTTAATGTGCATCATATCTGCATATAATGTAAGTATTCGTATTAGATTATGCATTACTGAACGTTGTTTGTGTATTTTAACCAAATAATGCACCAATACTTGGGCGTAATGCAATGGCAAACCCAAATAATGCATATGTATATTGTACACCTAAAATATTAAGCCATACATATAGTACGCCTAAATTTTATGTACATCATATACGCATTAATATTAAGCCCAGGGGATAGGGTCTAGTATGTACACATTAATAACAACGTTAACAAAGACTATTAATGAGTACGTACTATACCCTAGCCCCTATGCTTATTAAACCCTAAGGGGAAACAAGAAACGTGTGTCAAACATCGAAACACGACACATCTTATTCGTATACATTGCAGGTCACATATGGTGCATTATGTAGTCCACAATATCCATTATTCGTTACCATTCGGCGCATTATTCGTATCTGTTTAAACATTGTTATTAATGAGTACGTACTATACCCTAGCCCCTAGGCTTA